>NC_051849.1:183608090-184236009 GCF_905115235.1 Hermetia illucens | reverse complement strand
TGTCCTTCCTGCGTTAAAACTGCACCTATGGCAAAGTTACTAGCGTCTGTTGTTAATTTAAACCTTTTGTTAAAGTCAGGGTATTTAAGGATTGGATGGGTAATGATTTGTTTTAACTTATCAAACGCTGTAATATAACTGGGATCATTCGTGTTGATTTTCATTCCTTTCTTAAGGTATTTGGTTATAGGATGTGCTACTTTCGAGTAGTCTTTAATGAATTTCCTGTAGTAACCCGTAATACCTAGGAATTGTCTTATCTGCTTTATCGTAGAGGGAAGTTTCAAATTTTGAATAACCTTTATTTTGTTTGGGTTTGGTTTTACACCTTCGGGCGTTAAAACATGTCCCAGATATTCGGTATCTTTCTCAAGAAAGTTACATTTACTAATTTGAATTTTTAAATGGGCTTCATTTAGTCTATCAAATACCTTTTTGATGCTGTCTAAATGTTCTTCTAACGACGTACTGAAGATCAATATGCCGTCGAGATAGACAACACAAATTTTGTTTATTAGTCCCTTCAGAACGGTGTTCATTAACCGTTGGAAGGTGGCGGGCGCGTTTTTTAGCCCGAACGGCATTCTTACGTACTCGTAATGACCGAAAGGAGTGGAAAATGCGGTCTTTTTACGATCTTCGGGTTTTACAAGGATTTGGTGGAAGCTTTTCGCCAAATCCAGTGTGCTGAAATATTGTGCACGACCCAACTTGTCCAAAATACCGTCAATATTTGGTATTGGGTATCGATCACTTATAGTCACTTCATTTAGGCGACGATAGTCAATTACTATTCGCCATTTCTGCTCACCAGAATTGTCAAGTTTTTTGGGTACGATCCACAGAGGGCTGTTATAAGGAGAACTGCTGGGCATTATTATGTTTTGGTCCAACATTTCCTTTATCTGTTTTTCGATTTCACTTTCGTGAACTCGAGGGTACCTGTAAATTTTGGAGTAAATAGGGGTGTTAATGGTGGTTACGATTTCATGTTGTACCCCATTGGTACAAGTTAATTGTTCTCCCTCCTTATAGAAGAGGTTTTGATATTTTCCCAACAAGTTTACAAGTTTTTGCTTTTCAAGAACGTTCAAATGGTCGAGATTTATGTTGTCAACGTTGCCGGACTCTAGATTACATACTTCGTTAATGACGAACGAGTGGTCATTGTATTCAAAAAATATCTTGTTATTATTAATTTCTAGACATCCGTTCTCAAGGTTAATTTTAGCCTTCAAGGGGATAAGAAAATTTTGGCCAATGATCGCATCGTATTTGCGACCTGCTAGATTCATTAACTTCCACGATAGTGTTCCGGATATTTTAAATTCGGAAGGTATAGGAGTTATTATCCCCTTGTTTACTTCACTGATTCCGTTAAGGGTGGAGAAAAAGAGAGGTTTTGGAAGGTCTTTCTCTGGGTAAATTTTAAATGTTCCGGGTTTGAGGAGGCTTGTCTCAGATCCTGTATCTATTAGTGCTTTAAACGTTTTGGCACCGATTGTTAGTGAGACTATGGGCAATTTGTTTCCAGAGGCTCTATGGAAAAATTTACCTCTTTTTGTTCGATGTTGTCAACTTCCATCGATTCATGGGAGTTTTTGCCTTGGCTGTATTGTCCAGAATTGTTATAATTGTTATGTCTTGTGTTACTGTTACTGTACTGTCCATGTCTTCTAGTTTGGTTGTTGTCAGAGTATCTATAGTTCTTGTTACGATATTGATCAGAATTATTTGATTGTTTTGGTTGAAGGTTATTATTTCTGTTTTGGTCCGAAATTTGATCACTGTTAAGGTTTTTCGGATGTTTAATATTGTTTCCCGAATTTTTAGGTTTCCCGCTTTTGGAATGGAAGTATTTTTATTGTTATTATTGAATTTACTTTTCCTATAATAGTAATGAATGACATCTGTTTCCTCAACGAGGCCTAGATCATCAAACTTATTATAAGCTTGAATCAAAGACATATCTCTGTTAATTAGTGAACGGTAACTTCCGGTTAACATGTCTTTTACAATATCCATGAGATTCTTATCATTATTCTCTGGACAGTAATTTTGTGGTTTAAATTCATCGAAATCATACAATTCATTAAGCTTATAATTTATAGATCTAATGCTACTGAATAACTCTGGAGGAGTACTAACCTTCAAATTACGACTCTGGTCCATCAGCTTCTTGTAATTGTATCTCGGTCGGAAATGTATCCTTAACTCTCCTTTGATGAGTTCCCAGCTGGCATTTTCCCCTAGCCGGCGTATACATTGCTTTGCTTCTCCCTGGATTTTCTCTTTCACTGTTGTCGATAATCCGTAAATTAGTAAGGGCTCGTTGTTTCCGCACAGAGCCACTACATTCTCAACTGCTCGGATGAACTCCTGGAGTGAATATTCCGAGTCTTTGCCAGTAAAGGTCCTTATCTGGCTAAATTTATTTAAAATTTGGTCGGGTTTTAGCTCAAAGTTGTTCATGGGGTTCTGTGGCTGCACTAGTTGCTGTTGTTGCACTATTTGTTGTTGCTGCTGTTCCAGTTGTCCCCGCAGAAATTCCATATCCTGTTGGTATCTAGCCTGCAATTCTTGCAAGGCCTGTCTGAGTGCTTCATTTTCACTATTTGGCATTATTTTTATTTTTCTGTTCGAATCGAACGTTAAATTTCGCGCCGATTGCATTCACTATTCGATATAATCGACTCCCGAATTTATTAATATTTGTTTACTAAGTAACACAACTTGGTTTTCAAGTTCACGAATTTATTTACACGCAACACTTAAGTGATAGTGTTATTTATTATGTTCACGGAATCCTTTTCTTCGGAGAAGGATCCTACCGACTGCGCCAATTAAATGATAAGCTTTAGTTTATCTTAAAAAAAAACTATATCTTTACAATTACAGATATTCTACAATCTATGTTATCATCGTGGCTAATTTGCCACCAACCAAGAACATCAAACCGCATTGGTCAAACACGAAGAACAATAAGGATAGGAGAATACAACTTTGAGACCGTTGATAATTTCTCCTATCTAGGGTCGAAAATCACAACCGATAACAGCTACGATGATGAAATTTGCGCACGGTTGTTGGCTGCCAACAGAGCCTATTTCAGCTTACAAAGACTGTTCCGCTCGAAACGTCTCACCATAAGGTCAAAACTCTTACTGTACAAGACAATGATCTTGCCAGTCTTCATGTATTCCTCGGAAACTTGGGTTCTTAGCAAGAAAAATTGTAAACTCTCGGCCGCGTTAGAGAGAAGAATCCTCCGAAGAATTTTTGGCCCCCTACATGAGGATGGACGATTCCGTAGCCTACACAATGACGAAATCTATGTGCGATACCATGACCGTCCGGTTATGGATAAAATCCGGCTCAATAGGTTACTGTGGGCGGGTCACTTAATCCGTATGGATGAGGATGATCCCACCCGGAAGATCTATAAGGGCAATATCTATGGTAGAAAAAGAAAGCAGACCCTGCCTAAGATTAATAACCGACTTTTCCCGGCTCCAATTTTATCGCTCATAGATTTCGTCGTTATGTAGGCTACAGTATCGTCTATCCTCACGTAGGGGGCCAAAAATTATTTTCGAACGCGGCCAAGATTTCGCAATTTTTCTTGTTAAGAACCCAGGCCTCCGAGGAATACATAAGGACTGGCAAGTTCATAGTTTTGTACAGTAAGAGCTTTGATAGTGAGACGTTTCGCTCTGTTGTCTGTTGGCTGCTTACAACCGTGCGAATTAAATGATAAGCTTTAGCTTATCTTAAAAAAAAACTATATCTTTTGTTTTAATAACTTTATTTTAAGTAATGGTTCTTCGAACCGAATCGAACAGTGGCGGTCTTAAGACTAACTTAATCATTTAATTCAAACCAAGATCCAAGAGAATCCAAATGTGCTGAAAATGCATAAAATGCATTTTCTGAATTGTGGAAATTTTACACTTGCAGACTAAACATCTGCCAGTCTGGAATGTTGCAACCTGATTCTTTGGTCACGTTGCTGACACAAGTATGAGAATTAATTTTTGTTGGGTCAGGCGTTTCAGGTAACGTAACTTGCGCGGATTTCATCGTCGTAGCTATTACCGGTTGTTGATTTTCGACCCTAGATAGGAGAAATTTTCAACTGTCTCTTTATTGTTTTTGTTTGACCAGTGCGATTCGATGTTGTTGGTTCTTTGGTTTTTGGTGCTGACGTTGCCACCATGTACTTCGTCTTGCCTTCATTAATGTCTAGATGAAGGTAGACTGTACATCTCGGGTTGTTCTTCCCATAATGTCAATATCGTCAGCGTAGGCCAGTAGTTGGGTGGACTTGAAGAGGATGGTGTATCACGCATTCACATCTGCATCGCGAATCACTTTCTCCAGGGCCAGGTTAGAGAAGACGCATGATAGGACATCCCCTTGTCTTAGATCGATGTTGATGTTGAGTGGTCTCGAAAGTGATCCTGCTGCTTTTATCTGGCCTCGCACATTGGTCAGGGTCAGCCTAGTCAGTCTTATCAATTTCGTCGGGATATCGAATTCTCTCATGGCCTATATTGTCGTAGGCGGTTTTAGAGTCAATGAAAAGATGGTGCAACTGGCCATATTTCAGCAGTTTTTCCATCGTTTGCCGCATAGACAAAATCTGATCTGTTGCTGATTTGCCTGGAGTCAAGTCTCTTTGGTATGGACCAATGATGTTCTGTGCATATGGGGCTATTCGCTTTAGCAAGATTGTGGACAAGATTCTATACAAGGTACTCAGCAATGTGAAACCTCTATAATTGCTGCACTGCATGATATCCCCCTTTTTATGTATAAAACAGATAATGCTTCGTTGCCAGTCGTCAGCCATTGATTCGCTGTCCCACACCTTGAGCATAAGTTGATGAACTACTTGGTTTAATTGGTCGCCTTCATATTTAACCAATTCGGCTGTAATTCCATCGGCTCCTGGGGACTTATAGTTTTTAAGGCGATGAATTGCACTGACTATTTCTTCCATGCTTGGTGGTGGCAGCATTTGGACATCGTCTTCAGTTGGCAGGATCTCCAACTCGCCGATATTTTGGTCGTTAAGCAGTTCATTAAAATACTCAACCCATCGCTCCAATATGCCCATTCTGTCAAAAATCAAATTTCCTTTTTTGTCTCGGCAGGATGAACATTGAGGTGTATAAGGCTTTTTCCTGCTGACTTATTACTTATATTCCGCACCGGTGCGTTTGCTCTCCGTACTTTTCGAGATCACAAACGTTTTGCTTCTCCCAGGCTTCCTTTTTCCCTCTGTGAAGTTGCTTCCCCGCTCCACAAAGTGCGTGATAAGTCTCTGCGCGTCATATGCAACATGATTAAATCAATGTCTAAACAACAACAAAAAAGGCTGATGATAGTTTTCAGAATTTTAGAAAAGTTCTACATTAACCTTGAAATATTTGAATGAGTTTTAGAGCTTTGAGACAAGGCAAAAAGTATCAGTGTTTTTTGTCGGTGAAATTCTTTTTTTCATAATAAAATGTCGGATATCTGCCCATTCAACATTGCCTCCTAGTGTATCGTTACGGCCTGGAATGAAGTCCTTCAAAATGTTTCAAGGTCGAGGTCTAAATTGGATTGTTGCGCCAGCGATTATTTTTATTGTAACATACCTCATAGAACATCCTCGTTTGCCGCTCATCGAAAACAGTAAAGCATATTATGCACAATTCTTGTTACTCTAGGAATAAATGAAAATGCTTTTTAAAGTGTAGCAACTGGAGAGAAAAAATGAAAAAAAAAAAAATATCCATACTTGAGTCATAAAGTTGATTTTTTCAAGTATCTGACCGGTGGTTATAGTTGCATTTAATTGCTGCACTTGTAGATGCTTCTGTTCTATAGAGACGCATGTTGATTACTTTCCCGAAGTTATTCGTAGCTCTCAATTGGAAATGTAATTTTCCGAATTCGGTACGTAATCCATTCTTGGAAACTATGGTAAATATATATATATATTCGCATATTGGATTGTATACGTTTCCTTACTGCATCCTTGCTACATGTACAGGTAATTTATGGTTACTCTTGCATACATGTATTCGGTTATTGAATCAATTATATATTCATCGGTAGAATGCTATGGCAATGCACCCAATTTGCTTCGATTAGTCAGTCATTTAGGAAAGATAGCAGGCAGGCTTTCAGGAAACCCATGCATAATACAGAGCAAATTAGGTTACATTCTCCGTTGGATGCCGTATTTTGCCTCAATGAATGCTGCTTGTACCTTTATGCTGCAGGTATTGATTCATGTGCTCTGGTATTTGGGATTCTGTCGTTCAAATACGTAGAATCGGAAAGATATTACAAGATGATATTTGCGTATCTGCATGATGTTTTGATTTAGAGCACTTTGTACTAAACGATTCATTTGAATCTATGTCTGCCGATTTGCAAAATTATTTCGAACCAAATCGAGGTGAGGGGATGAATATTGATATCTAAATGATTTGAATTTGACTGCAAGTTATTGCTGAGGCAATTTATAGTAAGATATAGTCTAATACTGTTTGCATTCTAAGCATCTTTGATTGAAGTTGGAATTCACTGCAAATTGTTTATTCATTCCTGCAGAAAAGAACATTCTCTTTCATCATGTCTCGATGTATCAAGCTTCATGACGATATGAACATAATCAAGCGGATGGCACTTGAGTTTAGTTATGAATTGATTGGAAAGACTATTACGTTCGTTACTTTACATCCTCCGGTGAAGAAGAGAGATATCTCTCTGATAGTGTAGTGTGATTCAATTGGGTTGCTTTCAAAAGATCTCGATATAGAAATATTATATAACTGTTTTTAACTGTAATTGAGTGTGTGGTAGGGTAGGTATCAGTGGCTGTTCTGAGGAGTCCAATAAGTGCTGTTGTGCGCCGTTTTGATGCCACAAACTCCAAAGACCGTGACTGTTGTTATGGGAGCAGGGAGGCAGAGTCAGCCGGCTCGGATTTTCAGAGCCAACCCGTAGCATCCACGAAAGAAAGCAGCTCTCCCACCCTGCAGCTAGATATCCCCAAAGAATGGTTTACCCAGTGTCCGTAGCCTGACTCTAGCTAGAGCTGGGCAATCGCAGAGGAAGTGCATGAGGATTTGCCTTCTTTCACTGTAGCTTCGGCAATGCGAATTGTAGGGTATGCCGAGCCTACCAGCATTGTCCCCTATGGGCCAGTGCCTCGTGCAGATCGCCGTAATCTTGAATGCATTTGCACCCGTCTGGCACACGAGCTCTCGTGGTCGGGCTATGTTATAAGCAGGCCAAATTCTCCTTGACTTGGCACAGCTCGTAAGCCTTCGCCATCTAAGGCCCGCGGCTGCTAGGTAGTGCAAGTAGACTCGGCCCTCGACAGCCACCAGTGGAGCACCGACTGTATTGGCCGAGCTTCGCTCATTCCCCTCTATGTTCCTATGCCCTGGAACCCAGAGAAGGGTGATCTTCAGCGTATCGCCCAGACGGTACAGTGCATCTCTGTACTACCCCATCAGTTTGGAAAATGTCGTCGCTGAGTGCAAGGCCTTGATGGCCGCTTGGCTGTCGGTCAGAATGTCTATGTTATGCTTGGGGCTCGAATCTCGCTCTAGCCATCGACAGACTTCCAATATGGCCAGTACTGCTGCTTGGAATACACTGACGAAACTTGGGAGACCATACGACTTGGATACACTGTGTGTATTCGAGAAAACCATCGCACCGACTCCACAGGCTATCTTTGATCAGACAAGACGCCGGTCTTCCACTTTGCCCTGGTTGGAAAGTCCATAGCAAAGTTTCTCGTGAAGTTCAGCTTGCGTGTGTGCATAATCCGTGGGGAATGCGCAGATTTCTCGAGGCACTTTGTCTAGGATGTTGCTGTGGCCGTACGACTTCGCTGTCCAACATCCGGACTTATATAGCCTCACAATGCACGCTGCAACGTATTTAATGTGGAGGTCTAGGGGGAGGAGATGCAGGAGTACATTGAGAGCATCTGTCGGGCAGGACTGCAGAGCCCCAGTAGCACCTGCACACAAGGTTACCACCATACAATAAAGCCGTACGTTAGGATCGGACGCACTACAGCGGTGTACATCCAGAGAATCATCCTCGGCCGGAGACCCCGTTTCTTTGAAAAGGTTCTCTTGCAGGCATAGAAGGCTATACAGGCCTTCTTAACCCTCGTAATGACGTAATTTGCGGAGATGATCGGCCTTTGAATCGCCCCATCACGATTCCATAGGCGCTCTCCCTCGGGTTTACGTCCGCTTTGGAACAGAGCTCCTTAAAACATTTCCTCTTGCTCTCCTGGACGTCGGGCTAGATGGTTTTGCGAGTTTTCTTATAGGCGCGTTGTTTTTGTCCTTGGTCGATTCTATTTATCGCCATCTGAACCGCTCTTCCGGCTCGGTGGCAGCCTAATCGAAGGCTGGTCAGGACAGTATTTCACTAGTAGTTGGGTCTTCTACCGGGGAATGAGCACCTCCTAGGCATGGACGTGTCACAAGCTTTGGTGATGCATTGGGCCACATGGATAGCCCTTTCCATAGAGACGCAAACTTTATTAGGTTAGTCAAGCCGCACCTCTATAAAGGTCTGCTCATCCGAAGCTTTTGCAGACCAGTCTGACATCTCTCCCGGTTTCGGGCATGCAGCAAACTCTTCGCGGCTAACTGTTCGTAGGCCATGTAGGAAGAGAGGCAGGGTTTGCGACTAGGAAGGATCGTCTTGCGCCGTTATAGCGGCCTTTAGTGTCCGGTGTCATCTTTCGAGCATCGCGTTGGACTGAGGGTGGTAGGCAGCTGACCGGCTGGGTTTAAAGCTTAGGAGTTTGCCTAACTACGAGAAAAGAGAGGATTCAATTTGCATTCTCTGGTCAGTGATGATGACCGCCGGCACACCAAAGCGTGGAATCCACTCTCGACAGAAAGCTTACGCACATAACAGTGCCGTAATGTCTTTTAGGGGAATCGCCTCAGGCCACCACGTGAACTTATCCATGACTGTGAGGCAATACCTCGTCTCGCAATAAGCCAATGATATCGAGGTGGATGGTGTGGAAGCGGTTGGTGGACCTGTCGAACACATGCTTCCAAGTTTTATAGTTTTCACATGCGATGCACTGCCTGGCCCAGGAATTGATGTCCTTGTTTATAAATTGCCAGAAATATTTCGCAGTGACTAACCGGTTCGTTATCTGGATGCTCGGGTGCGGCATTGCATCAAATACACGCTTGCGAAAAGCGGTCGGAATGTGTCCTCGGTCCTTTTTCTGAGGTCCCGCAGTATAATCTAGACTCCCTTAAAGTATATTTGGAGCTACTCCTCAGGCTCTGAAGAATTCCATTCATTGATCCGATCCCATGATTCCGCAGTCAGCCAGATCTTATGACGTCCCTCCGGAAGGTGGCCGTCGATGGGTGCTACGCAGTCGAGAAAAGAGCATTTTTGATGGCAGCCCAAAGCACTTCGATATTCTCAGGCGTGTTACTCAGTATATCTCCCGTCCGATCAGCAAGATTGTTCTCACAGTGTCGACCGATATAACCGGTTGATGTTGAACTTAGGAGCTCGCAGCAAGCGAACGTAGGCGATCATTAGTCGAAGTCCCTTTCGAAGCTGATATCAGCGCCTGTCTTGTTGCGCACATCCAGGAGGCAGCTCCTAAATCGACTGCCGACCGCAAAGTGGTGGATGTGATTGTTCGTACGGTGTCGGTCAATTCAAACCTGACTGACCTTAGGGCGGGCTCTGTGCTCGAACAATGTTTTACCAATGACGAGGCGGTGGAGGTTGCGGAAATCCATGAACCTTCCACCATTACCGTTGTGGTCACCAAGACCGTATTTCCTCATCACATATCCGAACAAGCCGTGTTCAGATCTTCTCTCGGCATTCAGATCCATCACGATCATAAAGTCATCTTTAGGAACCCTCCCCTGATTAATTACTCGTAGAAAGCATACTTATCCACTAGATCGGAAGTTTCCATTGGTGCGTAGTATTTTAGAATCGTCATACTCCTGGACCGGAATCTTGCAGTTAGAAGCCCACCATTTTACTTCACTTAGGCCTAGTATGTTCAGGTTATAGCGTTGGGATTCCCGCTTAAGGTGGAGAATGTAAACATTCTTAGGACCGTCGTTACTATTGTCGACGATCGTGCGCACGTAGTAGAAACCAATAATAGTCTGTTTTCGGGGGCTCATCACGGAAGAAGCTAAGGAATTTATATTCATTCGTTGTTCAGCAGTCTAATTCGGAAGAGGCAATAAAAGCTTTAAAGGAGTACACACTAAGCTTTGAATCACTTCCCTTCTTTGTCCTTTAGAAAGTGATAGTACGCCACTACTATTGGATCTATTATTCTAATAACTTTTAGCCTAAAAAATTTGAGGATACGAAAGGATGAGTCATTGAGGATGCACTACCTATAGAAACCAAGGGGCTCTCGTCCATAAACAAAATGATGCAGGTCACCTTTACACCTTTATTCAACTGCCCCCTATCATTCTGTGATAATTTGGGGTCATAGTAACGTGCTAATATGAATCTTTTGTTCTTCCCTCTGCTCGCGTTCATTTCATCAACTAGAAAGAATCTGCTATATTCGTTTGTGCCCTGTATCCGTATATGCCCTTGCCTGTGTTTTTTCCCAATTATTGTTGAAGAGGATTTAAAATTTGCTATCCTTGTCTAATCTCTTCATTATGGAGAACATTTTATGTCATTTACCACCTCCTCTCTGAATAAGCACAAAAGAAACCTCATTTTCAAGCCATTTTGCTTTAGCTCTTGGTAATAAGCTAAATAGCGAGTATTGATCCTTATTTGAAAAAAAAGTTATGTGTGTTTATACGAAGCTTCATTTTACAGAAACATCCGTCTTTACCATATAATAACCAAGTATAGAAAGTTGTGTGCTTACATTCCGTACAGACTATGGAATGTATGTGAATATGTTGAACGATCCCTCTGGGGGTTCGTGTATTCCACCTGTCGATATGGTAATACAACTTGGGTATCAGTGAAGGAAAGCAAACAAATATCAGCTTTAGAAAAGTCTTCACAAATAGGAAAAAGAGGATTATCGATAAATAGCAAATAGCACATTGATAGCATTGACATTTCACTATCTTTGTGGATTTTATATTGAATGCATACCTACATAGACGGTACTTTAAGAAAACAGGTGGGAGTTTTTACTCGGATTGAGGACGAATTAAATTTAAGATGGTGGAGTTCTTTGATGAAAACGAGATTACCAACATTCAACATTTTTTGGGGCTTAGAATTATTTCTGATATTAAGATTTGATTTAACTTTATACAACACTAAATCTGGCATGCTTTAAATTTATTTCGACTAAAGATATGTGGTGGGTCAAGCAGTGGACTGCAGAATAGACTGATGCGGACTATAGCTTCCTGGGAGTCAACCTATATCTCTCTAGGGTTAACGTATGGCTCCCGAGGAGTCAAATCTCTCGTCTACCAAGACCGTTAGTAGGCGGTGACAAGAGGAACGAGGAGTCGAAAAATACCTCCCCTAATTCAGGGTGTTATGCGAACCGTGTCTATTGGGTAGACAGCTGACTACACCCAAGAAGAGAGAAGTTAGGAGGTCAAGCAGTGAAGTCAAGGTCAACATTAGCCTACTGCGAAGACCGTAATCAACAAAGAGCCCCGCTCAAAAAGCAGGGACGAGCAAAAGTATAGCTGAGGTCACCATACCAAACGCCAGCCCAGATGTTAAATGGTATCCACGCTATCTGAAGGGCCGCATAAAACCAGAAGAGGCTCTTAAGAAGACTCAGGACAGATCTAAGCTTTCACCATCGGACCCAAGAAAGCGGGGAGCACCGGAAATCAGCTCTCAAAAGATAAGTGCTCCCAAGAGACCTAAACCCTGGCTGAAGTCTCGAGATGATTAAGTGTGAAGGCAGAATTCAGGAGACCCGCCGTTAGTTATGCTAATGCTGTAAAGGGAGTTCGACTGGTCATATTGCCGAAAGCATTTCCGGAGTAAATACTCACTCGTGAAGAATAGGAAATAATTGAGGAGCTCATTGTCATGAAGATGTGTGAGATATGGAATAAGAAGCTCATGTTCATCCGCATACGCTTCCGACCTGGTTTTATATTGATTAATTACGAGACGGCTTAGGACTATAGTCCCTAAACCGCCAGGCAGGAAGGGAACAGAACTATCGTGAGAAGTGGACTTGCTGCCCACAGGAGAGGAGAAGCTGGACTACATTGATCTAGACCTTCTAGAGCTCAAGTCGGATATGGAAGTGTGTCGGAGGAGGAGGGTAATGCTCCGACATTGAAGAGGAGCTCCAAGCACTAACGGAGCGGATGCCAGCACTAAAATAGCGCAGGTAAACCTCTACCATATAAAAGCTGCATCTGCAGTAATTACAACGGATAGTTACAAGGATAACACTGGAATAGTGCTGGCTCAAGAGCCTGAGTGTACCGGGGGCAGATTCGCAGTATGCAGGTAATTGTAATCTTGTGAAAAGCCACGAGCTTGTATCATTCTCAAAAGAAACATAAAATACATATGTTTTCCACAGTTTCTACGCTGTCCAAGTCTGACTGGAAGCCTGGGGAAGAACTCGAAAGGCAGCTGTGGCATCAGAAGACAGCACTCTGATCCCACCGGAATTAGTCGTTAGACTGGCAAAGCTCTGCGAGAAGATGGCGCTACCACTTTTTCTCGGCTGCGATGTTAACGCGCACCATGAGGTCTGGGGAAGCAACAACATTAATTGAAGAGGTGAGTACCTTCTGGACTTCATTCTCAGTAATGAGTTAGAAATACATAATGTAGGGAATACACCAACATTCGTGACCAGCGCCAGACAAGAGGTACTAGACGTAACTCTATGGGACACTCTGATGAGCGGTTTGGTCAAGAATTGGAGGGTGTCGGATGAGTCTTCTATGTCGGATCACAGAATAATCAGATTTGACATTGAGGGCAATTTGGAGCTATATATAATAATAAGGAATTTCAGGAGAACAAACTGGAACTCCTGCAGAAGACACCACAGGGACAAAAAAAAACAAACAGGGACTGGCATAGGTATAAAAGAGCACCGATGGCGTATAGCAACACGATCAGGGAAAAAAACGAAAAAGCTTCTGGGAATTTTGTGAAAAAATAGGAATGAGGAGGATGGGATCAATTTTTTCCTTCAACAACGGACAGAAGGGAAAAGGTGAATTGGAAACTAGCGAAAGAGGTATGCTCGGTAGCTAGAGTACGACGGACAGTGGGAACGTATAGACCACTGATCACCCGGAGTAGATTGCATTTTCCCAGCACGACTCCAGATAGGCCTAGATATCATCCTAGGATCTCTTGTAAGAGTGGTAAGTGGCAGCACAGTTTTGGGATGTATACCAAAGGATGGAGACAGACAAGGGTGGAGTTTATTCTGAAAGCGGGTAAAAGGAATCCTTATCTCGCTAAATTTTTCAAACCAATCTGGCTGACATTGTTCGCCTGCAAGACGGTGAACAGGGTTATAGACAACTATATTAGAACTAACGGGCTAATATGCAATTTCCTGCATCCTTGTTAGCAGGCTTACGGGGCAGGACGGTCTTTCGAAACTGACGTGTATCAGCTGACGGATGTATTATGGGATGCCGTAGAGAGGAAGGGAAAAGCACTGGGTGCGTTTTTGGATATCAAAGGAGCATTCGGCAACACATCGCACACAGAGATTAGAGGCGTCCGCAATCAGCAAGGGAGTGGGAAACACCGTGGCCTTCCGGGGTTATGCTGACGATATTGTTTTAATCTGTAGGGATATGTGGATACATGGATACATGGATGCATGGAGGTGTAACGAGTAAAAGATACCGGCAAGGAAGGAGATCTTCAAAATATACGGGAGTACCAGTCACGCGGGGAACTGTCTAAATCGAAGTTGATATTTTTTCTAGGCGCCGCAACTAATACCAAAGGGAAACATGACAACAAGGTTTCACTTTGATAAGAAGTTTGAAACACGCTGGGGTAACATGACAAGAAGGTTTCACTTTGATAAGAAGTTTGAAACGCGCTGGAGCAACAGAGCAAGCTGGGAGAGCGTGGCATTGACATACGGCTTAAATCAGCAACGGATTACCAGGTACACTGGCGGATACATAGGTCGAGGACGGTGCTTAGCGAGCGTGCTCAGTGTTTTGTGCTAATAAACTTTTGGGTGACTCTTTTGTGGGCTTATTTGAGATAGTGCGTTCTATTTCATGCACAAATCAATCAATATGAATCCACAAAGCGGCCTCTGTAACCCTAGGGGTCACCAAGTAAGGTAAGCGGTGCATTAACCGAGATACTTTGCTTTGAATGATGATGTTGAAATGAAGGTCTGTGAAAACAAAACGCCTCTGCCACAAGTTTCTCGACAATAAAACGCTGGCCAATTGGTAAATTTATAAGAATGCGAACTGGGAAGCAAAGAAAGCGATAGTTGTCATCCGAATGGTCCATTACAAAAATCTTCACTTACACTCGGGATGGCGAAAGAGATCTGTATCGATTTGCTCAGAACCGACACGAATGCACACGGAATATCGAACACTTCTGTTATCTTAATGACAAGAACGATACTTTGCTTACCTACCCTCGAGCAACGACGGATAGATGGCGAGAATATTTCGAGCGGATTTCAACTTCCACTTCCATAATCATTTCCGACATTTAGAGCAATTCCACCTAGTGGCCGAGGAGAACCTCCATAGTGGTGGCACCACGAGACGCTTCTGGCGCGTTTGCTCTGTGGCGTGTAGTTTGCTTGTATGACAACCGCTGTGTGTTGTTTGCTGTTTGTTTGTCGTAGTGTAAGTGTTTATGCCATCGAAAATGTCACATATCATAGTGATTTCAAGCCTACTCAAAATCACTATCAGTCTTAGGAAACACAAGTTTTTCAGCCTGTGAGCCGTCAGCCATCAATACAAAATAATGTTAGCAGAAACCATCAACAACATCGACATCGCTCCCGTTTTCGTGGGCCAGTCAGCCTTCCAAGGGAAAATCGTCCGGACCTAGAATTTCGGGGGCGCAGGACCGTTTTTTTGCCCTCTGCTGCTCTGGTTCTCGAACTCCACTAATTCCGCTTCCGCTTGCAAATGATGTCTTCAGTAACTACCGCGGTCGTACGGGTGCCGCCGTTTTGGCGTAGGAGCCTGGCAGTATGGTTCCTCCAACTCGAGGCCCGATTTGCTTTGGCCGGCGTTAAGCGGATTCCTTTCGTTTTAATTACGCGTTGGTTGGGCTGGACGAGGAGCGGTTAAGCTTGTCTCCGACGTCCTCAAGAACTGCTCTTATAGGCAATTAAAATTGTAGCTCGTAAAACGGCTGTTAGTGAATGAGACGGCCAAATTAAACTACTTACAGACAGAGTTAAAGCTTGGTGACCGTGCGCCAACCCAACTTCTGCATGAAATGAAGCAGTTAGCTGGTGACAAAGTCGGCACCAAGCTGCTACAATCTTTATGGCTGCGGAGGCTTCCAGAGAGCACACAAGCCATTGGGGTCTATGTGCGACTCATGATTGTTGAGGTGTCCCGTGACAACTTGAGCTAGGTGGTTCAGTTGCGGTAGCGGGCCCTTTGCGTTCGGGGAGGAGGGCCTTCGGAAAGTACCAAGGCATCCTGGTATAATCGCAGGTTTCCTGAAAAAAAACTAGGAAATGTACCAGCACCTGAAATTTTTCATCAAACAAATCAGACTTGCCGGGTGTTCTGGCGACTGCTGCTCGAAATGCAGCACCACGCCGCCTCACAATCAAGAACCCCTTGAGTCGGTGCAATTACCTTGTCGAAACAAGTGCTGAAGTTTCGGTTCTTCCCTCATCTCGGCGTAAAAGTTAAAACCACAATCATTGAAACTCGCGTCAGCAAATTCGTCGATCCGCACGTATGGCTACAGGCAGGACTTGGATGAACGTTTTCTTGGCGCTTCATAATCGCGGACATCAGTGTACCCATCTTAGGTGCGGATTTCCTGTGCCATTATGGTTTGCTAGTGGATATACACAATAGGTCCCTTATTGACTCCACAACTTCCCTTAGGTCATCAAGAAAAATCTCATTCTGGTCACCTAGCCCTCTTTCCATCGTTTTTGAAGACGTTGCCGACGAGGCACGTATTTGCTCACTTCTTCAAAAATACCGCAAAATCACTATCGAGCGTAGTCCCTCTGGGCTCCATAAGCGCGTTGTTCAGCACCACATCAACATTACTGTCACCCCATTCTCGCAGGCTCGCCGTTGCGTGGAAAAAGTTCGAGGAACTTTTTAAACAGGGTATTTGCAAAAATTCAGACAGTTGTTGGTCTTTGCCACTTCCCACGGTTCCTAAATCAAACGGCGAATGGAGACCTTGTAGCGAATACAGACGTCTAAATGCTCAGATGATTCCAGACCGTTACCCTATCCCACTTATCCACGATTTTGCGCACTCTTCGCAAACTGTCGTATTTTCTCGACCTTGGACCTAATCAAAGAATACCATCAGATCCCTGTATCTCCCGAAGACATTCCGAAAACGGCAATATGAACATCTTTTGGACTTTTCGAATTTCACTAGGATGAGTCGAGTTGGCCTTCCAACCAATTTTGCCAGTGAAAATTGTTTTTCGATGCTAGTCGGAGTTCGAGAGGGCAACAGGAGGAGAGAGGTCATCCCTCATTACACCTACTCGAATATAAGTACTCTAGTATAAGTAATTTTAAATACCATAGCTTCGTGATTTTTTTCAGATTCAGATTTCGGCTGGTAGGCTCTGAGCATGGGTCCGTGAAAGAAAGACCACTTTCCAGCTCCCGCCCTCCCCTCTTGTGCATTAAATTTCTGAATTGAGAGCCAGCTTTGAAAAGTCCTAATAGAGACCTTTCATTTGATGCCTCCCATGACTATCTTCGGTGAAAACCAATTTTACACCTCTCTTTTGCCTTAAATTCCATCTAGATACATAGTTCTCACTGTATACGTGGACGTTCACAGCTCCCACTTTGGTACCAAATTTGGTGTCAATTGGTACAGCCGTTCATGCGTGTGACAGACAGACGGACACAAAACCTTAAAAGTCTCTACCAGAAGAAATATATCGATTGATGAGTATAACTTGGAAAATATAGATAACTTTATATATTTATTCGCATTACTGGCGAAAGATGGAAATGAAGTGGACGAAGTAAAACTCCCAATTCAGATCGCAAATAGAGCTTTGAACTCAGTCCTGCCGATTTTGAATCTCGAAAAGATCACCATCTAGAGCGTCGTTGCTATATTGGGAAGAAAAGGCAGATAGGTTAGCTGTGGTGATTCAACTTCTTTGTAACAAAATTGTTCGCTGTCAACCAGGGGTTCCAATCAGTGTCCACGGAAACCTCTCTAAGCATTGCTGCATGTTGGTGATTTTGATTTACTCAACCCTATGGTGGTGATTCCTGTGTGAGTAAAACGACTGTAAAACGCAGTGGTGAAAACGAGGATGCGAATAGTCTTATGATTGGATGCTTCCAATGTATGGACGTCCCCTGTTCAGGTGGCGGTCGATAGAAGAAACGAAAGAGCTATTTGTAATGTTCCGATGTAGTTTAGTTGGAAGGATCCTCATTACTGGTTAATGACGACAGTGTTTTTTACATATTTTCGTCTCAGGTATTGCGCCAACCTAATATCTTGAATTTTCAGTGGTCAATGCACTAAAGGCACTGTATTTCACAAAACTGAAGACAACAGAAATGAAACAATATCTAATTTTAACTTGCTTGGTATTCTTGCACTGCTGCCGATGAAAAAAATGATGTCGCAAACGATTTTATGTATATATATCATACAGTACATATCTTACACGATATTAAAACAATATCCAACCTAAAGCATAACTCTTATCCATATCAGCATTCAATAAATTCCTGAACACATCGATTATTGAGCTAACAGCTTTCCCTGTAAGAACCTATCAAAAGGAAAATGCTGGAGAAAATGTACCAACAAGCAATTTCATGGTTTCTTGTACTATGAGTGTAATTCAGAGTATGTTGGAGGAAGTGCATTTTATTAGGATTTGATCATAAATCCTATAACCTGTCAGAAGCAAACTAATTGCGAACAAGTGAAGCATGTAACCCAGCTATTGGCCGTCGTTTTAGTTAAAGTTATAAATCCAGCGATCTGTGTAAAAATTTCCAGGGAATAAGCTGCATTCCTCGTTTCTTATGATTTTCAGGACATGGAGATGTGTTAGCATAACGACGCTGAGAGCTATTATTGTAACAATATGTGCATACGGCGAAATTCTTTGTAAATGGGTATGCTTGGGCAGGATTTTCAGTATCCACTAGTTAAAAGGTTTAGTTATATTTCTGCAAAATATGGATGAGCATACATGCATGTGGGTTCTTACTTTTCGCTATTTGATTCTAAGTATATTTTCCGATAATTTACTTCGTTAGTAGTGAACCCAGACATGGAATTAGTATAGAATCTTCAAAGAAGAGTTCCTCATTGGTTCAATGGGGTTGTGAGAACTATGACCGCTACACTTCCTACTCAAGACCATACTTTTACACTGTCGTACGGTGAACTGAGTACCTCTGATATCAACTTAGGCAATATTTAAACATTTACAAGCCAATGTGAAATTTCACAAAATTCAAGGGTAAGGTTTTTACATATAATTTCCATTTATACAGTATGTGTATCTCGGTGTGAGCCGATTTAGAATTTTAATGAAATCCTTAAAAAAATGTACAAAACGGGGTATAGGTCACAGACTTGATTGGCGGAGCGGCGATACGGGTAAGTGGTCGACAAGCTATACAAGCTCCATGAGCGAGTCGGCCAGTGGCTACATGAGGGCGAAAATAAGCTGGGTCTACGTGTACAGCTGCTTCGCCCCACTCAGTCTCATTGTCTGAATTTGAAGACATGTTAGACAACTTGGTTCTGGGCGCAAGGGAACCAGGTCCAAAAGTGATTGCGGTGCCTTCAATGCTTGGGCCCTCCAGTGAGGGAACATGAGGCGCAAGGGGGTGAAGTCTATCGGAGGCTTCTACCTAGTTGGATATAATTTTGGCCAAGGAAGGTGAGGTAGGCATCTTTCGCAAAGGGGAATCTTCCTCAATCGTAGAGCTGACCTTTGCCAACCCTGCACTGGAACTAGGAAGAGAGCCACAGGGCGGGAAAATACTAGATCTAAAGTTGAGAAGGAAATGGCTAGACCAACCTGCTACGAAAAGAGCTCTCCATGTGAGACAATGCATCGGTAAAACATTTGGCGCGACTGTCTAGCAGATGCTAATTCTCTCAATACAAGATAAAATATCAAATAGTTAATGAACATTTTGTTTTAAATATATATATAGTTCAAAAAGCCCACGGACCCTCTTCCCGGCCAAACGGACCGAGGGGTGACCATCCCGATTGTCGCAAACACTTCAGCCAATGACGCGGAGGTCCTACACTACAGAGACATGGATCTTATATCGAAGACAGTGCGAATCAAGACTGAAACCCATTAGGTCAGATTGTTACCGGACAGGACTCTTCGGACTATAGCACAGATTGCAAGGATAACCGCTTTTTGCATCTCCATGTATAGTCCAGCCCTAAGATCGAGCGTTTTCAGCGCTTTATGTAAGTTCTGCGGGACTAATCTCGTCGCTGAAATTACTACTGGGACTACTTCGATCTTTTATAGTCTCCAAGTCTGGTTCATATCGTCTGCCAAGGGGCGTAGTTCCGGATTTTTTCGTGCTGTTTTTCAACAGTCTTCCGGTCCAACGGTATGGCTACATCGATTATGAAGCACGCTTGTTCTTTCTTCAGAAGCAGAACTAGATCGGGTCTGTTATGATTAACACTGTGGTCGGTGGCAATAGTGTGATCCCACAGTAGTTTCACCCGATCATTTTCTAAAATTCTCTGTGGAGTATACTTATAGTAAGGATGGTAGGTTGCCACTAAATTATACTTTAACGCAAGGTTTTGATGAAGAATCTTGCAGATGGAGTTATGACGATTCGTGTACTCGGTACTGCTCAACATACTGCACGCAGATGTTATGTGCTGGATGGTCTCCTCTTCACAGTTGCATAACCTACAACTGGAGTGGACGATTGAGGAGTCGTGAAGAATGTACCGTTTATAATTTTTTGTTGGGAGCGAAGCATCCTGAATTGAAGTTAGGAATGCTTCGGTCTCATAGAAAAGTACACCATTTGTCAACCATTTGTTGGAGGTTTCGATGTCAATGCCTGACAACAACAAATTTTTTATATGACATCCGTGAATGGGTTTCTCTTTCCACATGTCGATCTTCTGTTGGACTGAAGTAACATTCGACATGGGATCCCATTCTCTCCTTCTCAAGTTCAAAGGAGATAATTTATTATCTGCCATGCCGGTAGCCTGATGTATTTGGCTAGAGGATTGTTTCTCATAGAAAAACTCACGAAGAGAATGCACTTGATTGTAGTGCAACGTTTTTAAATGAAGTACCCCCCTTCCTCCCTGATGACGTGGGATAGTGATCCTCAATTTTTCGGCAGCTCTATTGTGCATGTTGTTGTTTGTAAGAACTACCTTTACCCGTCTATTGACAGATTCTAAATCAGTATTACTCTACTGTATCACACCGAAAGTGTATAGAAGGACGGGAATGGCGAAGGTGTTGATTGCCATGATTTTATTTTTCCCGTATAGCTCAGTTTTAAGGACAAGATCCAGACGCCGTTCAAATTCCGCCAGCAACTTAACTTTCTGGATGCCACAGCGGGTGTTGTTGCTTGCAATATGCCGAGGTATTTGTAGACGTCGTCCGTATCCATGCTCTCAATTCGGATGTTATTTTGGCTGTATCCTTCGTTGTCGGTGTGTTTTCCCCGAACAATTGTTTTTATGCCACATTTCTCCAAACCCAACTGCATGCCGATATCCCTGCTGAACTGGATGGTGATGTCCAGCAAGGAGCGAAGTTGGTTCTCGTCTTTGGCATACAATTTGATGTCGTCAATGTACATTAAATGGCTCAATGTACATTTCGACAATATGCCATGCTTGACTTGGAACCCGTATTTGCTTTCATGCAAAAGATGGGATAGCGGATTCAAAGCCAAACAAAACCACAGTGGGCTTAGAGAGTCGCCTTGGAAAATGGCACGCCTGATTGGTATCTCTCCTGATGTTTGTGAGGATACCGATAGCTTCGTGCTCCAATTCTTCATTACTGTTCTCAGAAGAAGAACGACATTCGGGTTGATTTTATACAAGCGTAACACTTGTAGTAACCACGAATGTGATATGGAGTCAAAGGCTGATTTATAATCGATGTAGGCTGTCGAGATGTTTCGTTTTTGATGGACAGCCTGCTTTACAGCTACCGTATCGATTATAAGCTGTTCTTTGCAGCCTCGGGAGCCTTTTACGCATCCTTTTTGCTCCTCAGCTATCAATTTATGAACATCAAGATTTTTTGAGATGTTCGCACACAGAACTGAAGTGAAGACCTTGTATATGGTAGGAAGACAAGTAATTGGTCGACATTTTGAAGGGCAAGAGACACCCTGTTCCTTGGGGATGAGGAAAGTTATCCCCTTGGTGAAAAATGGTGGAACTAAATCAGGATCGGCAATCATTTGATTAAATTGATTTGCCAATATCCTGTGAGTGCTTTTGAACCGCTTCAGCCAGAAGTTGTGAATCTTGTCAACTCCTGGCGCCTTCCAGTTACCTGCCTTGTCAAGGGCTGCTTCAATGTCGACTTCAGTTACGTCAGGCATGGTCATTTCGGGGAGGGCCTCGCATGAACGCATAAGGTGTGGGAGCCACGCTGCTTCTAAATTGCAACGGCTGGATTCGCTCCAAACACTTCTCCAGAAGTCTTCTGCCTGATCCAGATCGAGGTTACTTTCCCTATCTGAGCTAGTGAGATTTTTGTAGAATCCCCGTTGGTTCTGGAAGAACAAGGTGTTGTCTGTCCTTCGCTGAAAGCTTTTCTGATACCTACGGATGCGATTGGAGCATACCGAAGGTTTCTGCTTCAGCACCTCGAGGATTTCTTCGATTGGCATATCATTGAACAGATGGTAGTTTCCAATGATGTTCGCAACGCATCTGTGCACTCTTGGTGATGGATTTCTAAGGAGTGCTTGCGTCACACGACCAATCTCCTTTCTCAACTTTTCGACTCTTTTGTTAAGTCGAAACACCCAGAACGGTAAAGTCCTTCTGCGCATACCTCTGTTATTCACTCTAAGATGTTGGTTATGGAGACGAATAACCGTGGCAGCTGCAACGTAGATCAGGCTGTGAACCTCTGTAGCAGTAATCTCGCTAGCCAAACGATCAGCCAAAATTCTGTCAACGGCAGCAATGATGTTAGTAGTTGCCGAAGTAAACTTCAGTTTTGGGATCTTTGGCCTAGCGTCTGGGAGAATCTCAGCATACTCTGTGAATGCGACCTGGAATGCGGTCAAAGCCTCATTATAAATTGGGTCGACATCCCCAGTTACTAAGCTTCTCCTGACTACTGGATTCATGGAGTGCCTTACAGGTGGAGTACTTATGTTACTCCTTTGACTAGTCCGGTAATTTGATGACTCCAGCCCGAGCTCAAGTGAAACCTCTTGGAAGATTTGTTGCCTAGTTGGTAAGGCAACTCGGTTGTTATTCACTATCACCCGGTACTGGTTGACGACGTTCTGTTCCGGAACATGACTTAGCTCCGGCAATCGGGTTATGAACGCGTCATGTAGTCGATGTCTGTACCCTGATGGATTCCGTTCCAAATCCGTGACACGGTAATAGGCGCGGACGATAAATTCGCTGAGTTGGTTCGTCCAAACCATACGACGCCTAGGTCTCCCGTCCCTGGTGGTTGACGGCATAACCGCCAAAACATCCAAGGGCGAAGAGCCGCTCTGATGTTGTTGAACGACCCTTAAACGTGTTGGGTACTGTCTTCGTGTCCCTGGGGTCCCATTAAAAGAATTTAAATTGTTTTCCCCAATTTTATTCCCACGAGTATTGGGGAAGCAGTCAACCCTGCAACAGAGCCCCAATGTTGCAGTGCCCCATGGTTACCTCCAAAGGTAGGGAAGGTATTAGGAGGGGAGCCGCTGAAATACAGTGTAACGTCACTGCAATTCATCCGATAGGCGCGTCGATCCCTTCACCCCGGATTACGGATTTGTTAAGGAGGTTTACTCCCCCTGAACGGGAAGAATCGGTAAGGGAGGACGAACACAAAGGGAAACGTTCTGCTTGTCCGCGGCTACTTATTTACAAGATTAACTTGCGATATTCGTAGCTGACCCGGTGGGTCATGTCATTATCCGCAACCCATGACACGCGCCTGGTCGCATGCAGCTCTGCGTTTGCAACTCAGGTGAGGATAAACCTGGTACGCCTGGTACGCCTATATATATATATAGTATAGCCATAAGTTTTGTCAGTCAGACAAATCTTTATTTCTCACAAAGTAATAAACTAAATCAATCGAAAAGTACACCATTAGAAAAGGGAAACGTAGAGCTTTCAAACGAAAAAAAAAATGATTGAAAATGGCTGTCGCTAGCAGCTATACAGGCCCGAAGTCTGTGAGGCCATTCATCGATCGCTTCACGCACGGAATGAAGCGGCTTTTCTCGAGCTGCACGCACGATACTGACCTTCAAACTCTCCAAATCAGTTTAAGCTTGATCGCAGGTAGTCCCCTCTAACTTAGTCCAAAGGCTGCAGTCCAGAGCATTTTGCGATATTTTTTACCGGGAAATCGTTGCAGAAGAGCAGCACACCGAGTTCGCCGTATTTCCTTCCTTAACACATGGCTAACGCACCTGCTGGCACACATCGAGATCGAGATCTTCTGTCACACTTTGAAATGCCAATTTCTGCCGACATTCGTTTCTGCTTGCGGAGGGGATTGCGACGAACACGATCACGCACAACATGCACGACATTGGAGCGACGTACGGATCCCCCCATCCCGCGGCCTGTCACCCACATCAGCTGTTTCGCGGTATCGAGCTAATGTCCTCAAAACGAATCGTTCGTTTACTGGCAGCTTTTTCAACTAACTATGATTTTTTTCGGCATATTCCCGCATTGGTGCAACGCAATAATCATGAATCTTTTTTCGTAGTTACCGAACTTCATCGTGTTGTCGTTCACCCCCTACTGACCTTTGGAACCTGAAAGTCTGACGGAAGTGGTGAATGCTTAGGGACTTTCCGTGCGCAGTGTTACCAGTTTCGGCGGCCTAACATTTCTCGCTATAAGCATCGACTGACAGAACTTATGGCGATACTATGTAGTGTAAATTGAAGTTTTCCCTCCATAATGCAAATTTTATTAAATTCATACAAAGCTCTGAATAGGGGTTTTTGTTTTCTTCTTTTCGTTTTGGTTGTGGTATTTTTTTGCTTTGGTTTCCTGGTTATGTCTGCATTGTCTGCATTTTTTTTTTGCGGTACTTTTATTATAATATTTTCTTTTACATTATCCCATTTATAAAAAAAAAAAAAAGTCAAGCGACGACGGCTTCACGGTTTCTTACCAGGGCAGAGACAAATCGTCAGACGCTGCCTCACCTCTGCCCTGGGAGCAGCGTGACCGTAGCGGCTCGCAGATGTTGAATGCTCCTTTATATAATTCGTAGAACACGACATGCCTACGAATTATATTGAGCGCAAATCCGCCTTATTGACCAGAGCTTGGCCAGAGCTCTCAAAACGAATATCCCATTTATATTGTTATTGTGTCAAATCATTTTTAAGGTTTTGTGTAAAACAAAACCGTATCAAAATCGGTTTATTGTCTGTCCGTCTGTCTGTCTGTCTGTCCGTCACACGCATTTTTTCTTGGAAATAGTTACAGTGATTGCCATCAAATTTAGTGGAAAGGTGAGAACTGTGAATGTCATGAATACAGTGAGTTACATTCTTTTACGTCGAATTTAAGAGGAAGTGTACATTTTTTTTCATCAAATATAGTTATGTGGGGTATCAAACAAAAGGTCTCGATTAGTACTTTCCAAAACTCAGATTTGACATTTGTTGTAAAAGCGGGGAGTTCTGGGGCTCGGAAGTGATCATTATTTAACGGGGCCATTCGCAGAAATTGCCCAAGGAAAAATCTAAAAAAGTCGAGAGCCTGCCACTATATGGTGGCTAGGCTCCGAAATACCTTCCATACCGATATCCCTTCAAATAAAGTTAATAATCGTATATTACTATAATTTTCGGTAATTAGCTGCAGAACCCTCCTTAAGATCATCCTAGCACCACGTAGGCTACAATATAGAGCTTAATCCTACCAAGTTTGGTGGAAATCGCACTATTACTAAAAAAGTTACAATAGGTCAAAATTGTCACTTCTTTGGAAATTCAAGATTTTGAATGCCAATATCACCCGAAAGTGAATATTCTCATATAATATATGCGCATATTACGTGTTATGGACTAATGGGAAAAATTCACACTCAAATGTCTTTATAAAAGAAATACACAAAACCTTGCACACCTTTCCTGACTTGTTTTTATTTATTATATTTTGATAATACACTGGTAACATGAATTGGAATTAGCGTTTTATTAATTTGAGTACTTTCTTGTTTCCTCTTCCTCCTTAGCCCGCAAAACTTTTGCATTAGGAATATGTTCCAGAATCAAAACCTCAGAGGCCGCGCCTCACAAAACATTTGAGGCAGGGGAAACGTGGATAGAGGATTTGATCCGTCGTGGATTCTCCTTTTCGATCGCGGCACTCGGTCGAGTCGTTTTGTGACTGCAGAACCCCCCTTCTCTTAGGATCACGAAATTTTGCAGCAATATAGGATATAACATCGAGCATAATCCTGCCAAGTTTGGTGGAAATCACACTCAAATGGCCTTATAAAAGAGATACACAAAACCTTTCATACCTGATGCGTCCAGCTTCTGGTTGTTTAAGGTTGTTGTTGTTGTTTAAGGTTGTGTGAAACAAAACCTAATTGGAATCGATTCGATGTCTGTCTGCCCGTCTGGTGGAAAGGTTCAAAACCTACTGGCTCCTGCCATACGGTTATGTGAGACTTTTACCCACTACTCACTCACCTTCGCTTACCCCACGGGACTGCAATTTCGGTATTACATCGTGGGGCATGATCAGTTACGAACTGTGGTTTGTGTCGTTATTTACTACTTTTCTCCAAAGCTCCAAAGCTCCTCCTTCTTCAGGTGATTGTGGATCCCCTGCCCATCTCTTTTAATAATAATCAGGACGAGGGCCTTGAAGTGTGCTATTTCTTTTGCCACTCCTAAATCGCTTCACTTCGTGCTAATTGCCGACAACAGGTGCAGAATTCACCGATTGCATATGGTGGGTCAGAGAGACGTCAACCCTGGTTCGCCAAAATGTTGACGGGGATCATACATGCTATCACACATGCTGCTTCGTGTGATGTTGTACGGTAAGCGCACGACGTTCGCAATCCAGTCATGTGATATGAGGTGATTTTTCTTTCATTTTGCTTCTAGCTTTAATGCCGATGCCAAAACTGGAGCTGCATAAAGCACGACGAAGCTGATAACTCTTGAGATAAGGAGTCGACGGCTTTGCCTAGGGCCACGTAACATTCTTGTCCATAATGTAGCAATCCTGGAAGCCTTTGTTGCTAAATTCTCAAGATGGGGTTTGAATTTTAGAGTTTGATCGACCATGATTCCTAGGTATTTAAGCGTTGGCTGCGAATGTATGATGTGTTTGCCAACTCTGACCTTTATCGACGTTTGCTTCCTTCGCTTAGTGATCAAAACTTCGATTTTATGTTCTGTAAGCGTCCTACCAGCATCTTCTAGGCAAGACCTTATTTCAAAAACTGCCTTGTTTGTGAGGACCTCGATCTCTTCAATATCTTGTGTCACGATAATCACTCCGATGTCGTCTGCGAAGCCAATGATTATCACTCCTTTAGGCAGTTGGGGCTTTACTGTCTGTTTGTCTGTCTGTCACACTTGATTTATTCAGAAACGGTTGTCAAGAAATTTGGTGAAAAAATATGTTCTGTGAATTCCTTCACATATTGCAAGTGGCGCCTTTTTACGTTGAGTTTGAGGAGGGCTCCCCATATATGTGAAAGGGGGGTGTTACTTTTTTTCCCACAAAATATAGTCATGTGGGGTATCAAATGAAAGGGCACGATTAGTATTTTTCGAATTGGTGATATTTTTGATACTGACTGAAACATAGGGGAGTGCGGCTCACAATGTGTATCTTAAAAAGTGAAACAGGTCGCGTTCTCAGAACCTACCCAACCGAAAAATTTGAAGAAATCACAATGGTGTTTCGATGCGAAATTTAGGCTTCAAAATGCATGTCATTCCAATCTGCTCAAATAAAGTTAATAGTACCATATTTTGGAAATTTACTATGAAAACCCTCCTTAAGTTCATCCTAGCAGTAAGAAATTTGGTGATGTTATTAGCAATAATATAATCCAAAATTTTGGAGTTTGAAATTTGAAAAAAAATCCAACCACTATCAACAAAGTTATAGAAGGTTAAAATTGTGCATTTCACGTAGATTCATCGTACTCTAACACAAGTATGACGTCATCATCATATAACGTGACTTCGGCGGAGTTGAAATTTGGAAATATATCAAGGAATATTTAGAATTTTTAGGTATGCACGTGCGTAGGAAACTTCCTACGCAAGATAAACACAAAACCTTTATACCCGCGTCCAGCTTCCGGTATTCGGATTTTTTCATTTATATTTTTCAGGTTTAGCTCGCGTGTTCGTTACTTGGTTAGCCTCGCGCGAATCCTCGTGTTTGATTTGTTTTTCAGGCCCTGATGCGGATCCACGCGCGGGCCAGGCCACGTAAAATTTTGTGTAAATACACGTGAGGGATCAAAGTGCTCAAAGGACCCCCTACATTCTCGAACCTGGCTACCGCAGAGGCGTGCCAGTATTTGTTGATGGATCTTCATAATTTGCGGGTGGACCTTCATGGCCAATTTAGCCATTTTTTTAGGTTTTTGTGATAGTTCTTCCCTCTAGGTCGCCTCCGGCCACTTAGGATGGTCTGGTGACCATCGCAATCCCCATTAGTCATTATAGAATGAATCTTCGGTTCGCCAATTGTGAAGGGTGATCTTACTGCTTTTATCTGGTGGTCAACCTTGTTATTATTAATTTTGTTGATATATCGAATTTTTTCATGGCCAGGTACAGTTTTCGGCATACCTAGCCCTAAAATAGGTACCCAGGTAAAACGATAATGAAGCATAGTAGAATTTTAAACAACCCATTAAGTTGTCATCGTGGCCAACTTTGAGGTTTGTTGCAAGGACATACCCACTTTTGGGTTTAATGCCGAGTATGTCTCTCCATATATTTCAAAGAAGCATATTTGAAGGGTGTAATTATGGATATGACTTTAACGATTAAGAGGAACTAAGGAAGCTCAGGGAGATAAGTAAAAAATCCATGAGTTAAGCCGGCTTAAGGCTTCCAGCTAAACTATTGTTCCGTGTCGAATTATTCGGAGAGTAAGCTGTAGTCAGTCTGTTTCAAGTAGTGAGGAAAATGATATTGAAAAAGTTGCTGTCTCATTTTGACAGGTTTTCCTGTTATTATAGCAAAAGATATTATTAATGGTTTATGAATTTTAAAAGCATTACAGCTCTGCTCCCTGATCAATTAGATTTCTTTGAACACCGTTAATGATACTCCTGTCGACATAACGGAGGATTACATTATGAAACATCAATATAACCTCCTGAAAAACATCCCAGAAAAATGAATAGCTTTAAAGATGATTTTACAAATTACACAGAATATCTCCATATCTTTTTCTCATCTTATTATTGTCTGGTAATGTCTACATCATACTTGAGCAGACTCTTTTATACCTCCCTGAATTTTTTCCCGGGTATCTAGTATAGCATTGTAAATGACGATTTTATCACCTCATTCACAAAACCCAGGTGGAATTATCGTTTTCGTTGTTGGCATCCATTCATCATCCGAATTCAAGCCAATAAAATAAATTTTCTGTTAGCGCTTCCGAGAGAATGGAGGACACAAGAAGAAAAAATACCAGTAAAAAGACAAGAAAAGAACCAGGTCATTCCCACAGGAACAAGACCATAAGAATATTTTCTTTATGGCTTTACATCCATTCTTATTTTCCTTTTGTTTAGTTTCTGTTGGGGGAGGCTACCGGGCCAAGTGTCAGGGTGAGTGCCTTTCGCTTTAAGAAAGCACTGTAAACCTCTGTCACATAAAATTCTGGCTGGAGGAATTGTGTGAAGGAAATTTGGGAGTAAGGATTTCTAGACTTGTTGACTTAGCTTCAGGGAGAATATTAAATTTTAATGACTTTATATTCTAATGTGAATGATCTTTGTCTGAGTAGCACTATGAATTCAGGAATCGCGGAACGAAGTTGGTGAATAATTTGGTATTTACCACTGGAAGTGCTGCAAATACATTCCAGAGAACCGTATAGTAGCACAGATGTCCCTAAAAAATTATTTTTAGGATTTCATTCCGTTAATCTCATTTTGAGATAAAATTCCGAGCTTAAGAACTCCTACGTGGTCATTTCATAAGATGCCATAAACAAATGCCCAGATTCCTTGGTGAAACCATTTCGCCCCCGCTTTTCGGTAAAGTTTTCTCCAAGAATGAGGTAAGGCGTTAGCTTTTTGTTGTCCAAAGAGGAATACTTCCTTGACAGAACAAATTTATTCTTAGTGTTTTATGTTTTCGGTTAGGTTTTCAAGTCCAAGACAATTCAAGTGCAGGCATCTAACCTACGACATCTGACAAATGGCGGTTTCCCCAAGTCTTTTTATGTTTGTCTAGTCTTAAGACTACAATTGGAGTGGAATTAAAAAATACGATGTAGGGAGTAAGAACAAGTGCGCAAGGAGTACAATTTTCTTTAAAAAAGGATTTAATATTTGATTTTTTATGAAAATACACTCAAATTTCATTCCACTTGTACATATTTCAAATAGGTAAAACAAATTGTGGGTGTGGCAGGTTGTGGTTATTTAAGAATTTATTAATTTTAATTTTGTAATATTAGTACTTTCACACAGCACATGGCATTCTGGTGAAGGGGATAGCTGTTCCGCGAGTATTTGTCTTTATAATGACGTAATGGGGCCGGCTAGCTCAGTCAGTAGAGCATGAGACTTTTAATCTCAGGGTTGTGGGTAGTGTCAAAGGGTAGTATAGGTCCCAGGGCGAAACGTGGATTGGTACCCACGATGGAGCATAAAACCTGGGAAACGCCTCTACTACCAAACCCTATCTCCACCTCCACGTGGGGACCGCTGGGAGCTCTTTCTTAACGAAAAGCTGTAGACGGAGTAGGATGAACGCGAGTCTCCCGCGCCCAAAAATGGGACAAATTGTACCAACTGGTCCTCCAGGTTGGGGGTTGGGTAGGGCCACAATAGGAGTCTCGGACTGGACGGATTATACAACGACGAACCCGGCAACGACAACGGAATAACAATTTGCGCATTTTCTCATAAAACCTGCCCACCCTGTACAGAGGTAGAGCTGCCGAGCAGCTAGTCGATACCCCAGTTGAGCGGACCCTCGAAGCCTGTCCCAAGTATTGTGTCAAAATCATGCTTGGAGATTTCAAGAGCCAAGTAAGGGCGGAGCTCGTATTCAGGCGATACGTCGGCTCCCACAGCTTACATAGGGATACCAATGATAACGGACTGCGGATTATTCAGTTAGCAGTATCGCACGAAATGGTTGTTGCAAGTACCTGGTTTGCGCGGAAAGCGGTCCACAAACATACTTGGGCTTTTCCAGACGGGATCACTTTCAACCAAATTGACCACGTGCTAATTGAACGCCGCCACCTCCCAGCCTTGATGATTGTCAGAATATATAGGGGGGCCAATATAGACTCGGATTACTATCTCATTGTCATAGTGCTCCGAGTTCAAATTACAACACCACATACAATCCCTTCTTACAATCAATTGAGAGCGAATACTGAAACCATTTACAACACAATCCTCCGTAACACCTATAAGGGCAAATGAATGCCGCAATAACCGCAGCTAACAGATGTCATGGCGATGAAACATCAACAAATGATCATCTCAGCCACCTGAGGAGCGTTATCAGTGATACGGCTACAGAGATACTTGGTTCCAGCCGCAAGAAACGTCGGATCGGCTGGTTTGACGATGAATGTAAGGTAACAACGGAAAGGAAGAATGCTGCATTCTCAAAGAATTCGGGCACGCGCAGAGACTTATCACGAACTTCGAGTGGAGGAGCAACTTCGCAGATGATCAGGAAGCCTGGGCGAATTAACAAGTCTGTTAACTCTAAAAGTACAGGTAGTTACCACACCAGGCGCGGAAGTTTTACTCACAAGTCAGTAAAATGAAGCATTACACACCTCGATGCTCATCCTGCCGAGATAAAGAGGGAAAGCTGTGTTTCCGATAGAATGAGCATATTGGAGCAGTGGGTTGGAGGTCCCGCCCACTGAAAACGACGGACAAATACTGCCACCACCAAATATAGAACAAATAGTCCGTGCAATCCACCGAACGAAATTGATAAGACTGACTAAGCTGACCCTGACAAATGTGCGAGGCCAGATAAAAGTAGCAAGATCACTCTTAAGACCATTCAACATCAACAACGGTCTAAGACAAGAGGATGCTCTATCATGCGTCCTCTTCAACCTGGCCCTGGAGAAAGTAGTCAGTGATGCAGACGTAAATGCGAGAGGCACCATCCTCTTCAAGTCCACCCAATTACTGGCATAGGCTGACGATATCGACATTATGGGAAGAACAACCCGAGATGTCCAGTCTACTTACATCCAGATCGAGCAGGCGGAGCGAGATCTCTGTCAGCACATTAAGAAGGCAAGACGAAGTACACGGTGGCAACGTCAGCACCAAAAACCAAAGAACGAACAACATCGAATCGCCCTGGTCAAACGAATACAATGAAGATTGGAGACTACAACTTTAAGACCATTGAAAATTTCTCCTATCTAGTATCGAAAATTACAACCGATAACAGCTATAACGATGAAATCCGCGCATGGTTGTTGGCTGTCAACGCAGCATATTTCAGCTTACAAAAACTGTTTCACTCGAAACGTTTCACCTTACGGTCAAAGCTCTTACTGTACTAGACTATGATCTTGCCAGTCCTCATGTATTCCTTGGAGACCTGGGTTCTTAGCAAGAATAATTGCGAACTCTTGACCGCGTTTGAGAGAAAAATCCTCCGAAGAATTTTTGATCCCCTACATGAGGATGGACGATTCAGTAGTCTACATAACGATGAAAGCGATACCATGACCGTCTGGTTGTGGATAAAATCCGGCTCAACAGATTGCGGTGAGCGGGTCACTTATTCCGTATGAATGAGGACGATCCCGCCCGGAAAGTCTATAAGGGCAATATCTATGGTAGAAAAAGAAGACGAGGCAGACCCTGCCTGAGATGGAGCGATGGCGTAGGTCAGAACGCCAGATAGCTTTTAGGGATATCGAATTGGTGGACCTTGACGCAAAACTGGGGTGTCTGGAATTCGTTATTAAGGTAGGCCTAGACCGGATACCGGTTGTTGCGCTGTTGATATGATGTTTTACGGCTGAACGCGCGGTCGAGCCGTTATGTTCTTTATTAAGGTTTTGTGTAAAACAAAACCTTATTAAAATCGATTCACTGTCTGCCTGTCTGTCACAGGCACTTTTCTCGAAAACGGCTAAACCGATCCCAACGAAATTTGTTGGACATCTGGGAACTATACAATCCAGCGCATACAGTGAGTGACGTAAATTTACCTGCAGTTTAAAGGGGGGTTTCCATTCATGCAAAGGGGGCTATCATTTTTTTTTCTCGCGTATATAGTAACGTAGGATATCAACTGAGAAGCTTCGATAAGTACTTTGTGAAACTGATATTAGTTTTGAATTAATTTGCTAACTGTGCGAGTAAGGAGGCAAAGTGTAAACACTTAAAGTGAAATAAATTTCGAATGCTGCGAATCCTGCTGAGCCACAAGCTTATACCAAATCTAGGCATCAGAATATGTCCTATTCCGATAACTGTTCAAATAAACTTACTAATAGTATATTAACAAATTTTTGAAGTTGCTTTGAAAACCCCCGATATGTTCATCCAAGGAGTACCAACAGCGTCGCGCATAATACTGCTAAATTTCATGGAAGTCCGGCTATTGTTGCGAAAGCTATAGCAATTCAAACTTATCAATCTTCGACGAATTTACTGCATCTTAAACCACGCAAATAGGGTATTGACGTCATAATTAACGAGGATAATTGACATACGAATTAAATATTACAATTCCATTCATGAAGAATTTACTTCTCACTAACGTTTTTCAAGATTTTGTATAAAACAAAACCTAATCGATTCAATGTCTGTCTGTCTGTCAGATCCGATTGGCTGGGAAATGGCTAAGGCTATTGTCACGAAATATGGTCATGTGGGTTACCAAATGAAAGGGCTCGATTAGTATTTTTTGAAGCTCATTTTATTTCTGGCATTGGGTGAGACATAGGGGGTGAGGGCTCAAAATGTATGCCCTGAAAGTGTAACAGATCTCGTTCTCAGAACCTATCCAACCGAAAAATTTAGGATATTTCGTCCAAAAAATTTAAATCATTTATTATTTATAAGAGAGTAAACGTTAATGACTTATGCGACTTAGCGAATAGAAAAAACAAGCTTTAATTATTTCGAATAATTTAATTGCTATAAATACCGCGTAATTACACTCAGATAAACCATTGTTCACCCATCACTAATAACTAACTTCTAATACTCGATTGCTCCGCGAGCCTCTCAGTTTCACCTCACTATCCACAGGTAGGCGAGCCACTCAGGCGGGTGAGTTTCACTCCATAATGAATAGGATCATTCTTGTGCAGAGCCCGGACAAATCCTCGCTAATTAGCTTGCGCCTACACACCACCCCACCCCCAGTTGATACCGTGCTTCAGAAAAAAAAACCCGACACCTGCCCGCCAATTTTAGCAGCGCAGATCAAATCTCATGCACCATGCATCCTTCAGCTCCGAAACTTCAGCTCCGGAGATAAAAGGCTTCAAGCCTAAAGAGGTGTTCCCCTCTGTTCAGCACTTCATATGGATTCTCATAAGGTGGCTGCAAGAGCCTCCGGGAAGCATCTAAGCGAACCAAGACGAGTGCGCAGACATCTGGGTCCTTGGGGTTGTCAGGTCCCGGTGCAAAATGACGGGATGCCGGGAGGGATTTAAATCATTCTACGATGTCCCGGAGTAAACGTAGAAACCCAGTGGTGAAAAGGGCCGGCCTGGTAGCGAACACACGATCGATCGAGTCTTAAATTCTCCCCGTATACCAACTCGATGGAACTGGCGGCAAACTCTTCATGGTGGGCTGTACGTAGGCCAAGTAAAACGGAAGGCTGGATTTGTGACCACAAGGGGTCACCGTGTGCCTTCAATGTCTTATGCCAACGTTCCAGCATCCCATTGGATTACGGGTGGTATGCAGCCGTCTGGTGGCGTTTGAAGCCTAGGAATTTACCCAAATCCGAGAGCAGGGTAGACTCGAACTGCATTTCCTAGTCAGTAATAACTTTGGTTGGAACTACAAAGCGTGGGATCCATTCACGACAAAGGATCTCGGCGCATGATTGTGCGGAAATGTTGGCCAGAGGTATTGCTTTAGGCCACCGCATGGACCTATCCATGATTGTGAAGCAATACTTGAAGCGATGCGAATCTCATAAGGGATCAATAATGTCGAAGTGGATCTTGTGAAAACGCTTTGAAGACCGAGGAAATGAGCCTACCTCTTTTTGTACATGCTTGGTGACTTTACACTTCTGGCACGCGATGCCCTGTCTGGCGCAGGAGTTAACATCCTTATTGATAGCAGAAATATCAACTAGTGAAGAACCGATTCGTTGTCCGAATGTCTGGGTGCGCATGATCCTGTACTGCATGGAATACTTCCTTGCGAAAAGCGGCGGGAATATATGGCCTGGGTCCCTTTTCAAAGGTCTCGCAGAGTATTTCGGAGGTTGAAAAGGGGAATCTCTCGAAATTTATATTTGGAGTTGTCCTTGAGGCTCGGAAGCACTGCGTCATCTTTCTGTGCCTCGTCGATTGCCGAAAAATCGATTGTGGTAGGAATTTTAACCTCTGAAACGCGTGACTGCAACTACATTATCCTTGCCGGACACATTTTGGATGTCCGAAGTTGGCGAGGGGACTCTTTGCCGGGTAAGAGGTTTGTGGTCCTTGAACTTAATTGCGTGCGAGGTTAATAGGCTTATGGTCCGTGTATCTTATTGCCATGTATGCGGCTAATAGCTTACGATCATAGGTGCTGTAGTTCTGTTGAGCTGTATTCAATTTCTTAGAACGGCTACCAGATTTGGCTGACCGACGGCTAGGGGTGCATTAGTTTGAGCAAATGACAAGAGTGTAGCGTCAGCCAGCTGTCGTTTGGCTAGCTCAAAAGCCTGAACGGCCTCTGTAGACCACGCAATCATTAACTAGGCACCGTATTCTCCAGATATGGCTCCGTGTGACTTTTACTGTTCCCTAGAGTCAAGTTGCCATTAGGAGGAACGAGATTTGCGACGACTGAAGCCATAAGAGAAAATTCGCTACGAGTACTGAAAGCCATACCTAACAGGCCTACGAAAAATGTATGGAAAATTGGATTTTACGTTGGCATTAAGGCGAGTACTTTGCAAGGAATAATAAAGAAATTCATGAAAATCTAAAATTTTGCATGTTTTGCTAAAAGTTCCGGTTATTCTTTGATTATAAGGTAAAGTTCGATTTCGCTGTGAGGAATGCGAGATTTACAAAATTATTGAAGTTTTAGTTAGATTAGGTACCATCAAACATTTGGTGCTTATCGCTATATAATTCCTCATAGAGAGGTTGTTGTGTCACGATTCGGACAATGACCTGAAACATGTTGGACAAATTGTGGTACTACACAAGAATTCATCCTTGGCTCCCTCATGTGGATAATAATCAATAACGGCATTTTGAAGTCAACTGATCGTTACTGGCTATGCAGATGAGATATTAATATATTAAGTAGGTGTAAGGAGCAAGGCCAATTGGAAGTGTCAGATGGCCATCATGAGTGGCCGGAGATGGCCTAGAGGGAAGAGGTATCTTAAAAACCTAAAAAGATGGCGAAATTGACCGTGAAGGTCCGCCCGCAAATACTGAAGCTCCATCGGAGTGTTCCGTCAACACTTGCTTCCACGCCTCTGTGCTAGGCCGGCTCAGGAATGTGGTGAGTTCTTCGAATACTTCGATCCCTCACGTGTTATTTTACAAAAATTTATGTGTCAAGGCCGGTGCGTGGTTTCGACATCGGATCCTGAAAAAAAAACATAAACGCGAGCTAAACCTGGAAATAAAAATTAAAAAAAAAATTCCTGACCCGAGTGCCGCGATCGAAAGGATGCATCCACGCGCATCGCCGAGAATTTTTATTTTCAGGTTTAGGTTGTGTGTGCTTATTTCGTTAAAGTGCACGTGAATCCCCGCGTTTGTTTATGTTTTTTCCCAGGATTTTTAGGTTTTTGAGATAGCTCATCCCTCTAGGCCGTCTCCGACTACTTATAATGGTCGTCTGACGATCCAAATTCATTTTGGTTTTTACAAATGGCACCCAACGTGGGACCCAACGTTTCCTAGACTCAGGCCTAAAATTTCCAAAAGTTCCAGATTCCTTGAATCCGTGGAGGCTATCTTCGGCTTACAACTTGGTTTTGTTGTGTCGGATAGAAAAACAATAGCTTTTCTTACACAGGCTCCACGTACATTTGACTTCATCCTTCTGGTTTTAGTTTTCATGCCTTTTCCCTCTGAAGCAAGTGTTCGTAAGCCTCAATCTTTCTTTCCCCTTTGTAGAGTTTCCTTTCCTATCCTTGGTAGAAGACCATAAGAGCTAGTCGTTTGTTGTGTTTGCCTTGAGATTTAACATCTCGTAGGTGATTGCCTCCCAGAAGCCTCTGGATCTACAGGCCTTTGCGGCTATAAGCTGAAAGACATTGCCGTCCGAGCTTCTGAGGAGTGTGCTTCCTTACCTTTGTGTGAAACGGCTACCTCTTCGTTTTAGATTTTGGAAAATTTAATATTCTTTCTTCTTCGTAGGGATGAAGTGACGGTTGAGATGAATTCTTTATGGAATACGGAGGTAGCCGGCTACATGCCGTACCGTTCCGTCCTCAATCGACTCTGCAAGGGAACTTTTCTTTATTATTGGAATTCGCATATTTAATATTTACCGGAGAAGTGGCGACTGGTACTGGGATTATCGGCAAGGCATCACAGACCCTCAGTAGCTGGATCTGCGGGACACTCCCCGGGATAAATTTTGGGATCGTTTTCCAAACATTAACTCGCGGAGTTCTATAAAGACATTCGCCGTTTGGTGTCCAGACTTCAGTAACCGCCCAAGGAGGCTGCACTGGTCGAGACTCTGCGACACAACTTGTGACCCGAAATCATGCGGGCAATTTTTCCTATCCATGTAACCACCATTCGCGGGTCACGTGAATAGGTAGGAAAACTCGAGAATTATCAAAATTGCTTGGCCGTGCGTCAGATGGTTAAAGTGGCGTGGATGCAGTGGAAACATCTGGCGAAAAGTTCCAATACGACTCCCATGCCTTCCGGGAAACAGAGGTCGAAGCGATTCAGTCTCGTGTTTTCTGAGATTGTGGTAATCTGGGACGCCAGTGGCAAGAATGCGAGAGGGAATTGCGTCGATTCTGCCTCGGCTGTGAAATACCAAATATTATGAACAGTGCCCCGCAAAACTCTTATAAAATAGGGACATCTTCCAATATAATGGCCTTAGGATGACAAGGAAGGGAGGGAACCTCAAAAGCCGCGCCTCACTGAACATCGGAGGCAGGGGGAACAATGATCAAGGATGTGATCCGTTGTAGATCCTCCCTTTCGATTCTGGCACTCGGGTCCGGAGATTTATTTTTTTTATTTTTCATTCCAGGTTTAGCTCACGTGTAGTTTGAAGGTTTTGTGAAAAACAAAACCTTATTAAATTCAATTCACTGTCTGTCTGTCTGTCACACGCATTTTTCTCCAAAATGGCTGAACCGATCCGCATTGTTGGACAGATGGGAACTATGAAATCCCACGCGTACAGTGGGTGACATAAATCTAGATAGAGTTTAAAGGACGCTCCTCATACATGTTTTTTCACCGGATATAGTCGTGTAGGGTATCAAATGAAAGGCCTCGATTAGTACTTTGTGGAACTGATATTAGTTTTGTGTAAAACGAAACCTTATTAAAATCGGTTTACTGTCTGTCTGTCTGTCTATTTGTCTGTCTGTCCGTCACACGCATTTTTCTCGGAGACTGTAGCAGCGATTGACACCGAACTTGGTGGAAAGGTGGGAACTGTGAACGCTCACGCATACAGTGAGTTACTTCCTTTTACGTCGAATTCAAGGGAGGTCCCCATACATGCAAAAGGGGGGTGTACATTTTTTTCATCAAATATAGTCATGTGGGGTATCAAATGCCGTGTTGGCCCATTTTACTCGCCATCCACGTCTAACGGAATATTCCGGATTCGTTGACGTATCGCAGGATTTCCGTTAGTGGATGTGATGCTACCCGTCGCAATTGAAGAACATCGGCACCAAAGATCTGATGCCTGATGCGTCCATAGGCCGGGCATTCACCTAGGAAATGCTCCGTGGATTCCGCTTCCACATTACAGAAGGGACACGTATCATCTTAAGTAATTCCTATTCTAAACATATCTCCAGCTAGTGAATTATGGCCTGTCAGAATGCCCACAATACGCCTACAAGTCCTCATGCTTTTCGACAGGATAAACTTTACGGTACGTATGTTCAGTTCTGCCAGGAAAAGTTTGATGTGTCAAGCAGGATTTAGGCTCTGGCACTTGTCATTGTGGGAAGGTTGCTCCCAGGTTTTGAAGGCAGATTCAGCCAATGCTACTGATACCCCAATTACTGGTTCCGGTCCAGGCATCGGGGAGATTGATTCTTCTTTCGCTAAAGTATCCGAGATTTCATTTCCCTCTACGCCACAGTGACCAGATACCCAGAGTAGTTCCACCGTATTAAATCTAGAGATAGAGTTTGAAAGCTTTCTGCATTCCTTAACGATTTTCGAGGTGCTCGAAGGACTACTCAACGCCCTCAATGCAACTTGGCTATCACTGCAGATTGCGATACACCTGCCCTTCAACCGCTGGTCAAATCACCCAGTTTGCCGCCGTTAGGATCGCATAAACTTCGGCTTGAAAAACCGTTGCATATTGTCCCAAAGGAAAAGCCCGCTTCTCGTTTTTATTCAAGAGGTAGACTCCGGCTCCAGAACCCTCTTCTGTTTTTGAGCCATCGGTGTAGAAGACTTCCGTATATCCCGCTAGCATTCCTCTGGGACTTCCCAGTTCTCTCTATGCTTCAGGGTAACTTTATATCTTCTGCTGAACAGATGTATGGGGACACGAGAATCGGAAGGCATTGTAAGAATTGGATTCAGTTCTGCCAGTAACTCTTCCAATGGTCTGTGCCCCCCACATCCGTTGTTTTCCTATAGATCTAATCGAATTAGCCTATGAGCTGCTCTCATTGAAGTGCTATGAATAAATATATCCAGGGGCTGCAAATTGAGTAGTGCATTCAGAGCTGCGCCGGATGTCGTGCTAATGGCACCAGTGATACCCAGACACACAGTTCTTTGCAGTGCACTTAGTTTACGGTGGAAACCTTTTTGTCTCATCTTAACCCACCACACTACGGACGCAGGTTACTGCCGTTGACAGAACTGAGCGATTAAAATATCTCGAGTCAATGCTATCAGCCAATGGAGAACTGCGTTATGCTCCTCACATAGGAAAACACAAAACCTTTCATACCTGAAGCTTCCGGTTTTCTGACTTGTTTTTTGTTTAGGCTAGCGCGAATCCCACTTTTGAGTATTTTTCATCCGGCGTGGAGTCACGCACTGGCAATGACACGTCATTTTCTTTATAAAATGACACGGTAGGGGTCGACATGTTCAAAGGACCACCTCATATTCCTGACCCTGGCTAGCACAGAAACGCCCAACAACATATTTGCGAATGATCTAATCGACAATTAGCAAGGACTGAATCTTTTCTGGAGTGGCAAAAGGGATGGAAGTCTTCACTTAAAAGACACTGACACTGAGATCTACAGAATTATCCTTAATGTTCCGAAGTGATTAGAGGACACGGGGGGTATCATACAGCCATTTATGGCTACGGGGAGAACCGCCTCTTATATTGCTCCACTTGTGGGGTGAATGTAGAGCATGTTGGAGGAGCTTCAAAGGATGATGATTAATAAGAATACGAGTAGCTGATCCTACCCCCAGTTGTAATCCGTGATGGCAGTCCCGCAAGGTAAGCGAACGAAAAGGAAGCAGTTTCATAGAGTAAAAATTCCATGCCTCAAACAGCAGGAGTCAGCACTCCTTTCAACGATTACCAAAAAGGTAGATAGTGAACTGATTTGAATAAGGTTTTGCAGCGTACAACGCCTTAAAAGCCTGTTAGTTCCCAGGATGCAGATCATTAGTTATAATAATTTCCTTTCTAGATCATACCTTATGGTCCATTGCAATAGGAGCCGGAAGCCTTCGAAATCTAATTTTAGCAAAATTCAATTATCACATTACAAGGAAAATCACAGACCACGCAAATGAGCTCAGTGCAACTCTCCCACATTAATTTTCCCCAAGTAATATCTCCAAAACTCTATTAACTATAAAAGTTTGCCGCAAACATTTGACTAATCCTATTTAAACTGCCCGACAACGGCTCGTCCTAACATCTGAAGTAATGCCAACAAACTTTCCCTTGCCGAGTGGTATGTAACATAATTTTGAATAATTAATGGAAAATATGAGCAGCAACAAGTGAAATGAAAAAGGTCTCGAGAGGAAGTAGACGGAAAACTGATTAGAAGCCATTAAAGTTTGACGCAAACTACACAAGGAGACGTATAAGAGTCTGGTTATGAACGTGAGTAAATACTGGCAACCTGTTGCACTGCGTGCCGAAAGGATGTTGTTGGCAGGAAGGAAACTCAGTTTGACTAAATGAGAACTAATCAAATTAATAAAAATATTGGGGATCGTTTTAGTGCTTAGTGAGATGCTGAGTGGTTTCGGGTACTTCTGGAATCGTCTGGTGGTTGTTTGCTGAGAGTGATATGAAGATTAATCTTTTCTATCAAGCCTGTAGGATGTAACATTATCATTTAAATTATAATCGCAACAGAGCCAAGAATTTTACTATATGCTGACAATTTAATTGAGGCTTTTCCTGAAACCGTTTCCATTTCATAGTAAGACGCTATAATGTGACAGAAAATTGGCTTATAAAACTCCTTAAATTGAGTTAATGGGCGGAAGTTATTTCAGGTCAGCTCGTCTTCCACAACTATTAGAAATCAAAAGTCACCAATTTGTGCCATCAAATAAACTTATCAACACTCCCTTGCGTCGAATAACCTGATTAGAGGCTACTCAGTAAGCCGAGCATTTCACAGCCCACAAAACTCCCCTTTCTATTGACCAAAACTCAATTTTCAATTTTTCCCGCTAGTGAACACCGAAAAGTTAGAGGAGGACATGCCGAGCGAACGTAACCAACTAAAAAGAATTCTAGAATTGGGCTGGGATTGCCCATAATGCAATCAACTAAATGGAAAAGCCGAAGGAAATTTCGACAGATCCTGATCCCCCGGAAAAAATAGGGAAGACGGATAAACGATATTCTCCTCCATCAGTGTTTGGCAATTTCTTCGGGAAATAAACGAAGTAAATTAGATATATGAGCCCTTGTACGTGACAGAAAAAACGACATCCTGAAGGGAAGTGGGTTAGTGTGGAAGTTGGAAGCACTGAGGTATAAAATGGAAATCCAGTTTGTTGAATGTTTTGATTTAACGTAGTGACGGCGTACAAGTTATTCGCCAGGATACAAGCGGGCACATAAATAACTTGTGAGTTATTACATAGTCTACATAAAGTATTGTGACTAAAGGGGTTTTATCACTTGTAAATTACCAGACATTTTATTGCGGCAATTGAGGAAGGAAGTAGGGCGTGTAAATCTTGAAGGGTTTGCTTGCAACAATTTTCGAAGTGACTTGAAACGTTTTAATGGAGGTGAAAATGGGCTTTTTACTTAATGTAGATTTGCATTCTGGCATTGTTGTCAATTTCTTTTAGATTTGAATTGTGGTTTGATAAGTTTTGTTGTTTTGAGACTCATTAAACAAATGGTCAGGTTAAATACATGGTGCAATAGTTCAATTTGAGTCTAGGCCTGAAGGGAAGTAAGAACGCTGCCTGGAGGCATTGTGGTTAGCATTGTGCTTGCCTATAACTGTTTCGATAATTTAACACGTCTATCATATAACAAGTCGGGAAACCGAAAGCTGGACGCTTCAGGTATGAAAAGTTTCGTATATTCCTTTTATAAAGATATTGCTCATGTACTTTTCTTCTCTGATTGTTCATGGGCTCGTATTTGTTCCTCTCTGGTGCGTGGACCAAAATGGCTCTGGGAAGGATACCCAAAAAATAAAAACAACATGGAAGAAGAGAGGAGGAAACTTACTGTGCAGGAGCTTGGAATCCCAGTATCGGTGGTCTTTGGGAGCGAGTAAGAGGGCTCCCGGCCATTGATATACCTCGACCGCAGTGCCTCGGTGGTGGAAAACTTGGCCACCTAATGCTACAAGTGATTTAGAGTTGGAGAAGAACGTGTTGAAGCGAAGCACGACCTTGCGAGAGACACAAACTACGAAGGTAAAAACTGATGGTTTGAAAGGAGATCGCTGCCCGACTAAGGCGGTTTCGACCCCCACCTCATTTGTCCAAGAGGAATGAGCAGGAGACCAAAAAATTAATCCATTCAGCAGAAATTCCTTTATCTTCACAAATGCCAAAGGCGGCAAAATATAAAACGCAGGAAAGTACATTAAATGTTACGTGGGAGGTGCGTTTAGAAGGAATAATCCGGCCAAAACCAATGAAGAACAAGCCTTGACCCGGAGAAACTACCTTTCAAGCAACTTGGAACAAAAATAATTGAGCTGTCTGAGTTCATCAAGGACAAGCACAACGTGCACCAAACTATTAAAAACATGGTGAGAGTCATTAGGGTCCCCTATAATAGGTTGCAGGAGAAGGAATGACGTCCCAAGGAAACGTCGAAACTCGCCATTCCAACAGTGTCACAGGCGACCCAAGTGACATCGAACCGTAGTGTTAGCGGCCTACCAGCAAAGAAAAGAGTCCGGAAGAAAGACGGTTATCTTCTAGGGAATCAGAGAATCAAAAGTACACGAGCAGTTCCGAAGAATGGAACTAAAAGCACGGAAGGTAAAAGGTCTGTGCCCCAAGTGCAAGCGTCAGCAAGCGAAGGGGAATCTAAGAGGAACGAACATGGTGAAGCTCATTAATAAAAAGGCGAAGAAGAAAACGAAAGTGCGAACTCGTCCAGAGGCTATCGTGATCTTCAGTAAGGGCAATTTGTCTTAGGCGGAGATTTTAAAAACGGTGATATCTGGCTCGGACCTAAAAAATCTGGGTGAAAATGTCAGCTAGATCAGAAGGACCCACAAATGCGATCTTATGTTTGAGCAAAAAAAATCCAGCTTGGCCAAAACCGACGGTTTTCGCTAGTGAAGAAGTTGCTTCCGGAGAATGTGACAGTTTGGGCCCAAAAGCATGAGATCTACATACAGTGCAAGGATCTTGACGAAGTGACATCCAGAAAAGAAATAAGCACTGCTTTAAACGAGGAACTGGAAGAAGAATCCATCGTGAGCTTGTGAAAACCTATGGTAATAGTCGAATGGCCACAATGCAACTACCTGTGGAGGTAGCGCAGGAATTATTGTCAGTCGGAAAGGTTCGAATTGGATGGATTATCTGCCGCCTGCGAGAGAAGGTTTCATTAAAAAGGTGCTTCAAGTGCCTTATGTTTGGGCACTTTGCGAAGGCATGAACCAGCGGCATTGATCGATCCAATCGATGCAGAAGGTGTGGGAAAAAAGGAGATTTTGCCAAGGAGTGCAATAGGGACCCCAAATGCCTATTGTGCGAAGGAAAGGAGGGAAGGGATAACCCGCATCTTGCCGGAAGTGGTAAGTAAATGCCCGGAATTCAGCAAGGCGTTAACTGTAATGAAAAAATGTGGTTTATTCAAATAAACCTCATTTATTGTAGGGTCGCTCAGGACTTACTTGAGTAGACTGCTTATGAATCTCAGATGGAAATCACCATCACAAGTGAACCCTTCAGAAACCGTGACGTAACAGATGCGACTGGTAGAGCGGCGATATGGGCGTGCGATCGTCAAGCTATACAATGCTTTATGAGTTAGTTAATGGTTCCGTGTGGGCGAAAATAATCGGTGTGTGCGTGAACAGCTGCTATGCTCCACCGAGTTTCACATTCTCTGAATTTCAAGACATGCTAGACACGTAGACCTGACCTTTGTCAGCCCTGCACTGGTGCGTAATATGTCCGTTAGCGAGAACTATGAAGACAGCGATCATTGGGCAATCATTTTTGCCGGAGAGAGCTCTTTATGTCACACAATACATCGAGAACTATGAAGACAGCGATCATCGGGCAATCATTTTTGCCGGAGAGAGCTCTTTATGTAATACATCGCCAAGGCATGTGACGCTTCCATGCCTAGGAGCTGCTCGTTCCCCAGTAGAAGACCGAATTATTGGTGGAATAATGAATTGGCCGGTCTTCGATCAGTTTCCCACCGAGCCAGACCAATGGCTCAGAGGGCGGTAGGAAGGAGTCATCGGGGACAAAAGAAGCACGCTTACAAGGTAGCCCGCAAAAACCTTATACTTGTCATTCAGCGGAGCAAAAGGGAATGCTTTAAAGACCTTTTCTCGGAAGCGGATGTAAATCCGTGGGGGAGCGCCTATAGAATTGTGGTGGGATGATTGAGAGGACGGTCATCACCACAGATCACTTGCCCTACTCCGTTGCTGAAAATTATCCAGCTCCGGGCCTGGATGGCATATGGGGCATGTTCAAATGGAAATGTTAGAGGAGGTAATTTACAATAGATTACTCCCGATCGTCAACAGCCAGGGAGGCCTTTCAGATCGGCAGTATGGGTTCCGTAAAGCCAGATAGGAACTACGCTGTTGTAGGACGAGAAGGTTCAGAAAGCGGAGGCGGGAGGGCTAGTTCACACGAGGAAAGTTTTTCTTAAAGAAAAACGAACGGATGAATTTACATTGCACATTTTCAAGGGAAAGGCAATGACAGTTAAGAGAAGGTGACCAGATCACGAAGCAGTCCTCGAGCATATTTCTCACGAGGGAATTGAAGAGAGCTAAGGAGGGTTGGATGGAGTCATAATCAGAGGAGGAGCGAAATATAATGCCTGGCAATTTTGCTGCTCGATTGGTGATTTTCAGGCAATGGGTGTCGGAGCGGAGCTTATTGTCGAAAGTGACTCCGAGGTCTTGAGTGGAATTTTCACAGGATAAGGAATGTTCGTTAAGAGCGTAGGAGAAGGAAGCCTGTGACACTTTCTGACGTTTAGTGCTAAACTATTAGCAGAGCTCCAAGGAGCCAGAGTGTCTAGGTAAGATTGAAGGGAAACATAGTCCATAGGCGACGATATAGCGGAAAACAGTTTAAGGTCATCGGCATAGAGCAAACAGGGCAAGTAAGGAAGGGGGAAGGTCGTTGATAAAAAATAAAAATAATAAAGGACCCAGAATAGATCCATGCGGGGCATCAGAGGAGAGGGAGAAGGATCAGAATGTGCAGTCGTTAAATGAGACGCGGCAGGATCAGTTGGAAAGGTAAGAGGCAAGCCATAAAACAAGTGGTATGGGAACGCTAAGAAGCGAGAATTTGGATAGAAGTATCTTGTGATTTACAGTATCGAAGGCTTTAGCAAAGTCAATATAAATGTTATGTACTTCTTGCTGTGACATTTGGCGACAAAGTTGTTAAAGTCAAGGAAGCTGGAGGCAGTGGCCTTACGCTTAAGAAAGAAGTGTTGCTCCTTCTCTATGTGATAGGTAAAGTGGACGGACAACAAGATTTTAGAACAGGAGGGAAGGAGAGAAATGGGATGGTTATTCTCGGCAAGCGTACGATCGCCACTTTTGTGAATGGGGATGATGAGAGCCACTTTCCACCACCCGGGAAAATGATGTCTTTCGAGGCTTATATTGAAAATAAGAGATAGGGGAGAGAGATGGACTGACCAGTTTAAAACAAAAGAGGTTTGGAAGACCATCGTAGCCAGGGCCGACATTGGCATCAAGTTTGCCAATCAGATACTCGGCAAGGGGAGGGGTAAGAAGGGGAGTGGTAGGCGATCCTTTAGCGAAAGGGAAGAGGAGGAACGAGAGGGAACATAGACTGAGGAAAAGTAGCGGCAGAGTAAATTGAAAAATAGTTTGACGGAGTTAGCTGAGGAGCCAGAGAATTTAATGGACGGAGGGGATAGCGGCGCAGGACAGCGGGAGTTGCAAATGTGGGACTAGAAAGGTTTGAGGTTTCCGCGCTTTAATGAGTCTTCGACACTGGTCAGAGATTCCTTTCTGGACGTATATATTAAGGATTTGTCCGAGGAACGCAGAGTTTTTAAAAAAAAACTATGTCAGCATAGGTTCTAAAGGGTAGGAACTTCTTCGCTGCAGTGTGTTTCTGACGAAGTTTTTTGTGAAATTCAGTGGGGAACCAGACAGGGTAACAGGGTAAGCACTTAAGAGGGGAGGGGACGTAATATGGAAGACAATCAGTTAAAATGGTATAAAAGGTGTTGAGTGCTTGGTCACACGGTAATGGAGAGAGAAGGAGAACCCAGTTGATTGCCGCCAGGGCTAAGTTCAGACTCGCCTTACGAAAGATGAATTTAGTAGGTTGGAAGTTCAATTTGGCAGGCGCGCGGCAGGGGCTGAGCAGGATGATGGGCGTCAGGAGTAACGCAAGAGGGGGCATATGAAGATTAACAGAGGATGAAAGGAAGTGAGGGGATCAAAACGATTAGGACTTCTGATAATCTGTCGAAGAAATTTTCTTACAGAAAAGAGGGGGCTGAGGCAGGGAAAATATACATAGGATATGATAAAGGGGCATCACTTTGGCGGAATGAATGTGGTGGTCACCGAATCGTAGGTGGGGGAGGAACAGGCTTTGCTTCTGATATAGGCCAGAATTTCGTCGGAAGTGGTGAAGTACGCTAGCCTTGACACGAACAGTTGCTTCGGCGGCGAGGCAACGTTCAGTTGGGGCGACATGTGTTTATCTGTTTTTAGGTTTGTCTGTCTGTATGCCTTTCGAATATAATTTATTTCCACGGTGGGATCAATGGATTTTTAATATTACCAAAAAATAGCCTGAAGTAAGCCGACTAGTGCAAAGCACAAAAGGTACGCTCCATGCTATTGGTTCCGATATACCCACTGGAATCAAGTCATTCGGAAGAACTCGATCAATTGCCTCCCCATTCACAGCAATATGAGTCAAAAGGCTCCTACTCTTGTAGTGGGATAATAAGCAAATACAAGTATATATGAAATGAAATTCATCGCCTATAAAAATTTTCGCATTGAACGAAAATATTCAATTGATTCGGAATATAATTTAAGTCACGTGCAGATTCCGGAGAATATGATGATTCCGAGTCTGGCCAACAAAAGAGACACCAGATCGGTGAGTTCACTTGCTTAATGCACGTATGTTTGTATTTCTGTGGGACTGTTGACATATCTGTTGTTAATAGCACGTTCATATATAGCTCTCGTATGTGGCTCACTCGGAAACTCCTTTTACTGATACGGGACAACATTCGCAGTTGAGCTGGGAAAACTGTCAGCAACATAACGTCTGATAGCTACGAATTTATGGCACCTAAATGAAACCTATTCATTGCGATTTATGTTATTGCAATATTTTAGTGTATGATTTATGGTTGGTAGTTGGTAGTCAAAAATGTATATACATATGTCGGTATATAAGGACATGCACATTTGTATATGTGATTTTTTTTGCATCCGGAGCGAGATAAAAAGAATGAAATTTATGGACTTAAGCTTGTTTTTCCAACAGATATGCGGTTGATGATATGGAAAACAGAGTCTTCACGCAAAAGGGAAAATAATGAGCAAAAGGAAGGGGTTGTAGCAAACTATCAGTATTTAAAGGAGGAGATGTGGTTGCTGAAATGATTTACGTTTAAAGCACTCTTTTCGTGCTTCCGTAGGGTGAAACGAATGCAATGACATGTCGTTTGGAGCGTATGATGCAGTTTCATTAAAGAATTACAATTCACCCTTCGCCAAACGAGTACTGTTTGTGGTTGCAAATTTGGGCGCCCAGTGTGGGCTAAAAAGCTCAGGTATCTTTGCATTCCAGCTCTATATTGTATATTAAGTGGATAAGTCTGTAACACTCATTGTATAGATATATCTAATTTGCGGCACTGGAAGAGGCAGTTCCACATATGAATTTTGTATGAACAAGACAATTTTCCTTTAAGTCACGCCTATAACAATTGAGTGAATCTAGTCTGTCCAACAATCTTTTTGAGACGATCTGGAATATCTAAAACATAAAACATGACTATCAAAAGGGAATAGAGAAAAATAATACAGTGCTATCTCGCAACGAAGAATCTTCCTGTGCGGAATAAGTTGTTAAGTTCTTAACGTATATTGCCCTTTCAGAATTCATTGATTGGACCACACATCTTGCACGCAGGAGATTGCCGTAGATTTGGAAACTCTACCCCGCTGCTAAATACCGCCCCATTCCTTGAAATCGTACTTGGCATCAGTGAATACTATGCCTCCATCCTTCATATACAATTATACATCCTAAATCGAGCCACTCATCTACCACCATTAACAGTTCTGGATTTCAGAAACTGGTGGAGCTGGTGGCTCACGAACTTTTTTCTCAAAGTCAGATTGTCTCAGCGCCAACTTCCATAGAACTCGAAAATACATCTGCCGAAACGTTCCGTTAGCTTCTGTAAGCTTATCCCTCTCCCGGAAGATTTCCTTCAAGACATCCACTACAAGAAAGCCCTAACGCGGAGACTGTTCAGGAATAGGTACTCCCTGAAGTACTCCTTCCTTAACAAGGAGATCCATTATCTTGATGCCACAATCTATGAAATACTAACCACCTCCATAACAGCGTCTCTAACTTCGAGGTAAACTATTTCAGGGCAAGCTGGATCATAAACATTTCAGGCAAAAACTCACTGAGGAAGAGGACAACTGCTCCTCGAAATACCGGTATATGAGAAATAAAAACTCCCTATTCGGCATCAAGAAATAAAATATGTATTTTTTTCATTATAATATAGATTGCCGACGGTAAAAGATCATCCTAAGTGGTCGGAGACGACCAAGTGAGAAGAGCTACCCCAAAAGATCTAAAACGGTGTGAAATTGATCGTGAAGGTCCGCCCGCAAATATTGGAGAACCATCCAGGTGCTCCGTGGACACATGCTTGCACCCCTCAGGCTAGCCAGGCTCGGGAGTATGAAAGGGGTCCTTTGAGCACTTCGATCTTTCACGTGCCGTTGCACTAAATTCACGTGTCTTTTCCGGGACGTAGGTCCACACCTGATCCTGAAAAATAAATCAAACACGGGGGTTCGCGCGCACCTATAAAAATAAACAACACGCGTGCTAAACCTGGAAATGAATTTTTAAAAAAAAATACACAAAACCTTAAAAGACGGCTCGACTGCACGCTCCGGACCCGGCTGCCGAAATCGAAAAAGTGGATCCACGACGGATCAAACCCTCGATCAATGTTTCCCCCGTCTCAAATATATGGAGATGTGAGCAGTGGGTTTTGAGGTTCTCACCCAACCTTGACATCCTCAGGCTATGATATTGGAGAATGTCCCTTTAATCAATATACACTCTGCAGTTAAGGAGGAGGAAGGAGGAAGCGGGTCCTCAAATTAAAAGAATCTATTTTGAATCCATTTTAATTTCTTTTATATTGATTTATATTTATATATGAAAATGGAAAGAATTAGTACAAGCAAATCATTAAAGGAAAAGAAAAATAATAAAATTTTCAAGAAACATTAAAGAAAATAAAGGAATTAAGAAAATGTGAATAAGAGACTAATGAAATGAAAATAACTAATGAAAATAAGAAAAGAATAAAAATAGAAAAATAAAAGAAGAAGAAACTAAAAATAAAACTGAAAAGATCAAAATTAACAAGAGGAAAATCTAATTCATAACAAAAAATCCTCTTGAGAGCTCTCAAAAGATCGGTTCACACCGAAATTTGTTATTTTGTTCTGTTAAGTAAGGACGTTTTATGAATTCAACTTATTAATTTTTCCTTAAAACACAAATTTAACTAGATATTTACGCTACTTTTTAAATTGGTGTTTCCATTAGCTTCTTGCACTCCAACCTCCAACCGGGCCAAAAATCTTTGTGATTGTATCTGTTGCGGAATGCGGTACTGTTAGCTACCGTGATAGAATTTAAATACTACTCACGTTCGCTCAAGCTTCAAGTTAAAATCTTCCTTTTTGATGCCGCCTACTTTCCACTTGTTTATTTGTTAAATCTCCTTCATGTTTGATTGCTTGCACTTTGATTTTGGAAGGGACGAACTGCACAACAAAAATTAAATCTTACCTCCAAGAAATTTTCACGCGCATTTTCCAAGAGACGTTATGCCTCCACGCGTCTGATTTTTGTTGCTTAATTTACAAGCAGCCCCAAATTAGACACACCATCTGACCTCAAAAATTTGTGAACCCCAAGAAACCAAAAGACTCACTCCCTCCAAGACACACCACCAACTCCACGGCCCAGCTGTTCTAAGACTAATTGATCAACCGGTCTCGTTCCTGCTGATTTTCGTTCCCGGTCCATGGCCTTGCACTTAAAAGGCCATGCCGGGCTCAGTGTACGGCAGGTCATTCTCCTCAACCACGATCAATTGGTTGCCTGCATCCAACAATGCGCAAATGAGTGGCTTTGTGAGGGTCAAGGAACGGTTGACCCGGTTAATTCTGCCTTGCACCATTGGGAAATTAGGAAAAAATTGAATTTGCAATTGTTTAATTGGAAGTTGACTATGGATTTTAAAGGAAAGGGACCAGTTGTTGGATTGTTTTAAGAAAATAAGAAAAACTAGTTAGTTGAAATATTAAATATTGTACTTAAATGACGGACGGGATGGGAATTGTGAAATTGAGAGGGATAATTGGGAAACTAAAGGGGCAAAAATGTGAGAATAAAGGGACTGTTACATATTATTGAATGCATTATTTGGTCAAATTGATCTCGGAAAAGGTTCATGAAATACAGCTGCTGCCACGGATACTACACAAGATCAACCATTACAGGGGATATAGTACGCTGCGAGGTTCACCTGAATTCATATTTAAACGAGTTCTACCGATAATTCATTAATTGTAAACTAGTTTTCAACCAGAAAAAATGCCAGATAAGGTAAGATAAAAGAAAGAAACCTGCCCTCCAAACCCCATACCATACCATACATGCTGACCACATTGCCTCCTATAGGGTACTATAATCCTGTATTGTACCGTTACGGTCTTGAATGGAGTGCTCTAATACACTTCAATGCCTTGATCCAATTGGATTGTTGCGCCAAGGATTATTACTAATGAGATTATGAACCGTGTAAATGGTGTTTTTAGATCACTATACTTTATGGTCCGTCCACTCCACCAAAAGTCGCGATTTTTTGGTGTAAGTGGCTAATCAAACCTCTAATCACTGTCAGTTTAATCTCTTGGCCTGACACCTCTTCTTATCGGATGGATGGGCTAGGTTTCCTGAAAAGCAGATCCTTCGCCACTGTCTTAGCATATTTAAGCACGGTGAAACTTTCAAACTAACTACTACGCATCAACGCCGTCCTGGCCGGATACGCGATCAATTTTTTTGAAAGGTATCTGTTACTTCCTAGGCTCTTAGTTTAGGACTGAAAAGAAGTTGGAAGGAAGAAAGGGGAAAATAGGCGGGCTCCTATAATTTTATCCCCAAACTCGTATAATTTCCACCGCGGGCCTCATTTTCTGCACAATTTTCACTTCGGGCCTGGATTTTTCCCCGCGGCTCTCCTGACTGTTGTGTGCGACAACAGCAAACGGGAATTCCTTTCCAATTTTCTCACTCGAGATGGGTATCCTTCTTCGGAATTTAAACAGTAAACCTGTAGAGATTCGATGTTAAAACGGTTGTTTGTGGAAATAGTCATAGCAGCATCACCCACTAGAGATCACTAGGTTGATTCGGGCCGCCATTCTTGCCAATTCGTCAAGTCTCGGGTCATCTGATATAGCGAGGAAAGGTTGCAAACTAGGTGGTAGCTTTTTAGTTCAGAGCTCATTGCCGCATCTCACGCAGCAGTGAGGGTTTTTTAGGACCTAAGGAATTTCCTCTTAGCACTTGGCGTTTTTCAGGCACATCAAAACGTTCAATCATTATATTTTTAAGATGATTGGACTTAGTTTGAGCTGGGGGATGTCTCGTTGATTCGCTGTACAATTGGACCTTCGAGTGCTTTCAGCATGGAATAAAATTGGGTGTCGTTATCTTCTTTTCGCAGCAAACTCAATCTCGGATCGAATGAACCAAGAAGCAATGTCTTGAGGATCAAATTGAGGCAGGTCGGGTCAACGACTATTACGGACTAACTCGTCTAACCTGTCAACCAAGTTTCTCGTTCTTGCTGATTTTGCCTGCGGTCGAGTAAGAGGTTTGGGGTTGTTCTTTCAATAACAGAAGGGATGATTAAAGTAAACTTCGTCTTTTTCTTCAGCCTTTGTCCTGTTCACAAGCGGGGTCGGCTCGTCGTGATCGGCTTCGCCATTTGGCTCTATCGAATGCCTGATCTGGGTGCAATCTCGAGGCTTTCAAATCCCCATCCAGCGTATCAAGCCACCGTTGCTTAGGTCTGCCTTTTGGTCGTTTACCATCGACTTCGATGTTCAGACCAATTTTTGCAAGTGAATTCTCGTTTGCACGAATTGCGTGACCATACCATCGAAGACGCCTCTCTCGCAACTTTTCCACGATCGGTGCAACTCCATAACGATCGCGGATATCCTCATTTCGGATGTGATCTAAACGTGTGACGCCACTAGTCCAACGTAGCATCTTCGTCTCCATTACCGCGAGACGCCGTTCATTGTCTTTTATGGTCGGCCAACACTCAGAACCATAGAGAGCGACTGGACGGACGACATTGCGGTAAATTTTAGATTTGAGACGTTCGTTGATACGTCGATCACAAAGGACACCAGTTGTGGAACGCCACTTCATCCAGGTTGCGTTAATGCGTGAAGCAATTTCATAACGCAGCTCTCCATTGGCTGATAGCGTTGACCCGAGGTATTTAAATCGCTCAGTTCTGGGCAGATCACTGCCGCTGACAGTGATTGTGCCTGTTTCATGGGGATCGGTCGTCAGAAATTCAGTTTTGTTTAAATTCAATCTGAGACCATGTTGCATGAGGCGATCATTCCATTTTTGGACCAGTTGCTCGAGATCATTTTTGCTATCAGATGCTAGGAAAACATCATCTGGATAAAGCAGTGGGTAGGGCGCTGGACGTTGGATATCCCGTGTGACGGTGTCCATAACAAGGACAAAGAGGAGTGGTGAGAGGGCACTTCCTTGATGAACTCCAACAGAGACACGAAGCGGTTTTGATACACCCGCCATACTTCGAACTTTACTTTTCGGATCGTGGTAGAGCAATTGAACCCAGCGCACGAGTTCTTCTGGCACGAAGTGTTGTCGTAAAGCATACCAGATGAGTTCGTGTGGTACACGGTAAAACGCTTTCTCTAGATCCAGAAAGGCAATGTAAAGAGGGCGATGCTTCTCACGGTGTTTCTCCATGAGTAACCGCGCAGCGTGTATTGCGTCAATAGTTCCGCAGTTCTTGACAAATCCGGCTTGATTCACGGTTATTTCAACGATTTCGCGAATACGGTTGTCAAGAATGCGTTCAAAAATCTTCATGGTATGGGAAAGTAACCGGATCGGACGGTAATTTGAACATTCTGCTGGGCTACCTTTCGTTTTCCATATTGGAACAGTAGTACTTTCTTGCCAGTCAGATGGTGTTCTTCCTTCCTGAATAACCCGGTTAAAGAATTCACTGAGCCACAGTGTTGGGTCCCAGCTCTTCGCTCTCCAGAGCTCAGATGCGATGTCGTCAGGTCCTGTTGCTTTCCCCGATTTCATTTGTTTGATTGCCTCCTCGACTTCAGTTGCGCTGACTGGTGGAATGTCGGCAATGATTGTGGAAGTGGAGGATGAGCAAATTCTTCAGTTGAAATCTGCTCGAAGTATTCTCGCCATCTATCCGTTGCGGCTCGACGGTTGGTAAGCAAAGTACCGTTCTTGTCATTAACACAACAGAAGTGTTCGATATCCTGTGTGCGTTTATCACGGCTTTTAGCAAGTCGATACAGATCTCTCTCGCCATCCCGAGTGTCCAGTTTATCGTAAAGATTTTTGAAATGGTTCGCTCGGGTGACAGCGACCGCTTTCTTTGCTTCCCGGTTGGCATTCTTATAAGTTTGCCAATTAGCAGGCGTTTTATCGTCGAGAAATTTGTGGTAGAGGCGTTTCTTTTCACGGACCTTCATTTCAACATCATCATTCCAAAGCCAAGTATCTCGGTTGATGTACCGCTTACCCGGCTTGGTGACCCCGAGGGTTGCAGAGGCCGCTTTGTGGATCGTGTCTTTCATTTGGTTCCATGATTCTTCCACATTCGTAATGGTTGGCAATCGTATGAGAGAGACCGTTTCTTCGTTCTTCTCACCAAATCGACACCATTTAATGCGCGGCGGGCCAGTGCGTTCCTCACGCCGTTTTATCGGTGGCTTAATTCGCAGGACAGCAATCAACGGCCGATGTTGAGGTGCGATGGTCTCATAGGGAACGACTTTGCAATCAGTGACAGTGGTAAAATGTTGACGTCTTATGAGAATATAGTCGATTTGCGTTTTATTGTTCCCACTATAAAATGTGGGAAGATGAGACAATCGTTTGATGAACCATGTATTCATAAGTACAAGGTCATGGGTGTCCGCAAAATCGATTATACGCTCGCCACCCTCATTGCGCGCTCCGAACCCCTTTCCCCCATGGCACCTGTTACCGTCTGCCTTTTCACCCACATGACCATTAAGGTCGCCGGCAATGATTATGTAATCAGCAGGTACGTGACAAGTCTTTTCATCGAGAAGTTGCCAGAAGGCATCTTTCTCGGCATCTGGTCGGCCTGTCTGTGGTGCATATGCGGTGAAGAAGTGAATAGTGCGATCAGCTGATATAATGGTGAGCTTCATCAGCCGATCATCAAATCGTTCGACTTCTTCATATTGAGTGTGTGGGTTACCAAAATAGAGAAGTTTGTAGCCATTTTTACCGCGTTCGCGTTCAATGTTGCAGCTTTTGGAACCAGACCATCGGGTTTCTTGCAGAGCGCAGATGTCAATGCACCTTTTCCGAAGGGCTCTTGCGAGTTCCTCGGTCTTTCCAGTTAGGGTACCAACATTTAGCGTGCAGACACGTATTTGTTTTGTTCGTTGTGTACGGACTAACTTGCTTACGTCCTGACGCCGTCCTTGCGTCAAGAACCCTTGCCCATTTCTCGACAGGACCGTGGCCCGTCCTGCCGCGTCGACTGAGATGGACGCCCTGGCATTTTTTCGAAGCTGGTTACTCGATCCGATCATATTGTTTCTAACGACATTGGATGCATTTTGTTGGTCGGCCTGTCGTGGCATTTGTCACCAAAAGAGATCAGGCAGGATTGAGCATAGTGGATTAACTCCAATTATACTCTATTTATCTCTTTCCCTGATCTCAGCATTTTATTTTTGTTTTACTGAGGATAGTACAGAGTACGTTGCCTCAAACCCTCCTCCTTTACCTGGGCTTGGGACCAGCATACTATGTTAATAGCATGGCGGAGTTGGATGATTAAAGTAAACTCCACATTTATTAATTCACGTGAAAGATTAACAAAAACAATTCGTATCCCTCAAAAGGCGAGGTGATTAAGGTGTCGTTTTAGTCGTTTTAAAGTTTCGTTGATAGCTCCAATCGATAGTCTGCCGCTGGAGGCGCTTGTACTGTGGGTAATTCAACCATGCCATGATCGCCACGTCGGGTCCAATGTGCGAATTCGACATGAATCTAATCAGGGGTACACGGATTTTACCTCCCGCGGAAAAGGATCTGGGAGTGGCTCTGGATCCCTAGCCGAATTGGAAGAAAGTCTGTTTCTATGTTTGCAAGTGGAACTTTGTAGGAAAATGTGATCTTCGGGCGAAGATGAATCGTCCCATCTTAACTTATGGTTCTATTTTGAGGTGGCAGGTGAATAGAATAGAATTCAAAGAATCGCATGCACTGGTGCTATTGGGGTTCTGCAGTCCTCCCTGTTAGATGGTCTCAATGCACTCCTGTTCCTCTTTCCCCTGGATCTTCACATTAAAGACACTGTAGGTTACAGTGTTGTGAAACTATGTGCGTTCGGAAGTTGTAGAGCAAAGCCCTACGACCATGGTAGCATCCTAGACGGAGTACATAGGGAATCTCCCTCTCCCAATGGATCATGATCAATCCAAGACGAGCTTCAAGGAGAATTTATAGACTTTCCAACTAGTCTAGAGCATTAGACCGGATAAGGCACGGTATACTTTTCCAACGGATCAAGGATGACATATGGAGTCGCTGCGAGAATATTCTCGGATGCACACAGTGCAGTCGAGTCGTATGGTCTTCCAGGTTTCGCCAGCGATTCCAAGCGCAAGTACCGGCGCAAGTCGACGACTGGGCCATGAACCCAACTAGAGACGTCACATCGACTTTCTTACTGACAGCTAAGCGGTCATTAAGACTATGTATTCAGTGCCGACATCCTCCAGAGTGGTGGGACAGTGGAGGGGCACGCTGAACAGTCTGGGTGCCATACTCGAAGTCAGCCTCTTTTGGGTTCCGGGTTGTTATAATTTAGAGAGGAACAATTTGACCGAAGGAGTGGTGAGAACGGGCTTTGCTTTTGGCAGCCGAAGCCCCTTTGGTAACTGTGAAGGGTGGTTTCTACTCGCACTACTTAATCGCCACTAAATCTGGATAGCGAATTCTAATCACCTGCGCCAAATCGAAGAGGGTTTGGCTGTCATGTAACAACACCCGATCGCCGGAGCTTTTGTGCCAGACGCGGGTAAATGCGTACAAGGTTAAAGCCGTTTGCACGGGGCATTGGATTTCGAAGTTGCTAGGCCCTCCCAGGGGAAACTATGAGGTACTTGGTTTCCGATTGACCAGCTCTTGCAGCAGCCAGCCTGCGGACACTCTAGAAACAATTCTTTGAGAAGCACAAAGGAATGTCTAGTTGCAGTTGGTATTCTCCGTAAAAGCAACGGACGACTAAATTGTGTCCCCTTTCTCCATGACATAGCAGTCATGCTTTTAGGAATTTCTGCGGCGTAAAAAAGTCCACCAATACTCCTTTGTACAAAACCAACAAATTATCGGAGCTCCTTCGTAGAAATCCATACTCAATTTTTTCCTAACTTTCATTTGATCTCAACAAGAAAAGCTTTTAATGCACTTTTTCCTGTACTTGAGAAAAGTGCAGACATCAGTGATGACATTCAATCTGACTCCAGCGTCATCAATGTAGGTGTCCTTTAAAAAACTATCTCAGTGAAAGATTTAAAGAAGATTGTCTGAACAAAAAGGTGATGCTTTCCACGAAAAAAAGACCAAGCGTGTCCTCTGATAGCATTATATTGACGACTAGTAACGGAAGGGTCTGCCAAAAGGAAAAAGATAAAAGTACACAAGGGAAGAAGTGCTTCTATGGTTGGCTTTGTGAAAATGCTACAAAGCTACAACTCGCACTTAATTCTCCACTCTAGGGGGATTTTGAAATAAGTCTACACTCGGAGGTCGAACCTAACCAGGTGCATTGCAGAAACTTGAAAAGTGTACAGTCATGCAATTGCTTAGGAGTCCATACTTAGATTTGTTTCTCAAAGTGGAGTTGGGAGAAGTTTTTATTGCTTTCAATGCGATTCCGGAGAAAGCAGGATACTTGCACAGTTGGAGCAAGTTGAAACATTTGTTAAGAGATAAACTTTCGTAAAGGAAATGAATGTTTTTCTTAAGTCATGAGTTTGGCATGGAGCAAAGCAAGAGTTGGGAAAACAATAATGTTCGCCGAACTGTTTGCAGGTAGATTTGCATATGCTCCCTCTAGTGTGCATTCACGCCAACGCTATCACTCCAGTCGTTTGATATCACTGGACCGGCAGCTAAGACTCAATTTCGAAGTTATTGCTATCTGAGGCATCCCCTCCGGTGCCAAGTATATCCTTCCTACCTATAACCTTCTGCACATTTATCCACAATATGCTGTTAGCTGGCATTAATTCCCTTGGAACCTTGAATATCATCTCATCATAATACGAGATGCAGCACGATAGTTCCTGAGTGCCAGCAATCTAGTTCAGGTTATGGGAACTACTTCAATTCAAAGGCATTCCAGCCAGAATTTGACATGCAGAAAGCACCTTAAATATTTGTTTTAAAGGCAGACGGATGCATACACATAGAAACGTAGGATGAGCGGTGAAAGTTCCAAATTCCTTGTTAGGTTGCTTTGCCAGGGAATTGTTCAAATATTTCGTTCGTTTTGAAATTATCTCGAAAATTGCCTCCTACTCGTTTTGCTCTGTACACATGGAGCAAGGACGAGGGGAGGAAAAGTCGAAGAATCCCAAGTACTCACACATACACATCCACTCAAGGTTTTGTAGATATGTTTACTGTCGAAAATCTCCTTGTAGCTGGCGGGTATTTGCATTTTTCTTCAGGTTTTCGGTAGATTTTTGATTTTTGGTTTATGAAAATAATACACATAGTGGATGGATGTAACCTTTTAGATGTTTCCCGTAGCATGTATGATGGCGAAAGTAAGTTTTAGGAGGAATTATTTGAGCAGGATAAGCGGGTAAATAATTTGCTTGACTTTGAGATTGGGAATTTTGGAATAATTAACATTTTATTTAACATACTTTTGCATACTTCGTAAGTCGTTTATAATTTTGCGTAATATTTTATATCATCGCAGCTTAGCGGTTGCCTGAATTACTAGCAATTTGTGACGGAGTTTTCGGAAATTTCTGGACGTCGGTTCCAGCTTCAGAATCCCTTTTCTGGCCAAGGAGGAATTTTGCTTAAATATTTTTGGGTCGGAATAGTAAGAACAATAGAAAAGTTCTCGAAAAAAATTGAATTTTCAGATAATGTTGAGACCACACTAGTTTTTTCCCACTAGATGAAGTGTAACTTTATTTATACTTCCCCACACAGCTTGCGTCCTGATGTCAAGACGGTTAGAGGCAACTATGTTGAGACCATATTGTTCCCAGGACTTAGCTACGGTCATCATACAATACCAGATAAATGGCGAGAGGAAAAATATCATAGTTGCCTCCGCTTATTTACCCTATGATTCTTTGTATCCTTCACCGACGCAAGAACTTAGGGATCTGGTGGCGTATGCAGAATCAAGTGGTCTCGAACTCTTAATAGGTTGCGATGCGAATGCTCAACATATTTGTTGGGGCAGTAGCAAATGCAATCCAAGAGGAGAGAAGGTATTTGATTTCATCACTTCAGCTGTACCCCAAAATTGTTAGAGTTGATAACAGACTGGCGAGTGCTAGACGAGGTCTCACTGTCTGATCACCGATATCTAGAATTCAATCTGACTATTGCGGGCGAACAGTCTGCAGTACAAAGACGGAACCCTAGGAAAACGGATTGGGCAAAGTTCAATGAACTTCTTGGCAATAAAGTACAGTTCCCTAGGCGACTAAGGACTCCTTTGGTGCTGGAAGATGAATTGAAAACTCTTAACTACACACTTTTAGAGGTGTTATGAGGCTTGTCCTAATTCCCGAGGCCAAAGTGGTAAAACAGTTTCTTGGTGGAACCGAGAACTGCAAAAACTCAGGAAATCAACCAGGCGACTTCTAAATCGTGCTTGCAAAAGTAACAAGAACGAAGACTGGTTAAATTTCAGGAACTCACAACGTGAATATAAGAGACTCGCAAGGTGCTCGAAACGAGACTCCTTTAGAGCGTACTGTGAGGAACTGGAAGGCGAAAGGGAGACTTGAAGGCTGTGCAGAGTCCTCAAAAAGGATGAGTCGGCCAAGTTGGATTCTCTTAGAAAACCCGACGGTACTTTCACGAGCTCCAGACTGGACTTAATACAGACCCTCCTGGAAGTACACCACCAGGGAGAACGGGTGAGAGAAGTGGTAGGGGGAGAGTTGACAGTTCTTGCAACCCCTTCAACACGCAAGTGTTGCAAGGGGAACTGGAACACTGCGAAAGCGGTTGTTACCCATGAAAAGGTGAGAGCTCCCATACTGTCCTTTGAACATTTCAAAGCACCTGGCATGGATGGCATCTATCCGGCAATGCTAAAGGAGGGTATGGAGCATTTAGGGCGACTTCTAAGAAATATTTTTCGATGATGTCTTGCTCTGGGCTACATGCCTTCTTCTTGGCAACAGGTTAAGGTAGTTTTCATACCGAAACCTGGGAAAGATGACTATTCTAATCCAAAGAACTTCAGACAAATCAGCTTGACTTCATTCTTGCTGAAAGGTTTGGAGAGACTGGTGGAGCGTCACATTCGTGGAAACGCACTTAGGTCACACCCACTTAGTGAAAACCAACATGCTTACCAACGTGGAAAGTCCTGTGAGTCTGCACTTCATTCTTTGGTCACAAAGATAGAGGATGCAACTTTGAATGGTGAGTACGCGATGGTGGTGTTCGTGGACATTGAAGGGGCTTTTGACTGTGCGCCTTTTCATAAACTTTGTGATGCCGCCAGAGCGCATGGTGTTGATGATGCTTTAATTAAGTGGATCCATGGTATGCTAACGCAAAGATTGTTGTGCGCTGAGGTAGGGGTCGATCGCTACCTGACTACGGAAGCAACGAAGGGTTGCCTCCAAGAAGGTGTGCTTTCGCCGCTTCTGTGGAGTATGCTGATCGACTCACTGCTATGCGAACTGCAAAATTTGCCAATACACGCTCAAGCTTATGCTGATGACGTGGCTGTACTTACTGTTGATCGGGATCTTGGAACGGTGTGTAGGAATATACAGCGTGCCGTTGATTTGATAGACAGCTGGTGCCTTAGACATGGTTTGTCAGTTAATTCAAATAAAACCACAATGGTTTTATTCACGAAAAAGAGAAAACTGGATGGACTTTGTCTCCCTGAGATGAGGGGTACTACCCTTCAACTCTCCGAAGAAGTGAAATATCTGGGGGTCACTCTAGATAAAAAACTTCTTTGGAACAAACATGTAGAGGTAAAGATGAAACGAGCTCTCACAGCTTATGAGCTGTGCAGACGGACCTTTGCCTTGACATGGGGACTCAGGCCTCATGTGGTAATGTGGATATACGTTGCCATCATTAGTCCGATGTTCATATATGCATCCGTAGTGTGGTGTTATAAGGTGAGACAAAAAGGTTTTCACCGTAAACTAGCCGCACTGCAAAGAACTGTTTGTCTGGGTATCACTGGTGCCATGAGCACGACATCCGGCGCAGCTCTGAATGCACTACTCAATTTGCAGCCACTGGATATATTTATTCAAAGCACTGCAATGAGAGTTAAGTTGACAAAACTTGATTAGTTTTATTATTTTTAGTTGTTCAAAATTAGTATATTTAACTTATAGTTTCAACAACATTTATATTTTGGTTATTACATTTTAACTTTTCATTTTATTTATTTATAACAAAACTTTCTAATTCTATTTTTCAACTCTCTTAACAAAATTTTCTAATTCTATTTTTCAACTCTCTTAACAAAATTTTCAATTGACCTCAGGAATATATTTTTTAATTCGTTTTTTCAAACTCATGGCACACTTTACTCCGATCTTCCACTCCCGTGGCGTGCTACGCAAAGTGGATAGATCCGCGCCATCTATTCGCTCGCACTCGCAACATTCGAAATAAATTTCAAATGCTGCGAATCCTGCCGCGCCACATCACTCCGCCCCCAGATGAAACCTAGGGGTTTCGGCGACTGATCCCCGAACTTCGTTCGCCGTTAATCCACAAAGCGGACACGACGTTGCTTCGGGGCGCACGCGGGTTTCAGCCTGGACAAAGAGACCGCCTTTTTGTGACCACAGATCTCGAGCTGGAAGAAATGTTCTCCCCGCTCGAGAACGCGGTACGGGCCCTCATATGGAGGCTGCAGCGGCTTCCGGACGGCATCCGTCCTGATCAGCACGTGCGTGCAAGTGTCCAGCTCCTTGGGCGAACAGGCAGGTATGGACGAGTGTCGAGAGGGTGGTGGCGCTTTGATGCGTCGGAGATTGTCCCTCAGCAGACGCACCAACCCCGACTCCGTGAGACCCGATCTCTTGTCGAAGACCGGATCGCTTGGGAGTCTCGGGTTCTCCCCGTATACCAGCTCCGCGGGGCTGGCAGCAAATTCCTCTCGGCGGGTTGTACGAAGGCCGAGTAGGACGAGAGGCAAGACTTGCGTCCAGGACGGGTCGTCGCGTGCCATAATGGCGGCTTTCAGCGTCCGGTGCCAACGTTCCAGCATCCCATTGGATTGTGGGTGGTATGCCGTAGTCCGCTGGCGTTTAAAACCAAGGAGTTTGCCTAACTCGGAGAAAAGGGTGGACTCAAATTGCATTCCCTGGTCAGTGATGACCACTGCAGGGACGCCAAAGCGAGGTATCCACTCTCGACAGAGGGCTTCAGCACATGATTGCGCCGTAATGTCTTTCAGAGGTATTGCCTCAGGCCACCGCGTGAACCTGTCGATGATTGTGAGGCAATACTTATAACCGTGCGAGTCTCGCAAAGGCCCTATTATGTCGAGGTGTATGGTGTGGAAACGCTTGGTAGTGCGGGGGAATGAGCCCACTTCTTTCCTTACATGCCTGGAGACTTTACACTTTTGGCATGCGATGCATTCTCTGGCCCAGGAATTGATATCCTTGTTCATGGAGGGCCAGAAGTATTTTCCGGTTTGTTGTCCTGATGCCGGGGTGCGCCAAGTCGTGAACTGCGTGGAACACTTCCTTGCGAAATGTGGCCGGAATGTATGGCCGAGGTCCCTTTTCCGAGTCTTCGCAGCAGAGCGAGAGGTTTGAGCCGAAGATGGGCAACTCCCGAAATTTGTATTTGGGGTTGGACATGAGGCTCTGAAGTGCTGCGTCATCCACTTGCGCCTTGGCCGAGAAATCGAGTGAGGCGGGGATGTTAACTTCGGAGACACGAGACAAAGCGTCAGCAACAATGTTGTCCTTCCCGGACACGTGCTGGATGTCTGACGTGAACTGGCTTATGAAGCTCAGGTGTCTAAGCTGACGAGGGGACGCTTTGTCGGGCTTCTGTTTCAAAGCGAACGTGAGAGGCTTATGGTCCGTGAACACTGTGAACGGCCGGCCTTCTAGGGAGAAACGGAAGTATTTGATGGACAGGTATGCAGCGAGCAGTTCGCGATCGTAGGTGCTGTAGTTCCGTTGAGCGGGATTCAACTGCTTCGAGAAGAAGCTCAACGGCTGCCAAACTTGGTCCACCTTTTGGTGAAGGGCAGCACCTACTGCGATGTCAGAGGCATCAACAAAAACGGCTAGGGGTGCATCTTGCAGAGGAAATGCCAAGAGTGTAGCGTCGGCCAGTTGTTGACGGGATTTGTCAAACGCGCAGATAGCCTCTTCAGACCACACGATCTCTCGTGTGTCCTTAGTTTTGGGGCCGGACAAGTACGCGTTCAAAATGGACTGGAGATGGGCGGCCTTGGGCAGAAAACGACGGTAGAAGTTTAGCATGCCCAAGAACCTCCTCAACTCCCTCACTGTCTTTGGACGCGGGAAGCTTGTTATCGCTTGCACCTTGTCTGGGTCGGGCTGTATCCCTTCAGGGGAAATGAAATGGCCGAGGAATCTCACCTGTTGTTGAAGGAATTTGCATTTCTCAACGTTTAGGACTAAACCGGCCTCAAGGAGACGTTGAAAAATGCACTCGAGATGGGCTAAGTGCTCAGACTCAGTGAAAGAAGCGACCAAAACATCATCCAAATATACGAAACAGAATTCGAGGTTTCGCAGGACAGAGTGAATGAACCTTTGAAAGGTTTGCGCCGCATTGCACAATCCGAAAGTCATCCGGGTGAACTCGAAGAGTCCAAAGGGTGTGCATATTGCCGTCTTTGGAATGTCTTCAGGAGCTACTGGGATTTGGTGATAAGCCTTGGTTAAGTCCAAGGTCGAAAAGATGCGGCAATTCGCGAGGTGATGCGCAAAGTCGTGGATGAGTGGAATTGGATATCGGTCAGGAACAGTCTGTGCATTTAGCCTTCTGTAATCCCCACATGGGCGCCATTCGCCGTTTGGCTTAGGGACCATATGCAGTGGGGAAGACCAACAGCTGTTTGAGGGCCTGCAGATACCCTGTTGAACGAGTTGTTCAAACTCTTTCCGTGCAATAGCCAGTTTCTGGGATGGTAGAGGACGCACCTTCGAGAAGATCGGGGAACCAGTAGTGATAATGTGGTGCTGCACATTGTGCTTCACTGGTTTGGAGAGACCACAGTTGGTAGTAATCTGGCTGAACTTTTGGAGAAGTGCCCGAACACGAGAGTCGGTAATGTCTTCTAAAAGAACGGAAAGATTATTGCCTGGGTGAGATACCATATGTCCCGACGAATTAAGGTTGGTCGTGGAATCTATAAGAGACTTGTTTTGCAAGTCCACCAGCAATCCATAGTGCCACAGGAAGTCTGCGCCTAGTATGGGGAAGCTGACATCCGCTAGGATGAAACGCCACGAAAACGTCCTACGCAAGCCAAGACTCACGTCCACTTGCCTATACCCGTACGTGTTTATGCGGGAGGAATTTGCTGCCGCAAGTTTGAGCGGTTGAGGGAAAAGTTGATGTTGCCGAGGTACGGGAAGAACCGAAACCTCCGCACCAGTATCGATGAGGTAGCTGCGCCCGCTGAGGGGGTCGAAAATAGTTAGGCGACGTGGCGCTGCGTTCTGGGTGGCCGTCGCCAAGACCCCCCGCGGACCTAGTTTTTTGCGGTAGGAGAGAATCTACACGGTAGCGTACATCTTGTCGCTTTATCCCCGAATCTGCGGTGGTACCAGCAAATCCCTTGGTCCGTGGACTGTCTTGACGACCTGCTACCTGATCGCCCTTTTCGGGTGGCAGACCGTGAGCGTGCTCGCGATCTGGCGCCCGAACGCTGAGCGTCCAACGTCGCCCGCATCTCGGCCATGCTGGCTGTTAACGCAGCAATCTCGCGATGCTAAACACCTTTTCGCCGTCTCTTGCAGCGATTTCAAACTTTTATTATTATTTTTTTTTTTAAAACTTCTAATGTATTGAACAATAATAAATTACAATAATGCTTCGCTGCTGCGGCCTCTTTGTTGAAGACGGCGTTGATGTGAAGGCGGCGGCGGTGGTGGCGGCTTCTGCTGCAGCGACGGTGGCGGGGTCTTCGGTGTCTGCCTGATAGCGGTGATGCTGGTTGCGGCGACTGTGGACGGCAGCGGTGGCGGCGACGGGGACAGCCGTTTGCTGCTGTTGTTGATCGTTGTGACAATGATGACTAGTCCGGTGCGTGAAAGGTGTTGTGCAGGAGGGCGTGCGTACGGGAAGTCGCGTGAAAATCTACTTCTGGAGAGGGTCCGACGTGTGTCGCACAGTACACTGTGTAGAGAAGGTTTTCTCGCGTTTTTTCTTGCCTCTGCTCCGACTCGGGATGTGGAGATGCGACACGTTTTCGTGATGTTTACAACGGCACTCCACACTCAACTGTAGATGCGAACGGGTGAAAATCACTTGCCGTACGGTCTACTGATGTTCTTGATAGACTTCTCGGTGTTTGGAAGCTCTATTTCTGCCGTGTTGCTCGGACGAATTTTGTCGTCAATAGAACTTCACTAATGGCGGCGATGGCGGATAATTTGTCGTTTTTTACATATCGGGGTCACCAATTAAGTTGACAAAACTTGATTAGTTTTATTATTTTTAGTTGTTCAAAATTAGTATATTTAACTTATAGTTTCAACAACATTTATATTTTGGTTATTACATTTTAACTTTTCATTTTATTTATTTATAACAAAATTTTCTAATTCTATTTTTCAACTCTCTTAACAAAATTTTCAATTGACCTCAGGAATATATTTTTTAATTCGTTTTTTCAAACTCATGGCACACTTTACTCCGATCTTCCACTCCCGTGGCGTGCTACGCAAAGTGGATAGATCCGCGCCATCTATTCGCTCGCACTCGCAACATTCGAAATAAATTTCAAATGCTGCGAATCCTGCCGCGCCACAAGAGCAGCTCATAGGCTAATTCGATTAGATCTATGGGAAAACAATGGATGTGGGGGCACAGAGCATTGGAAGAGTTACTGGGGGGACTAAATCCAGTTCTTACAATGCCTTCCAATTCTCGTGTCCCCGTACATCTGTTTGGTAGAAGATATGTAGTTACCCTGAAGCGTAGAGAGGACTGGGAAGACCCAGAGGAATGTGTAGCGGGATATACGGAAGTCTTCTACACCGATGGCTCAAAAACAGAAGAGCTTCTGGAGCCGGAGTCTACCTCTCGAATAAAAACGAGAAGTGGGCTTTTCCTTTGGGACAATATGCAACGGTTTTTCAAGCCGAAGTTTATGCGATCCTAAGGGTAGCAAACTGGGTGATTGACGAGCGGTTGAAGGGCAGGCGCGTCGCAATCTGCAGTGACAGTCAAGCTGCACTGAGGGCATTGAGCAGTCCTTTGATCACCTCGAAAATCGTTCAGGAATGCAGAAACCGTTTGAACTCTATGTCTAGATTCAATACGGTGGAACTACTCTGGGTACCTGGTCACTGTGGCATAGAGGGAAATGAAATCTCGGACGCTTTAGCGAAAGAGGGGTCAATCTTCCCTATGCCGCGACCGGAGCCAGCAATTGGGGTATTAGTAGCATTGGCTAAATCTGTTTTCAAAAACTGGGAACAAGTTTCCCATAATGACAGGTGGCAGAGCCTACATGCTGCTCGACACACCAAAGTTTTCCTGCCAGAACCCAACATACGTACCGCAAAGTTTATCCTGTCGAAAAGCAGGAGGACTTGCAGGTGTATTGTGGGCATTCTGACAGGCCATAATTCACTAGCTCGGGATATGTTCAGAATAGGAATTACCGAAGATGATACGTGCCCCTCCTGTAATGAGGAAGCGGAATCCACGGAGCATTTCCTATGGGTATGCCCCGCCTATGGACGCATTAGGCATCAGATCTTTGGTGCCGATGTTTTCCAATTGCGACGGGTAGCATCACATCCATTAACGGAAATCCTGCGATACGTTAACGAATCCGGAATATTCCGTTAGACGGGGGAGGCGAGTACAAAGGGCCAACACGGCCTGAGTGCTCAGAAGCTGTAGCTTCTCCCCCACCATACACACACACACACTTCCCCACACTGGTACCTGGTGGCCACAGTGAGTAAGTCTGACCTTACCGTGCTAGGGGTGCTATGCCACGGTCGACCTTCTTACCCGCATCACGAACATAACGAAAAGAAATAAAAACAAACAAGCGGGAGCCCGTATTGCACAAACTGGCCCATCACATCCCTGTAATATTGGGAGCCAAAGAACCACACCCGAGAAGGAAGAAGTTGGAAGGTCAAGTAGTGGAACCAAAGTCAACATTGGCCTACTGTGCAGACCACAATCAAAAAAAGGCCATACTCAAAAAGCAGGTGTGACCAAAAGTATGTTTGAGTTCACCATATCAGACGTCAAGAAGGAGGCAGATCTCTGTGGCGCAGGTGCCAAATGGTATCTGCGCTATATGTAGGACGGCCTGAAACCAGAAGAGGCCCTTAAGAAGGTTCAGAACAAACCTAAACCTAATCAGAGCCAGAAAAGCGAGAAGCAGCGGAAATTCGCCGATAAGAAATTTAAACACAAGAAAGGGGAAATCTCGGGTTGGCCAGGGGTGAAGGTATGAGCCAAGAGACCCGCCGTTAGCTATGCTAGTACGGTAAAAAACATCGACTCGTGAGGAGCCGAAAATAATTGATAACTTCATCGTTATGAAGATGTGTGAAGATGGAAGAAGAGCTCGTGTTACATAATTAAGTCATTAGGGGTGTACCCTGGTGGAACAGGAACCTAGCGAGAATGAGAACAGAGGACCGACAACTACCCAACCAAGCAAAACGAACCCGAAAAACAGGCTTAGGTACGAAAATGCACTGATGAGGTATATAAATGGGATTAAGGCAGCAAAACGGAATAGATTCAGGAAATTCTGTGAAAGGATAGAATGAAACACAGAAGCATCTAGGCTATATGAGGCTATAGTTCAAGGCAATACCTTCTGTCTGTTTGAAGAAGGAAGAGGGCAGATTTACCGACAATGAGGAGGGCAGAGGAGATTTGCTTCTTAGAACTCATTTCCTGGGGTCCTTCTCCATAGCCGAAGGTAACAATATTCTGCCTGACAACCCAATAACATACAGAAGAGGCAAAGAGGTGAAGATCACCAGGTGTAAACGGTGTTTTCATTGCAATATCCCATTGAAATCATCTTAGGATCTCTCCTAAGAGTGGTAAGGGGCAGTATAGCCTTGGTATATATACTAAAGGCATAGCGACGGGCAAAACGGATAAAAAGGACTCTTTTTCACCCTAAATCATTCAGACCAATCTGCCTGACATGGTTCGTACATAGACAACTATATTAGATCCAATGTTCTAATGCTTAATCTCCTACCCCCATGTTAATATGCTTCCAGGACGGTCAACCGCAACTGGTTTGTATCAGTTGATGGATGTATGAATGTATAGGATGTCATAGAAACGAATTTTTGCCCCCTTACATGAGGATGGATGATTCCGTATTCTACATAACGACGAAATCTATGAGCGATACCATGACCGTCAGGTTGTGGATAAAATCCGGCTCAATAGGTTACGGTGGGCGGGTCACTTATTCGGTATGGATGAGGATGATCCAGCCTGGAAAGTCTATAAGGGCAATATCTATGGTAGAAAAAGAAGACGAGGCAGACCCTGCCCCTGGAGCGATGGCGTAGGGCAGGACGCCAGACAGCTTTTAGGGATATCGAATTTGTGGACCTCGGCGCAAAACCGGGATGTCTGGATTTCCTTATTAAGGCAGGCCTAGACCGGGTACCGGTTGCTACGCCGTTGATGATGATGATGATAGAAACGAAGAAAATAGCACAGTGTGCGTTTTTGTACATCGAAGGAACGTTCGATAACATATCGCACGGGCATCGCACGAGATACCCTAATCCGCAAGGAAGTGGGAAACACCATGGCCTTCTGTAAGGGCAGAATGGTAGAGAGTATGAGAATAGAAGTATCGACAGGTACAAATTCAAGCGAGGAAGATCTACGAATACTGTCTATAGATTCTGTGAGGAGCGTGTTGAAATCTTCACACATGTTTTGGGACTGTGTCTGGCACTTGTGGAAACTAGGTTCAGGCACCTGGGAGAATACTTAATACCAGATGCCTGGTTGAAATCCTTGGAAGTAGGGAATATAGTAAAGTTTCTGTTGTTTACAGGTTTAAACGACATACTATGGCTTATAGGTATTCTATAATCAGTAAAGAGGCACAATAACTCTTTTAGGAAGCTGGGGAAGCGACATTTCTTGACAATATTATTATCATTATTATTAGGGTTCGCTACAATTGTTCACAGTAGTGACAATGCGGTCCCGAAAAAAATTTGAAACCTGCCGCTTTGACACTATGATAGGTGACGCAGGTACGTAACTACAATGATACGTTGCGGGCAAACAAAAGAGGGTGGAAAAAAAGGAGAGAAATTTCTAGTCGATTCACAAATAAAGATGTGGTAGAGATTTTCAAGGACAAAAGGGCAGAAAGTTAGTCGTTAAGAGTGAGGGTCGGCCTTTAAAAACACAAACAAAGCAAAAATGAAAATCCAGCCAGAGCCGATTGTTATTTCAGCAAGACTAATTGATCAAACGTCGACATGTCGACGAAGACTAAAAAGAATGTCAGTAGGATTCGCAAAAACTAGAAGGAAATCCAGAAGGAAGGCCTTATGCTCCGGCCGGGTGAGCAAACCAGATTTCCTTCGCAGCCAAGTAAAAAATTGGATAAAAAGGCTTAGTGTGTGCCAAGAAACTTGAGATCTGCATACAGTGCAAGGACCTGGATGAAGTTACGTTGAAGGATTCTTCTTTCGGCTCTTGCTTTCAAGGAAAAATGTAATCCTCAGGAAATCAAAAAGGAAACGATTTGGAGTCTCAGAATTCAATATCCGTGTACACAAGCGACGACAGTACTGCACCGATTGGAGGAAGTGCAGAAGTTAGTGGCCCTTGGGAAGTTTCTATTGCATGGGTTGTCTGTTATTTGGGAGAATAGACCCAGCTAAAGAAAAGTTTCAAATGCAGTGCGTGGTTTGTGTGACATTGATCAATTAGATCAATGGGGAGGGTGCGGTGATTAAAGACTTATATTCCAGGAAGAGCAACAGGCAGCTCAAATGGATGCTGCGCTAACAAATGGGCTGGATGACAGCCACGTTGTTGGACAAGAAAGATAAGCGTTAACTGTGATAAAAAAATAAAGTTAACTTAAATTGACACCTAAGACTTATGTATGCTATCCGCTTACACATCCAAAGTGAAAGTCCGACTGGTAGAGTAGCGTTATGGTCGCGTGGCCGGTAAATGATACAAGATTTTCTGAACCAGTATTCCACTAATTCTCACAATGGTGGAATCTGAGAAAATACTTAATATACCTAATATTCTGGTGATTGCCAGTGACTTTAATGCTTGAGCCTTCGAACGAGGAAGTAAAAAATAAATCCAAAGAAGTGCAGTTTATTAGAATCTGGATTGGCTAACGAAGGTGGTGTTGATATCTACCAAGAAAGGAATCTGGCTCAGTGACAGATCTGAATTTCGTCAACGCTGCCCTGGTGCATAACAAGAATAGTACTTTAATCAGAACTAGGCCCACGAGCTACGTCATAAGAGATCCCTGCCCAAAACGAAGAAGGATGACAGATGGGAATGTGGCCGCAATGGATGAGTTAATCTTTGTCAGCTTAGCAATGTGTTAACCACCCTAATAGGGATGGTTCCCTACATAGCGAAGGCATTCAATGGCTTCTGCCAATAAGATGCATATTTCCAAACAGGTGCTCAGAAACGCATGAGTCCGCGTGAAGATGTCTATGCACGGACCAAGTGTGTTTGTCAGAGGACATACTTCTTGCACCTACTGGCAAATTTTCCTATAGACTCCTAGATTTCTATCAATTGTTGAGGTCCTAAGAAGTGGATCTGATCATCAGCGACTTTCAGGTCAAATTGATTGACTTGGTCGATAATGAAACTGATGGAGTGGAGTTCGGAACTATATTCCGTGTTACGGATGTTTGCTTTCTACCGGGCCCACTATTGTTGGACATCAACAAAATGTTGGTCTCAATCTTTCGGTCCTGATAGGGACCACGGTAATGGATTACGTTGATGAAGCAAGACTAACCGTGGTTAGCAAGCGTAATGAGGAATTTGAGTTATATACACTCGAAACAGCCAGTAAGGTGGAGTTGAGAGTTGAGGAGGAGAAAAGCAAGCGGGCCTCATAAAAAAGCCAAAAAAGCCATTACACTTACATTAAAATTCAATTTTAAGCTAGCAATTAATGCTCTTGGGGCAAAGCTTAGTTTTAAGCAGTAAGCTTTCGAAACAACATCTAGCATGTGAGTAGCCTTGGCCAAGATAAGATTGGACGTACGCGGGCGTATACTCTCTTGTCATTGGCAGAATGCAGAGCTTAGCTTCGCTTTATGCAATGCTAATTGTGAAAAGGGCACACGGCTATGTTATGCACACAAAATGACAACTTTCTGAATAAAGTAAACTCAAGGTGTATTTACACACCAAAGCAGATGAAGAGCGTGAGAAGACAGAGACCTACAATTAGATAACAACAGTAGTGGAACGCTTAAAAGGTGCTAGATGATCTACAGGCAGAATTTTGCCATTAAGGAGTTTTTTTCGAGATGTGAAGGATACTGTGAGTACCTTTACAGGTTTAAGTTCACTAGTTCCCTTGACTATCTAAGCTGCGATGGATTTCTGACAGAAATCCGAAAGTGGAGAAAACCACCGCAAGAAAGCTGACCTAGCTTGAGTGAACCATCACCATCACGTGATAACTGTATAAGTAATCTAATTGTGTTTTTCCGTCTTGAACCTCGAAAGCTTGAGGAAACCTCCGTTTTCTCCTTCATTGCAATGGACTGGTTTACGGTGGTTCCACAAAAGGGGTTAGTAGGAGGTTACTGGGTAAACGCCTCGCAGGTAAATGTATTTAGGCAGAAAGTAACTTTAGTTACCTCCTGCGAATCCTTGAAGTGGACGGCCCCTTTTAATGAACCTAAATGTCCAAATGAAGGTGAAGATGAAGACAAACGCCTCTACCATAAGTTTTTTAGCGATAAAAAGCTGGGCAATTTACAAGAATGCTAATCGGGAAGCAAAGAAAGCGACCCCGATAAACTGGACAAAGACCTTTACGATAAACTGAGCAGTCACTCTGTGCTGACTTGTCAAAAGTCCATACTATCGCATACAGAATAGTGAACACTTCTATTAGGTTAATGATTAGAATAGTGCTTTGCTTAACGATCGAGGAGCCTTGACAGATAGATGGTGAGAATATTTCAAGCAGATTTCAATGAAATTTGTTCATCTTTCACTTTTACAAGCATTGCCGAGATTGGCAGCAATCCCGTCTGTCAGCGCCACTGCCCCTCGATAAAGGCGATCATACCCGAGTCGGGAAGGCATTCATCTGGAGTGGTTCTTCCTACGACGCCTCACCAGAGGTTATCTGGTACTATGGGCTGGTCCTCAGAGGGCATATGCTTCAGGAGAATACTTGAAGGATATGCTTTGGCTCGATTATTCGCGTTTCACTCCCTTGTGGGAGTTTCATCGTGATTATGGCTGTGCCCATATCACGAGCAAAGCTCCTTCTGGGCTCAAGCGTGGAGTTGCGCTGGACAAATTGGGCTCTGTATCCCTTAGTTACGGTAGAGGTGTTAAATAGGCCTCGCATCTACTGACATGAATGCTGAACCTATACTCAGTATAAAACAGTACCGGTGTGCCAGTCACCGCGCGGCCTTGATTGTAGTCCCCAGAGTAATTCGTATCCGAAGAGGACCGCGGGATTATGCCTACATAGTAGTACTCTCGATAGACCACTTAAGCCGAGGAAGCAATCAAACGAAACGTCTGACTTTAAAAACATCGTGATTGAGCTCTGGAAAGCGAAGAGCTGGAACCTGACACTGTGGCTCAATGAATATTAAACACCGAATGGCTAGCAAGAAAGCGCCATCATCTAATGTGAAGAAAGAAAGGTAGCCCTGCAGAATGTTCGATTCGGTTGGTTACCCATACCATGAAGATTTCTGAACACACTTTTCACGTATTTGCGAAATCGTTGAAATAACCGCAAATTGAGCTGGGTTTGTCAACAACTACTGATTCAATACCCGCTGGGCAGCACCTGAGAAACATCGCTCTCCTGACATTGCATTTCTGGATCTAAAGATGGCGTTTGACCGTGTGCCAAACGAACTCATCATCTAGTATCAGGAAAACCCGTGCGTTATATTAAATTGCTCTACGACGATGGGAAGAGTAAAACGCGAAGTGTAGCGAGGATATCAAAACCCCTTCGTGTCACTGTCGGTGTTCGTCAAGGAAGGGCCCTCTCACTACTCCCCTTTGTTCTTGTTATGGACACTGTCACCCTCATGCAACACGGTCTCAGATTGAATCTGAATAAAACAGAATTTTTTACGACCAATCCCAATTAAATAGGATCAATGCTATCAGCCATTGGTGAACTGCGTTTTGAAATTGCTTCAAGCATTAGCGTAACCAAGATGAAATAGCGTTCTTGGTGACCGACGTATCAACGAACATCTCAAATCTAAAATTTACCGCGGTGTCGAAAAATTGCTGGAGAGAGGCGTATTCGATGGTGTGATCATATAATTCGGGCTAAGGAGAATTCACTTCCCAGGATGGGCCGGAACATAGAAGTCGATGGGAAAGGCCGGTCGAAGCAACGGTGGATGATGATTTGAAAACCTCGCAACTGTAACCAGATCATGCCTTTGGCAGAGTCAAATGGCGCCACCGGCCAAAATGATTCTACCCCGCTTCTGAACAGGACAAAGCTCGAAGAAGAAGAAGAAGTATATAAATAATCTCCAATGTAGATACAAAATAGGTGGGCGTTGCAACCAGAAGCGATGCTCATTCGGTGGTTATATTTGCCTCGTTCTAAACATAGGAACTTTGCTTGGTCGTTTGGTTTTAAACATACTGTCAAGTGGATCCTTGGATATGATTCGAAAAGAGACGAAATATAATGTTAAAAAATGTAATTGGTTGGGAATGTACAAAGCTAATGAGTCTTTTGACCGCAAATAGCGTTTTTTTCCGTTTACTTGATATATTCCATTCCACGTTTCCTTAGCAGGAATAGTAACTTTCAATATTCTTCAATACAAAATCATTTTTCTACCTTGTTGCATTCTATCGATCGAATATAATGCATAATTTACAATATTTCTCGGTTGGTATTCTTGATGATAACAGGGAAATGAATGCAGGAACCAACCGTCACAATAGGATGCATCCTGAATATTGACTTGACGATGCAATTTCTCGTAAGCAACGTTGACGACCTCCAGCATGTTTTAGCTTCGACCTGTAAGAAACTCTGTCAATGGATTTGCACTGGCTTCGTCCTTGCATTGAATACAGTTGCATCGAACGTGCAGGAAAATCTATTTTAAAAGACATCATATTCTTGTCAGGATTTCGGTACGTGACGTCGTTATTAATGTTGCGTTATAATGTGAAATTTTGAATAAGGGTTGTCAAAGGGAATAACCTCCGAGTGCAATAATGTATTCTGGGGTAGCCCTCTTCCTTTATTAAGTTGTGTACCGTAGACATGCACAAACTGCTTGTTGCTTCTAAGTTGACAAAACTGGTAAATTCCTGCAATATGAACGAGGTAATCTTTTAAAATGAACGACAGTGGAAATGTAAATTGATGGCGGGGCACATACGCATACCTTAAGGTTAAACTGGTATGGCGACTTGCGGCCTTGAAGCTACTCCGACAAGAGATTTATTTGGGACAAAGCAGATTATGATTCTAGGTCACACCAAAATATCTCCATGAAAACAAGCATTTTCCCGGAGTAAATCTTTTGCCCAACAGCTGCCATGAAGGATTTTAGAAAAAAAGGCATATTTTCCTACTTAGCTTCCAGGATCCCTTCTCGACAAGGTTTACGTAGGAAATTATCTCATTACCCAGTAGCGTAGCACTTACACGCATGTAATCCTCTTATTTTTGTAAGCCAACATAATTATCTTTTGTTTCTGAGTAAAAATAGCAAGTACGTCTCCATACACTCAGATGGGAATGTTTCCGAACGTCGATAGCTCATTTAAAGCTTTCCAGCGAAAGGATTAGAGCTGGTTGGGCTACTGCGATAGTCGGTGCTCGTCTTGTATTGAGTTAAATGCTTCACGTCACCAATATCCTTCTTGTCAGCAGTAACGATGGATAATTCAACTCCGGCTTTAATATACCCCAAATAAGGAGCGACTGTTATAAATCCTTGTACAAAAAATTCAAGCAAATATTCATAATTGTTTTCGTGATTTAGGGAGACGTAATCAACTTTACAATGATTGTGGAAAAAAGCCCAGATTTTGCTCCGCTCCATTCATTTATGATAAAATAATTACATATGGGTTGACAGTCAATTTCTCCCCGAAAGAACTTTTAGACGAGGTTTCAGGTATGAAAGGTTTTGTGTATTTCTTTTATAAAAATATTTGAGTGGACATTTGTCCAGTTAGTACCTAGCACTGTATATGCATATATTATGTCTGAATATTCACTTTCTGGTTATGCTGACATTCAAAGTCTTAGAATTTGCACTGGCGCGACAAGGTTGACCTATTCTAACTTCGTTAGTAATAGTGCCGAATACGAACACGAAGACGGGAAGGAAGATGACGTATGCGGAAGCTGCAGCCTCTGTTCTGACTGCTGCCGTGGGAGTTTCCTCCAAGGATGGCAAAATGTCAGAGGGACAATTTACCATCCTCCGGAAATGCCTGTGGAAAAAAATGCTGGAGCCTGAAAGGAAGTCACGATTTAACAATCAAGGTTTTCGTGATGGGTTTTTCCATTTGGAGTGCACTGACGAGGCGGCCTTAAAGTGGCTCCAGTAGGTAATCCCAACTGTGAGTTCCGGCGGCCGGCCCAAGTTCACTATTGTGAACACTGAGCTACGCAGAACAGAACATCTCGGATGTTGGTTACCGGGCCCTGGAAAGAAGGCAGAGGACATCATCCGCATGCTGGGTGAACAGAACCCGTGCATGGACTTTGGATACTGGAGGGTAAAGTTCATGAATGCCAGGAAGGACAAATCTACAAACGTCGAGGGTTTCAACTTGGTATTCGAACTGGACCAAAAGAGTCTGAATGTGCTCAGGGGAAGTCACCATATGGTGCTCCACTTTATCCTATATAGACTGAAATTCAATCATATTAGGATACTGTAGGGCATCATCTCCATTTTGAGAGCGAAGAACAATGATGGTCTTCGACTCACACAACATAGAGCAAATTGCAGCATCTTCGGTGCGGTCTCCCACAATGGAGCCGCGCGCGGAGGATAGTGCATACAGCAGCGGAACCCCCGTATGGGTGCTCGCACTGGTGAAGGGACTACAGAGTGGGTCCTACCTGCTAGTAACTTCTCCTACACCTTCCAAGGAACAGGCAGGGAAGCCAGAGACGTGAACGGAACTGACTTGATGCCATTTCGAGTGATCGAATCTATGTAACCCGGACACTGCAAACCAATTAAGGTGCTAAGTGGAAAACACACGAATGTTCTGCGGGATGAGATAAGATTTTTCATGGATGGGAACATAGGAACTGCGGTACCCCCAAGTGCGGCTTTTCTCAGAGAAATCAAACACGAGGGGATCGAGTCTCTGGCGGTGTGGGGGAAACCCCGTCACACGCAGACTGCCGCATACGCTTCTAACTGTTTTCCATAATACAACACATAACACAAGTTAATGTCGGAAAGCATAAAGATTGGTCAAATCAACCTGCACCGTGCCAAAGCTCCGTCCTACCTATTGGCAGCGAGAATGACAAACCTACAAGATTTCCCCTACATCTTTCTGGTGCAAGAGCAGTGGGTTCGATTTAACAGAATCTGGGGCATTGGATCAGTAAATGGGACTAGGATCTTCTACGATGAAAGATCCATATGATGGCGGACATGCGTCCTGATGTCAAGACGGTTACAGGCAACCATGCTGAGATAGTACTGTTTCCAGGACTTAGCTACGGTCATCATAAAATACCGGATAAATGTCGAGAGGACAAGACATCATAGTTGCATCTGCTTATTTGCCCTATGGACGGATAGGACAAATTTCAATGAACTTATTGGCAATAAAGTACAGCTCCCTAATTGACTAAGGACTCCTTTGGCGCTGAAAGATGAATTGAAAACTCTGAACTGCGCCCTTTTAGAGTGCTATGAAGAGGCTTGTCCTATTTCCCGAGGCTAAAGCGGTAAAACCGAGAACTGCAAAAACTCAGGAAATCAACCAGGTGACTTCTAAACCGTGCTTGCAAAAGTAACAAGAACGAAGACTGGTTAAATTTCAGGAGCTCACAACTCGTTAGGTGTTCGAAACGAGACTCCTTCAGAGCGTATTGTGAGGAATTGGAAGGCGAAAAGGAGACTTCAAGGCTGTGCAGAGTCCTCAAAAGGGATGAGTCGGCCAAGTTGGATTTCTTGATTCGGTGAATCTGGTCGGGAATTACAATACTTATCAGAGACGATTTTCTGGCACGGAACGGGTGAGGGCTCTAAAGAGCACATTATCCCAGTGGGGGTTCCACGGCGCTCGGTGCTGGGTCGCTTGATATCGTTTGTTCTTTCCGTCCTAGAGGAAGGAACTATTGTCAGCTTTGTAGATGCTGGCTGCAGTTGTTAGAGGAAAACATTCAGAGGATGTGAAGGTGTACGCAACGGAAATAATGAGAGCGGTAAATACCTGGCTGGAAGGGGTGAGACTAGATCTGCTGGATGAGAAAATGAAAACGTCCTTCATAACGTACCGCAGAAAGAAGAATACTGTGAAGAAGGAAGTCGGTGCACATACGGTCCCCTTGAAGTGGGATATCAAATATCTGAGGGTGATAGTTGATGCTAAACTAAGTTTTAGGGCTGAGTTAGTCCCCTTGCGGCAGTTGTGAAAATGTCACCAAATGCTGGCGGGCCAAAACGCTGTCGGAGATTATTTCTAGTCATAGTAGAGTGAAGCATGTCTCAGCGAGACATTTGACACAGAGAACGAATAAGGTGTATCCGCTTTATCGGCTGATGGCTCCGAGGGATTACGACTCTTTCGGAACTTAGATGAGGTAGCACTTGTCGTGGCGACATTATAGCGAAAGAAATCATTGTGCTACATCATGCAAGACGGTATGGAGGGGCACACAGAACACAGGAGTGCAGTAAGACTTGTATGATCACTGAAAACGGACGAAGGGGAGTCAGACGTACAGGCTCACTATTAACATTAGGGCATAGTTTGAGTAGAAACACGAGGAGACCAACTACTGCATTATCTAGTTCCTCACGGGACAGAGTGGCTCTTCCTCTTGAATAAGCACCGAGGACACCCATCATCACACCGACCAATTTGCCTTATCGACGCGGCAGGAAAGATGCTGGAAAGGGGAGGGGGGAATGGGGTCCTTGTCTTTCCCGTGCCAAAGGAGGCCACGATAATCGGTTTCGCAGATGATCTACCTGTGGTTGTCGTCGCGAAACAGCCTGAAGACGTTGAAATGTATGCTAACGAAACAATTAGCGCCATAAAAGCGTGGCTGGAAATGGTTCAGCTTGACCTTGCGGAACAAAAGACGGAGGCGGTCTTCATTAGCCATCGTAGGAAGAGGAATACGGTTAATATTTGTGTTGGTGGTCACGTCATCACTTCGAAACCGGTTATCAAATACCTAGGGGTGATGGTTGACACTAAAATCAATTTCAAGGGACATCTGGACTATGGCTGTGAGAAAGCGGCAAATACCAGCGTATCATTAGCGCGGATGATGCCTAACATTGGAGGCCCAAGATACAGTCGCAGATTAGTTGTGGCCGGAGTGGTTCGCTCCATACTATTATACGCGGCACTAGTTTGGGAGGAAGCACTAGCGTATGAGAGTAATCGGAGGAGGGTAAATTTGACTTACTGCTTAGTGGTGCTAAGGGTGTGCAGCGCCTTCAGAACAATATCAGCCGAGGCAGCGTGTGTTATTGCGGGAATGATCCCGATAGATACGCTGCCTGTACGAGACAAGGAAAATGAATCCTCCTGAAAAGGATGCAGAATATCGAAAGGCGGCAAGGCGAGAGTCGCTGGAGAACTGGCAGAAACGGTGGGACGACTCGCAGAGGGGTCACTGGACCCACACTTTGATTCCCCGTATTGAGGAGTGGATGCAGCGACGACACGGCGAGATTAACTACCATTTGTCGCAATTCCTGTCAGGACATGGTGGTTACAGGAAGTACCTGCACCAATTCAGGCTGGATGATTCCCCCTTATGTTCTGAATGTGGTCGCACACCTGGGGACCCGGAGCATGTTATGCTCCACTCTGTACGATTTTTCTCAGAAAGGAGTCTGGAATACTCCCTGAAAACCAACCTAAGCCCGCAGAACATCGTCTGGGAAGAAAACTGGTGTGCGATGAACTCCGCAATCAAAAGAATACAGGAGGAACTTAGAAGAGCGGAGCGCGCAAGGAGGACGCGAAGAACGGAAGGCTTGGTCGCTTAAAGCGCAGTCCACCCGGCGAAGTAATGCTTTGCGGCGGTCCCGCGGGGAAGGAAAAAAGAGAAAGTGGGGGTAGCTTTAGTGGGTGAAGAAGTAAAATTTCCACCTCCATCCATAACAAAATAAAAGAAAAAAAAGACAGACAGACAGACAGACGTTGAACCGATTTTAATAAGGTTTTGTTTTGCAAACAAAATCATCCTTAAAAAGGATGAATGGATCTTTAACTTTTCTAAGTGTTAAGTATTGAAACTGGGTAGTTTTATGTTGGAACACCATACATTCTCATCGAAATGAAATGATGGACATCCTCTGTCGAAATTCATAATGTAGATTACTTTCCTCTGGTATCATTGATAAGAATGTACCAACTTCATGCCTATTGTACTCGCTCCTGATGTAATGAAAAGTACTTGTAAGGAACTATCATGTTGAAGAGAAGTTTCCGGTTGGAAAATGTCTCCTCTTTTTCAACCATGTTCGTCCTGCAATTTAATTTTCAGTTTAGATCCTTCTTATCATTCACTTCTAGCTTTCAGAGACTTTTTTACTTTCCTCAAATTAAATTTTCTACTTTTATTGAAGGCGTACTTAAAATGCTGACCATCTTGGTGAAGGGAGAGATGCCATTTGTATAATACTTTCAAAAAGATTGTCCACTCGTGTATGTGCTACGTTATAATGTTAGATTGATGTTGAGATTACGGTATCTACAAAGCTTAATTCCTTCTACCCGCTTAGTTGGAAAGAATGAATTACATCCACTAAATCAATCAAATTCAAATTCGAATAAACGCCCCAACATTTTTATTGGATGAATCAAATTTAAAAAGCTTAAATCAATAATACATTTAACGTAATATCCACACAAATTTACGGTCTACAGATTTTATTGAAAGGGATAACAAAGGAAACGGAAAAAAATAACGAATGTGTCTACATCCGAGTGATATTTATCTTTTATATCCTTTCACATGTGCACCATTCCGAGTATAGGTATATGCATCCACACTCGTTTGTACTCGTACATAGCATGGATATGTTTATGTCCTTGCCATCTTATAACGAAAGACAAGTGAATAGAGTGGGAATTTTTATAAGGAAATCAGTGATGAATTATATATATATATTTTTCCAAGGATCTTTTTAAATATCTTCTCGAATTTATTAGTAAGTTTTTGAAAATCGGCAGGATATTAGCTATTACAGGAATCTGGAAACTAGTGGTTTTCATGGTGAAGGGACTACGGGAACTAGAGTGAATAGGAAGTCATTGAGACTAAGAATTGAAGATATAAGGTACGTATTGTATCTTAAAGCCATGCCATTTTTTTCGAAGCGGAAAATTTTCTGCACCTGGCGAGTGTATGGAGATTTATCGAGTAATACATGGGTACGGATCGGAGCCAGATGTGAAGATATACTGATGGAGCGAATAGCTGGTTTCCGAAATACACTATTTGTATAATAAAAAATCTTAATTAAAATTGGCAATTATTTTTCCTCAACCTAAAAAAGAGCGTATTTTAGCTGCAAGACTCGAGGGTGATAGAATGCAGCTGATTACAGCGCAAGTTATCATAAGTTGCTCCTAATGAAGGCCACGTTTTCTCACATTTAATGCGTAATATTCCTAAATTTTCCATAATTAAGCCTACCATTTTTACATGTCAATTGAAAGCCAAGAAGAATGAAGCCCATTAAAGTGTTCGGTCGACACGTTCTTGCACGCCTCTGTGGTGCGACCCAGGCTCGGGAATGTGGAGGGGGGAGGGTCCTTTGACCGCTTTGATCCTCACATGTCATTAATATAAAATTAACGGGTCTATACAGATGCGTGGGTCGGCACCGGGTTTCAAAACAGAAAATAAACGAAGAAATTCGCGGCAGCCTAACGAATAAAAACCAGAACGTGAGCTAAAACTGAAAAATAAACAAAACGGCTCGCCCGCGTGTGTGGAGCCATAAGTCTCCGGACCCGAGTGCCGCGATCGAGAGGGAAGATCCACGACGGATCGCAATCCCGATCATGGTTTCTTTTGCCTCGGATCGTGATTGAGGCGCAGCCCCTGAGGTTCTCCCCTTCGTTGACATCCTCAGGCCAGTATTTTAGAGAATGTCCCTAATAAGGTTTTGCAGGATCAAGGAGGAAAGGAGAGGGAAGAAGTCCTCAAATCAATCAAAATTATTCAAAATTCATTATATATTGCTCACTCCATCAGAAAAAAAAAACAAATTTATAAAAATAAAAGAAAAATTGCAAATAATTTATACAAATGAAAAGAAAAAAATTAAATAAAATTAAAGAAAAAAAATATGAAAAAATAGAAGAGAAAGAAATGAACTCCAAACAAAAGAAAAATTAACACTTACACATGGGATCACTCCGAGCTCGGCGTGGTGTGGAGATATGATGACGCGGATTCTGTTAGTGACTAAAAGAAAATATTTAAAACATTGCAATGTGAATTTCAGAAATTTACAATTTACTTTTTCATTTTCCTTTTAAAAAAAATCCTTTTAGAGTTGTGGTTGCTTCTATGCTGCGCACTGGGATTTTTTCAAGATCGGGCTGTGAAAACGACACTTTTGGTTGCATTATCATATCACTGGAATAATTGTAAGCCACCGATCACCGGAATAACAACGGTATTCACATAAACTTTACATAGATCCGAAATGAATTTTCGAGCAAGGACAATATCCAAAATTGAAACACCGGAGAGACGACGGGGAAAGTTCTTTCCTTTGGGTTTTATAATTTCTGGGATAATTGATACACACGAGTTCACAAGCTTTGTAATAATCACGATTGAAGTCTTTGGACAATTGTCCGCAATGGCAGAAGTCAAATTGCGAACGATACCAGCATTGGTGTTGACCCAATCACTTCGAGTTCTTCCTGGTTTACATGGCACGCCCGCTGGGATAACAACTCCATCGCGCCTTTAAAACCATCCGCAACTTCCTCTGCTCCAACGTATCGTTTTTACCCTCCTGCCTCTGTCGATGTCGGAAAAAGATACGCTTCCAGAGTCCGGACAGGGGCTGCTCCTTACCGTCAGATGCTCCCGCGAACGTCCGAACGTCACCTGTCATCTTCACGGCTGTCCTGCGAAAAATCCAAACCAGCTATCTCCTCTTCTCAATCCCAAACTTTTCCTCTTGTCATCTGCCAGTCCAGCTGTTTCACCCGAAAACCGTTCCTCATGCCGCTACGCCTTGAACTATGTTGAGTTCATGTTGCAGCAACATGCGCGTGCGGCTACGGATGCGGCAAATCATTCCCCTCTGTCAAGATTAATTCGCTCGAATGCATTCAATAATGTGGAATCTGCGGCGAACATTGGGATAATTGCACATTACGAAATGCATTATTTGAGCAAATTAATTCAGAAAGAGGCCACTACACACTATTTACGAAAAACGCTATAACTCTGTGCCGGTAAAAGATAGAGTACTCATTCTAGGGGCTAATTTTCCTCAAACATATGGTACTATTCCCCATTAAAATAGGTATCATCATTAACGAGATATCCTCTATATCCAAAGTGATTTCTGGTTGCCGTAAAAGGCAAGTTAAAAGGGTAGAAATTTGGGAAGCGTTGTGTTACGATGAGATCAGGCTTTGCATCACCTTGCCACCAACACGATCACCAAGACTTGGTTCTCAAAAATTATTTCGCTGTCAGAACACAGAGATTTTTTTCACATGCCTAGACTGAATAGTCAAAAAAAACTAAACCACCGATACCACCGAAATTTTCTTTACCTAAGGAGCTAAACTGCGCAAAGACTTAGTAAGGCAGGGGATAAAATCACAAAAAAAACTAACGCGCGCGGGATGGACGGGGAATGGCTAGCCCTGAGCTGACTTTGGCACCTTCCCGACGAGTTGATTTTTCCGTCACCATATAATCTGCACGTCTTCGAAATCGAAAAAAAATCTAAAGGCTTAGCTATGGCTAGGCGCTTGAGAAAGTTCAGTTTGTTTTTTTTTTCGCGGAAGGGCCGCGAAATTTGCGTAACAGAATCATTTGTCACCATTTTCGTTTCGTCAAAAACCACTTTAACCCCACTTTGGCGTCCATTTTCTCTCAACGCTTAAAAACGTCCCTCCTCCTCCCCTTCTCGTTCTCACCTAAAAAATCCCTTGCCATGTTGCACGCAAAGTGGATCAGTGCAGCTACAACGATAAATTTCCCTTCCGTGGTCGCAGTCTGAGGACTCAAATTTGAATTTCCAAACTTCGAATACGGGCAAGAAAATTACATCGTCGTAACAGTGGTTCCTATTGGCCGATCCCGAACGTAATGTCATGCGACACAGCACAAAGCTCAATTTGCCTTCGTTGTTTTATCCGAAATCTGGAAATGCTGAATGAAAAAAATCTCAACACCAACAAATTGAGGTTGTATTGCGTCAATGTTCCCTTCGTGTTGCTATAAGTGAGTAGCATATGTTATCCGAAAACTGCAAGTGATCATCAACTCCTGTCTCATCACCGGTAACCGGCCCAGGCCTGATTTAATAAGAGACTCCAGACATCCCGGTTTTCGCCGACGTTCACCAATTCGATACCCTTAAAAGCTGTCGCACATCCTGGCCTACCCCATTACACTATCTGAGTCAGTGTTTGCCTTGTCTTCTTTTTCTATCATAGATATTGTCCTTATAGATTTTCCGTACAGTAAGAGCTTTGAACCTCGGGTCGTTGATAAAAAATAAAAATACCAAAGGACCCAGCATAGATCCCTGCGGGATACCAGAGGAGGAGGAGAAGGAGCGGGATGTGCAGCCGTCAAAAGAGACGCGGCAAGATCGGTTGGAAACGCGTAGAGAAGAGAGTTTAGATCTTGTGATTTATAGTGTCGAAGGCCTTAGCGAAAACAGTGTAAATGGTACGTACATCTTGCCACGAATTTAGTCATTTGGCGACGAAGTTGGTAAAGTCAAGCAAGTTCGAGGCAGTGGAACTTATGCTTAACAAAGTCTTGTTGCTCTTTCATTATGAGGTGGCCAAAGTGAGCGGACAACCAGTCGCTGACTTATCTTTTCAAGATTTTGAAACAGGAGGAGAGGAGGGGGACGGTCATTCTCGGCAAGTGTACAATCGCCACTTTTGCGAATGGGATGATGAGAACCTCTTTCTACAATTTTGATTTTTGATTTTTTTTGTTGCTTTTGTTCAAAATAAGAAATAGGGGAAGAGAGATGCACTGACCAGCTTTAAGCAAAAACAGGTTTCGAAGACCAATAGTCAGGGCCGACATTGCTATCAAGTTTGCCAATGAGGTACTCGACAAGGAGAGGAGTAAGAAGGGGAACAGTAGGCGATGCGGGGCAGGCTACATCAACTAGCGAGAAGGATGAGGAGGAAGAAGGGGAACATAGACTGAGGAAAAGTAGCGGCAGATTAAAGCACAAGATAGTTGGGGGAGTTAGCTGAGGAGCCAGAGAATTTATGGACGAAGGGGGTAGCTGAGCAAGACAGCGGGAGTTACGAATCTGGGACCAAAAGTTTTAAGGTTTCCGCGCTTCAGTGAGTCTTCAACACTAGTCAAATATTCGTTTCTGGATTTACGTATTAAGGATTTGACCGACAAACGCAAAGTTTTGAAAAAAAACTAAGTCAGCATAGGTTCTAGAAGACAGGAACTTCTTCCCCGCAGTATGTTTTTGACGAAGTTTTTTGTTGACTTCAATGGCGAACCAAACCGAGTAAGAGCGTAAGCACTTAGGAGAGAAGGGGACGTAACAGGGAAAAAGATCCGATAAAACGGTATAGAAGGTGTTGAATGTGTGCTGAAATAGTCTCTGTTGGCTGCCAACAACTGTGAACAGATTTCAACATCGTAGCTGTTATCGATTGTGATTTCAGACCCAAGATAGGAGAAATTATCAACGGTTTCAAAATCATAGCCTTTATTGTTCTTCTTTGAAGGTTTTGCTTTTTTGGTTTTTAGTGCTGACGTTGCCACTATAGATTTCATCTGGTCTTTATTAATATATAGGTTAAGGCTCCGCAGCGACTACTCGATCTGCACTGTGTTCATCTCGAGTTGTCCTGCCATCATGTCGTCGATTTTCTTGGTCCAGTTTTATCCTATGCTATGCTATCAAAGATGGTGTAACTGGTGGCCGTATTGCAAAAGTTTCTCCATTACCCAGGTTAATAGCATTATAGATTTTTTCCATAATAAGGTAGGTAATTATTGTAAGATTTCGATCTCCAAATGTTTGCGCCTTCATTGCTGAATCTCATAGATTGGGCTTACCGATTAATCTACCCAAATCCAAATCTATCTCCTTTAAAAGAAGCATGGTCACACCTTGCTCATTAAAATTAATGACCATACTCTCACCCATGTTAAATCTGGCCTGTCCTCGATCTAGTCTTTCCGAAGCTTGTTCGATACTGTAATTCCTACAAATATAACAAGCTTCAGGTTATCCTGTCGTGGTGGTTCCGTGTGGTAGGGCTGTGGAGGGGTTTTCTGGTCCTTGCATCGGACGCTGCTTTCATGAGTGGTGGGTCTGCCTGCGCTATAGTTGGCCATGAGGGAACGCATGTCTGACGTTTTTTTTGAAAGTGAGTACAGTCTTACCTGCTGAACTTATTGCCGTTCTTCAGGCCATCAATGTGGCCTTCAGAATGATAGGTGATGACAAAGTCAGCACCAAGCTGCTATAGGCTTTGTGGCTGCAAAGGCTCCTGGAGAGCACACAGGCCATCCTGGTATGTGCGTATTTGCGGCCTCTGAATGCGTTAGGCGTCATTGCAGACAAAGTTGATGAGCTCCATTTGCGACCCATGGTTGGTGAGGTATCTCGCGACAACTCAAACCAGTTGGCTTAGCTGCAGCAGATAGAGGGAGCATCAACGGCCACTGTCTTGGAGTTGGCAGAGGCCATCGGCGTTTTGCGTTTGGAAAATAGGACTAGATCAAGGTCTAGATTCGCCTCCCGAGATGGGCGATCGGTTAGTTGGTCGTCGGAGCCTTCGGCAAGCATCGAGGCATGCTGATATTGCTGAAAATATTAAGACATGTACTTGGCACCGTAATTTCTTATCAAAAAAATCAAACTTGCCGGGAGTTCTGCCGATTGTTATCCGAAATGGCGCACCACGTTGCCTTGAATCTACGACCCCTAGAGCTGGCGCAACTACCTGGTCGATACAGGCGTTGGAGTTTCGGTTCTTCCTGCTTGCCGGCATCATCATTTAATACCGCAATTATTGGAACTTGCGGCAGCAAAATCTTTGCCGATTAGGACCTTTAAGTGTGTTAGAGCCCTCCATTCAACACCGTAACGGTACACTACAGTACACTGTAGAAGGCAATGTGGTCAGCATTGCGCTCGCCCAAGATTATTACCCTAATATCTGAGCTGACTCGACCGGTATCCGACATCCAGTCACGATAACAAATTCCTCTGCCACCAGTGAGATTTGAACCATGACCTTCCGCTGCGACAGCCCAGCGCTCTAACTACTTGAGCTGTGAATATACATGGTGGTCCCTTATTGACTTTATCTTACGTCATCAGGAAAGGTCTCATTGTACTCACTCAGCACTGTTTCCATTGTTTTGGAAGACGTTGCCGATGCACATAATCGCGCACTTCTTCAAAAGTACCGCAAAGCCGCCACCGGGCGTAGCCTCTCTGAGCCCGTTAAGCATGATGTCCACCACCATTTCGACATTACTCCCTCCCCGGTTTCTCTAAGGTGCGCCCATTACCAAAAGTTCGAAGTTGCGCGGAAATAGTTAGTAGAACTTCTTAAGCAGGGTAGTTGCAGACCTTCAGACAGTTGATGGTCTTCGTCACTTCATCCCTAAATCGAATGGCGATTGAAGACCTTGTGGCGATTACAGACGTCTAAATGTTCAGACGATTCCAGACCGATACCCCATCCCGCTCATTCACGATTTTGCGCACTCTATCGCAAACTGTCGTATTTTCTCGGCCATGAACTTAGTCAAGGCATACCATCAGATCCCTGTAGCACCCGAAGATAACCCGAAAACGGCAATACGGCACACCTTTCGGACTCTTCGATTTTCCTAGGATGATTTTTGTACAGTGTAACGCCGCGCAAACCTTTCAGCGATTCATCCAATCTCTGCTGCGAAACCCCCACTTTTGTTTCGTATATTTGGATGATGTTCTGGTCTCGCCTTCCTCTGAGTCCGAACATTTAGAACACCTCGAGTGCATTTTTCAAAGTCTCTTTGAGTCCGGTCTAGTAGTTAAAGTTGAACATTGCTTCCCGCTTCCGAAAACTGTCTTAGACTGTTGTTGATGTTGAATGATCTTGAGAGTGATACTGTTGCTTCTATCTGGCCTTGCACATTGGTCAGGGTCAACCTAGTCAGTCTTATCAATTTGGTCCGGATAGCGAATTCTCTCATGGCCGTGCACAGTTTTACCCTAGCTATGCTGTCATAGGCGGCTTGATGAAAAGATGGTGCAACTGGTGTCCATATTCCAACAGTTTTTACCAACGCTTGAGATGGCTCTTGGGTATATTAAACTTCTTTCGTCGACCATCAATCAATCCTCAACACCTTTTTGTCTGGGCCGAAAACCAACGACTCCCGTCTGATTGTGTGTTTCCCAGAGGCTGTCCAGGCGTTTGAGACCATCAAGCAACAGCTGGTGGATGCTACACTTCTGGCATTCCCTCAGCAAGATGCACCCTTAGCTGTATTCGTCGATGCGTCAGACATTGTCGTAGGTGATGCTCATCACCAAAAAGTGCATCAAATCTGGCAACCGTTGAGCCTCAGTTGAATTCTGCTCAACGGAACTACGGCAGGCCGTTCACATTGCTCACGGGCCATAACCCACTCACTTCACTTTTGCTTTGAAACAAAAACCCGACAAAGTGTCCCCTCGCCACCTTCGACACTTGAGCTTTATCAGTCCGTTTACTTGCGACATTCAACCAGGTTTATTTTCCGGCAATCGCCGAGGCGCAAAAGGATGATACAGTTCCTTTGAATTTGAGGATCAACTCCAAATTCACATTTAGGGAGTTTCCTACCTTCGGCTCAACATCTTCATTACTGTGAGACCTCAGGCAAAGGACCAAGGCCCTAAATTCTGGGCGATTTCTGAAAGGAAGTATTTCACGCTGTCAACGATGGGACGCACTCAGTCATTCGGACAACGAATCAGTTAGTCACCGCGAAATATTTCAGGCCGTCCATGAACAAGGATATTAATTCATGGATAGTGCATCGCATGCCAGAATTGTAAAACTACATGTGTACAATGTGAGAAGCATGTTTACTCGGCCCACAAGCGTTTCCACACAATCCACCACGACATCATTGCCACTTTGTGAAACCGGCAATATGTCAGGTATTGCCTCACAATCGGCGATAGCTCTAAAAGACATTACTGCATAATCTTGTGCCCCGCCCAGTGTCGAGAATGGATTCCTCGTTTTGGAGTGCCGGCAATTATAATTACCGACCAGGGAATACAGTTTGAGGACTACCGCGTACTACCCGCAATCTAATGGGATGCTCGAAAGGTGGCACAGGACGCTGAAGGTTGCTATAATGCCTAAGGCGCCCTTTCTTGGTTGTAAGTCCTGCCACTCGTTCTATTTGACCTCCGGATAGCCAATTGAGAAGAATTTGTTGCAAGTCTCGTGGAGCGGGACAGCGACAGCGATCCTGTTCTCGACATCAGGTTGCGACTCAACGCTACCGATCTGTTGCGTCTGTTCAAGGACTCAATGCCAAAGTTGAAGCCGCCACTATACGAAAACCGTGGGTGACATGCCTAGGGATCTCGAATCCTGTACGCAGGTCCTAATTAGGACGGACGCTCTTCGCAAGCCACTGCAGTCGCCTTATAAGGGCCTCTTTAAAGTCCTTGAGCGAAGCCGTCACCATTATAGCTTCAACGTCGGGTGCATAGTTAAACGGGTCTCCTTGGTTCGACTAAAGCGCTTCGTCTGCCAAGAAAACGCGACCAGAACCAAAGGCGAGCGTTTTGACGTTCATCTGGTTCCTTGCTGAAACCCCCTTTGGGTTGAGCTGTGAATAATTAAAATAAAAATAGAAATGTTTTAACATAATTAAATATAAACGAATAGACCAAAAAAGGTCCTCACATCTGCAGGCATGAACCAACCTTAATCGATTGTTTAGTGATGAATGACTGCTTTATTAAGAGGGTTATACAAACAAAGTCAGCGATTATTCATTATTATTCATTGCTCTCTTGCTACAAGTATTTGTATTTTTTTCAAGGATTGGTGTCTTTATCTAGACGAGTATCTGCAATCTCGAAAAGTTCTCACGTGTCACTCACACACTCAATTTAGAAAGTTTCAGTATCAACGCCGTTTTCTGAATAATTAAAAAAATTTGGTTTCGCTGACTACTTTTAAATCTGAATTGCCAATCCTTCAATAAATACCAAACAGGTGCCAGAATGTTCCGAAGTTAGCTCTTTTACATAGGAAACTTTCGGAGAGCGGATAGCCAGCGTTCAGATTATTCGGGATTGCCTTGTCCTTAGGTACACTCCGGTAATTCCATTCAAACCATCAGTCAAACTTCCTTATTCAGCTCTTAAAGGATTGGGCAGTCACTTTTCCTGTTGAATTTGTAAAGTACTTGCTGATGTTCCAAGCTACCAAATGACTACCCTTGAAAACATTAATTTACTGAAAATACAAGGTAAGAGCATCCTCCGTCTTCTTGTTGAAGATGGCACCGCTTTAAATATCAAATCATTTATCATACGAACCAAGAGCTCCTCCAAGAAGCGTACAGCAATCCTTGCTCCCATTCATCCTGCGTAGTTTTACGCTGAGGGAGCTACCATTCTGAGGTTCTGCGGCGAACTGAAGAGTATTTTAGCGTGTCAGACGCATAAATTCATTTGAATGAGTTTCGAAGCGTAAACCAGAATCGTACATCAACACAACAGTCAGAGGCAGTAAGAAACTGTAAATTCCCACGAGGAGCGGAAGATGGAAGGATGATGTGTATCCTTTCATGTTCTCAGTATCATTTATCAAATTACAGTAGGAGTCAGCCGGATTTGGTTTTGACTTTATCACTTTTCCGTTTAAACATGTTTGTTTCGTCGTTACTGAATTCTTTCCCGCTGCGATGGAAAGTGGGTCGATTATAAGATGTCTTCCTTAAATAATTGGCTTTTAGGCAGGTTGGAGACTGGAGTATTTGGGATTATGATTTATGAGGAAGTTGATGGAATTGAATAAATCAGTTGCGTAGATGAGAACAGCTTCCGGAGTTTCGAAAAAGGTTAATTAGCTTACAGCTAGTTTACTTGTATTGAAGGCAATAAGAAGGATATTAATCTGTCACCTGCCTTCATGTAGGAAGGTGTGGGCAAATCGATAGAACCCAAACCTTGAAATCCATGGAGAAGGCAGCATCAAATATTAATTAATATAATTTGGGTGATATTGTTTAAGGAGATGAGTTACTTTCTTGTGGATGGAGTTGAAAATTATACCAAGACATTGTTGCACATCAGGCTATAGCGGTTTTGGAATTCATACCCGCTTAAATCATCCCCAGATATTTTCTGTAATCAGTAGGTCCTGTCATATAATATAATATTTGATAATCATCCCACTGTTGTTGTCACTTTTTCAGTACTCTTGCTTTGCTCTTACCCTACAGTTGATGTTAAGCTTGCCTATCTCCTTTGTTCTGCTAGGTCAAGCTCAACCATGTCTAGTGATGTGTTCATAGCCTGATGATTTCAATAACGGTGACTTCAACAGTTCTAGGTTGTATTACGACAACAACCAACACCAAAGTATCTGCAAAACCGACTATCGTAGTTTAATTTGATATGGGAAGGTCGAGAGCCCATTGTGGATCATACTTCTCAGAAGTGGACTCAGTACACCAAGCTTTGTGGCACTTTTGCCTTCAGGGTATATTTCTAAGGTTGGATACAAGAAGACTATATACAGGAGGAGTAAATCCAGCGACAAAGGAGGAAGGAATTTTATTGTGCACCTTTCGGGTAGGGACGAGGTAGGTAAGGGACCCGAAGCCCATGTGATTAATTGTGTGTCTCCTCATCCTATCTCAGCAGAAAACGGATGCATTGGAAAAACTGACGGATGCATCTACTTATTAGCTTTTCAGTTCCTAGGAGAGCAAAAATGGGTCTATTCCCGAGAATGTTGTGCGTGTTTGCTTCCACCAAGCTTTTGAAGGATCGTTCGCTAGTGGTTCCAATAAGACCCGTTATCCGAAATGAATCTTTAAGAAAGCTTTGCGCTTGGTTTCCACTGGGATATTGCAAGCCATAAACAGCGCTGCAATATGTCATGATATTGAAAGCTAAAATGGATTTTGGTTGTAGACAAGTAAGTACTTTGCTGTTTGCGGCTTTTTTCCATTTGAGGGGCTAAAATGATAAGTTGATAGAACTTCGCATTTCACTTGCTTCTATTGTTATGATAGATACCTCCACGTGGTCGCGCAACTCCCATCGCGGTCGCAGATGTACAATGATTTTCGATCTCCATAAAATTTCAAAGAATGCGCTTGGAGTTGAATCTCCTGTATATAGTTCTTTTGGTCCGATATCTAAACTGAACCAAGGTGTTCGTTCGCAGAGAAAATATTCATTTTTAGATAATGAATTACTGGTTCATTTTAACGTCGATCGCAGAAATATCGCTCCAATAAGCTATATACAGGGTGCGGCAGCATAACTTCCTTTTTTAAAATGCGCGCCACTCAGTTAGTTGATGTCATAGCGGAGCGCTAGTGGTCTCGTTCAAGAGGGGATATTGTAAAGTTTTGTCCCGACACGGTTCAGTCGTCATCATGTGTTGGAATAGTGAGGAGCGTGCCTTTGCCGTTGAGGTTTACTTTTCAAGCGGATATTTGGTTATTGCAACACAGCGTGCATTTCGGAATCGCTTTAATTTAGCCCCTTTGGCTCCCGTCCCAGACCGCAAATCAATTGTTACATGGGTCACAACACTCAGACAAACTGCAAGTGCGACAAAAAGAAGAACTGGAGTCCCTCGGTCCGTTAGATCACCTGAGAACATTGAAGCAGTGAGAGCGTCAATGTTGCGATCGCCAGGGCGTTCTGCGCGCAAACACGCATCTGACCTTGGACTATCCTTCTGTGAGAAGAATTCTTCGTGATGATCTTCATTTTCATCCCTATAAGATGGCGATAGTGCAGGAACTTTCAGAACGTGACTTCAATTCTCGGATGAACGCGTGTGAGCTTCTTCTTGATGTCGTTCCCGAGGGTGCTATCGTTTTTTTAGCGATGAAGCCCATTTTCATTTGTGTGGATCGGTTAACAAACAAAACATGCGCTACTGGGCTGACACCAACCCTCGAGAATTGCATCAAAAGCCTTTGCATTCACCCAAAGTCACAGTGTGGTGTGCAATTTCCTCAGCTGGAATTATTGGTCCCTGGTTTTTTGAGGAAAATGAGGTTACAGTGACAGTGAATTCGGACCGGTATCTAAACATGCTACAGAATTTTTTTTCCCACGGCTAGAAAATTTGGATTTGGGGGACACTTGGTTCCAACAAGACGGTGCAACAGCACACACTTCAAGAGCATCGATGGCTGTTTTGAGGGAACACTTTCCAGAGCGCCTTATCTCAATTAGAGGCGATTTGGAATGGCCGGCACGCCCTCCCGATCTGTCCCCTTGTAAAAATCACAATGGGGTTTTTTGAAATTCCGTGTTTATGTGAACCGTCCAAGAACCCTACAAGATTTGAAGACCAACATCCAAGAAGAAATTGCCAACATAACACTTGCTATGCTAACAAGAGTCATGACAAACGCCAGAAATCGGTTTACGCAATGTATGGAGAATGGGGGACGTCACCTAACAGATTTGATCTTGAAAACAATGTAAATAAAAACTTTAGACATATACCTACATTATAAAAAATAAATAAATATTTTCCGATGCATACAATGGTTTTTATTGAGTTTTGAAGAAAGGAAGTTATGCTACCGCCCTGTATCTATTCCATAAAAGGGATAAGTTTGTTATAAATGACATCTACCTTTCATGTCTATAATAGGTTTTCCAAGTGTTAATTGGGCTTCGATAGCAAAACTAGTCTCTGCTTTTTTTACTTTGCGGGGAAAATGTCCTCTAGAACGACGCGCTGATTGACTAGGCGGGTCTGATTTAATCAGAGGCTTGAGGATTTTATTGTGAGTAGCATTCAAACCGATAGCTTTGTCCTTGCTGGTTCTCTGGCGAAGTTCCGCATGCCTTCCTTTCCGGGAGAAGGAGTGCCATCGCAATATTGAGAGATGATGCGGGCAGGTCAGCTTTGGTGTTTGCACCTAAACTTCCTTATAATTACCTACGATAATATTGGCAGGTAATTCAATTTACTTTTGTGCAAAGTTCTTGAAAGCATTTCCACAGATGAGTATGATTTGCTTAAGTCTACTTCGAAGACTCGCTGCATTCTGGTGCTCACCGAAGTCCGGTCTTCGTCTGGTTCACTGTCAGGGACTTCTCGTTCGAAAGCATACAATTTGCAACACTCAGCTCCCATCGTTCCACCAATAGTTTGACCGTCTATTGGTACGTTTTCATAAATCACATATTTAAGTTCACCAAGTAGTAACTTTACCCACGCAACTTTTGCTATGCACCAATGCGGATTCCGATCTCTTCCCCTTTTGGTCGGGAAGGAAAATGTGTGGTTTTGTAGTTCGACTGCATCAATCTCCAGCATAGGTGGAAAACCATCTGCTGTGATTTTGGGGTTTCGGAAATTAACTTAGTATTTTCTCATATTGTGTTGTCGTTGCGCTGTGGAGCATAAAAGTCGTAGATCTAAAAGTCAGCTATGTACTCGTACCCATGTCATGACGAATCTGCTTTTCGCGAGTTCTATCATTTCTTGGATAGTTTGGTTTCCACACGACCAACATGCCGTCTTGACAGTTACATCCTGGTTACACTGCTGCTGTTGAGATAAGCATTTTAGGTTTTAATTACTCCTATAAATTTATGGTGGAAGGTTCTAAGGTGCCTCGTATTATTTAGTGTTGATTTTTGATCGACCTCATTTTTTCATTCAATCTAAAGCTCTGATAATTCCTGTGCATTTACTGCTGTGTACTCTACACCAGCAGCCAGGAAGAGAGGGGGACAAAAAGGTGCGATTGCCCCTGAGCCCGAAGTTATCACGGGCACTGGGAGTAAAGGAACTTTAATAAAACTCTTAGATATGCAATTTTAATTTTTATCCTTCATGGACAGGACCGCTTGGCATTCCTGAGTTCCCTTCTTATCGACAGTTTCAGTTCGGATAGGGTGGACAAGAAAAGTGCCTGTCGTCTATCTTTACTTTTTCCATAGAATAGCGTGATCGATGGGTAAAGAGCTTCTTAGTAACCAGTTTATACCCGCTAGATGTTAACGGCTCTGATTAGCTTTTGGCAGTAGCATATTTTTTACCTACTGATTCCGTGGCGGAGTTCCTTTTTTCTCTTGTATTCTGCAGACACCTCCTTTTAGAGGAGTCTGAGCCAGTTTCTTATAATTACAATTACTTACAATTTCAGCCGTCCACCAACAGCACATAGATGTAGATGCATTGAAATTTGCGGTGATAAGGCTTACTGCTGAATATAGTACCGTTTCAGTAGCAGGTTTTCTCTCCGCGTTTGTGGCATGCGCCTAAAAACGGGAGAAATTTTATCAACTGGTCCCTCAGTTTGGGCGCTAGGTAAGGCTGACAATCCTACCCTGAAACAACTTATTGCGAAGCCACAACAGTGGCTGAGGACTGGAATCACATCACAAACGACGAACGCAGCAGCAACAACGAAATAACGATTTGTGCATTTTCTGATAGAACGTACGCTCCCTGTATAGAGAAGGAGCTGCCAAGCAGATAGCCGATACCCTGTCCCATTTAAGCGAATGGCTATGCACTCTGCGCTTGCGAGGCAAATTCAGAAACATAAGCCTCATTAACATTCACGCCCCTACAGATGAGACTGCAGAGTCGGAGAAGAGGCAGTAGCACCAACCCTCGAAACCTGTCCAGGGTATGATATCAAAATCATACTGGGGATTTTAACAGCCAAGTAGGGACGATACGGCGATACGTTGGCTCCCATAGCTTACATCAAAATATGATTGATAACGGACTGCGGATTATTCAAGCAGCAGTATCACACGAAATGGTTGTTGGAAGTACCAGGTTTGTGCGGAAAGCGGTCCACAAACAAGCGTGGGCCTCTCCAGACGGGACCAGTTTCAACCTAATTGGTCACATATCGTTCGAAGGCCGTCATCTCTCAGCCTTGATGAATGTCAAAACATAAAGGAAGGCCAATATAGACTCGGATCACTATCTCGTTGGTATGGTGCTGCGAATAACAATTCCACCTAGCATCCCCTCTGACAATCAGGTGAGAGCTAACACTGAATCCATCCACAGCAAAACTCTCCATAGCACATATAAGAGGGAAATTGATGCTTAAAAACTGCAGTCAACAGGGATCCTGGAGATGAAACATCAACAAATGATCTTCACAATCACGTGAACAACCTTATCATTCATACTGCCGCAAAGATACTTGGCGTCAGTCGTAAAAAAAGTTGGAATGGCTGGTTCGACGATGAATGAAAGTTAGCAACCGAACGGAAGAGTATTGCATACCGAGTAATGCTGCATTCTCAAAGGACGCGGGCACGCGCGGAGACTCATCACGAACTCCGGCGAGTGGAGAAGTGATTTCACAGACGTAAAAAGGAAGCCTGGGAGAACCAATAGGTCTGTGAACTCAAAAAATACAGGGAACAACTGCACCAGACGCGGAAGTTTTACCGACAGGTCAATAAGATGGAGCTTTATACACTTCGATCCTTATCCTGCCGAGACAAAGAGGGAAATCTGATTTCCGACAGAATGGGCATTTTGGAGCGAAAGAGGGATATCAGTTGCACTATCTTTTCATCGACTTTAAGGCTGCCTATGATAGCAAAGCCAGGGGAAAACTATACACGGCCTTGAGGGAATTCGGTATCCCGCAAAAATTGGTAAGACTTTTTAGGCTGACCCTGACCAATGTGCGAGGCCAAATAAAAGCAACAAGATCACTTTCGAGGCCATTTAACTTCAACAACGGTTTAAGGGGGTGGCCCGTGATGCTGAGGTAAGTGCGAGGAGTACGATCCTATTTAAGTCCACCTAACTACTGGCTTACACTGACGATATTGACATCATGGGAGAAATGACTCGAGACATACAAACTGTCTTCATCCAGATCGAGCAGGCGACTATCGGCGCGAGAACTTCGGCTGCACATCAATGGAGGCGAGATAAAATATATGGTAGTAACGTCAGCATCAAAAACCAACCAACCAACAACATTAAATCGGACTGGTTAAACGGAAAGAATAGAAATAAAATACTAGAAATTTGAGACCGTTGATAATTTCTCCTAGTTAGGGTCGAAAATCACAATCCAGGACGCCAGGCAGCTTTTAGGGATATCGAACCTCGGCGCAAAATCGGGATGTCTAGAGTTCCTTGGTAAGACAGACCTAGATTGGATACCGGTTGTTGCGCCGTTGATGGTGATGATGTTCGGGTCATGTGGCTCACTTGAGAGAGATTCGCAAAGTCGATTTTTCCCATGTTCCATCCGGTAGGTGTTTGCGGGGTGTCATAATATTGGGAGAAGCTGTTTGTCACTCTGAAAGAAATATACTGGCGATTGCTGGTGGTGAAATCTTTTATTACTCTCCGTTGCTACATCGCTGACACTATGAACTGCGTAGCAAGTGGCAAGGGTGAGGGATAACCCCGTCGAAATGTCAAAGATCTACCGACATTTAAGACCGTAAGTACCGTTTTGGCGTCCATCTCCAAACTGCCTCGAGAATCTTGTTGATGCATGCCCCATTCGAAGGCTCTGTTGTTGAAGTCTTATCCAACTAGAACTCGCTATTCTGTATTTCAAATCAAGTCCCACATAAATTCATTCAGTGTGAAGAAACGCTGAATAAAATCACTTACGAAGAAGGAATCCAAACAAAGCCATCCCACCATGGTCCGGCAGTTGCAAGTTGACCGCACATTTCACTTAGATGCCAGTAGTGCCAGGGAGGTGTATCCACATATCACGATGGTAAACTCCTATCACGGTAGTGTTCATTGAGGAGCAATAAATCAATTTTTCTTTTTTGGATCATCTGCCTCATCAGATCGTGAGCAGTAAATTTTCTGCAACTCTCTCTCTCTCTCTCTCTCTTTGAAGACCTGGCACCACGCGTAACTGGGAACATGCGCATCTTCTTTCTGCAGACTGCGGGCCATGCAAAGAACACAACATTTTTCCGATTCTCAAGTCTTTCTTGTGTGCACGGATTCACCACACTTGTAACAAGAAGTGCTTCTGGCTTGTACTTTGCAAATCCCTGCTATGTGCAAGCAGGTCCAATAGATAAACTAGAGAGTTGGAACTCGCCTTTCGCCTTATCCTGCAAATGATCCACCAGATCTTTATATTCTCTCACGTACAGTTACAATGACCATTTTTTTTCCGCTGAGGTTGACAAATGTGATATTGAGTGAAATTATTCGTATCTGGGCAATTCCTTTTTATCGCTTGTTCTAGCTCTTCCGTGTTCGTAAGACAAGTCAGATCCTTTATTTCGAGGGTTTCCATGGGTTCTGGGCTGGAAATCACTGTAGGCATGAACATACTAAGAATGCTCTGGACTATCTGGCAGACTGTACTCTTCTTGTCAGTCTTCGACTCAAGCTCGATAAGAATTTTTTTCTTTTTTGCTAAGGATGCTGGGAGTCCTGAGTACGCATCCACTTGATGGCGGACCGGACCATTTGGGAAGAAACTTACTTCCTCTCTTGTGGTCCACGGACTTCTCTTTTTCGGTTGAATATCCAAATTTAAAAAGAGAAGAAAAAATCTGTTTGTGATTATTTATCATCATCATCAACGACGCAACGGTATCTGGTATCGGTATCTGGTCTAGGCCTGCCTTAATAGGGAACTCCAGACATCCCGGTTTTGCGTCGAGGTCCACCAATTCGATATCCCTAAAAGCTGTCCTGGCCTACGCCATCGCTCCATCTTAGGCAGGGTCTGCCTCGTCTTCTTTTTCTACCATTGATATTGCGCTTATACACTTTCCGGGCTGGATCACCCTCACCCATATGGATTAACCCGCCCACCGTAACCTATTGAGCCGGATTTTATCCACAACCGGACGGTCATGGTATCGCTCATAGATTTCGTCATTATGTAGGCTACGAAATCGTCCATCCTCATGTAGGGGGCCAAAAATTCTTCAGAGCATTCTTCTCTCGAACGCGGCCAAGAGTTCGCAATTCTTTTTGCTAAGAACCCAAGTCTCCGAGGAATATATGAGGACTGGCAAGATCATTTTCTTGTACAGTAAGAGCTTTGACCCTATGGTGAGACGTTTTGAGCGGAACAGTTTTTGTAAGCTGACAACAACCGTGCGCGGATTTCATCATCGTAGCTATTATCGGTTGTGATTTTCGACCCTAGATAGGAGAAATTATCAACTGTCTCAAAGTTGTATTCTCCTATCCTTATTCTTCCTGTTTGACCAGTGCGGTTTGATGTTGTTGGTTGGTTCGTTTTCGGTGCTGACGTTGCCACCATATATTTTGTCTTGCCTTCATTGATCTGCAGCCCAAGATCTCGCGCCGCCTACTCGATCTGGATGAAGGCAGTTTGTACGTCTCGGGTGGTTCTTCCCATGATGTCGATATCGTCAGCATAGGCTAGTAGTTGGGTGGACTTAAAGAGGATCACACCTCTTGCATTTACATCAGCATCACGGATCACTTTCTCGAGGGCCAGGTTAAAGAGGACGCATGATAGCGCATCCCCTTGTCGTAGACCGTTGTTGATATCGAATGGTCTTGAGAGTGATCCTACTGCTTTTATCTGGCCTTGCACATTGGTCAGGGTCAGCCCAGTCAGTCTTATTAATTTCGTCGGATACGGAATTCCCTCATGGCCATGTACAGTTTTACGCTGGTTATGCTATCATAGGCTGCTTCAAAGTTGATGAATAGATGGTGCAACTGTTGTCCATATTCCAATAGTTTTTCCATCGTTTGCCGCAGAGAGAAAATCTGATCTGCTGCTGATTTGCCTGGAGTGAAGCCTCTTTGGTATGGGCCAATGATGTTCTGGGCGTACGGGGCTATCCGGCCTAGCAAAATAGTGGAGAATATCTTATAGATCGTGGTAGCAACGTGATACCTCTATAGTTGCTGCACTGTATGATATCCCCCTTTCTATGTATGAGACAGATAATGCCTCGTTGCCAGTCGTCAGGCATTGATTCGCTGTCCCATACCTTGAGCACAAGCTGATGAACCACACCGATTATTTATAAATGGGGCACCAGTTTCGGTCATGCTGCTCCCAGGGCAGGGGTGAGGCAGCATCTGATGAGTTGCCTATGCCCTGAACGAAACCGCCAGTCAAGATTTTTTCTTTTATTTTCGGCAGGTATATTGCTGGCATTAGCATTAGAGTTACGATCGTCGCTATTTAACTTACATGGTTCTTATTGAATTTTCGCCTTTTCAAAGTTGGTTGGTCCGTTTGGATACCGCTAAGCCGGATTCTTCTTGCTGGGTTCTAGGCGGCAGATCCCCCGGTGTTTTCTCTTTGTTTCGTTTTATCAATTCTTTGTTCGATTCTGGCGAGCTGAGAACACTGTGTTGTGTGCATCTTTTTTTTTTTCCCCGATGGAAGGTGGAAAGCTTCAAGAGCTACCGGAGGCTCCTGCCACACGGTTATGTGGGACTCTTACCCACTAAAACCACCTCCTTCTCCTTCCACTCTCCTCGCGGGACTCCCATTTGGTATTACGTCGCGGGGCTGGATCAGAATTTATTCTGCGCTCATGTCAACATGCGTGTTCCTCTCGCGTTCTTTCTTTCGGATGACTTCTTCCTGCCTAAGCTTCTTTCCGATGGCTGTAATCACATTTTCAACTTCGGTCCATATCCACTTGGCTTTCACCATAAGCTCCTTGATATTTTCGGGTGTAAAGTGCTCCCCGATTGTAGCTTCTAATGTAGCCCTTTGGGTTTCGAATCTGGGGTAGTGAAAAAAGACGTGTTCTGCGTCCTCTGGAATGTTTGCACACTGTGGGCAATATGGCGAATCATCACGCCCAAATCGATACAGATATGCTCGATAGCCTTCGTGTCCGCTCAAGAATTGAGTTAGGTCGAAACCTACTTCGCCGTGAGGTCGCTCGATCCATTGTTTTGTGCATCCAGGGGTTCCGCTAGCGATGTATAATGTACTCACCTCCTCCTTGGTTGTCTTCCAGGCTGACGTATAATAAAGTCCAGGAGTTCCACTGTTTCAATTATGTCATTTTCGACATCCGTGGAAATGTTTTTTTGTGGATGATGGTAGCACACTTTACTTTCCGTAACACTGCTTTGTCTTTTGAATGAGGTTTCTCCTGTTCGGTGAGATGACTTGTGCTTCCACCTGGGTTGGGAGTTCGTCACTGTTGCTTCCTGACAATGGAGTGTCATGCACCTCGGAGATTGGAATCTTTTCTCGTGGTCCTTTTTTCAACTTCGAACTCGATTGTGGCTGTCCGTTTTAGGCGCCGGAACTCTTATCATCCACGGTGTTACTCCCTTTTCCACTACTAGTTGCCTTCTCCATTAGGATAGTGGGCCTTTCTACTTTTCCAATAGGTGACCGAGGAAACTACGAGGTTCTCGCAAAGGGATTTATAGTGGAATCTTCCATTTTGACTGCTAGGAGCGGTGAGCGTGGGGTATTGCCGCTCCTTCTAAAAATTTCGGCTGTTTCGATTGCGTCGTTGATTGTCGCGGTTGACTGTGCGAGCTGAGAGGTCTCGCGTCAGTCGACACAAATGCTTTGGGGAGATTGTGTTCAGAGCCGGAATCAGGCCCAAGCTAGTAGTCCATAACAATTGATTCGGTACTGGTAACTTTATGTTGTAATGGTTTTAAATGCTCTTGTAGCCTTGTCAAGGGTAATATTGTAACATTAACCTGAATGTGAAAACTGTCAACTTATGTGCAACCTATCCCGAATGGCTTGTGGAATCATAAGTCCATGCTATGCCAGGTCGCTGTCGGCATCGCCGCTCACATGACTGGTGATTTTTCGGGTTTGGTAATTGGGAGGTATGAGTCGACTTGGTTCGGAAATAACGTGGATCGTGGTCATCCGGAAATTGTGCCCTATCTGTTCGAGTTCGTCATCCAAGAACATGCGCAGCCAGGACTCCTTCAATCCTAAAAGAGAAGAAGAGAAGAAAGGTTTGCTTTGGCCAAATTTCACCTGAACTAGGCAGTTTTCGTCCTGAATATGATTCATATCTGTGTACAGTTTATGGTTCTATTACATATAAATGATGGAATAACATTTGGCAGCAATTCCTATGGCACTTACGGATTTTCGATGAACGTATTATTTTCGGTATTGAAATTTTGGTTTCAATACGGATTCTCCCTAGTGTCAATTTCCTCAAAATGACTTGAAATTTCATCACGCAACGTTTGGCTTTTTTCACACATAAAACCAAATACCCCATCGAAGCTGATTACATACTGGACCCTTTTATGAAATCATCATTCAATTCATCCACTCCAATTCCGCATATCCTCGGTGGATTTAACATTCAAGGCGGAATTACCACTAATACAATATGTTTTCGCACTACCGTAAGCAGAAACAGATGGACTTCGTCCGCCTGAAACGGCGTAAATCGCGTTATTAATTTCCATGCAAATTGTGGTCAGATAATCGTACATTTGTGGAGCTACTCTGGAGAGATACCACTATTGTGTCGGTTCATGGTTTCGTATGTAACTGGATCAGAATTTTGTTTGGTACGTTCTTCAGTGAAAACTCTAATCCACTTTAACTTCACCCTCGATGAGATACCCGAAACGACGTTTCTTGGGAATAATTCAGGATTGCATTTCCTGCATTAAACGTGCAGAGATGGCTCTCCAGAGTACAAGTAATCAGAAGTATGCCCCGATAATATCAAAGTGAGAGGTGCAACGAGGTGGATTGCACTCTTTGTGACGGTGAGTTGCCGCCGGGCCCTAAGTTCCTTGTTAGCAGTGCTTTGACTTCCGAATAGAGCTTGTGGACTCTAATGCAGACGAAAGCTAGACTCCTGGTTTATATAGGGGAGCTCAGGTTGCCCAAGAGTCTTATTTCGAATTTGGCGAATTCAGAAGTGTATACCGAGTGTCTTTTTTCTAGCCAGTGCGTTGGACGACGTCGGAAGCATTTGGTCTTTGTGATCATCAATACGCACAAGTGACTGCAAACAACTTTTGTCAGTGATGAATCTCACCTTCTTAAATGGCCCCTTCAGCTCAGGTTAGCTTCGAATTGCCCTACTTGAACACCTAACTCCTTGCAGTGAAGGTACTGCAGAATAACTTCTTCTTTCCGACTAGGAGCCATTGTGTTCTTGCCCTTCATATTCCTGTCCGCCGTGTTTGTTCTTAGAACGAAAATCACTTAAGTCCTTGTGCCATTGTTGTTCTCCGCACTTGTAATTGCATGATGTAATTACTTATCCTAAAAGGGCTTTGCCTTTGCATAAACACAAGCAACGGAGTCAGCCTGAATGGAGGTTCATATTTCGTGGGTTTGGGACAGCAACGACAGCAAAGCGATCCGAAAGGGTTGAGGGCAATTTGGCAAAAGTTTTGCACGGTATAGAAACAGGACTAAGGGAAATTAGCGTGAGTTTGAATATGAAACGCGCCAGCCAGGATAAGGGACGGGTTAACAAGTACATATGCGGTAGATTAAACCAAAAGGAACACGAGTACAGACAATTCCTGAGGGTTTTTCATGTGAAAATTGGAATGTAGCGTGGTGCGAACAGTTGGCAAGTACTTAATAGAAAATCCTGTAAGCGACAGCGTGAGAAAGGGAAAATAAAATTTCGTCGAGTATTCAAATGGAGGAAACTTGAAGAAAACTTGGCAAATTATAAATTTTCCTGGAATAAAAGCAAAAATCCTCGAAATACGAATGATAAATTAGGCGAAGTTCGGATCTAACGAAAATAATGCTGCAGGCAATGAAGGATAATTAACGCGCTTCCATTCAAGGATATGTGGTGATATTTTCAAAGTACTACATTTATATATCCTTTCTATATAAATAGAGAAGTATTTTTAGTTAAAAATTCGAGGTTTTTCGGAAGAAGTTGGTTCCAAACGATTGCACTTTGGGTATGACCATGCAGCGGGTATTCGAGTCTCACTAGACTAATGAATGTCCTTTCCGGAATGGTAGTAGAAACAAGTGCCGTAGCTTGAAACTCAGGCAATGTATAAATATTTGGACAACGTTTAGTGTTGAACGAGACTAGGAAGGCCGATCAAAGTTATTTTTCAAGCGAATTTGCCGGTGGTAATAATTTTTCCGCCATTTCGTAGAAGAATGCTGTTGGGTGTGTAGGGTTCGTAAATCTTTCAATCTGTTACAGAAATGATTAAATTTGATGTGTAGTTCAAAAATTTGCAAAGCTAAGGAGATTTAAGCTAGGGAAGTGTTTTTAAGGTATTTGAGATGTCTTGGTTTTAACCAATTGATTAGATTTTGTAGGCTATTTTTTCGGTGGGGAGGGGGCGAGGAGGCGGAGATAGGCAATACTCATGTTGAGTAAATACCGGATAACACTTCTTAAATACTCCGCATACTCTTCACTTTCTTGTAGGAGTATTATCCTCTTCTACGACATGGAACTTTTTTGCGTTTCGCGGTTGGCTTCAATCCTAGAAGGTCTAGGTCTAGATGCCCCAGATTCTCTTCTTCTGTGGCCAGCAAGTCTACTTCCCGGCCCGGTCCTGCCCTTTTGGCATGTATTGCCTCTGCGATTCCTTTGTATGCCCCTGGTATATCATTTGGGGACCTTGATAGACCGTGATCACATGTGCCCCTAGTATATCATCCCGAGGACATGTCGACAGTTCAATTCCTTTCCATCCTGGAAATTTGGGGATTATCCCAATAAGTCCATCCGCTGGGACCTGGTCGAAAGCATATAACGGTGAATATGAGCTCTTTATTCCACCCCTCAATTATTTCCTGCTCCTCGCGAATGAGTATTTGCTCCGGAAATACATTCAGCAGTATAGCCAACCGAAAGCTCCTTATCACATTAGCATAGCTAACGGATCCTTTCTTCATTCTGACCTCCCCGAGATTTCTCCTCTCTTAGACGTGGGTTAGGGTTTCTTCGGAGAAATTATCTCTTTCGAACTGAACTCCTTTCTTCTGGTTTCAGGACTTCCTTCAGATAGTGCAGATACCATTTGCCACCCCCCTCACTGATACCTGAGTAAATTTTCACTTCATCGATATGGGTTGCTACTTACCTGACATGCTGACTTCAGACATATCCTTGTTGTACCTGTTTTTTGCACGGAAATATGTCTCCGTCTGATGAGCCAGTTTGTGTGCGGTACGGGGTGCTGGTTGTTTGTTGGTTGTTTTTTTACATCTTCTTCTTTTATAACAGGTCGATTCAGGACTCAGGTTTTACTAAGGGACATTCAGTTGTCTGCTCAGAAAGCGGACCACAAACAAACCTGGTCCTCTGCAGACGGAACCTTTTTCAACCAAATTGATCATGTGCTGACCGAACGCCACTACTTCTCAGCCTTGATGAATGTCAGAACATAAATGGGGGCCAATATAGGCTCGGATCACCATCTCGTTGGCATGGTGCACCGAGTTCGAATAAAAATACCGCCCAGAATCCCCTCTGACAATCAGGTGAAAGCTAATACTGAAGCCACCCATAGCACAGCTCTTCACAACACTTATAAGAGGGAAATAGATGCCGTAATAACCGCAGTCAACAGAGATTTTGGAGATGAAGTATCAACAAATGATCTTCACAATCACCTGAAAAACATTATTATAAATAATGGAGTGGGACCGGCTGATTCGACGATGAATTTAAGCTAACAATGGAACTGAAGAATGTCGCATACCGAGTAATATTTTCATTCTCAAAGGATGCGGGCACGTGCTGAGATTTATTACGAACTCCGTCGAGCGGAGAAACGACTTCACAGATGAAAAAAGGAAGCCTGGCAGAAGCAACAGGTCTGTGAACTCGAAAAGTACAGGGAACAACAGCACCAGCCCCGGAAGTTCTACCAACAAGTCAGCAGGATGAACCCTTACACATCTCGATGTTCATCCTCCTGAGACAAAGAGGGAAATCTGATTTTCGACAGAATGGGCTTATTGGAGCGATGGGCTGAGTACTTTGATGAACTCCTCAACAACCAGAACATCGGCGAGTTGGAGGTCCCGCCAACCGAAGACGATAGACAAATACTGCCACCACTAAGTATAGAAGGGGGCGGAGGAGTTAAGCAGTGCACTGTAGGATAGACTGACGTGGAACATAGTTCCCTGAGGCCAATCTATCTCTCTCTGAGGATCAGCTGTCTCTCCCCTGGGGCGCTGCGTGGCTTGTCAGGGACCAAGCCTCTCGTCTACCAAGAACGTTAGTGAGTGGTGATAGCCAGACCCTGTACGAGGTGACCCTACTATGAACAAAACGCTACGAATCTAGACTGGGGAGTCGAAAAACACATCCTCCAATCCAGGGTGTTACGCGAACCGTGTCCTTTGGATAGTTTGCAGTCGAGGGTAACTAACTTATTCGAACGGAGCCTCACTGATACCTGGTTACCTCAGTGAGCAAGCTAGACCTTACCCTGATGCGGGGGGCTATGGTACGGCGGACCTTCTAACCCCCATACTCGTGGGAATCAAATGAGTTCAAACTAAAAGAAAAGAAAACGAAAACCAACAAAGCTGGGCCCCGTACCGCACAAAAACTGGTTAATCAGGCGGAAAGCATATCTCCGAGAGCCAGGTGATTACACCCAAGGAAGGAGAAATTGGGACGTCAAGCAGTGGATCCAAGGTTAACATTGGTATACTACGTGGACAAAAACCAACGAACGCCACAGCTCAAAGAGCAGGGACCAGCAAAAGCACTTCTGAGATAAATTTGACAGCGGTTAGGAAGGAGACAGGTCTTAGTGGCGCCGGTGTTTAATGGTACCTGCGCTATCTGAAGAAAGGCGTGAAACCTGAAGAGGCCCTTAAGAAGGCTCAGGACAGACCTAAGCCATCTCTACCGAAGCTGAGAAAGCGAAATTAGCCCGCATGAAGGTAATGCTCCCGAAAAATCCAAACCTGAACCAAAAGGGGGAGAAAACCCGGGCAGGTCATGGGTGAAGGCAGGACTCAGGAAGCTCGCAATTAGCTATGCTAGTGCGGTCTAGGGCATTCGACTGGCAATACTGTCAAAAATGCTTCCAGAGCAAATACTCACTCGTGAGGAGCAGGAAACCATCAAAGGCAGATGTGCAAGGGATGGACTTCTACGAAACTTGTGTTCACCGGGATGCGTTTTCGACCAGGCCTTATACTGGTGGACTGCGCGACGGAAGACATTGTAGAGTGGATTAGGACCATAGTTCCTAAATTGCCAGACTGGGATGGGGCAGAACTGTCAAAATGTGCTGGAGATGATATACCAGGAGCATACATGGTAACAGTCTTTCTCCCAAAAGCCGCGACAATAGAAGCGGAAGATTTTATGGGCCTCCTAATCGTTCAGAATGAGAATCTCCATACGAGACTATGGAGAGTCTTCAGAAGCAAGGTGGAGGGGAAGGGTAAACTCTTTACAATCGGAGTAGATGACCGATCCCTGGAGGCAGTCAAACGTCGGAGTTGCCAAATCAACTATCGATTTGGCAACATACCCGTGCTTGTGCACAGGGAAAAGCCGAGGAAACACATCTCGGAGGAGACACCGGGTGAAAAGCATACCGAGGTCCCCGAAGAAGTCTGGAATGCGATAGAGGCGTAAAGGACTGGATCAACCAGGGAAGTAGACCTGCTGCCCAGTAAAGAGCAGATGCTGGACTACCTAGACCTAGGACTTCTAGGGTTCGGGGTGGACAGCGACGTGCAGTAAAGCGTCATGTCGGAGCGGAGAAGAGCCCCAGACAATAATGGAGCCAATTGCTAGCACTAATATAGCCCAGGTAAACCTCTACCATGCGAAAGCTGCATCTGCGGTAATTGCAAGAGTAAGTTCCAAAGAAAACATTGGAGTAGTGCCGGCTCAGGAGCGCTGGGTCTACCGGGGGCAGATTCGCGGTCTGCAAGGAGGAAGCATGCAGGTAATTTGGGATTCCTCTTGTGAAAAACAAAGAGTTTGCATAATTTTTAAACGTATATGCCTTTCAGAGTTCCTGACTAAGAACCTTTTGGCTATCCAAGTCTCGTTGGAAGCCGGGAGGAGCACTCTAGAGGTAGTTGTGGCATCGGAATACTTCCTAGGAGTCGAAATCCGGGGCCCCCCGGAACGAGTCACTAAATTGATGAAGAAATATGAGAAGAGGGCGTTACCACTTCTCCTCGGCTGCGATGTCAATGCCCATCATGAAGTTTGGGGAACCAGCGACACCAATCGAAGAGGTGAGTACCTTCTTGAATTTCTTCTTAGCAATAAGATAGAAATATATATCTTAGGGAACACTCCAACAGTTGTGACCAGCATAATCAGATTTGACATTGAGGGTAATTCCGAAATGAAAAGAATAATAAGGAATCCAAGGACAACGGATTGGGAATCCAATGCTTCGCACTTGAGCAACATCAGGAGTGAATTGGAACTTGAAACAGTGGTGGAAAACCTCAACACAGTCGTCACTGACGCTTATGAGGTCAGCTGTCCGGCAAAGACATTTGAGTCATCAAGGGATGTACCATAGCGGAATAGGAACCTGGCCAGAATCAGAACAGAGGCCCGGAAACTCTTCAACCGGGCAAAACAAACCGGAGACTGGGGAGGTGCAAAAATGCACTGACCGCATATAGCAACGCGATCGGGAAGCAAAACGGAACAGCTTCAGGGAATTCTGTGAAGGGATCAAACAAATCACAGAAGCAACCAGGCTTTACAAGGCTGTAGCCAAAGACGGGGCAATATCCTCTGTCTGTTTGAAGAAGGAAGATGGGACATTTATCGAGAATGAGAAGGACAGGGTACACCTGCTTCTCAGAACTCATTTCCCGGGGTCCTACTCCACGGTGGCAGGCGACAAAATTCTGCCTGACACCCCAACAACAAATAAAAGGGGAAGAAAGCAGAACTTGAAACTAGCAAAAGTGGTATTCGCAGAAACTAGGCTAAGGTGGACAGTGGGAACTTTTAAACCACTGAAATCACCCGGAGTAGATGGAATTTTCCCAGCACTGATCCAGAGAGGTCTAGGAATGGTCCTAGAGTCTCTTCTGAGGGTTATAAGGGGGAGCATAGCACTGCGATACATGCCAAAAGCATGGAGACGGGCAAAAGTAGTCTTTATTCTTAAAGCGCGTTAAAGGGATCCTTTTCACACTAAGTCTTTTAGACCAATTTGCCTAACATCATTCGTATTCAAAACGGCGGAGAAGGTCATAGACAACTATATTAGAACTAACGTTTTAAAGCGCTTATCGGCAAGACGGTCAACTGAAACTGCTCTGTATCAGCTGGCGGATATACTGCCATAGAAACAAAAGAAATAGCATTGTTGTGCGTTTTGGATATCGAAGGAACATTCGACAAAACATCGCACGCAGAGGTACAAGATGGCTTGAGCCGCAATGGAGTGGGAAACACCCTGGATTTCTGGATGGTCAAAATGCTAGAAAGCAAGCAAATAGAAGTACCGACAGGTAGAAATTCTATTGTCATGAATACTACTCAAGGTTGTCCACAGGGCGGGGTACTATCGCCGCTTATGTACAGTATGGTAGTGGACGAACTTCTGGACCTGCTAACAAATACTGGAATGCAAGTCCAGGGTTACGCGCAGACATTGTTTTAATCTGTAGGGGCAAATATGAAGACATCCTATATGAGAGAACCCAAACTGGAATAATGGTTACTAGTGTCTGGTGCAGGAAGAACTGCGGATCAATCCAGCCAAAATCACCTTAAGGTTTTATGACCTGGAGGCGAAACGAGAAACAGAGGTCAAATATTTGGGAATTATGCTAGACCAAAAATTACTCTGGAAGACACATGTCGGAAACATTTGTCGGAAAACTACGATGACTTGTAGGTCCATAGCGGGAAAAAATGGGTTTGCAGCCCGAAAATACTACTTTGGATATATACTGCAATAGTAAGGCCAATGATTACCTATGGAGCGGTAATCTGGGTAGAAAGAACCGAACTCATACACAAGCCAGGGAATTACACAAACTCCAAAACTGGATCGTGTGTATCAGTGGGGCAATGGGGATATGCCCAACGACATCCCCGGAGGTCCTTCTGGGATTAACCCCTCTTCATCTGCACATACAGATGCAGGTAAGGAGGGCAATATTTAGGATGGCCGGGAGTATCAGTGAGGTGGGAGCTGCTCAAACCGAAGGAAGATTGATATTCTTCCTAGGCGGCATCCCGAATTACTGATATCAAGGGATAACATGACAATGATGTTTGACTTCGATAAGAAGTTTGAAACACGTTGGAGTAACAAGGCAAACTGGGAGAGCGTGGCTGGGACATACGGCTTAAACTAGCAACTGATTACTTGGTACACTGACAGATTCCTCACAGCAGAGGGAGCGGGTGTCGGTGTCATTGATCTAAGGAAAATGTACTTTGAGCCAATGGGTAGGTACACTAGCATATTTCAGGCGGAAATATACGCCATAGACAAATGTGCCTCCTTTAATCTGCAAAGGAACTATAGGGGGCAGAACATAGCTATTCTCACCGATAGCCAAGCAGCGATCAAGGCACTTAAGTACAACTAGGTGAACTTTAAACTGGGTTCCAGGCATGCTGAGTTGGAAGGCTACGAGGCAGCGGACGAACAAGCCAAGTCTTTACACGGGCAAGAACCCTACTGTGGAATCGGAAATGGTTTCATGACTATGCTATTAAGAAATGAAGAGGAACGGTTGAGGGAACTATGCTGGGCGGGCCTACCAGGAATGGAGCAGTCCAGGGTGCTTATTGGGGATACCAATCCATGCGCACAAAGGATTGCTTAAACTTCAACAAAAAGAACCTCTGAATCATAGTGGGAATTCTCACTGGCCACTGGCAGCTAAACTGGGGAAGCTAGGGATATCTACGAAGATTGCCTGCAGATTTTGTGCGGAGTGTGATGAAACCTCTATACACGTCCTGGGACTGTGTCCAGCACTTGCGCAAAGTAGGTCGAGGCATCTGGGATAATACTTAGGGCCAGATGCACAGTTGAAAGATCTGGAAGTAGGGAACATACTAAAGTTCCTAACGGTTATAGGCTTGCTTGAGATACTATGATTAATAGCAAAAGGGGCACAATAGTTCTTTAAGGACGCGGTGTGAATAATAATAACAGTAGCAACGATGGCAGTTTCCAGTAATCTACTGCCGTTCCTCCCAAGATTTTTAAGAAACCTGAAGTGTTTTTGGACTGTTTTCTGTCAATTCTAGGGTCCATATACCAGACCGTATAATGGACCGTATAAGGGATGTTGAGGTGGGAAGTACTATACGTCATTTGGTATAACTTCGAGAATTTTTTCCTTAGGGCCGTTTTTTTTCTTCAGTTATTTGGTTGCTGAAAAGCTTGATATATACTTTAAGTGGCCTTCAGTGATAGGTCTACATATCAATGATTTGCGTGTTCAAAATTCTTTTCTGTTTGCTTTAATTCACTCATATTTTTTCGAGAGCTTGAATACACAAAAATAATCCTAACCAAAGCCAAATCAATTTTGGGGATGAGTATGAACTCTTGGATGTTCCCAAAAACATCCGCAATATTTACAAATTTCATAAATATTTACTCCTACTTAAGTCTCCATATTAACAATAACATAACTGATCAGAAGATATCACTTTCGCCACTTAACCCTTTTCGGAGAAAGAAGACCCGACACGTCAAACTATCCCAAATACGATTCTTAATGCTAATCTTGTTCATCTCACATCTCACTATGTTATATCAATACAATTTCTCTTCCAATAAAATTTATACTGCTTCGGTTAAGCCATTCATAAATAACTTTAGATCGAAAATCCTATACTCTCGCATTGCAGACGGGTTTGCTTCACATCCCCTATAATCCCCTTTTAGGGGCTCCATGGAAATGTCTAAGGAAAATGTCAATACCCAGCTCCCTAGACTAACAACAATGCTATTGCATATTTTTTCCCTGGCCTCGCTATGGTACGTTTAGGTTGACCCCTTTACTTTTCTATCTAGTGTCCAGGCATTATAATGTCTGGTTACAGCGTCTTCTTCTGCTACTCTTCCAAGGAACATGGGCAAGGATTTCATAGGAGACTGGTTGATTTCGGGAATGTAATGATGCCGGGGAGATTTTTAAAAGTTGGGTGTGCGGAAATCGATTTGGTTTTCCTCTGGTGTCTTTAGGAAGCATTCAGTTTGTTTCATGTGATTTTAAAGTTCGGAATTCAGGGACACCTTTAACGAAATTGGGAAGTTGTTGTATATGACAAGGCAGGATCAGAGAAGGTATTGAAAATAAACCCCAGTTAGTGAGCGAGTATTCATGTTAAAGTGTAAATCTTTATGTCCTTTTTCAAACTTTTTAATGATGCAAACTCGAATCTTTTCAGCCGAACTGGGACAAAAAGGAGTTCTTCTTCCTTGTACGGAGTAATCACTAGATCCTTAACAGATTATTTATAGCGCTGATACTATGAAATGCTTCTGCTTGCCACATGTATATTCTTAGATACAATGGAAATTATTGATGTGTGTTCTTTTTCCACTTACTGTAAGCCCGCTGTAAAGGAAGAACATCCGAAAGAAAAGATAAAATTCGAAAACAACTTATCTTAAGCATTTTAGCTTTCGATCCTGTCTTTTCTCTCATCCGTCCTTTAAATCCCCATTTAATTGAATACTTCTTGTTGTGTGTTCTGTCCGCTTCCCAGGCGATCTATTCCTATCGGGAATCGCGACGAATGATACTCTCGAATCCTCGGCTCGAGGACTGTTCGCTTAAATATGACTTGCTGCTGCTCCTTAAGTTCTAATATGTATATGTACACCCTATTCATTACAATACTGTTATTTTCAACTTGGATACAATGAATTCCTTATTCATCTCCGTTTTCCTATACTTGTATAATATGGGAAGCAAGTCCTGCCCCCGACGGATGTATCACTCTGCGCCATAAGAAGTTCTCCTGGTATCCTTAAACAAGAAAGAGTGTATTGAAATTAAGGCTTAGCTATTCTTCGTCAAGAAAGAGGATAAGGGATGGTTTGTTAAAATTTCTGTTCATCAGCTAACTAGCAGGATTTGCGAAGTGTACACATAGTTCTTTGGCAACAGAAGATTAGTTTTCATTATCTCCCGGAGAATGAACAAGTTTTATCCTTTGTTTAATATAGTCGCAATATGAATAAAGTGGATTGTCTTGGGGAACGAAATAATGTAAATGATATATTATAGCTAAGTGGTTTTTGTGCGGCTTGGGGTTTCGAGAAGTTACAAGTCCGTGTTTGATTAGTGGTTCAGATTGTGTATACCACTGAGATTTAAAGTAATGAGGAAGGGAACATAGAGTCATCAAAGCTGGATTGGTTATTGGAAACTGTCTATGGAAATACCACTTGGAATTTTGGATAAAAACGGACTTTGGTTCATCTTTTATAATAGGGATTGTTACCAAAATATTACCAAAAATATTGTTGTACATTTCAGCGATAGAAGCCGTTTGGTCAGGGCTTAATCCTTTGTGTGTGAAGGAGGGCATTTTTTCTTGTCGCTGGAAAGTGGCCAGACTCGCCTTGAACAGTAAGGGTAAAGGAGACCCGGAGCTCGCGCCTGCATACCGACCATTGTGTATGCTTGACACGGCCGGAAAAGTGCTTGAGAAGCTCATCAGGGGTAAACTCGCTGAAGCTATCCGTGCTGCCGGGGACTTATCTGGAAGGCAGTTCGGGTTTAGAACAGGGAAGTCTACAGTGGATGCTGTTATGGAGGTCGTAGATGCGGTTAATCGAGCCGGGGCACACAGCCGCCGATCTCGACGGATAGTGCTTCTCATAACGCTTGATGTCAGAAATGCCTTCAATTCTGTAAGATGGACAGATATGCTAGGCACACTAGAGAACTCCTTTCACTTGCCAAGCTATCTCTTGCGGATATTGAGGGATTATCTGAAAGACCGCTCCCTACTCTATGAGACGCTAGAGGGCCAAAGGAGGATGGAAATCACGTCTGGAGTAGCACAGGGATCCATCCTAGGGACCTCTGGAACGCTTCCTACGATAGTGTGCTGAGACTCGATATGCCCGAAGAGTCGCGCCTGGTCGGTTATGTAGACGACGTTACGGCAAAGCAGATTTGGCATATTGATGCGACGGGTAAGCGGATGACTGCTTACGGTTTCAGCCTTGTGCTGGAAAAAACCGAAGTAGCCATCTTGACCACAAGGAGAATCCCGATCCTGCGTCCCATGTCTATCAACGAGTTGACTATACGGTCAAAATCAGCGGTTAAATACCTTGGTTTAATGCTCGACTCGAAGATGAGCTTCTTCGAGCAAATCAAAGCAGCTGCGGAAAGGGCTGCAGCTGGAGTCGCAGCCTTGAGTCGGATAATGGCGAATGTCGGGGGCCCTATATCAACTAGGAGACGTCTCCTCATGGGAGCAACGCAGACGGTTCTTCTCTATGGTGCGGAGATATGGGCTGATGCCCTTGACAAGGAGGTGCATTGTAACACGCTCAAGTGTAGAGGCGGGGAGCTTTGCGAGTGGCGTCTGTTTATCGCATCGTCTCTGAACCGGCTGTGATGGTGAACGCGGGAGTGATCCCCGTTGCCCTCCTTGCCAAGGAGCGCAAAGCTATCTACCGCCGTAACGGCGAAAACTTAAGAGAAGTGGTTGCCCGTGAAGAACGTCAACGCACCCTCACCGAGTGGCAACTTTCTTGGACTTTCTTGAGCCAAGGGGCAAGTGGACTGCGCGGCTCATCGATAAATTAGACCCATGGTTGAACAGAACACACGGTGATAGATTACTTCCTTACCTAACTTCTAAGTGGGCGTGGAGGTCTTCAGTCTTACCTGCACAGGATTGTGAAGGCGCGATTTCCTGATTGTGTGGCGGATGACGCTGAACACACCTTTTTCTCTTGCGGGAGGTGGGACGGCCTTCGCTAGCAGCTTTATGCAGACACAGGGGAGCTCTCTCCAGACAACATTGTCAGAGAGATGCTGAAGAGCGCTGGCAGCTGGAATCGTATTGCGTATTATGTTCGGGCTCTCCTTACTACGAAGAAGATTGAACTCGACCGGCGGAGGGACCGGACAGTAAGGGGTTCCCTGTACTAACAACAACTCCCTTCCTCCCCTCCCCTCCCGTGGGAGAAAGGAATTCCCTGACTTGAAGGCTCCCAAAGCCCGGAGAGCGGGAGGGCTAGCCCGAAGTAATGTGTCAAACGGTTCCAGGCTAGTTCTCTGATGACATGGAGGTGTTTAGTTGGTAGTCCGCCTGCGTGCCGTTGCGGGAGTCCAACACTCTGTGCGTAAACGCATTCACCTACCCTACTCCCAAAACAAAAAAAAATCCTTTGTATGAAATTGCAGTTTGTTCACTTCTCATGTGATACCAAATCACCGGTATTAATTATCATTCTTCTGTTATGGGAAAGTCGCACCGCGTCCTTAGAGAACTATTGTGTCCCTTTTACTGGTAATAGTGTACCTATTAATCAAAGTATCTCAAGGAACTTTAGTATATTCCCTATTTCTAGATCTTTCAACTGGCATCTGGTATTAAGTGTTCTCTCTGATTCCCCGATCAACTTTGCATAAGTGCTGGACACTGTCCCAGGAGGAGGTTTCATCACACTTCGCACAAAACCTGCCTGCAGTGTCCGTATATATCTCTTGATCCCGGGGTGACAGTTTAGCCGACAGTGACCAGTGAGAATTCCCACTATAATTCGGGGGTTCTTTTTGGTGAGGTTTAAGCAATCCTTTGTGCGCATGGGTTCATATCCCCCAGAACCCTGGACTGCTCCATTCCTGGTAGGCCTGCCCGGCGATTTTTTCGTTTACGTCGTCGACCAGATCCTGCCAGCAGCGAGCTTTGCTCCTGCTTATTGGCTGATATGTACTCTGTCATAATGGTGTATGCCACTCCCAGCCCGTGTAGATATTGTATTAAAAGGCGGAGTCTGTGACTGCTTAATTAGCAGAGCTGGCGGTGTACTCTTCTTTCGTCTCCCCACCTTTTCTTTTGGTGCTCTATCTTTCGTGTCCGTCTTAATTTTAAGCAGAGGTTTCCATGATGACGCGATGTGTTGTTGTCTCTTGTCCCTCTTCGCCTTCTTCTTTTGAACCCTGAGAGTACCTGAGTTTAGTCTTTTTCAGATTTTTCTTCCTCCTTCCTCCTTTCGAACTGTCTGCGATCCCTTTAGCGCTCACGGAGTTCTTAGCGGGAGGACTGTTTTTTTCTGCTTCCCGCGGATTTTCTCTTACTCTCTATGGCAGCTTGTAGTACGAAATTCTGTCCAGGAGCTCCTCCAGCTCCATCATCCCGATTTTCACCTCTTTGCTGACGTTTTTCTAGAGGAACATCGCAGTTCGCATATCTGAAAAAACCTTTTCCTTTTCAGCGTTCGTCAGACAGCGCTGTCACTCGGCTTATATTCAAAATTATTATTTTCGAGTTGTTACAATCTCGGAAGTTGCCGGATTATACCTAATACTAGCACTAAGTGCCAAGCATTTAGGCTCTGTCCAACCTACCTTCTTAAAAACCAAAGGCGGGTGGTGGTGGCCGATGGTAGGCCAATGGGAGAATCCGTCGAGAACTCCTCGCATTATCGAGCACGTATGCAGAATGCTGTACTTCTGCACGGTTTGAACTAGACTGTGCGAAAGTCCCAGGACACGTGAGGGATTTAGGCAAAATACCTGTAGCTGACAATATTATGGGAACTACAACCACTTTTTCGAGACGCCAAATTTCTTTGATTCTCCGAGCCAGTGGCTCATAGTTTACCTTCTCCTCCACGTATTCCCGTTCAATGTTGCTTTTATGGGGGATAGCAATATCACTTATATACGCGGAGGGACCTGTTTTGTCAACTAACAGTACGTTTGGTTTGTTGCGGCTCGTGATGACCTTTGCGTATGGCTTGGATTCGACACTTGTCTGATCCAAACTCCATGCGAATATCACGGCTGAACATGTCTATTATTCGCAACAGACTTTTAAGATGGTCGTCAGTCCCAGCATACAGCTTGATGTCATCTAGTGCATCTAGTGTGTTAGTTCGCACTTAGCACGTAGGTCATACTTTATTGCAAAACCATGCCCTCTAGCATCATTTACTAGCCATGAAAGGGGGTGCCACCTTTCCATGGCTGTCGCTAAAAACTTTATTAGTTTTGGATCAATGCGATACAGATGCAGGATATCGATTAGCTAGATTTGAGGGATTCTATCAAAAGCCTTGGCATAACCGATAAAGCAACTACAGATGTTTCTTTGGCCTCTAGTTGCTTGTCCTACAACTACCGAGTTGATAATAAGTTGCTCTTTGCAACCCCTTGACCAAACCCGGTATTCCTTCTGCTCCCCGGACAGAACGTTGTTGGTTTCGAGGTGCGCATTGTCCCTTCCACTAATAGTGGGCGTAATGAACTTTTAGAGGGTTGGTAAATAAGTAATCAGTCTTGTGTTTGCAGGGTCCTGTGCTGTGTCCTTCTTAGGGATAAGGGTAGGTAATTTCCCCAGGAAGGAAGGGTGGAAATTCCTCCTGCCGACTCATGACCTCATTTATACTGTGTGCCAACCGACTGTGTACGCTGGTAAATTTCTTATACCAGAAATTCTGCACCCGATCCAGTTGTTCGAGCTGTTTATGGCTTCTCGAACTTCCTCTTCGGTAACATCCGCAAAATTCATGCCAGGCTTATTGGCATGGCGGGTGCCTTCGGTGATTCACTCAGCATGCTGGGCGGATAACCCCCAAAGTCCACCCCAATACTCTTTTGCTTCTGTTACAGAAAACTATACAGTCTGGACGCTCTGTTGGGACTCGTTGAGAGATCTGAAAAAACTCCGCTAGTTCCTCGCGTATGCTGCATTCTGGAAACGTCTGGAATGACTTTCGCTATACCGTCGTAACCGACTACATATGACAGACAGTTTCTGCTTTAGTGTATCCAGAATTTCAACTTACGGGTGTCTCACTGGGGATGGCATAGTTCCGGTAAACCCTCTGCACTTTATTTCTCACCCGTCTGCTGACATTGCCAGTGCTGATCTGAATCAGGCTAGCAATGTCCTACCTTAGTGAGTCTTGCTGACGTTACAGAGTAATTTTCCATGGTGGATCTCTTTGGTCACTTGAACCAATAACATGAAGCGAATCTTCTGACCGTGCAATCTGCACCACAATACGAGTACACAAGTGATTGTAGCACACAGTCGAGATGCAATCTCATCATTGATTTGAGATAGAATTCCCGGAGTTGCTGGATATGCATAGAGCCTGGAAATACTTGGCCTATGCAAAGGATCCATATCCGAGAATTCTATACACGCTCTTTGGAATTCGTCCCGAACCTCAGCGGAAACCTCAGCTGGACGGTGGAGAAGAGTACTTCGGCGAGTACTGAAACTGTTGCCTGCAGTGCGGCGAGGTGTTGTTGATGCTGCCGCCTCTGCCCCCATCGACTCTCGGACACCAGTTTCCCCGATGACCTCAAGTTGAACACGCTCCCTGATGGTGGCCGGGATTGTGTTGCTGTGAGTAATAAAGCTATACTGGTCTGCAACCCGCTGCACACGCGGGAAACGCTCGACGAATCTCTAGTGCAATAAGGGGCGGTAAGATGTTGTATCCGCCCCCGCCGTTATTTCGTAGTAGGAGCGGATGATGAAGAGGTTCATTTCTTCAGTCCACTTCATCCGCTGCCTACGCGAACCTGCTGAAGTGGTTGCCACAGATTGTGGCGGAAAAGCTGCAGCAGGCGGAGCTATCCTCCTGGTCGTCGTGGCGTCTAGACGTCAAACCGCCCCATGACTAGTGGTTTCGACGCCGTGCTGTTCATTACGAGAGCCCGACGCAGTGACTATGTCAGAAGACTCCCGCCAGTTATCCGTACCGGACCTCAAAGTTCTCCTTTTTCTCATTAGATGGATTTGCAAGGAGCAGGCCACAATAGGCAGCAACGGGGATACCCTCGGGGACAAAACTCCTATCTCAGTTCCCTGAGGCCTGACGTACGATCAGCTGAGTCGGAACTTACGGATAGATCAGCACTTGTTTGGAGCAACGCGGCAACACCGATTCAATGCACACTACCTGGGTTCCGAAAGGGCTAGCTTCTGATATACGCCACAACTACCACTTTGGCAGAGCTAGGCTCACATTACCCCATCGACGTCAGCAAGGAGTTGTCGACGGCTCTGGGGACTCCCAGTGTGCCCCGACGTGTATCGGTCATTAGCAGTTCACTCTTCACCGAGAAATTTGCTCGAGGCTACTGTCTAGGAAGCAGGTATTACCACTCTGCTACTCCAGCGATCAGGATATCTTCTTATTTAAAGCCTACTCACGACTAAACTTCCATCAGCTCTTGGCGTATGCTGTTGTCTCATTCATGGTACAAAGAGGATCGTCTTCGATCAAATGCTTCAGTTTTTCCTTACACCATTTTCACTTGCTCCGCCATGTTCTACGGAATATGACCATCAGCCTGAAACTTTGTCCACTAAGTGAACCTACTCCCAGTCCGGCTCAGCGCACCCTTAGCGTGTTAAAAGACAGCTTCCAATTTAAATCATTGGCTGGTGTACACATTTATTTATAAGGACAAGCTGTAATGATAATTATGGAGATAGGAGATCAAGCCGATCATCCTGAGTGGCCGATAACGACCTAGAGGGCAGAGCTATCCCAAAAAGCTAAACCAATTGGCAAAATTGACCGTGAAGGTCCGCCCACAAAGATTGAAGCTCTATCAAAGTGCTCGGTCGACACGTTCTTGCACGCCTCTGTGCTAGCCAGGCTCGGGAATGTGGGGGGTCCTTTGAGCGCTTTGATCCCTCACGCTTCATTACTTAAAACAACGTGCCTTTTCCGATGCGTGGGTCCGCACCGGATTTTAACTTCGATTTTAAGTAGGATTTCGCGACGGCCTATCGAATGAAAACCAGAACGCGAGCTAAATTGGAAAATAAAAAAAAAAAAAAAAACCGGCTCGACCGCGCGCGTGGAGCCGTAAGTCTCCGGACCCGAGTGCCGCGATCAAGGACGGGAAGATCCACGACGGATCACCGTCTCGATTGCCGTCTCTTCCGCCTCAGATCTTGTACGAGGCGCGGCCTGTGAGGTTCCCACCCTTCCTCGACATCCTCCGGCCAGTTATTCGATTAGAGGATGTCCCTTTCATAAGAATTCCGCGGGAGTAAGGAGGAACTAAGGGGAGGAAGTCCTCAAACTACTTCAGATTATTCAAAATTCATTGTTTATAAAAATTCTATGATATTAGCCATAAACACAAAAATGAAAATAAAAATAAACAATTATTCAAATACAAAAAGGAAATAATAAAGCAAATGAAAAATAATTAAAAATAAAAAAAAAAAAATAAAATAAAAGAAAGTACAAACAATAACTCACCCAAGTCGTCACGCCGAGCTCGGTTGGCGGCTGGTGTACCTATTTTTTTGTTTTTAAAATTCAAAGTATTAATTATTTCAAGATATATAATCGCACAGCGCGGGAATTCAGAACTCTACTTCGTCGCCAAAGATTAACTTTAACTCATTTGAAAATTCAATGATGCGTTCTTTCAATTGTTTTCTATGGCTTAGTTTCAAATCACTGCCTTCATTATCTGCTAACGATTGAATTTATTCACGGCACATCTGCTGGAACATCACTTGCGCTCTCGAACCCTCGTTCAACAAACACTTCCGTTCCTTTTTCTTCTTCTCCCAGACTTGTCCAATTCCTTTTCTTCCTCTAGTCTCTTTTTTCTTCATCCAAATTCAATCCCGTTCCTCCGTTGCTCCTTCAATCTTTCCACTCAGATCAAATCTCACTCCCGTTCCCCTTTTCTTCTTCTCCCAAACTTGTCATTTTCCGAAAACTCCTCCCGAAACATCTAAGAATTTTCCGCCACAACCAAAACTTCTAGACACAGCCCGATGAGCCACCTTCTCTTGATATTTCTCCTGTCCTCCACCAAGAAGCTCCAACCACCGTCCTCCAGATCCAAAACCAAACTCCCCTTGCCGCCAAAACTCTTCTCCCCAGCAACATCCTCGCTGTCTTTGTTCGTGCACCGCTTCTATTCCCGCTACATAGCCTTTCTCACTCGGCAATGTTACGGCAACATGCGCATGCGCCTGCAGATGCGGCAAATCATTCCCCTCCTGTCAAGATCAATTCGCTTGAATACATTGAATAATGTGCAATCTGCGGCGAACTTTAAGGCAATTGCACACTATAAAATGTATTGTTTAAGCAAATTAATTAAGAAAGAGCCGAATGAAATTCCGCTCCCGTCGCGCAGCCGCGGTCACTACAGGGCAGCTGGGTTTTCGAGACCCGCTCGAGGAAAGAAAGCTGAAGACCAGTGAGGGCCTCACTGCTGATAGCGGCTGGGTGTTGGCGCTTACGAGGAAAGGTAGACCGAGATCCAAACCCACATTAGGCCTTGAGGTCCTTAGCGTGAGCTATGCCCAGGTTACGACCCTCCATGTCCTCCAGCTCGTATTGAACCGTTCCGACTCGACCGATGACCTTCGCCTTCACGAACTTCCGATCCAATTTGGCATTATATCGTTTTACTGCACTGCTTAAGTTAAAGAGCCGCTTATACACGATATCTCCGACCTGAAATTCACGAGCTCGGGATCGCAAGTTGTAACCCCTTTCCTGTGTCTCTCTTGCCTGGAGGATTCGCCCTTGAACCTCTGCTCTCAGAATAGCAAGTTTATCCTGAGAACCGATCTCCAAGGTCGCATCAGGTAAGGCGTTCAGGCGTCGTAAAAGGGCGTAGGTACTCCCATGGGTGACCATGCTTTGCCCAAAAACGACGTGATAGGGTGATGTCCCTATCGAGACGTGTTTCGCTGAACGCAAGGCACAGTTGATGGATGACAACTTGTTATCCCAATCTCTTTGATCAGGATCGATATACGCGCGTATAGCAGCCAACAGTGAGCGATTTACTCGCTCCGAGGAGTTTGCCTGCGGGGAGTATAAAGCAGTGTAAATGTGTTGAATGCCATACTGGTTCAGAAGATCGTTGAAAGCCACGGATTTGAACTGTACCCCATTATCAGACGTGATCGACTCAGGGATTCCAAACACATGAAAGATTCTCTTCTCCAAATATTCGGTCAGCACGTTTGCGGTAAACCGTTTAATCGGCTCCACAAATGAAAACTTTGAGAGAGAATCGAGAACGACTATTGCTCCGATATTTCCGGCGCGAGATCTGGGGTATGGGCCGATCAAATCGATATACAAACGTTGAAATACCCGATCGGAGATGAGCGCTTTTCCCATTAGAGGTTGGAGCGTTTGGTTGGGAGCTTTTGACGTCTTGCACGTTTCACAATTGCGGATATAGTCCTTGACCTGTGAAACCATTTTAGGCCAATAAAACCACAACCGCAGTCTACCCAAGGTTTTACCAACCCCCCCATGTGCACTCAAAGGATAATCATGGGCACGGGTGATCACCTCCATCGTCAGCTCCTCCGGAATCCAAAGCTTCCAAGCCTGTTGTTCCTGCATCTCATCTCCTGAAGCATGATTGGTTCGTTTGTATACCAATCCATCGCATACCTGCAGATCAGGGAGTTTCTCCCTAATACGCTCTATTAATTGCAAATAGTTCGCAGACCAAAAATGCGGTGAATTAAAATCCACGTCTGCGTTGTTCCCACTTCTCTCCAAAGCATCCACCTCCGCTGGTGAATACATTCGAGATAGAGAATCCGGGACCAGATGTTGTGATCCCTTTCTGTGTTTAATGATGAACGAGAATCCTTGAAGCTTCAATGCCCATCTGGCCAGTCTGCCGTGAAGGTCGGACTGGTTCATCAGCCATTTGAGCGAAGCGTGGTCAGTTACCACTTCGAATGTTGTGCCTTCGACATACGCTCGGAATTTGCGCACTGCCTCCACCGCTGCCAGACATTCCTGTTCAGTGACAGTGTAGTTTCGCTGAGGCTGTGTAAGCTTCTTCGACATATACGCTATAGGAACTTCATGTCCCTCCTCTGTCTTCTGCATCAGCACCGCTCCTATACCATGTTGACTTGCGTCACAATGTATGGCGAAAGGCTTGGAGAAGTCGGGGCTGCGCAGAACTGGAGCCGAGGAGAGACTCGTTTTCAGAGCGTCGAAGGCCGAAATAGCTTCCTCAGACCAGCAAAACTGCCGCTTCTTCTGAAACATGTCTGTCAACGGTGCAGTCAGCGAAGCGTAATTTGGCACAAATCGCTGATACCACCCACACATCCCAAGAAACCGCCGCATTTGCCTGACGGTTTTCGGCCGCGGAAAATCTTTGATGGCGTGTACCTTGTCGGGATCGGTACAAATCGTCCCGTTACCGATGATGTGCCCCAAGTATCGAACTTCCTTCATGACAAACTTGCTCTTCCGGATGTTCAACGTCAAGCCAGCGCGTCTCATACAGAGAGCCACTTCGCTTAAGAGCAGCAGGTGCTGGTCGAAGGTCTCTGTAATAAGCAGCAAGTCATCTAAATATACAAAGACTTGATGACGTAAGTGAGCAGGGATGACCTTATCCATCAGTCGCTGCATGGTTTGAGGTGCATTGCAGAGCCCAAACGGCATGGTCACAAATTGATAGAGTGGCCGACCTGGGACGGTGAAGGCAGTCTTATCCTTGGACGCCTCATCCAGAGGAATTTGCCAGAACGCATCCTTCAGATCTAAACTCGTAATGAATCTAGCCTTCGGGAGACGACTGAAAATCCCCTCGATGAGAGGTAAAGGATAAGCGTCCTTCACTGTTACACTATTCACTTTACGTGCATCAAGGCAAAGTCGCACTTTACCAGGTTTCACCACAAGGGTAACTGGCGAAGACCAGGCGCTTTGCGATTCTTCGATGACTCCCAAAGCCAGCATCTTATCAATGTCTTCGTAGAGGAGCTTTTCGATGGCGGGAGAGACTGAGAAGTGTCTCTGTTTAATCGGTTTGTTACCGCCGACATCGATGACGTGTGCCGTGAGACTTGCACGTCCTAAGCCCTCTGACTCGAAAGATGGAAAACTACTAATGACAGCCTCGAGCCTTGCTCGCTGGTGTATCGTCAACTGGTGTTGATTGATGTTCTCAACATTTTCGATTGAACAAACGGAAGGCACAAATAAGTCCTGTGCGAGATCGGACTTGCGCACAAAATCAGCTCCAAGGTAAAGATTTTGCGTTAACGACGGGATAAGGAGGAACGACATCGATTTCGTCCGATCACGAAACGTGATGTCAGCTGACACTCTGCCTACTGTCGAGTGGCTAGTCCCGTCAGCTGTCCTGAGATCGATGCGTGATCTCTCCCACTTGTACCGACCGTCGTTAATAATTTTCCGGGCGAAGTCCGAAGCTAAGCAACTTACAGTGGCTCCGGTATCAATCAGTCCTGAAACACGCTCACCCAAGACTGTGACATCCGCATACGGGCGAATATCATTATTGGGCCGACTCGTGAGAATGGCAGAGTAGTAAAGACGACGGTTGCGCATTATTCGCATCCAATAGTGCCGTAAGCGAAGAGTTGAGCGCTTAGGTTTTTTCGTCGTCATCTCTGCTACTCCGAAGATCCGTTCTCTGGCCGCTTGATATTGTTGCAGTCTTACGTGCTACGGCCTCAGAACCGAAAGCATCGGTTTCCTTGAAACAATTGGTGGTGGGGTCAAATCCGGGTAGGTCATGTTTGAGTTATCGGACCGCTTCAACACGGTAACTTTCGGAGTTACTGTAGAAGACGTTGTCGCAACGCCTGCGCAGTCACGTGCATCCAATGCAGGAGCGCCCTGATGACTGGGGCTGGGCACTGGAACTCGACAGTTCGGACATACGGGCTTACGAGTGTTCGGGCGCCCGCAACCGAAACAAAAGACTTTGGGATCCTCCCAACAGTCTTCAAACAAGTGTCCAATCTGCCGACAATTCCAGCAGACCAAGTCCAAATCTCGATCATGAATCTCAGACTGAGGATTTCCTGAGATGTTCTTTATGTCAACACCCTCTTCAGATTCAGCAGAATAGCTGTGTAATTGGTGAGAGAGCCTGCTTGAGAGACGCTCCTCTAAAATTTCGCTCTGCTGCACTAAGTTACGCAGCTCGCGAACCGTACTAGCCGGAAAATAGAGCAGTTGCCTCTGAACGTCAGGTCTCAGCCCACGACGTAGCAACTCTACCAATTTGTCTTCCGTTAAGGAATTTTCTAGCCTATTAGCTAGCGAACGCACAGCTTTATAGTAACTGTCGAAATCTTCGGATGGACCTTGCATGCGGTCTCGTATCAGTTCAAGGATATCCCAGTCATCTAGAGAATCCTTAAACTCATGGCGAAGAGCCTCACGAAAAGAGGTCCACTCGATTCGTCCGACAGACTGGTGATAGTCCCAGTACCAATCTGCTGCTCTGCCTCTGAAAAGGGTGTGTACATAAGTACACAGCAGGCCAAAATCCCCCTGTAAGGTTGTGTTGGTCAAAGCCTCCACGCGGAACAGGAATTGGTTGATGGGCAAAGTTTTTGATGTGCCATCAAAAACCAACTCCCAGGATGCCAAAATTGAATAAACACGATCCGCTGATTTTGTATTAAGCGGTCGTGCCTGGCATCCATATGGCAAATCGTCCTCGTCAGAGTCAGTAAAATAGTACATATAGTCGAGTGCGGATCTGTCGTCATGTCGTTGAAAGTTCTCGGATCCGGACCTGTCGTCAAGTCTGTAAAAATCAACGTTACGTCTATGGTCAAGTGTGTAAAAATTGTCTTTATTATGTCCATGGTCACGTCTGTCCTCAAAATGTACTGCACGAGTTGGAGCAGGCTGTTGTTGAGCTGCCCGATGCACTGAATGCGTGTTCGGGTTCGAGTCTCGAAGCGGGACAAATTGCTCTCGAACCGATCCTTCAACTCGTGAAGCGTCCGTCGCCCTAGCATCCCGCGTGGAAGGATCAACCCAACCCACAGGATCTCTCCTCGCCGCCTCATGCCACCGTCAGTCGTCACGGCGTGCTGGCAGTGCTCCACGCGCGCGGTCGAGCCGGTTTTTTTTTATTTTCCAATTTAGCTCGCGTTCTGGTTTTCATTCGATAGGCCGTCGCGAAATCCTACTTAAAATCGAATTTAAAATCCGGTGCGGACCCACGCATCGGAAAAGGCACGTTGTTTTAAGTAATGAAGCGTGAGGGATCAAAGCGCTCAAAGGACCCCCCCACATTCCCGAGCCTGGCTAGCACAGAGGCGTGCAAGAACGTGTCGACCGAGCACTTTGATAGAGCTTCAATCTTTGTGGGCGGACCTTCACGGTCAAATTTTGCCAATTTGTTTAGCTTTTTGGGATAGCTCTGCCCGCTAGGTCGTTATCGGCCACTCAGGATGATCGACTTGATGTCCTATTCCCACTCATATCATTACAAAGCATGGCTTGCATGTATCATTGCTATCTGAAACTCAGGAGTTCCAGTAACCATTGGTATAACCTCTTTGAGGCAAAAAATAAAGTAAGTAAAAAGTAATAAAATCATAAATGTCAAAAGGGCTCTTGAGCGAGGTGAATAAGCTGAGATTTTGCAATTAAAACTGAGTTTTTATCTACTCTTCTTTGGGAATCATGAACATTTTTCTATGGAATTTCCTGTACTTTTCCTGCTCATTTTCCGAATGCTCCAATATGTCAATGTCAAATTGGGTTAAAGGAGAACTTGTCCTACAAATGGGCGTTTACATCCAGCGCACATATCACTTTTGCTTGTATTTTCCTAAATCAGCATCCCATTCATGTGTTATAATGTGTTTAGTCCTTTTCGTCCAATTTATGCTGACACTTCTCGGAACTAACAAATGTTCCATTCAGAGGGTGGTTAGTATCACATCTAGTGGCCTATTGTTCATTGGATACACGTACTCAATATGAGTCTCACAGGGGATGCATGTCGGCAAGACGGCTGGCATCTCTAGGGGGCACGTCTTGTAATGATATTTCAGCACACATTCCTGACTTGGCTAATGAAGTGCGAGGATCTCAGAGTTCAGAGTTCTTTGTTATCGAATTAGAAGTGCGTTAATCGCTCATATAAATAAACCGACTACCTGGAGTAGGTGTTAATGGATGTAATAATCGGGGAATTAATTTGTTATTCCTACTCCGTGGGGAGTGGCAGGAAGTGTTGCTCATATGAGGGATGAGGGAACTTGGATGAATTATATCAGCTACATTTATTGGAACTATTTTACTTTCTATTTCGAAATGAATGAAAAGAAGGAAGGCGAAGAATCAATTGCTCGAACTTCGAAATCTTTTTTCTGGAGTTGTGCTTGGGATTCTTTAATGATTCTTAAGGAAGCACTCATGAAAATTGAAACTTTCTTCCATTTCACTAACTACACTACTCTGTCCACATTGCCCTTCATTCGTAGGTTGTTGTATTCAACTTTCAATATCGTAGAATGAACGATGTGGAATGAATGCACATTCTGCGGCAGTAGTTAACTTCCATATAAAGGACACTAGCTCCCAGCAACCCAGGTAGGTATGTATTCCTTCTCCATATCAGATGACCTGACTACATAGATATAAAAATCAGTTGATACCAAGAACAAATAAAAAATACAAAGCACAGAACATTTTTGTGTCTGGCCAGGAACCAACCGTACAGGACACATAGCGCAGGAAATCGAATTACATCCTGCATTACATCCTAACCAACCATGTTAAACTTTTTTTCTTTCCTTCTAGATGGGAGGTTCGACGGGGGTAGTGTGAAGGCATCGCGTCGCTGTTTCAGGAGTTTGAGGAAATGATACTTTGGAATCTCAACGATGATGACGACGTATAGAGGAAATAGCTATGAGTTGGGATGACGTCATCAGACAAGGCTTTTGTGCGGATGAATCCTTCCCGAGGCGTGAGTATGTGCGCGAAGACTACACTCCCTACATGATTGCAGGCATGTAGCCTTCTGAAAAGATAATATGTCCTGGCGTTCTGGCAGTTGTCACAATCATGTGTGCGAGGATCATGGCATGAAGTTTTATGATGATGTGTTGAAATTTTGTTAACAAAGTTTTGATAGTACGGAATTGCCGTTATACACATGTGCCAGGCAAGCTGATGCTACTGAGAGATTTATATTAAATTAATTATTTTTTCTTATACTGGTATGAGAGTACGAGATTCTCCTTTCTAGAGTCCGGCTGGGAGTCAGTAGGAGTGGAAGAAAGGATTTCCAAATTAGAAGAAAATTTACCCAAAATGGAAAAAATTAGTGCAAACTTAATTCATTCACGAACGGGATGAGGTATTTTTCTGTTGGAATTATATTGATGAACTTAGAAAAGCAAAGGGTTCTAATGAAGGGGGAGGGATGATGAAGTCAACGTGGAGTTGCATGGGGCAATGCTTATTCATAAGTAAAATAGGTAGAAGCAAGAGACTAAACGTGGTTAAAAGCTGGATATGGAGAAGGATACTTCGAAACATAAACTGAATATAGGGGAGGAGTAAAAAAAATGTTAACTGGTGTATAGCTTGAGAAATCAGATGCCGATGGTTTTCGGCAAGATGCAAAGAGGTTATAATATAAGCAGTTGGATCCGTGTCCGGATGACTCAGTAGTTAGAGCGCTAGGCTATCGTTACAGAAGGTCGACTTGTATCGTGACTGAATGTCGGATACTAATCGACTTCAAGAGCCTGATTGAATTGGATTGTTGCGCCAACTATTATTATTATTTTCCGAGATGCCACAGTCACGGCAGATGTCGAATTTGACCTAATACTAGCAATAACTGCGAAGAATTTAGGCTCGGACGATCCTACCTACTTAAAAATATATAGAGGACTTTGGTGGTGGAAAAATCGGCCTTGAACTCCCTGCAACGTCGAGCACGTTTGCTGAATGGGATACTTCTGCTTGGTTAGAGTCAGATTTTGTCAAAATTCCAGTATATTAAGGGAAACCGTAAGGGATTTAGGTACAATGCATGTAATTGACAACGCTATAGGAGCTACAACCTCCTTCTTGAGACACAAATTTCCGTGGCAGTGGCTTATAGTTCACCTTCATCCCCATGTACTTCTGAACAATGCTGTAGTGCGCCGTTTTGATGCCACAAACTCCTAAGGCCATGACTGCTGATATGAGAGCAAGGAGGCAGAGTCAAGCCGGTTTAGATCTTTAGCGCCAGCCCGTAGTATTTACGTAGGAAAGATACAATGCGTGCATTAGAGAAAACTTCTGCACCGCTTCTTTGAATCATATTAAACTTCGTTCTATCGTGCATTTTGCTTAAAACCTGTCACCATACAATACAGTCGTATGTTAGAATGGAAAATATCTATGTTCATCCAGAGGACCATGCTCGGCTGAAGACCTCATCTCTTTGCCGGCATTGAAGGCTATATAGGCCTTCTTAACCCGCAGTTCTTTGTTCAATCTCCAATTTAGTTTTGGATTCAGGATTACACCCAGATACTTTAAATTGGAGGAAAGACCCAATCTTCCCAATCTCCCACGAAAAGACTGAATGCTCACCGCGTCAATTTCGTCATCTAGATTATATTGGCCAGTTTACCATTAACACCCATCACGTATTCGGTTGCGGTAACGTTGTTGCGGGCGCATTGAGGACTTGCAATCAATTATCGATTACGCAAAACTTGTAATATCTTAGTCCGCGGACGAAGAGGCCAATATGCTACAGCAAGAAAACACAGGGTTTCGACTAAAGCAATTCTACGAGTCAGCTGTAAGCTATGATGTTATGAATCCACTGGTACCAGCCGACTTTACATCACTCAACCATTACCAGAAACTGTTCTCAACAGCTTATACTACTTATCCTACCCAGGAACAAACGCCATCGTTACATTGGTAATACAGAGGTGTGTTTGGCCATCTATCAAATTCGATTGCAGCAATTGAATTCATGGTTGCAATAATTGTCAGCGATCAAAAGTGACTCGTCATGTGACTGCACTAGTCGGGAACCTTGCGCCACCATCATCTAGATTCGAGCACGTTCATTTGGATCTTATCGTTATCCTTTATTGCGAAGAGCAACGTTATTGCTTGACCATGGTAGACTCTTTCTCAGTACCAATCCCTGATCATGAAGCCATCACAGTTACCAGAGCTTTCCTTGACGCATGGATCTTCAGGTTCGGCATACTACTTCAGATCACCACACATCAAGGAAGACACTTTGAATCTAGGTTATTTCAATAACTCAGCAACTCGGTGCAACCCACATGGTCGAGCGTCTTCATCGTCAGCTCAAAGATGTTACAATAGTCGCTGGACGGAAGCATTGCCTGTTGTGCCACTAGGCATTCGCACAGCTTAGAAGGAAGATCTCGGCGCAACTGCAGCAGAAACGGTGTAAGCATAGCCATTACGCCTCCCAGGTGGAATTTTTAGCTTATTGTCCAACAACGAGCAGGTATACATGTCTAATTTCGCCAACCAATTAAGACGGTGTCCAATATAAATAAATAGGGTGGTCAAAGGTTAGTAGTCCCAGGGCGAAACGTGGATTGATACCCACAAGATAGAAACCGGGGAAACGCCTGTTGAAAGACCACCAACAGTTCTACTACCAAACTTTATCTCCACCTCCACATGGTGACCGCTGGGAGAGAAGAACGTTATCTTTGATATGGCCGCAAATATATTTGGCCCCAGTCACAAAAAAGTCGGAATAACTCATTCGGCGATGAATGTAAGCTAGCAACGGAACGAAAGAATGCTGCATACCGAGTAATGTTTCATTCTCAAAGAACGAGGAGATTAATCACGAACTCCGTCGAGCGATTACTATAGGGCTAAGTTACTCGGATAAGCGACTCTACAGATGGAAAAGGGAAGCCTGGGAGAACCAACAGATCTGTGAACTCGAAAAGTACAGGAAGCAACCGCACCAGGCCCGGAAGTTCTACCAACAAATCTGCAGGATGAAGCCTTACACACTTCCATGTTTATCCTGTCGAGACAAAGAGGGAAATCCGGCAGAATGGGCATATTGGATTGATAGGTTCAGTATTTTGATGAACTGCTCAACAACTAGAAAGTCGGCGAGTTGGAGGTCCCGCCAACTGAAGATGACGGGCAAATATTGCCACCACCAAGTATACAAGAAACAAACAGAGTCAGTCTAGTCAGAGCTCTCAGTTTGTGAACGCTACAATGATAAGCAGGATCGATATTGGACTCAAATAAACATATCACATATATAAATACGGATTTCATTCAACGCTGCTATCTGCCTAACCTGGCCTTTCCCAAAGAAGAAAGGAAACCTGTCTTAAGTGAGCTATGTTCTTCTCGTGATGTAGTACCTAATTGTCATCACACTGGTGCATCCAGGCTTTCTTTCGAAAAAAGTGATTGAAAATCACAAATCATTTACTTAATAGTGTAGTGAAGTAGTAAAACGATTCTGTCAAGGCTTATTTTACATTTTGGTGTAAAGAGTATATACGTTCACCAATATTTTATTAAAAATTCCTAACTTACCGTCGTTAAATACCTCACTTTTCACCTTCTGCTGAATACATAAAAAAAAATTGGAAAATTTATTTAATTTGGAACATCATTTATACATAAAAATCATAAACCGGTCCCAAAGGAGAGGACAATCCATTTCATCTGAACGCAAAGCACAAAGATATTCTCAACAACCCAAACAGCCACCCTGAAGGAGCTCAAGGACTATTCAAAGGAGAAGATGCAGATAAATGTAGCAATAATCCTGAAAAATACTGCTGGATTCAAAAGTATAACAAAATGCAAGCTTATGGTAGTCCTTTTACAAATAACAATCCCCTGCGTTCAGATAGCATGCGCGATTCAGGATAAATCCAAGATACAATTCAGGCGGGGAAAGCTCCTATGCAGCATCTGTTTTGGAAATAAGCTTTGTAATGATAAACGGAATGTGCAACGATTTGAAAAAAGGAAACAAGAGCATACGTAAATGTGCAGTAAAAGAAAGATGTGTCTTCCTTAATGAATACTTTCTTCAGGAATTTCTTAGTGCAATGGACGCACTTCAAACGGATATATTTGGTTGTGGTAATTGCTGATCATTTTTATGGCACTTTCAATTATTGCTTTTATTTTGCAAAGTGTTTGTGTCAGTAAAGCGTGACTGAAGAGAAAGTTTTGAAGGAAAAATGATGGAGGATTGATATTGGGATGTTAGGTTGTGGATAAAATCCGGCTCAATAGGTTACGGTGGGCGGGTCACTTAATCCGTATGGATGAGGATGATTACACCCGGAAAGTCTATAAGGGCAATATCTATGGTAGAAAAAGAATACGGGGCAGATCCTGCCTAAGATGGAGCGATGGCGTAGGTCAGGACGCCAGACAGCTTTTAGGGATATCGAATTGGTGGACCTCGGCGCAAAACCGGGATGCCTGGAGTTTCTTATTAAGGCAGGCCTAGACCGGATACCGGTTGTTGCGCCGTTGATGATGATGATGATGATGTTAGGTCTATCAATGTATATTAAACAAGGAGTAGTTTTGGATGATTTTCTCGATGCTGAATGAGAATTTTTGTTTGTAAAATAGGATTTGAAGATAGATGATGATTTAAGCTTTGTACTCACGAAGGGAGTAAGTTGCTCCCGAAATATATATATACACAATAAAATAAAATTGTAGTTTGGAGTAAGCTACTGGTCTATCAATAATATGAATATTGCGCTCGTCCGTGACGATTACCCTGATTTCCATAGATAGATGTGCCCTCAACCTCCAAAGGAACTATAGTGTGTAGAACATTGCTATTCTAATTGACAACCAAGCGGTGATCACTTTGGGCCAATCAGGTGAACTGTAAACTGGTATGGGAATGCCTTAAGGGACTGAATACGTTCCCCTCGCACAATAAGGTGTGGATACTCTGGGTTCCAGAAAGGAAATGAGGCAGTGGATGCACTGGCCAAGAAGAGAGCAGGGACGTTTCTACATGGGCCAGAATTCTTCTGTGGAATTGGAAACGGGTTCATGGCTATTACATTAAAAAATGAGGAGGAACTACTGAGGGAGCCATACTGGGCGAACTTCCCAGGAATGGATGAGTTCAGAGCGCTCAAAAGACTGTTTAGACCTTGCCAAGAACCTCCGGATTATAGTGGAAATACTCACGACTAAATTACTATCGGAAGATTCCGTGTGGAGCGTGTCGAAACCTCCATACACATTCTGGACTGGTACAAAGTAGATTGAGGCGTCTGCGAGAATACTTAATACCAGCTACCAAGTTGAAATGCTTGGAAGTAGGGAATATAGTGAAATTTCTAACGGTTATAGGTTTGCTTGACATAATAATTATAATCGTCGGCGCAACAAACCAATTGGATTAGGACTTTGAAGTGTGTTAGAGCACTTTATCCAAGACCGCATCGGTACATGTGGTCAGCATTTCGCTCGCCCGAGATTATTACTCTCATTTGGCAGAGGTACTCATTCACGGCTGAGTCGACTAGTATCTGACGTCAAATCACGACATTAAGGGGGGTCATCCCGTGTGCCGGATCCGCGGAATCGAATTTTTTTGGCATCAAAGTGGCAAAGTGATTTTTTGATAATCGAAGTCATTCGGAAATTAGAGTGCTAAACACGTAATAAGTCCCATGCCAGATTTATGCCCATCGTCGTAATGAAGCGCGTATTTATCGGTCCGAATGACGTTCGAATGACTTCACTAAAAGGAGAAGGATTGAAGTCAAGGCTGTACATGTGTTTCTTCAAAAAACCTTAGGTTTATGGATTACATATAAAAGATTAATGGTCAGGTTTTATGGCTAAAAATCGCATTCTACTTTTTAAATGCGTTTTTCTCGAAACTGCATATTGAAAATCGGCTGCCACCAGAGCCCAAAATCTATCCAACGAAATTCTTTGAAATTTTCAGGACTTATTCAGAACATATTTCTACGGTCCGCAAACTAGGATAATTGCGATTGATTCAGTAGTTTTTTTTTATTCATTAAAGAAGCCTTAAAAAAACACCAAAATTTAAAAAAAAAAGTTCAACGAGGCACCAAAAATTTACCTTTTGATATTTTTTGATAATCCTAGTTTGCGGACTGTAGTTAAGTCTGCACGTTAAAACCCAGTTTACTTTTTTTCTTTAGGATGATCGTAGCGCCTTCTAGCGTGGCAGCAGAAAACACCTTTTTTTGGAGATGGGTGTATAGATAGCTCCGTATTTCAATAATCAACTATGCGATCGGACTGGAAAAATTACTATACACGCTCAAGATATCAATAAATCTATGGTGAAAAATTAGTATTTGTATCTTTATCCAGTTGTTCACAACAAATTTCTAAAAAAAAGCGAAAAAAAAACGGCCTTCGCATGGGATGACCCCCGTTAATTTCACTGCCTGCAGTGAGATTCGAACCGCGACCTTCCATATGACAGCCTTGAACTCTAACCAGTCGGTTATCCGGCTTATCAGCTTGCTTGACAGACTATAGTTAGTCACTATAACCAGTAAAAGGGGCACAACGGTTCTTTAAGGACGCAGTGTAACTTACCTTAGCAAAATAATAATAATAGTAGATTCTGGAATGTGCGAAGGTCCTTTTAGAGAACTTGCGACATGAAAAGTTACAACGGGTGTAATACCAAGGAAAATAGCGCCTCTACGGCGCGAGAAGACGAAAAAGTCGAGACTCATGTGTCGTGATTGAGGAGGGAAAGGAAAGGGGAGGCGAAATTTTTATGTTGTAAATGGTGCTAAACGAGGGGGGGGACTACATTCATGAATTCTACGCTTGTGAGCGAATTGTAGAAAACAAGAGGAAGCAGCTCTCAAAAAAGGACTTATTCGTGAAAATAAAAATGTACTTTTAAAGAAATCCCAGAACTTGAACACATAACTTGTTCAAGTTCTGAGATTCCTCAGCTACTTCATTAACCCTGAAGGCATCCAAGCTGGCCTTGTCAAAGTTTAAGCGATATCGAGCCTGCCGCTTCCGTGAGAAGGTTTTTGGGCATGTTAGATTTCTATTGTCGTTTCTATCAATCGATTCTTAACGCTTACTTGTCTGGGCCGAAGATAAAAGCTCTCGCCTGATTGTATCGTTCCCAGAGGTTGTGTAGGCGTTTAAGATCACCAAGCAACAGGTGGCGGCAGCTACTTTTCTGGGACTCCTTCAACAAGATGCACCTCTAGTCGTATTCGTCGATGCCTCAGATATCACTGTAGGTGCTACCCTTCGACAAAAGGTAAGCCGTTGAACTTCGTTTCTATGCAGCTGACCCTTGCTTAACGGAACTACAGCCTAGTCAAAACATTGCATTGTATATGTTGGCACCCTAACTGCAAAGACCGAGGAACTTGCAAGAGTCCTTCGGATCGTGCATTGATATCAGCGCTATGCAGGAAACCCGATGGTCTGGTGCCAAAAGCTGCGACATTGAACGCGAACGCGGTAAAAATGGCTATAAACTCCTCTATTTTGGTAGCCCACACACTCAATACGGTGTTGGTATTGCCATCTCAAAGGGTTTCCGTGATGCCATTAAAGAAGTCGAACGATTTTATGACCGGCTGATGAAACTCACCATTATATCAGCTAATCACACTATTCACTTCTTCACCGCATACGCACAACAAACAGGTTGACCTGATACTGAGAAAGATACCTTCTGGCAACATCTCGACGAAAAGATTTGCAACCTCCGTGCTGATGATCGTATCATCATTACAGGTGACCTTAATGGGCATGTGGGTGAAAGGGCAAATGGTGACAGGGGGAGGGGGTTTAGAGCGCGCAGTGAGAGTGGCGAGTGTATAATCGATTTTGCGGACAGCCATCATCAAACTTTTGTCTCATCTTTCTACATTTTATAGTAGAAATAGTAAAACGCAAATTGACTCCCATAAGGCACCAATATTTCAGCACTGTCACTGATTGCAAAGCCGTTCCCTAAGAGACCATCGCCCCTCAACATTGCCGTTGATTGCCGTCCTGCCAATTAAGCCACCGATAAAACAGCGTGAGGAACGTACTGGCCCGCCGCGCATTAAATGGTGGCGATTTCGTGAAAAGAAAGAAAAAATTATCTTACTTACACGATTATTAACCATTACGAATGTGGAAAAATCATGGAACCAAATTAAAGATACGATCCACAAAGCGGCCTCTGCTACATTTGGGGTCACTAAGCCAGGTAAGCAGTACATCAACCGAGATACATGGATTTAGAATGACGATGTTGAAATGAAGTTTTGTGAAAAGCAACTGCTCTATCACAAGTTTCTTGATGATAAAACACTGGCCAATTGGCAAATTTATAAGAATGCCAACCGTGAAGCAATGAAAGCGATCACTGTCATTCGAGCGAACCATTGCAAAAATTGTTACGATAAACTGAACACTCGGAATGGCGAGAGTGATCTGTATCGACTAGCCAAAAGCCCAAACGAACCCACACATAATATTGAACACTTCTGTTGCGGTAATGATAAGAATGGTACTTTGCTTACCGGATGTTGAGACGTGACGGATAGATGGCGAGGATTGCAACTAAAGAATTTGTTCATCCTCCACTTCCACAATCATTGCCGACATTTGGAACAGTTCCACCTGTCAGCGCAACTGAAGTCGAGGGAGCAATAAAACGAATGAAATCGGGGAAAGCCAAAGGACCTGACGAGATTGCATCTGAGCGCTAGAAGGCGAAGAGCTGGGACCTAACACTGTGATTCAGTGAATTTCTTAATCGGAACACCATTTGGCTATCAAGAAAGTACCGCAGTTCCAATATGGGGAAAGAAAGCGAGTCCAGCAGAATGTTCAAATTACCGTCCGATACTTTCTCATACCATGAAGATTTTTGAACGCATTCTTGACAACCGTATTCGCTAAATCATTGAAATAACCGCGAGTCAAGCCGGACTTGTCAAGAACTGCGGAACTACTAACGCAATACACGCTGTGAGATTACTCATGGAGAAACACCGTGTGAGGCATCACCCTCTTTACATTGCATTTTTGGGTTTGGAGAAAGTGTTTGACCGTGTGCCACGACAACACTTAGTGTCAGAAGAATTCATGCGCTGGGTTCAATTGCTCCACCACGATCCGAAAAGTTAAGTTGGAAGTATGGCGGGTGTATCAAAACCGCTTCGTGTCTCTTTTGGTGCTCGTCAAAGAAGTCTCTCACCACACCTCTTTGTTCTTGTTGTGAACACTGTCATACGGGACATCCGACGTCCAGCACCTTATACACTGGTTTATGTGGACGATGTTTTCTTAGCGTTTAATAGCAAAACTAATCTCGAGCAATTTCTCCAAAAATGGAATGATTACCTCATGCAAGATGTTCTCAGATTGAACCTGAATAAAACTGAATTTTCGACGACCGATCTCCATGAAATAGGCGCAGTCACTGTCAGCGGCAGTGATCTGTTCAGAACTGAGCGATTTAATTATCTCGGTTCAATACTATCAGCCAATGGAGAAAAGCGTGATGACATTGATTCACCCTTTAACGAAATCTGGACGAAGTGGCCCTCCACAACTGGTGTTCTTTGTGATCGATGTATCAACGAACGTCTTAAATCTAAAATTTACCGCACTGTCGTCCGTCCTGTCGCTCTCTATGGTTCTGAATGTTGGGCGACTATAAAAGACAATGAACGGCGTTTTGCGGTAATGGAGACGAAAATGTTGCGTTGGACTAGTGGCGTTATATGTTTTGATCACATCCGAAATGAGGATATCCGCGATTGATGTGGGGTTGCACCGATCGTGGAAAAACTGCGTGAGAGGCGTCTTCCATGGTATGGTCACGTAATTGGCGCTAACGAGAATTCACTTGCCAACATTGGTCTGAACATCGAAGTTAATGACAAACGACTAAAAGGCCGACGGAAACAATGTTGACTTGATACGCTGGATGGTGATGTAAAGCCTCGCGATTGAATCCAGATCAGATATTCAATAGAGCTAAATGGCGAAACCGCTCACGACGAGCTAATCCCACTTGTGAACGGGCTAAAGGCTGAAGAAAAAGAAGATAGTGCATCGTATGCTAGCTATGGATAACTATGAAATATTTGTGGAAAGAGGTGGGGGTGTTTCCTCAGTCCACCAAGTGTTTTCACACAATCCATCTCGATTTAATTGGCCCTTTGCGAGATTTGCACGGTTCTAGGTTGTGTTTCAGAATCATCGATAGGTTTATGCGATCGCCTGGGGCCGTTTGTCGCGTGGGGATTCCATGCGTCCGTGTGCCGGCAGTTATAATCACCGATCAGAGAATGTAGTAGGATTGGAAAACCATTGAACAACCATGTACCACCCGCAGTTCAATGGGATGCTTGGAAGTTGAAGGCCTCTATAATAGCCTTTCTGGATGCGAAACCCACCAATCGTTCTACTTGGCCATCGGACAGCTCATCGTCATGAAAACTTGAGGTGCTCCAGCGACCCTTTATTTGACATAAGATGTGGCCTGAACACCACCGGATTTTGTCATCTACTCGCAGACACAGCGCGAAAGTTGAATCCTCCAATACCTTCCATGCGAAAAACGTGGTCGATGTGTCCATCTTAATTGGAATGGATGCCTCTCAGAGACCACTCCAGCCACCTTACGAAGATCCCCTCCAAGCCTGCGAGCGAGGCCTACACCACTTTAGCCTCAACATTGGAGGTAAGTTCAAGAGGGTCTTCTTGGTCCGGCTAACTTCTTTTTCCAGGGAGGGTAGAAAATTGTTTTTACTTTTGTACCACTCGGTTCTTCACGAACATTTCTTCGACAAATGTCTATGCATATAAAAAAAAGTTAGCACCACAATTTGAAGTGGACTGGGACATTGTGAAGCAGTGCGATGATCTCGGATCGCATCAACAATCTCTTTTCCTGAATTGTTCAAAAATTAAATTAGTATCTTAAGTATCGAAAACTACAAATAAGAATAGCTTTCATCCTCTCCTTATTTAAAAGTCACAAAATATAATGTGAATGTTTTTGAGAATTGTGGGGTCCTAAGTTCGAATCAACTTAGTGCCGGACCGGAACAAATGGGAAGCAACTTACTCCCTCTTTTTTGGTGCACGGATCCCTCGATTAGGGCTTACCACCCAAACTTTCAAAAATGTCAGGCGACGACTGCTTTAAGGTTTCTTACCAGGCCAGAGGCAAATCGTCAGACGCTGCCTCACCTTACCTTTGGGGGCCCTAATCGAGGAGTCCGTGGACCAAAAAAAGAGGGAGTAAGTTGCTTCCCATTTGTTCCGGTCCGGCATAAAGTTGAGGCGGACTTAAGACCCCACAATTCTCAAAAACATATTTTCAGCTCTGGCTAAGTCCTGGTCAATAAGGATATAATTCGTAGTCATGTTGTGTTCTACGAATTATTTAAAGGAGCACTCAACAGCTGCGAGCCGCTTCGGTCACGCTGCTCCAAGGGAGGTAAGGCAGCGTCTGATGATTTGCCTCTGCCCTGGTAAGAATCCGTAAAGCCGTCATCGCCTGACATTTTTTATAATATGAATTGCTTTTTTGATCACTCCAATTTGTTTCATGTCTGTACAATGCAAACCTCCATATGATTTTGAAGATACATTCGGAAAACCTCTAAAGGTTGGTGACCGCACAAAGTCAGAATTGCATTCCATTCTACGTCCGCACAATGAGGAAAATTGCACATTTCCACTGATTTTAATCTAACATTACAATTTGCACTAAAAAGGAAATAGTGTAAATGCGAAATCAGACATTAAAACTGAAAGTCAAGCCATTAAGAAATCTCCCAGGGATCATTATGTCCTCGCCTGCAATTCAGCAAAACCTGGAGGAATTGAAACCGCTTGAGCAGTGTCACCGCCACGCTTCATTAGTTAAGAATGCACTTTGAATACAAGATTCTCCACTTTTGTATTTTTCTTAGCCAGCAGCGTCCATTCACTCGGGAATTGTATTATCTGTCTGGGAAATTCCTTTCTCTTTCCTCTGCTTCAGTGCGGATAGTAACACACTTTGCATTTCTGGAAATCCCGAATCCTGCGGCGGGCGAGGTGATAAATATATGAAGGCATTATGTATTTATGGCATAAATTTAATGAGGCATTTCCAAAGTAGTCTACACCCGTTCTGCAGACGAAAGGAGAATTATCCACGAGGAAAAATGAAAATTGCACGAAAATGCGAATGGACCGTCAAGTGAAAATCTTCTGAGCAGAGAAGATGGGAAAAGAAATAATTTTCTTGCGTTTTCCGCTGGCCGTTCATCTAGGTCGCATTTAATGAGATTGGGTGGAATTTTCTTTACTCAAATGATTTTCCAGTGTGTTGTAAAAAATCAGGAAGATGATGAGTGCATTAATGAAGTTTGAAACGGAAGAAAATTAGGACTTCTTGGAAGAGATATTTAATTTTTGCCGTACACGATTCATGGAAAATGCGAAAATTTAATGGAGCTCATGAAGAGGCTAATTGGAGTATTTTAAATATCAACTTCAGCTTGAAATCGGGGACATTTTTAAATGTCATTCGACTCAATTGGGCAGTGAGATAACAGAAAAGAGTGGGATTTGATTAAATTTATTCGTCTTGAAATTATATTAATGTCATATCTTAAACGATACAAAAGAACTTCGGAAGACTCAACGTCAATTTGATTGTAATAGTTATGAATGGTCAGACGGATTTAATAGTTTTTGATAGGGTTACATTGAATAGTGTAGGTAGTTAGGTAGATATCAGTGGCTACTTTGAGGAGCCCAGCATTGTGGTGCGTCGGTTTGATGCCACAAACTCTTAACAGAGACTGTCTTTAGAGAATGGGAAGGCAGAATCCAGTCGGCTCGGGTCTTCAGAGTTAGCCCGCAGCATTCACGAAGCAAAGCAGCTCTCGCATCTTGCAACCAGAAATCTCTCTATGGTCCCCAAAGAATAGTTTACCCAGCGGCTGTAGCCTGACTTTATCTAGAGCAGAGGCAGTGCCTGAGGGTTTCCCTCGTTTCTCCGCAGCTTCGGCAATGCAAATTGTAGGGTATGCTGAATCTGGCGTCATTGTCCCCTGTGGGCCAGTGCCCCGTGGAGACCACCGAAATCTTAAATGCATTTACATGGGTCTGGCGCAGGAGCTCTTGTGATCGGACTATGCTATAAGTGAACCAAATTCCCCTTGATTTGTCATAGGTGGTAAACCTTCGCCATCTAAGGCCTGTGGCTGCTAAGTAGTGCGAGACACCGACTGTGCCCGCCGAAGGGTTGCCAAGAGCAGACGCCCGCCTGGCCAATTCGTCAGCCAGCTCATTCTTCTATATGTTCCTATGCCCAGGAATCTAGAGGAGGGTAACTTTGAGCATGCCGCCCAGACTGTTCAGCGTGTTTCTGCACTGCCCCACTAGTCTGGAGGATGTCGTCGCTGAGCACAAGGCTTTAATGGCCGCTTGACTGTCAGTCACAATGGCTATGTGACGCTTGGGGCTCGGGTTATGCTCCAGTCATCGACTGACTTCCAGTATCGCCAGTACTTCTGCTTGAAATACACTGGCGAAACCTGGCAGACTCAGATACACTGTGTAACCCCCACCTCCGACTCCACAGACCATCTTTGATCCATCGGTGAAGAATATTGTGTCATAGAGTTGCAGCACGCCATGTTCCACTCTGCCCTGGCTGGAAAATTCACAGCAAAGTTTCTCGTGAAGTTCAACTTGCGTATGGCATAGACCGTAGGGAATGTCCAGATTTCCCGAGGTATTTTGTCTAGGATGTTACTGTGACCGTAAGGCTCCGCTGCCCAGCATCCAGACTCACCTAGTCTGAAGGCACTGCACGCTACAACGTATTTAATATAGAGGTCTAGGGGGAGGAGATGCTGGAGTACATTGAGAGCATCTGCCGGGCAGGACTGGAGAGCGCCAGTAGCATCTGTACACGCGGTTCTTTGAATCCTATTAAGTTTCTTCCTGTTGTATTTTTTGCTCAAAACCTGCCACCATAGAATTGAGCAGTACGTTAGGAACGGACTTACAACAGCGGTGTACATCGAGTGAACCACCCTCGGCGGAGACCTCATTTTTTGCAAAGGTTCTCTTGGAGGTATAGAAGGCTTTACAGCCCTTCTTAACCCTCAGTTCTATGTCTAATCTCCAATTTAGATTTGGTTCCAGGATTCCACCCAGATACTTTACATTAGAGGAAAGAAACACCCTTTGTTCATTCAGCCGTGTAGGTGGAATTCAGGTACTCTTGGCTTGGTGGAGAATAGCATCAGTTCCGTTTTGGTTGGGTTTATGCTGAATTCGCATCTTGCAGCCCACAGGCACACCTTTTCTAACGCTCCTTTCATAATGTCGCTCATAATAGAGGGAAACATCGCTGTCACTAATATCACCAACTCGTTGGCATACGCTACTACCTTTACCCTGTTGTTGCCCAATATTTGTAAAATTTCGTCCATCACTATTAACCAGACAACCGGAGAGATGGCATCACCCTGGGGCGTGCCTCTGTTCACAGCTTTGACCAAGTGGTTGCCTCTCAGATCCGACTGGATTATTCTGGTACTTAGCATGGATATAATCCAATGCGTAAGATACCCCTCCAATCCAATACTGGCCAAGGCTTTCTTGATGGCGTTGATGCTAACGTTGTTGAATGCTACCTCTATATCCTAGAAGGCAGCTAGGATATACTGCTTGTACTGCAGTACCAATTACCTCGTGGAGAGCGGCTTTTGTGAATTTGCCTTTAAGGTGGCCTGCTGGGATTTAGAGATAAGCGATCCTTTAAGTGGAAGTCGGACGTATTGAGACTAATTGGTCGAAAGTCCTTCGCGAACTCATGGGCGTGCCTGTCTGCTTTCGGTATGGAAACCACTCGTGCGCGTCTCTAGCAATGCGGTACGTCTCCTAAAGAGATACAGTTCCGGTAAATCTAAACAAGCCACGTACAACCCTTTCCGGCTGCTTCTGTAGCATGGCTGGCATTATACCATTCAGACCCGGAGATCCGGAGATCCCCTCTTCAAGCAAGGCTCTGACTCACAGTTCTCCTCGTTGGCGGGAAAGTGCGTCTGAATTAGCAGTTCCAAGGTTTCACCAGAAGATTCCGTCCAGGAGCCTCCCGACTTTTTAAGAAAGGATGGCCTTTTACGTTCCTTGGACAGAAACTTACTGAGCCTCGCGGATTTGTTGGTGCTTTCGATGTTCTGGCAATATTCCAACCAAGACCGCCTCTTGGTGGCCTTGATGGCCTCGTTGTACTTCTTCAGGTAGTCCTTGTATGGCTTCCAATATTTATACCTGTAGCAGATATTGAAGATTTCCGTGGTCAGCTTCCTGAGGTTGGAGCGATCTTCATTCCACCACGGTGGAAGTGTCTTCTTGCTGTATTTAGCAGGGCACGAGACTTTAAAGGGAGTACCGAATGTCTGCTTCAGAGTCCCGACCTTTGACTTCATTTCGTCTGTCGTGCAAATTTGTACACCGGAGGGTTTGTTCTTAATCACTTGACCAAACTTTCTCCAATTGATCTTCCTAGGGTCTCTGAAGGGTTTGGAGACCTCTGCGGCGAGATTTAGACTGAAAAGTAGCCATCTGTGATTTGAGGAGGATCTCTGGTCAGACATTCTCCAGTTCTCTACCCTCAGAATCCCATTGTCGGTTATTAGGGTGATATTAAGGAGCTGCTCCCAACCGTCACAGTTCTCCGAACTTGGGAAATGGAAGGTTGGTTGGGCTCCTGTTACACACCGATAGGTTTGAAGTAATAATAAAATCAAAGAATGACACATCTCCCTCGTTGATTTCCGAGCTGCCCCAAAGCACATGCCTTGCATTGGCGTTACAGCTTATCAACAGGTTGGCCTTTTTAGTTGCTATGGTGCTCGTCAAATGTTGTAGTGCTACAGGCGGAGCTGATCGGTCGTGAGCCTTGTAAGCCGAGGTAATATACACATTCCCTGCCCCCACCTGCTCCAGTTTGAACACAACTATTTAAGGAAGTATTTCTCGAAATCCTACCATCCTATCCCACTTCCAGAATGTCCAGCCTGTACCACTAGAATTCCCGATAAAGTTGGAGTACGCGACCATTTCGGGAGTCTAGATACCGTTATCAAGAAGCATTTGGAAATTCCAGTACTGAAATTCAATCATAAATATAATTTTAGATTGTCAGCCCCACGAACATTTTCTTTTAGTGGACTTCGACAACATTATTGTGGTTCACAGGAGAGTCACTTCCTCAGCGGAGTATCAACTACCCGACTTACCAGTAAGTACTATTAGCCCGAGTGAGGTTGCACCCGGACACGCCTATGTGTGATATGGCTACTCAGACTATAGGGACTCTTCCATCCACTTCTCTTAAAAATGGGCTTGGGATCGTCTATGGGGAAGGGTACATCAAATACGTGCTTTCCACATGAATTGCTTGTAGACGTAATAGTTTGGTACTTGCATGTGAAAGCGACTAATCTAGCGCATTAGTCGCCCATATACGCTTTGGGAAGCCTCTTGCTAGTTTTAAACTCCTGGGACAATCATCCTAAAAGCGGCCAGAAAAAGACTGATCTTTAGTGTTAAACGTTGCAGGAGACCATAATTTAAACAGAAGCCCACTTGGCAATTGTCAGACACTGACGCACGGTATCCAGGCTATACTCGTCACCTGAAAGGGTATCCAAAAATAGTATAGAATTGAATTTCCAGCTACGTACGACTGAAATGGTCGCATTCAATTTTGCTTATATAGGAAAATCCCAACAGCTCTCATACTTAAAGGGGGGTTTCTGGATATTAATCAGTGAAAATTTCAGGACTACAGGCCAAACTGATTGTCTTACTTGCACACTTGGTGGACATTCTATTATTTATTCTGTTCCACTAGAAACTTGGTAAAAAGAGGACTCAGTCATGAAACACCTTAAGCGGTTAATGCAGGCTATTTTTCATTTCCATTTTCCAAAATTCCTGAAGCGCGATCCATAATTGACTGCAATAACTAAATTGATTAATCATACAAATCGCCAGGCAATCATTCACAAGTTCGAAAACCATTGAATCAGAATATCTTGAGCTATGATATAAATAATCTGCCAACGAAGCCAAACTCTTGCCATTCATTCAAAAACTTGGTCCTTGCAGTCTCAACCCTTGCCATGATTCCGCCATAACAATTATAGCCACTTCGGGAAACTTTCAATGTCTTCTGGTGTAAATCAAAATTAATGGTCATAGAGAAACTAAAGTTTAGGAAAAACGCTTTACAAGCAACAGTAAAACAATAGCAAGCAAATCGGAAAACAAAAGCCTGGGGACGACGAACAATGGAAAGTGAAGCTCCTCCACTCGTCCGTTTATATTGAACTTCCTGCTTGTTTCCTTTGTACGTTGGCTCCTTAAGCGTCTTCGGTAAAAAGTATCTGAGTTGGTCCTTTTTTGCTGTCGGGAAATCTCATCAACTTCACCGTTTTGATGAGTTGGCAGAATGAGCTCATTATGACCGGCGAAAATTAACTAAACTCAGTTTTGTCCGCCCGCTAAATTTATAGCACGTGCTATAATTATCCTAGGAATGGAGATGAGGATAGTGTTGTGCTCTATTTTTTTCAGTTGGCTGAAGTAATTTTTCCTGCGGACTCGGCTCCATTAGCTGGATAGGACGATAGTGTAATGTATTCAATCAAGTTTATGAATGGAGTAACCACGAGTTGGTGCAAGCTTTTCAAAAAAGTCAATTTTGGATGATGGCGTGTTGAATATTTTCCATCGCAGAAAAGACCATTTCCTTGTAGTGGATGTTAGTTAGTTAAGCTTCGTTGGCTTCTGGCTTACTGGCGTTTGTGTAGAGTCTCATTTTGGACAGGCATTCACGTAGTCATTACCTATTCTAATTAATATGGTGTTTCCAATAGTTAGCCCTGGTGATTTTTGCATATCTTGCTGTGTTTGACGCGGTTGGGTGATTGAGATAAGATGGCAAACTATAATTTTGAAGAGATTCGGAGATTCCAGAGTTCCGTACAGACTTGCAATTTTTCTGTTGGTTTTGGGAGTCGTCACTATTGAAAAAATTGAGTTGACACTTCAAATACATCTAACAAGCCCCAGCCACTATGCGCAAAATAGGAGGCTAGAAAAGCTTTAAGGCATAGTGTTTGTGTCCTACTTATGAAGAAATCAGTCCCAGTTTGAATTATTAGGATCACTCCCGGAAGCACACAGTATCGGCTCAAAACAACCTGAAGAAGTATTTGTACCGAAACATGAACAAGTCAAAAGAGAGGAAGAATTGATTGAAATATTGGCGATCATTAAGTTTACATGTTTGGATGTCTATCATCATCATCAACAGCGGCAAGCAACCCGGTTAGGCTCCAAAGTCTACTAACTCCATTTCCCTAGCAGTTGACACTATTGCTCCATCGGAAATAGGGTCTTCTTTTTCTTGTTCCACTACTTGCGAGCAGGATCAACCTCGTTCATATGGAATTGGTGATCTGCCTACCGCAGACTAATGAGCCGGATTTTGTTAACAACCAAATGGTCATCATATTGCTCATAAATTTTGTCGTTATACTCGTATAGGTTCCGAAAATCTTCCTGTAGGGTGCAAACAAATTTTCACAGAAACAGCTTTTTTAAGCTGAAACAGATTTGGTTGACTATCAACAACTGTGCGTGGAATTCGCTGTTGATGCTGTCTTAATGGTTTTAAGTATGAGTGCAGTATGGTTGGAACACCATCTTCCTCTCCACCATATGCTTTTATCGTTAGCTTGCCAAAAGTAATTATAATGCAATGACAGTTACAAGTCCGCTATCGTTTCACTTGAGAGTCTTTCTAGCCATATTTATAGGGTACTTATTCGCCTTCAGCACCTTGTTCAGATTCCTTCTCACCATCTTGAACCTGGGATAATGGAACTGCCAGTGCTCTGACTCTTTCGGGGGAACACACAATCAAGTGTGGTAATACACTTTTTTAGCCGTAGAAGCACTTTTTAGCTGAGAAAGTCGGGCAGCTCCATATCAAGTGTAGCGCCGTCCACCTCCTCATATTGGTTGAATTTAGCCGAGATGACCAACCCAATTATTTCCATGTGACAGTTTAAGAGAAGTCTCCAGTTAAAACCCATACTACTCTTTTTTTTTTCTATCTCCACTCCTTAAGAGACAATAAAAACAGCGCTCTAGCGGTCCCGGTTGCCGGATGGAGTTTAAATTTTTCTATTCGGCTGCATGAATTATTGCAATTTCACTCTTCAGAGTATGTGAGTGGATGGCCAGATGTCAAAAATGGTTCTTGCACCACCTTTCTGGGTCCAAGCGCTTGGGGAGCAGCCTGTCAGCTACCTCGGTACCAGCGATGTTCGCGTGCTATGGTACCCACATCAGGAATGTTTAGTTCAATCAAACAGCCTTGAGTGTTGATAACGCTGCCTGACTGCCGGAATAGATTAGAATGGTGTTACTCTGCTGTTTTTGGTGCAAAAATTATTCCTCTGTCAATGAAATAGCACATATGTGTGGCTGAAATATGGTTGTCATTTTCCCGAGAGGTAGGGATAGTTCCCTAATCTGATTTCTAGAGAACCCCACTGCACCCAATCCGTCTTCCATGATTAACGGCGTAGAACTCATTGCTTATTACTGGAGCAACTGGCAACTGAACTTGTGAATCAAACAAGCAGCTTCTTGCTGTTAATAAAGTTGTATGGTCTGTGGGCCATCTGCCCATCTGACTTCTGTTCGACCAGTATGTGAAGTATCCACCTGATATATGTATTGTTTATGAACCGATCTACTGAGATGAAATGTTGGGTGTTTCCAGAGAAATGCACTTGAAGCAAATGGTTTGCCGTTTCTTCACCGCTTTCTGTATATCTGACGCCCTGTAAGCGTAGATAACCCAGCTTCTGGCTATCCTTTTTGACAAGTATTCGCTTTAGCGTTAAGACTGCCTTGAGAGAGTTACTCCCTTCCCAAATGCGTCTCCATGATAATCGTTTACCCCAGTTTATGCTCTTCTATAAATCTTTCTTAGCCTTCTTGTATTGATTCTGGCCGGCGGCTAAATCAGACTGTAGAGGTCGGTTGTAGAGCACACTTGTCGTTCTCCTCTGTTTTGTCAATTCCAAATTCCATCATCTTGGTTAAGCGTTCCTTTGCGCATTGAGGAAACAGCTATCATCGAAAGTTTCTCAAATGTTAGTTGCTTCCAGGAATCGTAACTCGGGCGCTCAGTTCTGTTTTGTACGTCTCCTAGTTGGTTTTTCCTTGATTCCGAAATGGATTCTACCTTCACGGTGGATGATTTCCACACCAATAACCCATGGTTCTTGTATGAAGCTTATACATGTCATGTAGATATTCATCCGTCAACTGATAAGTACAGTAGATGCTTTACAATGCTGTAAATTTATTTGAGAAATATGGCCGCACCAGATGAAGATGTGGTGGACTGGTTGACTACCATGGCCTATGTGTTTCCAATGAAAGTAAGTCGATTCTGCGGAGCCCCTTTCTACCGAGGCAAGCCTATTTGAAACTGAGGGTCCCCAGGTACTAAGAGTTTACTTTTCATGCCCACATCATAAGCCTTGTGACTATTCAGCCCGCAACATAGTAGTCGCCGTTTGCCTTGGGGTTCTTATTGCCGCTTAACTTCTGGTGCCAGCTTTGGTGCCCTAGTGCCCTTGTACATCATATACTCAGGAGCTTATGTTGGACGTTTCACATAGGTGTTTGAACAAATTTACTTTACCCCTTCGTATGGCTTCGCTCGAGTTACCTCGTTGTTGACTATGCGCGTCTTTCAGTGTGACCTGTTTGGCGTCTTAGTCTGACACTGTACTCGCTTTGTGCGCAATCAAGCTAAGAGAAAATGCGTTTGTTAATAAGTACCATTTCTCCGAAGTACTACTTCCAATTTCTTAATTCCCATCCCGACAGACAATTACATCAAAAATTCTTTTTTTAAAATAATCAATTTAATTTTACTCGCAAAACTGTATCACAAACCTCATACCTTTCCCCAAAACTTTGAAACCCATTTCCATTTAAATACTTCAAATTTAAGCATAGCAATATTGAGAAATAATTGTTGTCCGCTTGCTTCTACATTGGCTTATTTATGCTGCATATTATTATATGCAATCCTAAAGTTCGTTTGTGGCTAAGGCGAGTTCCAAGCAAATACCAATGGATCTGAAGTCTGTTCGAGTCATGCAAATTGGGTGAATTTCGGGCGAGTTGTTTCTATGGTCACAACCGACGTGAATTTCAAACCGAAGTTCGGGGTTAATCGAAGCAATATTCGCGGGAACTGGACCGGCTGAGCGAGGGTGAACCGGCAGGTCAGTGACTGGGAATTAGTCTCTTGTCCATTGGAAGAGGAGGATCTTCCCGATGACGAAAAGTTCGCTAAAAAACAGAAGAAGGGTTTTTGGTTGGTGTTTGCTGTCAGTGTAGATGAATTTATATTGGATTTTCCTTCGGTGTTTTAAAATTTGACAAATGAAGAAAATGAAGAAAAGATTGAAAGTGATTTGGAGACAAAGCGACGTTCAGCCATTTTTTTATTTTTCCGGAAAACTATTTAAAAAAGATAATTATTATGGATACTTTGCGTACACCATCCGTACACCTTTTGCTTACGAAATACAATGAATTCGAAGGGAATATTTTTTTCATCGTTCAACTATGTATCTCTATGGTTTTTTGTTTCTTTTGCAATATTTGAGCGTGGAATCTTGTGGGTGAATGCATTTCGCAGCAATCAGTGATAGAACCAATAGCGTCTCGTAGCTTGAAGTTGAACCGCATGAGCGTTGTGTTGTTCGCTTTTCTGGTGTCAAACTCACAAGTGAATGCATTTGCTAACAGGCAGCATTTCTTCTTTTTAAAGTTTTTAGCAACCACACACAGCTTCCTTAATACGCTCCACCCAATTTCTTAATTCCCATCCGGACATTCACATATATTAAAAATTTGATGCTTAAAATGGCTATTTTTATTTTCATCTTATAATTCTATTTACAAAACCCTATCGGCTATTAAATTCCCTCAAAAGCTTAAAATGTATTTAAATATTTTTAAATATTAATGTATCAAATTCTTCAATATTCAGAAAGCGATCAGCGCGATTATGATTTTTGTTGTTGCCTTCGCCTCGGCCTGCTCATGCTGCATATTATTAGAAGCACTCATAACGCTTCATTTTGGCAAGAGAGAAATGCATACGAACGCAAATTTATTCTGTTGGTACAGTGATGTTGGACAATTTACGAAATTCTCCAAGGCGCCGAAAATAGAAAAGAGATATCCAACGGGAAGTGAAGCCTAAATCATGCACGCGAGTGATTGAAAAGTCCACATAGGAATCCGAAACTAAGAAGTATAACGAAGTTCATCATATAAAAAGTCCTTGGGAGAGTTGAATATCCGATAACGCTTAGTCTTTAGCGAGTAAGTTTAGGGACAGTTGTTCCCAACAAATATCGAGTGATTTTAAGCTTCTATATACAACCTTGCGGGCCAATGTTCATACTTTAGTTAACTTACTATTCACTAAGTTTAAATTTTTCTTAGACTTCCATGTTGCTCAAATGAATTCTTGGTGAAGAAGGATTCAAAGTTAGAAATATCAATGTTACTCTGGCAGTTAACATGCTATTTGTAAGGATGACCGCTGGTGGAGTTTGCACTATGAAAGAACTCTCAACTAGCGTGCTTTTTAGACAAACAACAAGGCAAAGAGGGAACGTGCGATCTAATTGCAGCAAAAAAAGTTACGACAATTTTTCTCATTTGAATACTGGGACGAATTACAATAGAATTTATATAAATTTCAAAGTGATTTGTTGAAGGTTTGATTTTTTATAAACAGCTCCAGCGCTATTAAGAGTGGATAATTTTTAACGTTGTATTAGCGCAAGTATGATTGAACTACTGGCCTATGCTGACGATATCGACATCATGGGAAGAACCACCTGAGACAAACAAACTGCCATCATCCAGATCGAGCAGGCGGAGTGAGATCTTCGGCTGCACATCAAAGAAGGCAAGACAGAATATATGGTGGCAACGTCAGCACCGAAGACCAACCAACCAACAACATCAAACCGCACTGGTCAAACACAAACACGAAGAAGAATAAGGATAGGAGAATACAACTTTGAGACCGTTGACAATTTCTTCTATCTATGGTCGAAAATCACAACCGATAACAGCTACAATGATGAAATCCGCGCACGGTTGTTGTCAGCCAACAGAGCCTATTTCAGCTTACAAAACTGTTCCGCTCGAAACGTCTTACCATAGGGTCAAAGCTCTTTGGGAACTCTACATGAGGATGGACCTACACAACGACGAAATCTATGAGCGATACCATGACCGTCCGGTTGTGGATAAAATCCGGCTCAATAGGTTACGATGGGCGGGTCACTTAATCCGTATGGATGAGGATGATCCAGCCCGGAAAGTCTATAAGGGTAATATCTATGGTAGAAAAAGAAGTCGTGGCAGGCCCTGCCTAAGATGGAGCGATGGCGTAGGTTAGGACGCCACACAGCTTTTAGGGATATCGAATTGGTGGACCTCGGCGCAAAACTGGGATGTCTGGAGTTCCTTATAAAGGCAGGCCTAGACCGGATACCGGTTGTTGCGCCGTTGATGATGATGATGATTTAAAAAAAACATAAGATGTATCCGTAAGAATATTTTATTTGAGAGCTCTGAAAGGGGAGGGTTTTCTGATTCATTCTTTGTCTTTTTTTTTAAAATTTTTCATTTGGGAGAGAGCTCTCATGTTTCTGCATAAAGTAACTGACGCATCTAATTCATTTCTAACATAAGAAAAGAGGGTTTTATCCACCTCGTTGACTACCACCGCCGCGGGGCAGATACAACAGGGTCGAGGGATTCGGATTTTTTCGCAAATTATCACGCATATTATAACTTTGGCCGTGGTTCCACCATTTTTTCATTGAAGTTTACCTGGGAAATATATTTACTTAATTTTTTTCAAAATAGTGTACTTCCTGGTACCTGGTACGTTTTCTACCACAGAAATTGCCCACAATGAAAACTAGGTGAAACACGATCGAGCTCTTCAATTAAACTATTTAACATCTGCTCAGTCGACCCTCCTCGAACCTGCTCGATCGCAGCACTCGTTTGCCCAATATTTCGCTTAATCAGAAGCAAGCCCAAGTAGTGCATTTTGCAATATGCAAGATGATTAAATCTAAACAACAATAAAAAGGGTTAATAATCGTTTTCTAAATGTTAGAAAATGTGTATATTAACCCTGAAATATTTCAATAAATTTTAGGTTATTATGGAAAGAAAATTTTGTAAATTGGAGTGAAAATGACAACCAGCATCAAAGAACACATAGGGGAAGCGGGGGTAGCATTAATGAGAGGGTAGCAGCAGGTGAAATAAAATTGTCAGTGGCCAACCATACCATGAAGAACTACGAGATGCTATAAACTAGTAATGTGGACGTTAGTTATCCTGGAAAGGTTAGAAATCTCCATTCTGCCTGATGAAAGAAGGATGAATAGGGAACATGCTAAAATGACCTTTCAACCTAATTTAAAAATAATTAGTGAAGCATCAGGGTCTTTTTGGATTTATATTGTAAGCACTGTGGAAGGGAGGAACTTGCTCTCCAAATATGTATATATGTAATTAAACATACTACGGTTTTCCCTAATTAAAAAGCAATTTGTTTTTTTTATCCATATACTCAGGACAACCTAAAAGTTCAACACCAAAACTGAACAACTGATTTTTAACATATGTGAATATTGGGATGGAAAATAAGAATTGCTGCAATGGAGTTCTTGAAAGGAGCTTGCAGGTCGGAATAGGAGAAAGAGAAATATGTTGAGTTCAAGGAAATGAGTCTCTCTCTCTCTCTCTAATCTTTGCTAATGATCACCAAAGGGTCATTTTAGCATACGGAAGGGCCATTGAAAATAAATAATAAAAATGAAAATATGGAGTTCATGTAAAGCTGTAAAGCTGTTTTTCCCATCCGCTAGTGTTAATTTATACGTCTTGCATATACCGATATTTCGGGAATCACTTGTTCCCTTCATCAGTGTTAACAAGTCCCTAGAAGAATGGTATTTGATATATTAATATTAATAATTTGAGCATCTTTGGCCAAATTTACGGCATAACTACCTCTGGTTATTTCCTTTTATTTTATCTATTTTCAATAACCATATGCCATTTCTAACTCTTCTTCAGAACAGGTCATGATGGAACGATCGAATTCCATAAAATTCACAAATTCGTTGGCAAGCAAAGAACAATTTCAATTATTCAGATATTAAAATATTTTGGTGAAGGATTAACGTTTTAACCCCTCTTCCTTTGTGTGGTAGGAGCAGGCGAAACTTTCAAATACAACAAAACTGAAAAACAAAATAAAGGGTACAAAAAGCATACAATTAAAGTAGATACGAATTACTACTAGAATTACATTTTACTGTGGATAAAACCATATGCGTTAAGTAGAGGTTGTTATCTGAAAGTAAAAATATGAATTGTGTAATTTCAAGTACTTGAAAATGTTGGAAAACTTTGGCAGTAATGGCATGAAAATGGTTATGGGTTATGCTGGGGATAAATAAGACGTGATTTCCAGGGAATGGATGCAAACATATTCTCCAGAATTTACTGAATATTTGGGGTAATCATAATATAATATATAAAACTCATAATATTCAAGTTTTATGCCGGCTTGTTAGCTTTAATTGGCCATTCCCTTCATCTACCTCTTTTTGGTCTATGTATAATGGGCGTATTTTGGGTCGAAATAACCGGGGGCCCGCCTATGTACATATTATAATAAAAACAACAACTGTAACAGATTTTGTGGTATTTTTCACGCAACCACTCTCACAACGTCTTGATGGCCTGTTTTGTGTACATTTAGTATTATGCTTTAAGGAAATATTGAAGTTTTTCAATTTCTAGCTTTTCGGATGATCAGTATGGAACTCTGTCTAAGGTGGAAACTTTTGGTGCCCAGGATGACACAGTAAGTTAATACTAATATAAATTGTGCTAAAATCTTCATAATTGATTTTCAATAACAATTCGAAATATCTGCCGCACTTATTCACTCATTGTCAATAAATACAACATAATTGATAATGCCACAAATATCTTTGAAATATCTCCCCGATAGAGCCACCCGGCCCTCTCCTACTTTAGTCCCTGACTTCCAAAAGGCGAACTGGAAGCTCATTAATCGCACACTTAAATCCAAACTTGAACCTCTATTCCTCCCTACCAATGGAAAAGTTTCCAACGATACTATTCAATGGACAGTTCGTCAATATACTGAAGTAATTTAGCAAGTGTGTGACGAACTGATACCTTCTCGTTCCCTTAACTACCGCAAGCTAATTTCTCTCACAAATGATATTATTGAGGATATCAAATACAAACGTTCCCTAAGGCGGAAACTATTTAGAAATATATACTCTCCGCAATCCTCTCCCTCCGTGACGAAATCCTTTCCCTTGACAAGTCAATCCGCGATAGAATTTTAACCGCAAACGCCTCTCCAACATAGAACTGAACCCTGATACCTTCAGGGAACTCAGAACAACTTGTCCTCGTCTAGGCAACTCCCATTCCGAAAAATATTTCAACTCCCGAAAAGATTAACTAGCCGATCGCTTCCTTCAAGCGCACCATTGTACCCTCCACATTCGTGATCAACACTTCGAAAGTGTTTTGAGCGAAGCCATTGAACAACTTCAATCCGCATCAACTTTTTACCGGCCCAGTCCCAACCTAAACCTTTTCTCTCAATCCCTTATCCATCCCGATGAACATGATGATGTTTCTCCCATCCAATTTGTCAGCCCAAGTTCAATGGAAGCAGTGGGTCTCGACAAAATCCCTTCCATAGTGTTGAAAAAGTGCGCTCCGAACATTTCCACCACACTTTCCTCTATCATTAATCACTGCTTCCTCAACGCTCACTTCCCCACCGATTGGAAAAGTGCTCGCATTGTACCCATCCCGAAAAAGAACCATAATCCACTTAATCCTGATAGCTATCGGCCCATCTCTATCCTATCTTCCTTCACCAAAATTTTCGAGCGAATCATAAGCACGGCACTTCCAACAACACTCTACCCGAGTTCCAATTCGCTAACCGAACTAAACACTCGGTTGAGCACGCACTGCTTGTCCTCAAGACTGGTATCCTTCTAGGTACCAATCGGAGGACAGCCACCATGGCCTGTTTCCTTGACCTAAGGAAAGCTTTCGACTCCGTATGGCAATATGGACTCACGTGTAAGCTTTCCGAAATCCTCAATTTCCATCCGCATCTCTGTAAACTAATTCTTAGCTTTTTAGATGGGCGGAAATCTTTAATCAACATCCAGCAGCACCTTTCCTCGTCCTATACTTGTCCCGCCGGCATTGCTCAGGGTTCAGTCCTTTCTGCAACCCTTTTCTGTCTGTTCACCGCAGACATCCCCAAACCAACGCCTCACCCGTATCCTATCCGGATCCTCCAATACGCGGATAACCTAATCCTTCATACCGCCACCAAAGATATCTCCCGCGGTGAAGCGCGTCTGAATGATTATTTAGACGAACTTTACATTATTTCACCCGTTGGAAACTCTCCTTAAGTCCCGATAAGTGCGAGACCATTGTCTTCCATGGAAACATGAGAATGACGCCGAAAATGTGGAGTGATATTAGATCTTTATCACTTACAATCCACGACGATGCCATTCCTACTGTAAAAGAAGTCACATACCTCGGAATGACAATGAATTCCCGTCTCACCCACGTCCCTCATATAACGAAGGCAGTAGGCCGTGCAACTGGTGCCTTCAGGGCCTTGTATAATAATAATAATAATAATCGTTGGCGCAACAATCCATATTGGATCATGGCCTTGAAGTGTGTTAGAGCACTTTATTAAAGACCGTAACGGTACACTACAGTACACTGTAGGAGGCAATGTGATCAGCACTGCGCTCGCCCGAGATTATTACCCTGATTTGATTCAGGTACTCATTCACAGCTGAGTCGACTAGTGTCCGACATCCAGTCATGATAACAAATCCCTCTGTCGCCAGTGAGATTTGAACCCCGACCTTCCGTACCTTGCGCTCTAACCACTCAGCTATCCGGACACGGTCCTTGTATCCTATCCTTAAATAGAATATCCCTACTTCAAAAAGGATTAAGCTTATTTGTTATAAGCAGCTTATCCACCCACGCTTCATTTTGGGCTTCATTTTCTGGTCTGATTGCTCCCCATCACAAATGAAACGGCTCCGCCTCAAGTAGCACAGAATCTTTCGCCACTGCGCCAACATTTTTAAAAACGAAAACCGCTCCGAGTACATTTCCAACCATATCCTCTACGAGTCCTGCCAAACCCCACGTATCGATGCCTTCCTTGCCCGTCATACCCTCAACTTCCTGGTCAAGTGTGACTCCCATCCCAATCATCTTGTCTCCAAAGTTATGCAGATCGAAATCGTTGAAGATAACCTTCTTCAGACTCATCTGTTTCCCCAGATCATCTTATCCCTCCATTCACTGAACCATCTTTTCGATCCCCAAGGTTGAGTAGTCTTCTACACAGGCAATTTCTCCGATTCCAAATTTGTTAAACCTAACTGGTGTTCGACGTATCAACGAACGTCTCAAATCTAAAGTTTACCGCAACGTCTTCCGTCAGGTCGCACTCTATGGTTCTGAGTGTTGGCCGACTATAAAAAACAATGAACGGGGTCTTGCGGTAATGGAGACGAAGATGTTGCGTTGGACTAGTGGCGTGACACGTTTTGATCACATCCGAAATGAGGATATGCACGTAATTGACGCTAACGGCAAAAGGTCGGCCGATATAACAGGGGCTTGATACGCTAGATGGTGATTTAAAAGCCTCGCGATTGCACCCAGATCAGGCATTTAATAGAACCAAACGCCGATCACGACGAGGCGACTCCGGTTGTGAACAGGACAAAGGCTGAAGAAAAGGGAGAAGTTATTAGGTCTTGAAAATCATAAAACTGAGTTTAGAATATGGGAGGGAGTCTGAAAAGGAAATTATAAAAGATTTGCATGGTGCATTAGCGGGTATTTTTCTTTGAAGTGTTGAACAGATATTTGGAGGGAAAAATATGAAATGTCTACCCTCAACAAAAAAGTCCAACTTAATGATGGCTCTTTTGATGATCTTCCAACTATTTGATTTTATAAATATTTTGCTATTTTTTTAGGTTAGTTGTTGTTAATGTGGAGTATCAGCTGAAAACTACAAAATATCCTGATTTTTTTTTTGAATCTGACTTGATCCTTTATTTGTATGTACATATTTCGACTTTATGATGAAGAGGACTGGATATATTTGGTTACCATTTACGCGGTTACCTCACATACGTTTTAGCTCGCTCACGACTTCCCAAGAAGCCCGCACTCCTCTAGTGTTCTGCGCCAAGTATATTTGGGGCGACCCACTTGTCGGCCATTTTGAGCGATTGGATCCAACTGCATGGCGTAGCCCGCAATGTAATTGTCGCCCCTTCTTAATGTGTGACCTATCCACTGCCACTTAGACCTTCCGATCATGGTGCATATGAGAGCCAGGCCTCTGAGCCTACCAAGTTTTTCGTTTGAGATAGTGTCAGGCCAGCGTATCCTGATGATATAACGCAGACAAGTGTTCACGAAGGCTTGGAACTTTTGAGCCGCGGGGGGTTCACTTTCGATGTACTACTCCCATATGGCAACATAGAATGAATGCTATCACGGAACAGTTTCCACTTGATCTTGGTGTTGAGATAATAAAGAAAGGAAATATATCTCATCAGCGTAGTTGGGGCATTTGAGGATATTCGTCATCGATCATCGAAGAACGTTATCCATAATAAAAAGAAATAGTATCGATGACAGGATTCAACCCTGGCGGACTCCGCTTTGGACCTCAACACCATCCCAGATTTTACCTCGGTGCAGCATGTGACGTTTTTTGCCATTATATTTCGCTCTGATAATGGCTATTGGTTTCTCCAGAATGCCCCTTCACTTGTCATTTCATCCGAAAGAGGAGGAGCTTCACCGGATATGACACGGTTAAAAACCATGATGAAGTTTTCTTTCCACTCCTTCGAATGCTCGTCATCATGGATGAGGGTTTAACCGTTAATGTCCTTCACCATTTTGAAGATTTGCAACCACATAGAAGTACTCTCGTGATGCAATATACACTTCGGAAATCATTGCATTCTGCGGCGTCTTCTGCTTCCCTAACCAGCACAATAGCAAATTCTCTTTTATTAGGTCGCACACTACCCTGAACTTCCAGGGACTGCGCTCGGTATCGAAGTTCGAGCGCGTCACGCCTGCCATCATTCGCAGCGGTCAATAAAACTTGCATAAGATCTGGCTAAGCGCGGAATCGTGGAAGCGAATCGATGAATGAAAGGGATTGAATTCATAATTCCCATCTCATGAATGACGATTTATATCCAGCATTTAACATTCAACAATTTAAAATAATTAATTTAACTAATTTTTTTTTTTAAAACCAACCAATTGATTGCTTTTTCCTAAATCCAAGAATCCATTCAATATGCAAAAATTCCCATATATGCAAAAGAGGGGTGTACGTTTTTTTCACCGAGTACCAGTATTTTCCGAAACCGACATTGGTTTTGGAGTGCGGTAGTCCGAAGAAGGTCAATTATTTCAAGGGCCTGTTCTCAGGTTATAACCTATCTGGTCTCCGTCGGTTTGCATTAGATTTCCATATCTACTTTCTTCTGATTGCTCCTCAACAGCATGTCCAAGAAAGGTAATTGACCTTCCTTTTCCATCTCCATAAGTGAACTCTATACTGGGGTGCAGTTCTTGCGTATTTTTGAGGCGGCCAGACTGACTGGTTAACCCGACCATACCGTCAGCAACTTGATTAGCAAAAGCGAAAAGACACTCTAACGGCAAGCAAACACCAAGCTGACTCTGGATCAACAGCCCAGACGGAAATTAGTTTTAGATTTCAACGAAATTTTCTTTCGTCGACCATGACTCAAGGTCATCGGTTTCCGCGATGATCCCAAGTCAGACATGTTCCCTGATGGTCTGCGGCTTACTGCATAGTAACGTGTGCGTATTTCGGAAAACGCTCGACGAACCTCTGTGAAACGAGGGGTACTAAAATGTTGTATCTAAGCAGTAGGAGCAGATAATAAAGAGGTTCATGTTATCAGTCTACTTCATCTGTTGCTTAACCGAACCTGCTGACGTGGTCGCCACAGATTGTGACGAAACAGCTACAGTAGACGGGGCCATGGTTCTGGTCATCGTGAAACCTTTACGTTCGGACTCGTACTTATTTTTCACATATTATTTTCATTTATCCCCTTATTATTTGTTGTTTCTTTTCTTGTTTTCCTTTTTATTTGAGAATATATTTTAAATTTAATTTCAGATAAATCCTATTTGATTTGCAAACTCGCTTTCCCCCTCTCCTTTTTTACGGTTAGACGCGCGCGATCGAGCCGTTAGCCAACCCCCCCCCCCCCTCGTTTTTATCCCATTCTGCTAACTTCAGTTTTCCATATCCTTGCCCTTGTGCTCCTTAACTAGTATCGTTTTCTTTCACGGTGTGAAATCTTAGATTGATAGTTAGCAAAAACGCTTATGAGGTCAGTTGTTCGGCTAAGACAGTTAAGTCATCAAGGGATGTACCATGGTGGAACAGAAACTTGGCTAGCATGAGAACAGAGGCACGAAAACTCTTCAACCGGGCAAAACAAACCGGGGACTGGCAGAGGTACAAAAATACACTCACTGCGTATAGCAACGCAATCAGGGAAGCAAAATGGAACAGCTTCAGGGAATTCTGTGAAGGCATCGAACAGATCACAGAAGCAACTAGGCTTTACAAGGCTGTAGCTGTAGCCACGGTGGCAGGTGCCAACACCGTCTGCCACTCCAGCAAAGAATAAAAGGAGAAGGAAGGAGAACTGCAAACTAGCAAAAGAGGTATGTTCAGAAGTTAGGCTAAGGTGGGCATTGCGAACTTTTAAATCACTGAGTAGATGGCATTTTCCCAGCACTAATCCAGAGAGGCCTAGGAATCATCTTAGAGTTTCTTCTGAGGGTGGTAAGAGGGAGTATAACACTGGAATATATACCAAAGGCATGGAGACGGGCAAAAGTGGTCTTTATTCCGAAAGCGAGTAAAAAGGATCCTTTTCGCCCTAAATCTTTCACATCACTGTCAACACGCTTACCGGGCAGGACGGGCAACTGAAACTGCTCTGTATCAGCTGACAGATGTGTCAAGGGATGCCATAGAAACAAAAAAAATAGCACAGTGTTTGTTTTTGGATATCGAAAGAGCATTCGACAACACATCAAACACAGAGATACAAGATGCCTTGAGCTGCAAGGGAGTGGAAAACACCCTGGCTTTCTGGATGGGCAAAATTCAAGAAAGGAGGCAAATAAACAGGTACAAATCCTATTGTCATGAACACTACTCAAGGTTGTCCACAGCGCGGGGTACTATCCTGGACGTGCTAACAAATACTGGAATACAAGTCCAGGGTTACGCGGACATTATTGTAATCAATAGGGGCAAATACGAAGATAACCTATGTGATGGAATCGAAACTGGACGAAGGGTTACTAGTGCCTGGTGCAGGAAGGCGGGACTGCGAATCAGTCCAGCCAAAACGACCATAGTACCATTCACTAGGAGACGTAAGCTTGATCACCTGATAGCCATAAGATTACATGATATGGAGGTAAAACGAGGAGCAGAGGTCAAATATTTGGGAATTTCGTTAGACCAAAAATTACTCTGGAAGACAGATGTCGGAAACGCTTGTCCGAAAGCCACATGGGCTCTGATGACTTGTAGGGCCATAGTAGGAAAAAAATTAGGTTGCAGCCCGAAGATACTACTTTCGATATATACTGTAAAAGTAATCTGGGCAGAAAGAACCGAACTCAGCACACAAGCCAGGGAATTACACAAACTTGAAAGTCTGGCTTGCGTGTGTATCAGTGGGGCAATGACGACATGCCCAACGGCATCCCTGGAGGTCCTTCTGGGATTAACCCCTCTCCATCTGCACATACAGAAGCAAGCAAGGGGGCAATATTCAGGAGGCTTGGAGTATCAGTGAGGCGGGGAGCTGCCTGAACAGAAGGAAGATTGATATTCTTTCTAGGCGGTATCCCGAATTACTGATACCAAGGGATAACATGACAACGAGGTTTTACTTTGACACGAAGTTTGAAACACGCTGGAGTAATAGGGCAAACTGGGAGAGCGTGGCTGTGACATATGGCTTAAACCAGCAACTGATTACTTGGTACATTGACGGATCCCCCACAGCAGAGGGAGCGGGTGTCGGTATCATTGGTCGAAGGAAAATGTACTTTGCGCGAATGGGTATATTCCAGGCAGAAATATACGCCACAGACAGATGTGCCTCTTTTAATCTTCAAAGAAACTACAGTGGGCAGAACATTGCAATTCTCACCGATAGCCAAGCGGCGATCAATGCACTTAGGTCCAACCAGGTGAACTCGAAACTGGCATGGGAATGCCTTGAAAGACTGTATTCAGTCTCGGCTCGTCCAATAGGGTCTGGACACTCTGGGTTCCAGGCCATGCTGGATTGGAAGGCAAAGAGGCAGCGGACGAACTAGCCAAGAAGAGAGCAGGGACGCCTTTCACAATCACTTCACAAGTGCCACCAATGGTTAACCATGGTATGCACTCACGAGGGCTGCAGCTTCCTCCATCCTCTTATTGGTACAGGTCATGACAGTCAGATATCGATCGTAGAACCTGTCAATATTGATTTTGCGATGTTAATCTCCTGGCAACCAATTTTCAAATAAATTAAATGCGTATTGTCCTAAATCTAAAGTGTCATAGAGCCGTTACCTTTAAAATGTATTCAAATTGAATTTGGTTGAGAACAATATATGCAATTACTAAATAAACACACCCGGTACTGGCGCTGCAATACATTATCTCACGTAATAAATCCGTCCATGAAAAGATTAAAAGATAATTACGTTTAAACATATAAATTCTATTCATGATACGATAATATTTCATTAATCCACTTTGTATTTATTTCACCTTTGCACATTATTATTCAAATAGTTCATGCTCAACTTCCGGGCAAAATGGACAGGACTTTAAAGCGTCATGTGGTGTTGGCTGCATGATGTCCCGCAATCCACCCCCTGTAAAAAAGCTAGCCATGCAACCGTGCATGAACTGAACAATCTGTTGACCCTAGCTTGTATCTGTTCAGGATCATAGTGTCCAGCATGCGGAATCATTTATATTTTTGTCACAGCAAAAGTTTCATTAGCATATCATGCATTTTGAATGAATTTTAATATGGTCATTCCCAGGGAGGTGATGAAATATGGGAGATGAATGGAAAAAGGATTTCGCATTCTGCATTTAGCAATTGGTACAATAATTTTACATGGACGGTCTTTGACACTGCGTCAGGTAAGGGTGGTCGCAGTTTCATTTAAATATGCAAGTGTTCACGTTTTTTTTCGGTAACAGGATTGGATGTTGATTCATTAATAGTTCAACTGGATCCTTCAAAAAATCACGCAGCTTAAATCTCTTTGCAATTGGAATTGATTTCAAGTTAATCATTTTTTGAATGAATGACTGTGACAGATCTTTTCATAAATACAGCTTTTTCCCCAGTTGTTTTTTCCTACCGCAATTTAAACTCTTTCCTACCTTTAAAGGAGTAATGAATGCTTAGAATGTTGTAGGCCAAATATGTTTATATCTTCCATGTTTTTTTCAGGAAACTTTCTCCGTCTGGTATCGACCTTCTTTACACCCCAGCTTGTTAATTGTTTGTTTAGGGTTCGAAATTCACATGATTATTGTAGCAATCTGCTTCAGCTCACGACTTTCCGAGAAGCTTGCACTCATACTCCGCTATTCTGCGCCACACATGTATAGTGTAACGCACTCATCTCATTGGTCATTCTTGGATAGAGGGTTGTGGAATTATTGCCTTTCGGAATGGAGTTATTGCTTTCCTAGAGATCTACCCACTGTCATTTTCGCCTTCTAATCAGCACGTACAGAAGTACCCAGCCTGTATAGCGGCGAAGTTCTTCATTTGTTATTGTTCTCGAACAGAGCCCTTAGCATAGACATGAGGTGATGAAAGCATGGAGTTTCCGAGTAACAGTGGCGATTAATTTCCACGTGCTACTCTTATTATGTAGCGATAGGTTAAATCATCAGCCTATGATCAAGGTGCAGATTGTTGATGTTTGGTTATCTCGTTGTAGGCCTATCATTTCTTCAGTTTTTATTGTGGAAATAAGAAAAAAGAAATAAGGACCTTTTAGATTAGATAAAATTCGGCTGAATAGGCTGCGGAGGAAAGTCATTTCATCTGTACAGGTGCGGACGATTTAGCACGGAAAGTTTCTAGGAGTCCATCTATGGTAGAAAAATAAAAATAAAACATGGATATATGCCTCAAACGGAGCAATGGCGTAGGCCAGGCTGACAGATAGTTATTAGAGATATTCAATTTATGGGTCCCCGTGAAAGGGTGGATGTACAAAGTTTCTTGTTAAGGTAGGCCTAGATTACGCCAAAGTTGTTTCGCCGTTAATAATAATTTAAATCTCCGCCAATATTTTATATAACAAAGTCTCCCGTAACACTGATGAGAGGGGAGTGAATGCGGGAATAACTGTAACTTTGAGATGTCCTGGAGATAAAACATCGATATTTACCATCACCACCTGAACATTATCAGGTGGTACAGTGCAAAAATATTTGGCCCCAGCCGCTTCGAACGGTTGATTGGAAGATGATTGTAAGTGTGTACCCGAACGGAAAAATGCTCCTTACCGTGCAAAGCAACGATCTCAAAGAGTTCGTTCGGAGTCTAACCACAAACACTGAGGAATAGAGGAATTATGTTACAAACAGAAAAAGCAGGTCTGGGAATACTAACAGGCTTGATACCCTGAGAAGTATAAGGAGCAACCGCACGAGAGGCTGAAATTCTACTAACTTGTCTGCAGAATGAAGCTACATACTCATCGATATTAATCCTGCCAGGACAAAGAGGGATTGATTTCCGACCTTATCAGGATATTGGAGTGAAGGCTTGAGCATTTTCATGTATTTCACAACAACCAAAATATCGGCAAGTTGTAGGTCCCAATAGACAACCGTTGCCACCACCAAGCGTGGAGGAGAAGGTCTGTGCAATTCAACGGCTTAAGTAAGTCATAAGTCAATTGGAGCCAATGGACCTGCACTCGAAATGGTTAAATATGTAGGCGGCGGACTTCACCAAGTGGTCCATCAGCGTAAGCTCGTTGGTACTAATATATCTGAATTAGATGCTACCCGCGCCCCAAGGTACACGCTGAACCCACTGGCAGTCCCCGGAGGCATCGATGGGGCGATGTGAGCCGAGTCCTCGAAGCTGGTAGATGGGGTATGTATTAGGAGCCAGCCTCTTCGGGACCCTGGTCGTATAGTGTGCATTAAACCCTTATTAGTATGTGGCGCGGCAGGATCTGCAGCATTCGAAATTTATTTCGAATGTTGCGGATGCGGACGGGTAGATGGCGCGGAACTCTCCACTCACTCATTTTTAGAACGCACCAAGGGAGTGGAGAATTAGCGGTGGAAAAATGCCGTTGGTTGGGACAATAAGGACTGCATGGAAATAAGCCGGTCTCTTCTGTTTCCAACCGCGGCGGTGAACACATTAATTTTCTTACCATCTGTTTTGTATCGCTCTTCATAATTAAAGTAAAATTTAAATATTCAGTATACGTTAAAAAAATAAAAATACTTTTAGGAGAAGAAAGTTTTTGAGAAACATCATAAGTTGGCAACGTGCCAAAAGTACATATACCGCGTTGTTCGAGCGAGTGTTGATCCGTCTGTGAGTTTCGATCGCTGGGACCTGGGATAGGAGCTTGGTCTCGAGGGTACAACCGTTCCTGACTATTGTGGCCCGCTACCTTGCACACAATACGCTGGTAAAAACATCAATGGAGAATAAAAACGATATAACAGAGGAGACAGTAGGAGTAGAGAAAGAGTTCGTCGCGTTTGTAGGCAGGATGAAAATGCGTCGTTCGCTGTAGCGCCCAGCGAAAGACCCAAGACTTGAAATACTCGACGGGACATCGTGATGCGGAAATAAAGGAGAAGTTTCCTAAAGTGATGCGGCACCTGGGACGGAGACGGCAACCCAGACAGTACCACGCAGTACTGCTGTTGTGGAAAGAGGCACAGTGGAAGCTACTAAAATTGACCAGATGGCTTCACATGTAAGAAGCAGCGCTTAGCAAAAGCTTATCAGGAAATGCGCGGCCGTTATGAAGTGCATGCGATCAGTGACATTTTTCCAGAAAAATGTCAGCAAAGGCGTGAAAAACAGGCTGATGGATTTGGAGGATTTCCTGGATCAGGTGGAGAGTAGCAGAAGATGCGGGAAAGACTAAAGCAACCGCGAAGGTCTGCTTTGCTAATTAAGCCTACGGAAGGCAAGGCCTTTGTGGAAATCCTCAACGGATGCCGTTATAGGATCAAGCCCGAAGAAAGTATTGCTAAAGTGTTTTCCATTCGGAAAACGAAGGGTAGTGGAGTCCAGGTCAAATTAGGCTCGGGGACAACATATAAAGGTGCGCTCTGTGAAGTAGTCAAGGGGCTACTGGGAGAGAAAGCTTTTAACCCACGCGCTTTTCGGAAATCCGAAAACTTGACTGAGGTAACCAATGCTCAGATTAGTATCATCTCTGTGAACTCCCGAGGCCAAAAACTCGCTCTGGTGGAAGTTGCCGACAATACGCGAGGAAGCTCTTTAACAGCATGAAAATCAAAATTGGTTGGGTAATATGTAGGATACGAATCCGGACCGGCCTGACCAAATATTACAGATGTTTAAGTTATGCAATGAAAAGAAGAGTTGCGTTCTATGCAGTCTTCAGAGCGGAATTGGAAAGAGTTAGGGCGCGATTAACATGATCCGCATCCTACAGATAAATATGCACTGGAGTGCAACCGCTCACGAGTTGTTAGCTTAGTTCACTGCGGAAATAAAAGCTAATCTAGTGTTCATCAGTCCGCTGCCGTCAGGGTTTTTGCTCAAGGAGTAGGGGCGACTTTGTGTGGATTTGGTGCTTCAGGATAACATTTTTCAGTCTCTATCTGACATCGGTTGTGAGGATGCTGGATTTTTGAAGCAAGATTGATGCTCTGGACGACGCCATCTGGGCACAGAAGGGCGGGTCCTAATCGGGGGTGGCTTCAATGCCTACTGCCACCAGTAAGTTTCTAACTGCTGTGAGGCGCTGCAGTGTGGAGTTGTTTAACGAAGATCCGTCTGAGCTCCGCACCACAGTAGCATAATTTACCACCAAGGGAAAGTCACGCGCCTGAGTGGCTTGCTACCTGTTGGTAGGGGGGTTGACTGCCACGAGGCCGGCAGAGCAACCGTTCGTTTTTGAATTTGAATTTGAAAATATTGATTTTTTGAAACTTTAACGATTAATATAAAAATTTAAAAGATTTTTCAACTTTTAATAGTCTTAATTAAATGTAAAGAATTTACTCATATAATGGTTCTAATTACACGTGTATGAACTGGTATATAATTTGTGAGTGAGAGTAAATTGGTGACATCGAGAAAAATACTAAAAATACTACTAAAATAAAATTACAATTGATCAGACACAAGACATGCATTATTCAGCAACGATATGGTGCTAAAACAAGCCGTGGACGACATAGCTACCGTGGATAGGGATGATCGGGACGCAATCGAGCAGTTGGTGACAATGTAAGCCGAGCTCCTGAATTACATGAGAATCAATAGGCGATCAAAGCCAGTAGAGCAAAAGGAGTTTTATAGACCATTAGCTTAATCCCAACTACAACAATTTTATTTTATTAAGTATATATATTTCGGGAGCAACTTACTCCCTTCATCAGTACAAAGCTAACAAAGCAAGAATTAGCTTTGTACTGATGAAGGGAGTAAGTTGCTCCCGAAATATATATACTTAATAAAATAAAATTGTTGTAGTTGGGATTAAGCTAATGGTCTATTAATTTTAGACTTAACTACAAACAGAAGGCGATATCTAACATTTTAGAAAAGGAGTTTTGTTGGAATTGAAGGGAAACCGTCGAGGATTCACGCCACTGATTGCATCGGCCTCTCCACAACAGCAACTCAACTTCACATCAGGTGTCCGTGAGCGCTAAACGACAATCTGAAGTTGCCACTTCCCCCGAATCAAAGCGCAGTTCACCCAAAGCTGCAGGATATCCAGGGCCAATTGGGCGCAGTTCGCTTTCAGGTAGTAAGCTCGCTTCGCCTCGGGCTAAACCACACTGCAACGATCAGATGGTAAAGCCCTTTAACTTTACTTTTCTTATAAACAATTTTTATTAAATTGTTAAAATATTAAAACGAACAAAGTTGGGCAGACTGTGCCTCTGTTGCTCTGTAGGTTTTCCTGATTCTTATTCTGCTGTCGGCAGTGGGGCTCGAGTGGTTTCGCTTCGGGTGTGAGTTTCGCTTTGCTTGCGATTGAGTTTCTGCGTTTTTCGTTCGTTGTGGGGATCGGACGACTCTTCGTTTTCTCTAAGTAATTCATCTATTTTCGCAAATGTCGTTTGGGAAAAGCGCAAAAAACGACTCCGGCGCCTTCGTACCCCCCTGGCCGCAGTGGCGATACGAGTGTCACTGTTTTAACGAGGTAACCCCTGGAGGCACAATTTGCGCCCGCGTGTATCACTGCTGATGTCACGTGATTTAATCCCGCGCTTGTCGTCCTAGACGAGCAGTCGATTGGACTCTTCGCCGACGTTGTGGAGGAGTGTTCCTCCTCGAAATTCAAAGGGCAACCTCAGCGAGAAAATGTATCAGCCAGAGTACTCCTCCGTAGACGAAGACCGATTTGGGCGTGGTTAACGTGCCGGCACAACATCATCGCCAAGTCTACTCGCTGCGCGCTTATTTTTACAGTAAAGAACAGGTGAGTCCCTTGCATGCGGCTGTCTATAAGGCAGACTATCGACTGACTCCACTTAATTTGAAGATCGTTCTTTCAATCCTTTAAGTGGGGTGAAGTCGGACCAAGAGCGGATCGATGAATGGAAGTCGAAGGTAATGCACGGTAAACAGGTAAATTGTCTTTGGCAGCCGGACGGGTTCATATGTGCATTCAGGATGGCGTGGTGGTCGCCTGAGTTTATAAAAAGCTCATCATGCAAGGACGGGTGGAGAACGACTAGTGCAGAATGTGTGGTTCGGCGTTAGAGGGGATGGAGCATCTTATTTCTGGCTGTACTGTTATGGCACCGGTGCAGTACATCACCAGGTATCAGCATGTATTGGGACCGGCAAGTTCTGACTGATCGCCATACTCTACACAACAAGCTTGACGTACTGTTAGTTGACAAGACGGGTCGCTCCGCGTATATAATTAATGTTGCTATCCCCCATAACAGCAACATCGAACGGGAATACGTGGAGAAGAAGGTAAACTATGAGCCACTGGCTCGGGAAGTCAAAGAAAGTTGGCGTCTCGAGCGGATGCTTATAGTTCCCATAACATTGTCAGCTACATGTATTGTATCTAAATCCATCATGGCTTTCCATGATGTCCTGGGACTTTCGTACAGTCTGGTTCAAACCATGCAGAAGTACACTATTCTGCATACGTGCTCGTATGCATATGCTCCCATTAACCTACCACTGGTCACACCATCAGCGCCCCTTTAGTTTTTAAGTAGGTAGGATCGTCCGAGCCTAAATGCTTGGTACTTAGTGCTAGTATTTGGTAAAATCCGGCATCTGCCGAGATTGTGACAACTCGGAAATAAGATAGATTTTAAGTATCTAAAATAATTTGGTAATAAAGTGTAGACACCACACTGTCGAAAGGCTACTTAAAACCGATGAAGGGCAGGTAAAGCGAAGATCTCAATTCTGCGCAGTGTTCCAAAGTGATCTGTGGGTTGTTGATGTGGTCAGCATGTATCGTGCTCGAGAATGAAAGTGGAATGGAATCTGAGCGATCATCCTCTTCTTCCACTTTCTAGGAAATGTGATTTTTATGCGAGTGGGAGTAGTTGTGGGGGGAGTAGATTTATCTAGGAAATGTTGTTTCTGCCGTTGGCGGTACAGAACTTGATGCCACCACCACTGTTACTCAAAAGCTCCAATCTCTGCTCTCTATCTCCATAGGTGCTAATTACTGAAGGTCAAAGTATTTATCGTTGGAAATGCCGAAAGGACGACTCCTTGTACCGAAACCGAACAGCAGAAGCTGGTACAGCTGTAAGGGTATTCTTATCTCGTTTCAAAGAATATTATTATTCATAAATGTCTAGGAAGACCCAACTCGTTTGGCTCTCCCCCACTCCTCTTGTAGTCACGATTTCGATGGTAGTTTCCTAGTATTCAGTTAATTAAATAGCTAATTTCGACGATTCGTAGCCTACACAATGACGAAATCTATGAGCGATACCATGACCGTCCGGTTGTGGATAAAATCCGGCTCAATAGGTTACGGTGGGCGGGTCACTTAATCCGTATGGATGAAGATGATCCCACCCGGAAAGTCTATAAGGGCAATATCTATGGTAGGAAAAGAAGACGAGGCAGACCCTGCCTAAGATGGAGCGATGGCGTGGGCCAGGACGCCAGACAGCTTTTAGGGATATCGAATTGGTGGACCTCGGCGCAAAACCGGGATGTCTGGAGTTCCTTATTAAGGCAGGCCTAGACCGGATACCGGTTGTTGCGCCGTTGATGATGATGAATTTCGACGAAACCACTGCTTTGCCTTCATTATCCCTAACTTAGTTTACCACTTGTTCTGGTGTCATTTGAATTATGAAACTAAAGAAGGAGCCGACATTTTTCCAGTAATTGAACTTCCTTTCAACGTCATTGCTACTCCTGATTTACATTTTGCGAACTTCCATTGCGTTCCATTTGCCTGACTGCAGCAACAGTAGCGGATGGAGACATCGAACTTTGCTATACTCGACTCAAAGCTCGGCATGTGAATGATATTAATATTCATGAGGCCACAACGTTAGGAGCAAAAAATTTATATTGGAAACACACAGTCTGGAATTTCCACTTCGCACTCTCTTTTAAAATTCCTCCGAAGGCTGCACTTAATCTGCTACTTTGAGTGCCGCCCTCCTCAATCATCAGACGTTGACTCGATCAACAAGTAACTGCCTAATTAAATTGCACAAGGAGCCCATGAAATTTCAAAGACCTTTGGCCAATTTGATTTGCATATTTCATGAGCGAGTATTAATGCTCGTCTGTCTGGAAGAAATTCCCTTGGATATAGCCCATCGTCACCTCCAGGAGCCCCCCGCTGGCGATGTAAAAATGTAGCCGGTATTGAGGCGGTTCATGAGGATGATGGTATCCTGACAGCTTGACTGCATATCTGGGGAATTATCAGCTCAGGTTCAAATTATTTGTCTTGAAAAAATGGTTCTGGGACAGGTTGTAAGGAGGCAATGTGGGTTCTTTTTTTTTGCCGGTGAATGGATGCATTATAATAGGGAGCCGAATAATCTCTTCAGTTGATGATCGTTTAATCGGTGTGGTACATACATATTATCAGGTGTACTACATTGTGTTTGTTTTTTTAATGAGTAGAATATAAAGTAGCTTAGGGGTTTAAGGTGTCTCTCTCATGAAAACTAGGGTCCATTTTCTGGATGGTAAACGCAGTAAGGGACAACTTCTAAGTGACCAGGGATCTGGGGGTCAGGAATGGGATGTGTTGGTCATTCTGCAGAAAGAGAGCACTACAGAAATTCTAAATAGTTTCAAACTTGGAAACTACGATCCCATATCACCTTCAAGTAAACGGACCAAAGTAGGGCGAAGAGAATCTGCCCTACTTGAATATAATTCATTCAATTCATGCCCTCCTCTTGCTGGGAAATAACCTCTGGATGATTTTCAGCAAGAGGGTAGGACACGTGATATGAGGAGATGAACGGCCTCTGAATCGTCCCATCACGATTCTGTAAGCACACATGGGTTTGCGTCCGTTTCTGAGCAGAGCTTCTTAAACAATTCCTTTTGCTTCGCTGGATGGCGAGATTGAGCGTTTTGGGGGCTGCCTCATAGGCGCACTCTTTTTGCCCCTGATCAACTCTGCCTACCGCCTTCTGAGCCGCTCTGCTGGCTCGGTGGCAGGCTGATCGAAGGCTGACCTGTTCTTCTACTGGGGAATGAGCACCTCCTAGGCATGGACGCGTAAAATCCCTTGCATTGAGCCACATGTACGCGTCTTTCCGTAGAGGCGCCTGCTTTATAGATCAACTTGATAAACCACACCTCTATGAAGATCTTTTCGGTCTTTTTCGGTTTTGTGCATGATGGGTCTTTGTCCTGTGGCTTGCTACATGTCCCAAAGAAGATTATCTGGTGATCGCCGCGGGTGTAGCGTTCGCTGACGCACCAGGACATACCACGCGCCAACAAAGGGCTGACAATGGTCAGATCTACAACCGAACCTGACCTCCCTTTTTGAAAAGTGTTTACAACACCTTCGTTAGTCAAAAGTCAGTATGTACTTCTAATAAATAGCGTCCCCTTACATTTGACGCTACCTCCGCTACCCTACTCAATGGGCGCAAGCGTTAAAATCACCAGTAATAACCTACTTGGGGATTTTAACAGCCAAGTAGGGAAGGAGCCCGTATTCAGGCGATACGTTGGCTCCCATAGCTTACACGAAAAAACAAATGATAACGGACTGCGGATTATTCAATTAGCAGGGTCACACGAAATGGTTGTTGGAAGTACCTGGTTTGCGCGGAAAGCGGTCCACAAACATACGTGGGCCTCTCCAGGCGGGACCACTTTCAACCAAATTGACCACGTGGAACCCGGAGATGAAGCATCAACAAATGATCTTCACAATCACCTGAAGAACATTATCATAAATACGGCCATAAACATACTTGGCCCCAGCCGCAAAAGGAGTCGGAACGGCTGGTTTGACGATGAATGTAAGCTAGCAACGGAACGGAAGAATGCCGCATACCGAGTAATGTTGCATTCTCAAAGAACGCGGGCACGCGCAGAGACTTATCACGAACTCCGTCGAGCGGAGAAGCGTCTTCACAAATGGAAAAAGGAAGCCTGGGAGAACCAACAAGTCTGTGAACTAGAAAAGTATAGGGAGCAACCGCACCAGGCGCGGAAGTTTTACCAACAAGTCAGCAGGATGAAGCCTTATACACATCGATGCTCATCCTGCCGAGAAAAAGAGGAAAATCTGATTTCCGACAGAATGGGCATATTAGAGCGATGGGTTGAGTACTTTGATGAGCTACTGAACAACCAGAACATCGGCGAGTTGGAGGTCCCGCCAACTGAAGACGACGGACAAATACTGCCACCACCAAGTTTAGGAGAAACAGTCCGTGCAATTCATCGGCTAAAAAATCATAAGTCGCCAGGAGCCGTTGGAATTACAGCCGAATTGGTTAAATATGGGGGCGACCAGTTACACCAAGTGGTTCATCAACTTGTGCTCAAGATATGGGACAGCGAATCAATGCCTGACGAGGCATTATCGGTCTCATACAGGGAGATATCACACAGTGCAGCAATTATAGAGGTATCACGTTGCTGAGTACCATCTATAAGATATTCTCCACTATCTTGCTAGGCCGGATAGCCCCATACGCTCAGAACATCATTGGCCCATACCAAAGAGGCTTCACTCCAGGCAAATCAGCAACAGATCAGATTTTCTCTCTGCGGCAAGCGATGGAAAAACTGTTGGAATATGGACAACAGTTGCACCATCTGTTCATCGACTTTAAAGCCGCCTATGATAGCATAGCCAGGGTAAAACTATACACGCCCATGAGAGAATTCGCCGACGAAATTAATAAGACTGACTAGGCTGACCCTGACCAATGTGTGAGGCCAGATAAAAGCAGCAGGATCACTCTCAAGACCATTCGACATCAACAACGGTCTACGACAAGGGGATGCACTATCATGCGTCCTCTTTAACCTGGCCCTCGAGAAAGTGATCCGTGATGCTGAGGTAAATGCAAGAGGTACGATCCTCTTCAAGTCCACCCAATTACTGGCCAATGCTGACGATATCGACATCATGGGAAGAACCACCCGAGATGTACAAACTGCCTTCATACAGATCGAGCAGGCGGCGCGAGATCTTGGGCTGCACATCAATGAAAGCAGGAGACAAAATATATGGTGGCAACGTCAGCACCGAAGACGAATCAACCAACAACATCAAACTGCACTGGTCAAACACAGACACGAAGAAGAATAAGGATAGGAGAATACAACTTTGAGACCGTTGACAATTTCTCCTATCTAGGGTCGAAAATCACAACCGATAACAACTACGATGATGAAATCCGCGCACGGTTGTTGTCAGCCAACAGAGCCTATTTCAGCTTACAAAGACTGTTCCGCTCGAAACGTCTTACCATAGGGTCAAAGCTCTTACTGTACAAGACTATGATCTTGCCAGTCCTCATGTATTCCTCGGAAACTTGCGTTCTTAGCAAGAAAAATTGCGAACTCTTGGCCGCGTTCGAGAGAAGAATCCTCCGAAGAATTTTTGGCCCCCTACATGAGGATGGACGATTCCGTAGCCTACACAATGACGAAATCTATGAGCGATACCATGACTGTCCGGTTGTGGATAAAATCCGGCTCAATAGGTTACGGTGGGCGGGTCACTTAATCCGTATGGATGAGTATGATCCAGCCCGGAAAGTCTGTAAGGGCAATATCTATGGTAGAAAAAGAAGACGAGGCAGACCCTGCCTAAGATGGAGCGATGGCGTGGGTCAGGACGCCAGACAGCTTTTAGGGATATCGAATTGGTGGACCTCGGCGCAAAACCGGGATGTCTCGAGTTCCTTATTAAGGCAGGCCTAGACCGGATACCGGTTGTCGCGCCGTTGATGATGATGAATAACCTTCGGACTTCATCTCTTTGCGTGGCGAACAAGATTATCAAGCATTTGCTCGAATTCAGACAGTGTCAAACTTGGTGGGGCGTAGCAGCTGTATACATATACACCACTTATTTTCACCCACACAAAACCACTGGCCTGTAGACCGCAAGCCCATATCGCCTCTCCTGTCGACTCTGTGACCCATATACCATCGTGACGGTATACGGTTCACTTATGGTGGCGATTTCCATCTGAGATTCCTCCTAAGCTGTTCCTACTGCACAGTATGGTAACCGGATGGATTAGAGTCATCGTACACGATCCATCCATCGGCTTCAGTAGTCTTGGCTGCAAATGAAGGCCTAGCCGTTGTCGGCCGAAACCTCTTTGCTGCCTTTTGTGTCAAAGAGTTGGGATCGTCCGGGGACCGCTGCCGTTCCGTTTCCCTTTAGCCGCAGGTGCCCCAACGATCATTTCCCCTCAACTTTGGCGCAGCCCTTGGGTTGTGATTTACCGGGAGGCGGCTTGCCCGAAGGCGATTTGCTCGAAGGCGGTTTGCCCGGAGACGGTTTGCCCGAAAGCAAGACTTTAGCCTCATTAGGTGGCGCCGTTTGGAGCCTGGGGTCTGGACTGCTGCCAAAAGAGGCCTGCTTCGGCTCTTTCGTTAAGGACTGAGTCTGACTGATTGGCTACCATCTGAGTAAGTAGAGAATCTGAGTCTAGACTCAGTTTCTCCATCGATGAGCCTAGTTTTGCCCCTTCACTCGGGGTTGGATGGCACTATCGAGGTTTAATTGTATTTGTTTAAGAGGTTTTGTTTGTTTGTTGTTTTTTTGTTTGTTTTTGTTGTTTTTATTTTGTTTTTTGCATAATTGGCTGCCAAGGCCTCAGTTTTATCGGGAAAAGTAGGTCGATCTCGGTAGAGCCCCTTTCCGCTTGGTACCCAGAGTTCATCGTTTACGGCCACATCTTAACCTCTGTGACCATTCAGTCCTCGGAACGGTAGCCACACCTTGGATTGGGGTTTTGATTACCGCCTCCTGTTTCCTGAAGGATCTTCCTTACTGAGCTCCTTCACCACGGCAAGGTAGGTAATCGTCGAGGGACGACGTAACTTGATTCCCCCAATGAATGGCGTTTGTTATGCGCTTAGCTATAACTTTAGCAAATTTAGCGTAAACTATTGATTATGATGTTTACTTTTTATCGAGTTCAAGTTCACTTGCTCTAACTCGGAATTGTTCAATTACAGGATCACATCTGCACTTAATGTAAAAAGCACATACGATATATTGTAGGTATATAAATAAAGCTCACCGTTGCCTTCATATTCTGCAGAGTGCCCACATGAAAGCAGGAACAGCTAACTGCTCTCACTTTTATTACACATATCCAAATAAATGTCAGCTTAATGTAGGAAATATGCTTTAATCGAAATGTTACTTTGTATGACTGTGAGTATTAGGGCAGTGTACGCAATACCCTCAGACTCTCTCGTCTCCAGGATAATGTGTCCATTAATTTTGCGTCATGGTCATTCAATTAAATACGAATAAAACCTCGACGTAAATGGCACCAGGTACCTACCTCTACCTGGTCCAATTTGTGCAAGAATTTTTCCATGCTATTAGGGATTAATTTATTCCTGAGACGGTCCTGATTGAATGAAATGAGATTCCAATCGGTGAATGTCTTTTAGGGTTGAATTCATCGGGCTGAAGGTATTAGCGTTTTTCAGATTAATTTCGTTGTTGTTCCTTTTTTCATTTGAACAGTAAAATTGAAATGAGAGATGTATTGTTTGCTGCAAACGGAAATCATTATTTGAAAACAGATACTGGGCAAATTGCAAAATGTAGCTGCAATTGTACATATCTAGATGTCTTTTGGACAGAAAATGGTGGTAATGACTTAGCATTGAAATTGAAAATTTTTTCCGGTTTCCGATCAAATGAAAGTTACAAAGGCAAAGCTATATAGAGAGAAATGAGACTGACTCTAGCCATAGTGCTGAAAAGTTTCGTTTGAACTAAGAAGTCGTTTGAAGGAAGAAAGCAAATTAAGGTCCTCTTCTATGAAAGTCTGCAAGATGAAAATAAATTTTTCACTTTATACACACCACACTTTTTGACTTGACAAGTTTTGATAATGACAAAATATGCCTAACCATCACCTCACCCTTTTACTTACCAAACAAGTTGCATTAACCCTAAAAAGGCGACACAAAACCATTTAAATATTTCCGGGGGGAATTCGGCATTTTGATGATTATTTGAAGGCCAAGCAAGACTAAAGGAGGACTATCACCTCAAGTTCTTGTCGGACCTTCATAGCACTATTAAAAGACTCGCAAAACCACCTGCAAGGTTTTTCTTGATGCGGTATATGTACAACTTCCAAATTCACTTTGAAAGGATAGGAACCATCTACAGTGGGATTCATCTGGTTAGTTGCACGGTGACCTTAAAACAAGTTTAGTGCTAGAACAATGAACCGGCTATAACGGGGTGGAAGCGTCATAGTCATTATCATTGTCAAGTATCCGGAGAAGACGTTATTTTTTAGATCATCCATCACGATCACAATATCACCTTTAGGACGCGTCTCTTTGGCCGCATTGAATTCCACGTAGATAGCCTTATTCTCCCCTGTAGCCAAAGTGTCTGTTTGTGCGTACAGCTTTACTACTAGGCTATTCCTTTTCAGACTTTTCAGAATCTGGAAGTCCAGTGGTGCAAATCTCCATACTGTCAGCTACGCTTAGTTTTCTTACGTCTTTTATAAGCTTCAACAATTTTATGTCCCCATCGGAAATGATGTGGTTTACCAAGAAATGGGCTGTGCTCCTGGTAAGCTACCATTCTCCGGACAAAATTTTCCGGTGATAGCAATCCATATAGAGTTTCCTCTAACTTCCTTCTTTTTTCCACGAACCTCGAGCATTGGAAAAATATGTAGGTTGGGTCCTCCAGGATCCCATCGCAACTTGAACAATATGATGACGTGCCCAGTTTAAACCTATACAGGTATTGACAGTATTCACCATGGCCGGTGAGAAACTGGGTGAGATTATAATTAATCTTTTCATGTTTTCTCTCTAGCCACTCTCTGTTGTTAGGGATCAACCTATGTGTTCAACGGTTCTTGTTTTAGTGGTTCTATCATTGTTGTCATCAAATTACACATCTCTCCTTCCTGTCGTTTTTCGATTTCGATAAAGTTGGGATGGACTTAGTGTTATATATGTTCGTCATCTCATCTGCCAAGATATCAATCGATACCAATCCTGAAATGATTAACGCCTCATCATCTGAGACGAGCCGGAAGGCAGAACACACCCTTAGGGCTCTTGTTCTGTAGTCCGTACTCAGTTTATGTGCGCTAGATAACATATGAAGCCCTAATCTCTAAACTGGGACTGCGTGTGTGTGCTGTGAGCCTCCTACATTCGCCATTATTCTTGCTAAAGGTTCTCGCAAGTCTTCTTCTTTTTCTTCAGTCTTTTTTCCGTTCACAAGCGGGGTCGGCTCGTCGTGATCGGCTTCGCAATTTGGCTGTATCGAATGCCTGATCTTGGTGCAATCTTGAGGCTTTTAAATCCCCATCCAGCGTATCAAGCTTCCGTTGTTTTGGCCTGCCTTTTGGTCCTTTACCATCGACTTGGATGTTCAGACCAATCTTGGTAATTCTCGTTAGCACGAATTACATGATCATACCATCGAAGAAGCCTCTCTCGCAACTTTTTCACGATCGGTGCAACCTTATAACGATCGCGGATATCCTCATTTCGGATGTGATCAAAACGTGTCATGCCACTAGTCCAATGTAACATCTTCGTCTCCATTACCGCAAGACGCCTTTCATTGTCCTTTATAGTCGGCAAACACTCATAACCATAGAGAGCGACAGGAAGGACGACATTGCGGTAAATTTGAAATTTAAGATGTTCGATGATACGTCGATCACAAAGAACACTAGTTGTGGGACGGCACTTCATCCAGGTTGCGTTAATGCGTGAAGCAATTTCATGACGCAAGTAGCTGCCCATAATAGCTGCAAGATAGGTGGGAGCACAAATCGTTGTCAGGGACTCAATTGGCCGAGTTGAATGCATTTTTTTCATCCAGGGTTACTATCACGCAACATTCGCTGGTATTACCCATTACCTGAATTGCAGTTTGAGGCGGTAATCAATCTGATGGAATCAATGGTTAATCTTGCATTACGGAACCCATACTGTCTATCTGAAAGGCCTCCATGGCTCTTAACGACTGGGACCAACCTATTATAGATTACCAACTCCAGAATTTTTCCCATAGTGTCTATGAGACATATGGGTCTATAGAAGATGGCCTCTTGTGCTCCTATCTGGCTGCCCATTTTTTTGCTTTGAATAGGTTGAAAGGTTGAAAGTTTCAAAATATACCGCTGACTTCTGCCATATAGGTATGCGGGACTTTTACCCGCTAAAACTAACTCCTTCTCTATACACTCTCCACGAGACTGCCATATGGTATTACATCGCGGGGCGGGATCAGTATTTAACTGTTATTTGTGATGGTGATACACACTCTCTCTCTTTCTTTCTTCTAAATTCCTCTTGGCGTAGCATTCCGTGGATATTCTTTATTGCCCGTTCTACCGCTTTCCACATCTCAACCGAACTCAACATATTCTCCACGATGTTTTCCGCTAATAAGTGGATATTGGTTACCGCTTCCATTTTCTTTCTGTATGATACGAACTTTGGACAATAGAAAAGTACATACTACGCATCCTCCGTTACGCACTCGCAAATGCGATAGTTCGGCGAATCATCCTTACCAGACGGTGGAGTATCCTCGATAACCATAATTTCCCCTTAGAAACTGTGTCAAGGAATACCATGCCTCCGTTTAGTTCAGTTTTCTACATTCGGTATCAACATATGAGCGCAGCGTCCATTCTTGCTCTCGTTCCATCGTTTCTGCCATTCTACCAGTGATTGATCCCTTATCGACTGTCGTCAAGTTAGGTTCACCAGTTCCGTGAATCCGTAGGGCATCAATCGCTATGAAATCAATAGGTCGATGTCGTCTGAAAATCCAATTGAGGTGACACCACCATGGAAACGCAACGTTAGCACTTCGTTTGAAAATCACATTGTCAGTTAATAGGGTGATAACAAGATCCTCGTCCTAACCGTCGCAACTTTTAGTTGGGGAAAAGGAAGATTAGTGTGCTGTACCTGCTACATACCAACAGGTTTGTACTAATAATAAATTCGAAATAAGACACACCCCCTTTGTTGAGGAGTTTGTCTTACATTGGCATCGTATCCTATTAACAAGTTAGCTTTGTTTGTTTGACTTCGGTTACGTTGCTGGAACTCAAATCTGGACACAGAAAGGCGATTTGGCTTTTCCTGGCAGTGATACCTTCTAACGGCTTCCTGATCAGTATTTTTCGTGCTGTGCAATAAATTTTAATACTTGCCTTTGAAACTTTTGGTAATCCGGCCTAGAAGGCTCTTATATTAGTCTAATACCGATGGGGCCCTCCCGTAGAAAAACTAGCTTGCTGACCGAGTCACACTTCGAGTGCACTTGATCTATCTGCACTATCCTCACAATGTCCGTTTGTTTAGGGACGCCATTGGTCTGCGTCGGACTGTCGATCTTCATCTCCTCCAACAGCTCGTTAGGGGCGTCGAGTGGGTCAAAGTTGTTGTCCGGTGCCAAGGAGCGGTTGTTGACCTTTTGCGTTCCTGACTCCGAACGGCACTCTTTAGTCCAGCTTTTCCAGTCCCTACAAATACTCACCATTTATGCGGAATAGGAAAGGTTGTAAGTTCGTCTGGGATTTTTTCTGTTTGATCACCACCCAGTAGTCCATGGGATATTGGATCAACAGGGGAAGGGTCTTAATTGAGAATGAAGATGCCTAAGGAGTTTGTATACCAGAGGCGAAGCTCCCCCTTGGGCCGTGGTCCTTGTTTAATGGGAATCATATAAATATTACAATTGCAAACATTTATATTTTAGGAGAATCATACGTTTATGGATTTGACAATTTTGACGTATTTCAATTGCGAACTAAAAAGTTCTCCGACTACAATGTGACATCTTTTAAATTTGCAGTAAGTTCGTTGAAATCCTTCAGGGAGCATCCGCTCATTCCTATGATGTAACACATAATTAGTTTTAAGTATTGTTTTTGGCTTTAAGGAAATTAGACACTTTTGAGATTCACCGTTAGGTCCCCGGCCCAATTTGGATTTCTACGCTCCAAACATTGAACAGTTAAGGCAGGAATACATTAGGACCAGTCAGAAAATACCTATACATGTATTTTAATACGTTTCATAATAAATGCTCCTCTCAGCAAATTTCTGAAGACTGACCCATAGGGAACTACCTTAGACAATCCTTTCAAGTTGCTCCGTTCTGTTACCAAGTTGATTACCTAATTCCATTCTTTAAATGACTCATTAAAACGTTGACAACCTCACCTGATAACAGGTCCTCATATTTCAACATCTTCTGGGGTCACCATGCACACCCACATCCTGCTCCTCCCCTAGATCTGAAAGTTTTCCATTTCCTATGTGTCTAATAAATTACTTCAAATAAAAGCAAGTACATGAAATATACACCGTACTTACGCCACACTTGCCATGAATTATAAAAAAGAACGTGTAACTACACAGTTATTAATTTGGACGTTCTGTCCGTGCATTCAGGATGTTCGGAAGCAACAAAGGTGGTGTACGTATTCTACAATGAATTGCTATTTTCATATGTGCTCGGTCTTTTTTCCTATTTTTGGCTCCCCCTATTTAGCATTTATATGTACACAAAAGAGGAGAGAGAATACTAGGGTAGAAAAAAATGAAAAATTCTCACAATCAGCCTAGCGAAATATTACTAGAATTATTTCAGTAGAAGTAGTTGTGTAGTCTGCAAGCACATGCTACACGTCACATATTTAGTAACCATAAATTATCATAGCCAGAGTAAGGTATCTAAACAAACAGAGAAAGGAGGAGTTCTGCAAAGGAGCGCTTGGAAGTATTTGTACGGCTCAATGATGGGAAAACCTAGAATAGTATCCACTTTATGTCGAACCAGACCGAATGGGTTGTTCTCCATTTGGACTTAGGACTCCTCAATCCCCACTCCCACTCTTTATGGTCTACGGTTTAACACCCAAAGTTAAAAAAATCAAAAGAGAGACGAAGACGGCTACGGTTTCGTACCAGGGCAGAGGCAACTCATCAGACGCTGCCTCACATCTGCTCTGGGAGCAGCGTGACCGAAGTGGCTAGCAGGTGTTATACTCCCTTTAATAATTCGCAAAACATGTCAAGGGTGTGAATTATATTCAACATAAATTGGGAGTAAATTGCTCTCCATTTGGTCAGGTCCGACATCAAGTGGATCCGGACTTAGGACTCCTCAATCCCTAAACAAAAATTATCCAGCTCCGGTCAAGCTTTGGTCCAAACTATGGACGGATTTACGTTGAATATAATTCGCACCCTTGACGTGTGTGACGAGGTTAGGCAGTGTCTTATGAGTTGCTTCTGCCCTGGTACGAAACTGTAGCCGTTTTCAAGTGGAGTTATGCCTCCACTAAGGTTCCATTGCTTTGAAGGTAGTGATTAAATATTCGAAAGTTCCGTAGGGCACCGCCGATTGACAGTACCATCAAGGGGAAAAAAAGGGAGGTAATTCACCTCGTGCTTGGAGTTTTCTTGGGGAAGGCCGGACAAATTTAGCTCCATTTGGGCAATGTGAATACGGGCTTTCTTCTATCCAAGCAGAACTTATAAAAAAATAATGGAGGTTTTACAGAGGCCCCATATCCGCGATAAAGAGTATCAAATATGCGCAATTTGAAATGGAAATGGGTACTAATGTTTCTGTTGCTTTAAAAAATTTAGTTGAGTTCATTGCTAGCCAAAAAAAAAATAAAATCGCACTCCAGGCAAGTCAGCGGTAAGCGATGGAAAACTGTTGCCAATTGGACCTTAGAGGAGGTGATTTTCAACCAAGAAGCCTCTTCTCGCATTAAGATGTGCGCGGTTATGTGATGTCTCTGTACGCCTATTACTATTGACGAACTTGAGACCAATATCTCAGTAACCACAGTTGTGAAACACATTCCGATATCCCTCGACCGCAGTGCCTCGGTGGTGGACAACTTGCCTACCTTGGCATATAATGTTACAAGCGATTTTAATCTGGAGAAGGAGGTGTTCAAGCGAAGTATGACTTTACCGAGAACACCAGTAACAAGACCAAACAAAGATGAACTGAAGGCAGATCGTTGGACGAAAAAACCGTAATAACACCCACCGCATATGTTCAAGATGCGCGACAGCAGGAGGTGCTCCAGGAACAAGGGAGGGATTCTTTCAAAAGAAGCTCGTCAACTTTGAGATCTCCACCAACGCCAAAGACGATGAAGAATAAGGTAAAAGCAAGGTCAATAAACATCAAAAGTGAAGGAGCGTATAAAAGGAGTAACCCTGCTGGGGTTTATAGGGAGTCCCGATTCGGAGGAATTACCCTTCATCCGGGTTTATTAAGGACAAGCACAACGTGCACTAAGCCATAAAGAATATTGTTAGGGCTATTAGAGTCCTCTATAATAGATCGCAGATGGAGGAAAAGAATAATAAGGATACGCTGAACCTCGCTGTACCAACAGTTTCACAAGCGCCAAGTGACCATCGAATCTCGGCCAACTAAACGAGTACGTGAAAAAGAAGGGATTCCCCAAATAATCAGCAGGCGGAGGAAAGCATACAGCGAATGTAGGAAACTCGACCAGCGTTGTGAAACCCAAGACGAACGAAAACAATGGATGGACTTAAGTTACCAGCAAAAAAGTGAAACGGAAAGCTTAAGTGCGAACTCGTTCAGATGCGATTGTTATTTCCAGTAAGGGCAATCTGTCCTACGCGGAGATACTCAAAAAGGTCAAAGCTGATCCCGACCTAAAAGATCCGAACGGAAATGTGAACAGAACCCGAAGAACCCAGAAAGGGGATCTCATGCTCGAGCTGAAAAGATCCAGCGTTGGCTGGATGATTTTCGCACTCAAGTGAAAACTTGGGGAGAATGCCGCAGTGCGTGCCCAAAAACATGAGATCTATATACGATGTAAGGATCTCGATGAAGTGACATCGAAAGGAGCAATTTGTACTGCTCTGAAGGAGCAATTCAAGTTGAAAGAACTTACCGAGGAGTCTGTTGTGGGCTTACGAAAAGCCTATGGTGTTACTCAAACGGCCACAATACGAATATCTGCGGAGGCAGCGCAGATGTTGTTGGCTGCCGGAAGGGTTCGGATTGGATGGGCTGTTTGCCCTTTAAGAGAACAAATTTCACTAAAGAGGTGCTTTAAGTGCCTCATGTTTGGTCATTTCGCGAAGGTATGCACCAGCAGCATTGATCGATGCAGAAGGTGTGGGGAGGAAGGCCAGATTGTCAGAAAGTGCAATAGTGACTCCAAATGCCTATTGTGCGAAGTAAAGAGGGACAGAATAACCGGCATATTGCCGGAAGTGGTAAATGTCTGAAATTTAAGAAGGCGCTCACTGCAGTGAGAAAATGAGGTTTATTCAAATAAACCTCAATCATTGCAGGATTGCTCAGGATTTACTTGAGCAGACCAAGTTCGAATCTGAGATGAAAATCTGGCTCAATGCATCGTCAAAGCATGTGACGCGTCCATGCCTAGGAGGTGCTCATTCCCCAGTAGAAGACCAAACTACTGGTGGAGTGATGCACTGACCGGCTTTTGATCTAGGCAACCCGAAATGCTTTAAAGAGCTCTGCTCAGAAGTGGACGTAAATCCGTGGGTGAGTGCTTATAGAATCATGATGGGACGATTCAGAGGCCATTCATCTCCGCAGATCACGTCTCCCACCCTCTTGCTGAAAATCATCCAGGGGTTATTCCCCCATCAAGAGGAGAGCATCGACACATTCCAACCACCTCTGAAAGTGATGGCAATTCCGCCAGTCACCAGAGACGAGCTGTTGGAGATCCGCGGTAGAATAGGAGACAATGAAGCGCCAGAACTGGACGGAGTACGAAATAAGGCCCTTAAGCTTGCCGTGAAATCCAGGCCGGACATGTTCGCTCAGTTGTTCGAAGCGTGCATGTCCGAGGGAATATTTTCAGCGGCATGGAAGCGGCAAAAATTGGTACTTCTGCCTAAGACTAGTAAACCTCCAGGTAAACCATTCTCATATCGACTCATATCTCTTTTGGACACTGTGTGTTAGAGCGGATAATCTATAGTAGATTACTCCCCGTTGTTGAGACCCAAGGCGGCCTTTCAGATCGGCAGTATGGGTTCCGTAAAACCAGATCAACCATTGATGCCATCAAATTGGTTACTGGCTTGGCCGAAGATGCAATCTACGGGTAGTACTAGTAAATATTGCGTGGTGGCAACCCTGGACGTGAAAAACGCATTCAATTCGGCCAATTGGAATCTAATACGGAAATCCCTAGCGAACGTTGGTATTCCCGCCTATCTCGCTGCTATCGTCGATAGCTATTTAACTGAAAAGAGGCACTGGTATGCCACCGATGATAGACCTCAGGAGAACGTTGTTTCCGCGAGTGTTCCGCAGGACTCCGTATTGGACCTGTGGAACATCATGTACAATGATGTACTTAATCTTCCCCTTTCGAGGGAAGCCACAGTGATGATTTACGCTGATAACATAGTGCTGGTTGTTGTTGCAATCCGTCTCGAAGATGCTGAGTTATACTCGAGCGAAGCAATCAGTGCTGTTAAAAGATAGAGAGCTCTAGTCTGACACTTTTCTCCACATCACTAAGCGCCGGAAGAGAAATTACGCCTGTATTAGAAGTGGAAATCATATCCTCACTTCCAAGCCGACCATCGAATACTTGGGGGTGGTGATTGACAGGAAGCTCAGCTATAAGCAACACGTGCAGTATGTTCGCGATAAATCATCCACTGCTAGTATGGCCCTGGCGAGGATGATGCAGAACGTGGGAGGGTCACGGCATACCTCTAGGTTGCTTATAGCCTGGGTGCTGACCTCAATCATGCTTTATGGGACCCCAGTTTGGAGACGTTGCGGATGCCAGTTAACACTAACAAAGTGAGTGCAGTTTACAGGAAGGCAGTCCTGAGGGTATGCTCTGCCTTCAGGACTGTCTCAGATGATGCAGCATTCATCATCTCTGGAATGATGCCGATTGACATGTTGGCAGATGAGATGACGAATATGTACAATGCGAAGCCAATCTCTCCCTTATCGTAGACGAAGAACGCTGAGAGGGAGAGATCCATAAATAGATAGAGCGGTAGGAACGCTCGGGAAAGGGTCGGGGGACTCGCAGGCTTATTCCTGCCATCAAGGAGTGGTTGAAGAGATTAATTATAATCTCACCCAGTTTTTCACGGGGCACGGAGAATATTGTCAATACCTGCACAGGTTTAAATTGGAGACCTCACCCGATTGCCCAAATTGCGATAGAGTCCCAGGGGACCCAGAGGATGTATTCTTCCACTGTCTGAGATTTGCGGAAGAAAGGAGGGGGAAGGAGGTGCTGGTACCAGAAAATCTGCTGGCGAAAATGGTAGCACAACAAAACAATTGGGATGCGGCCAACTGCATGATCGCATCTATCCAAAATAAACTGTGAAATGCTGAGGAGAGGAGAAAAGCGCGGTCACGTATAGAAGAAAGGTGATTAAGGTAGAATGAGCTGACTCCGCCCGGTGATTTAATACCTTAGGGTGGTTCCGCGGGGCAGCGAGGGAGCCGAGGGTGGTTTTAGTAGGTAAAAATCCCACACACTGGTGTGTCCAGACCAATGTCTTTTAAAGATTTCCACCCGTCAACAAAAAAAAAGGTAGAGTACATGAGGATCAAAAATATAATGTCTAATGTATATCCTGGACGAGGCACTCATATGTTCACCGCGATTTAACATTAACCAATGCTACTGAAACTCCAATAGCTGATTCCGGCTCCGACAAAGGAGAAATGGTATCCTGTTTCAATCCGAAGTCTTCTTTTTCGTCAGCCTTTGTTCCGTTCACAAGCGGGGTCGGCTCTTCGTGATCGGCTTCGCCATTTGGCTCTATCGAATGCCTGATCTGGCTGCAATCTCGAGGCTTTCAAATCCCCATCCAGCGTAACAAGCCACCGTTGCTTAGGTCTGCCTTTTGGTCGTTTACCATCGACTTCGATGTCCTATGTTTCTATCCAAAGTATTAGACATTTAATTTCTTTTTACGCCACAGGAACCGGTTGGTTTGGTTCGTTTCAGTTTTCTCCACATTTGGGATAACTTCATAACTTCTACCAAACAGATGTATGAGCGTCCGAGAATCAAGACACATTGCAAATACTGGATTCAGTTCTCCCAGCACCGCTTTGAATACTCTGTGTCCTTCATGTTCGTTATTTCTTCATATACCTAGGGGGATCATAGGCGAACATCGGCTGAATGATAGCAATGTGTATCTGTATTACCAAGTGAGATCCCCATATCTAGTAAAACTTCCTTTGCACCGAGCATAAGCTGTGAGAACTCGCTTCATTTAGGCCTCTACATCTTTATTCCAAAGAAACTTCTTATCTAAAATAACTACTAAATATTTCATTTATCTAGGAAGGCAAACACCATTCAGTTTCGTTAAGTGGTAAACTCCCTAGAAGTCGCTCAAAATGCTTTATACCCTCCCTCAACATTGCTAGATAGATACCATCCACTCTTCCACCCACGTAGTGTCCGAGTTTCTCTTGCAAATCTTTCGTTTTCAAATTCTCTCCCCCCCACAACTGTTACCCGTTTTGTCGGATGTCCAATAGAATCCTCACCAACCCAACTCTCTAGTTCGTGAAAGTACCATTCGATTTTCAACCAGAGTCCAACTTGGCTCATTTATCCATTTTGTCTTCCAGTTCCTCATAAAAGAATCGTTTCGAACTTCTTACGAGCCATTATATTTTGACGCTGAGAGTTTGTGAGGTTTAACCCGTCTGAATTGTTATTGCCTTTACCTGCACGATTCACAATTTGTCTGGTTGATTTCCAGAGTTTTTGCATTTCTTGGTTCCACCAGGGAACGGCGGTTACCTGGCGTAATGGAATAAGTCTTTTCAAAGTATCCTAAAAGTTTGAAACTCAGAGTTTCCAATTGAGCTTTTATCTCCAAAATGATCTTTAGTCCTAAGATTCGTTTACTGAATTACGGTCTGGTCGTCCGTGACAGTGGAACTTTGTTTAGTACTGTTAGTTCAGTTGCTTCACTTTTCTTTGGCGAGACGAAGAATGGGGTCAACCTTCGGCCAGCTGAAGTGATCCTGAGTGCAGAATTTTCTCACCAGAGTTGTTTGTAACGAATTTAATATCAGGACCCTGGAGGATCCTAACCTCCTTTACTTATCCAGTATCATAGACTTTGGTGAAGCGAATCTATGGCATGTGGGTCTCACCATGGTTAGCAGTTTATCCAAAATTCGGCCGTGGGCTCCGCTTCCATGCGCTTGATTTTTCTGTATATCGCCATATCTGGTGAATTTCCTCAGGTTCATGTTCCATATATCAGTATCGGACCTTCTTCAGCCTTTGTCTCGTTCAGTTGTGTCCATATCATCATTTGAAACAGGAGAGGTCCCTATAGTTTGAATTACCAAAAATGATGAACTGCTAATAGTGAGTGCCATTAATCCGATGTATATTGTGTTGTATTTACATAGCCTCGTGGATTGGGAATTCGGTTCAGCAAAGAAGGAAAAGCTCTTCTAAGATAATAACTCACTGGGATATATCCTTCCTTTAACAGAACCTGCAAATCTTCAATTCTACTTCGTGGAAACGTCACAGACGGACCTCTCAACAACGACATTTGGGTTTTGTAAAACGGCAATGTGCGGGAATGTGTGACAACGATATCAAGGACCCTTAGGATGCCCTACTTCTCGAAATTAACCGTGAATTTCAGCGTCACAAATTGGACATAGTGGGATTTAATGAAATAAAATTGTTGTACTCGGAAAAGCATTCTTCTCCGTCATTCGGTCGCAGTACTATTGTCCTCTGGAAAATCTATCAGAAATAAGTGGGAATCTGATGTCGCATTAACACCAGCAGTATCTATAAGATGGACTGTCATTACTCAAAAAAGATTTCACACGAAATATTCCTTGTGAGGTTTCAAAAAAGTTGCTTCTGATTAGCAGCGAGGGAAAATAGTTATACAAGACAAGGGGATTGTGCTCGTGACCTACAGACGAAAGCGAAACAGTGAATATTCTCAACCTTAACATACTCCGTAGTAATATTCGATTTTGTACTAAAGTGCTCGATTGTGGGATATCCGCGCAATGGTTCTTAAGTATAATAACAAGACCAGGGCTGTGCAGAGAAAATCCGGGCTAGGGGTGAAAATTATGCCGAAAAACCGGGCCTGGGGTGAAAATTATCCGGGTCTGAGGTTAAATTATGGAGGTCCCATTATTACCCATTTTGTTTACACAAAACCTTATTAAAATCGGTTTGCTGTCTGTTTGTCTTTTTTTTTTTAAAGGAGGTGGAAATCTTCAAAAGACTCTGGCCTGGGCACGCCAGACTGTGGGATTTTTACCCACTAAAACCACCCCCGACTCCCCCCCCCCCCGTCCTCTGGGACCCCGTCGCACTTTGGACAATTAGGAGAGGTGTCCAATTTAAACCTGTACAGGTATTGACGGTATCCTCCATGGCCGGTGACAAACTGGGTGAGATTATAATTGATCTCCCCATTCTTTCTCTCCAGCTACTCCCTGATGGAAGGGATCAGCCTGTAGGTCCAACGACTCTTTTCTGACTGGTCCCATCGCTGTTGCCATCTGCTTATGGATCTCTCCCTTTCGGCTTTTTTCACCTGCGATAAGGGAGAGATGGACCTGGTGTTATAAATGTTCATCATTTCGGTTGCCAGGATGTCAATTGGCATCATTCCCGAGATGACGAACGCTGCATCGTCTGAGACGGTCCTGAAACAGAACACACCCTTAAGGCTGTTCTTCTGTAAACCGTACTCAGTTTATATGCATTGCCTAAAACCTGCAGCGCGTTTCCTCAAACTGGCACTGCATACAGCATGATAGAACTCACCACCCTGGTTATGAGCAGCCTATAAGTATGACGTGGTCCTCCTACGTTCGGCATCATCCTTGCCAGAGCCATACTTGTGGTGGATGCTTTTTTGCAAGTATGCTTTATGTGCTTCTTGAAATTGAGTTTTCCGTCTATCATCACCCCAAGTATTTGATGGCTGGCTTGGAAGTGATGATACTATTCCCGATTCTAATGCGGGCGTAATTTCTTTTGCGGCGCTTAGTCTTTTCCTCAGCGAGTGCCAGTCCAGCACTCTCTACCCAAGCCTTAACAACACTGATTGCTTCGCATGAGTACAACTCAGCATCTTCGAGATGCTTTACGACCACCACCAGTGCTATATCATCGGCATAACCCACCACCGTGGCCTCCTCCGGAACCGGAAAGTTAAGCACATCATTATACAAGATGTTCCACAGTAGTGGGCCCAGCACAGAGCGCTGTGGGACACCCGCGGAGACAAGGTACTCCTTGGGTCCATCATCGGTATTATACCAGAGTGTTCGCTCATGCAAGTAGCTATCTATAATAGCAGCGAGGTAGGTGGAAACACCAATCGTCACCAGAGACTTTCGTATAAGGTTCCAATTGGCCGAGTTGAATGCATTCCTCACATCCAGGGTAACCACCACACAATATTTGCTGGTACAACCCCTTCCGTGAATTGCATTTTCGGCCAAGCCAGGAACCATTTTGATGGCATCAATGGTTGATCTGGCTTTACGGAATCCATATTGCCTATCTGAAAGGCCCCCTTGGCTTTCGACGACTGGAAGTATTCTATTATAAATGACCCGCTTCAACATTTTCCCCATAGTGTCTAGAAGACATATGGGTCTATAGGAGGACGTTCCCCTGGAGGTTTGCCAGCCGTAGGCAACAGCACCAGCTTCTGCCGCTTCCATGGTGCAGGAAAGATGCCCTCCGATATGCACGTTTCGAACAGCTCCGCGAACATATCGGGTCTACATTTGACGGGAAGTTTGAAGGCTTTAATGGGTATGCCGTCAAGACCCGGGGCTTTACTATCGCCTATTCGACTGCAGATCTCCAGCAGCTCGTCCCTGGTGACTGGTGGAATCGGCGTCACATTCAGGGGGCGCTGGACGGTGTCAGTACCCCCCTCTTGCTGAGGAAATAACCCCTGGATTATTTTCAGTATAGGGCACGAGATCAGCGGAGACGATCGGCCTCTGAATCGTCCTGTCACGATTTTATAGGCACTGACCCACGAATTTATGGCCGCTTTCGAACAGAGCTCCTTAAAACATTCCCTCTTACTCTGCTGGATGGTGAGCTTGAGGTTCTTACGAGCTTCCCGATAGGGCTGTCTGTCTGTCTGTCCGTCCCGCGCATTTTTCTCGAAGACGGTTATAGCGATTGGCACCAAATTTGGTAGAAAGGTGGGTACTGGGATCGCTCACGCATATAGTGAGTTACATCCTTTTACGTCGAATTTAAGGGGGGTCCCCATACATGCAAAAGGGGGGTGTACATTTTTTTTTCATCAAATGTAGTCGTGGTATCAAATTAAAGGTCTCGGTTAGTCCGGTCTTAGTTTTAACATTTGTTGAAAAGATGGGTATTGCGGGGGGTTGACAGTGATCATTTTTTTAACGAATCCATTTTCAGAAACTACCCAACCGAAAAGTCTGAAAAATCCGGGGGCTGCCACTATATGGTGCCTAGGCTCCGAAATACCCTTCATACCAATACCTGTTCAAATAAAGTTAATAATAGTACATTATTATCATTTTTAGTAATTGACCGGAAAATCCCCCTTAAGTTCACTCTAGAATCACAAAAATTGGAGGCTACAGCATAGAACATGATCCTGCCAAATTTGGTGAAAATGGCACTATTACTAACAAAGTTATACTAGGTCAAAACTGTCGCTTCTCTGCAAATTCAAGACTGTGAATGTCAATATCATTTGAAAGTGGAAATTTTCAATAATATATGCATATTTTAATCTCTTTTTATGAAAGAAATACACAAAACCTTTCATACCTGAAGTGTCTAGCTTCCGGTTTCCCGACTTGTTTAATTGAAATTTACATTTCGAGCCCCTTAGGAAATTCAGGGCCTGGGGGAAACCTCCCCTTTCCACCTCCTCTAGGCAGGCCCGAAGACGATTGATACCTTTTCACAGCGAACATTTTTCAAAAGAATACATAATACAAGGCTATCCACGATACTTTGATCTGTTAGTGTACATTTGCATATATATTTTCGCTTGTATCCCACATGAATACTGGAATATCATCGTCGTCCTATACTTCCTTCCAACTATCCTCCGGATACTATCCAACAGAAACATTTTCGCGTCTGTGGAAGCCACAGATCGAAACCGAGAACGTTAAAGCTTACAACTAATTTGTCTTCGTGCAACTCGAGCTCAGGATGGTACTGGTAGGATGGTCCGAAAATGGAAGCCGCAGGGTTAATAAAAGTGCAAAACAATTTTCTGGTGGTTACATTCCACTTCGTCAGGACGGGGTGGAGGCCGAGGAAATGGTTATAACAAAATACGCGTGGTCCATGGTGTTGCTTTCTGTATCTGTGCACAATGTATCCCGGCGTGTGGTTTAGGCGTTAGATTAGTATCTAAGCCGATATTGGTGTATTGTTCAAATTAATCTGCAGAATCATTTAAAGCCGACAGAAACGGACACATTTGACCATTCTGGTTTCACTGAATTGGAAAAGTGTTTTTTTTTTGGGGTTTTTTCGCACAAAAGGCAAAAATTGGTCCTTTCCATGTCTATCAGTTTGCTTGGCCGACTAGATGCTTATCTGACTTTTGAGATGTAGTTTAAATCGGCTGAAGCTATTGATTGATACGGATATTGGAAACAATGGAAAAGATACTGACTGGGATAAAACATGAAGATGAACATTTTTTTGTAGACGCACTCTGATACATACAATGCGCAGCACAAAGATAAATATTTTAACTTTTCAGATATTTTTGAATTGCCTTCCAATAATGATACAGTGCCATCGAAGTAAGGTTCTAAATAAATAAATCCAGGGGCTGCAAATTGAGTAAAGCATTCAGAGCTGCGCCGGACGTCGTACTCATGGCATCGATAACATCACAGGTAGTTGCCCACTGCGTCAATCAAGTTCTTTATTTCTTTATTTGAAATAGTATGAGGTCAGTGTACGTGACGAAGGCTTGTAGCATTCGGGTGTCAGTGGGGGTCACTTCTCATGTGCTACTGCCATATAGCAACACAGAAAGAACATCAGCACAGAACAGTTTCAACTTGATGTTGGTGCTGAGATAACATTTCCAAATTTAAGGCAATGCAGCGAAAGCTACTCTAGCGCTAGCCCATAAATGCAGATAGATGTTTGAGGAAAGATGTCATGGTTCATTGAACTCCTCACGTTCTCCATACAAGACATCACGAACAACGTCATCAATTATAAAAAGAAAGAAATAATATCGGTGACAACAAGGATTCCGCTTTGGAATTCAATTCCTCTAAGACTTTATCTCGATGTAGCACGTGACATGAAGCAGGGATCTGTTGATGTTGTCAGTGCTTGAGGATATAAAGCAGAGATCAGCCCGTTCTCTGTCGATCAAGCTTTGGAGATGTTGCTTGATGTTTTTCAAAATGATTTTAGCTATTTTCTTTGCGACGGCAGGGTGCTCGCAATACCCTGCAATTGTCGTACTCATGACAGATGCTCTTTTTCGGAATCTTAGCAATCATTTCCTTCTTCCACTCTCTGGGAAAGTTTCGGATTCCGGGATTTCCGCATGCGGGAGAGCAGCAGACATGCAGAAACTATAGGAGGAGCGATGAATTGCTCTGCGGGAGACCGTCAACTCCAGCCGCTTTACTCTATTTTCCGCCTGGAGCAGAAGTCCCTATCCGCATCTTACGGTGGCTAGTCATTTTATCCACAATAGGTGGAACTTCCCCGGTTGACATGTCATTAACAATCATGGTGAAGATCAGTTGCGAATCACCGCGAATGAGAAGTGGATGGATACCGTCTTCTACGTAAGTTGCAAAGTTTGTTTAAGTAATTTATAAGTCTTGAGAAAGTCTGTAATGATAACAACCTCCTCCTCACTCATCCTGACAGCCACCTTGATGGCCTGAAGGACAGCAAAAAAGTTCAGCTGCCGAAACCGAACTAACATTCAAGGGAAAGCGTTCGACTTAGGTCCCATCCGCACCAAACACCACACCTGAAGGTAGCATCCAACGGCAGGACCAGAAAACCTCTAGATTAAAGATCATCGGCCAACCTACTACAAGCAGCCGCCATGTGGTAGGGCCTAGCTCAAGTTCCCTCCAAATCTTAAGACAAGATAACCTGAATCTTATTTGAAATCACGGGAATTGCATTCTCCGGAACGACCCATAGATCAAGGACGGATTATAGGTTTTAGTATTTCTTTTCTTTAGTTTAAGAAGTTCTTTGGCCGCCAACAGGGGCCTTCTGAAACGGAGCGGCATCTCTCTCGTTATGAAGCAATAACTTCTGAATGATGAATGACCCTGTCGCAACCGACTAGAGACCTACCAAAATTTGATGTTCGTCTTTAAGTTAAGTCTCTGTCCAAATAAGACTTTGAATAGCAGCTAAACATATATACCCCATCACATATGGTGGCTCCGCTACTCTGATCCGTGATCCATACGTCGGTGTGAAGATTCCGGTCGAATTTATTTCGGAAACGGTCTAGGAATGCAAACCTTGGCAAACTCGGATTAACGACGCTCATTGAACATCCTCCAGAGAAGGCAATATAAAGTGACGAAAAAGCCTTGGTGAATCCTAGAACTTTGGTGACCTCCGCTTTCTAGTTTAAATCCGTCAGTGATGCTGGATACAGCACGCGACATTTTGCTCTGTCTTATGTGACTCTGATAATGACTACATGATAGTTTTTCCAGAATGTACTTAGCCTGCAAAACATTCCAGGCACAATCTCTCCTCATGCTATCCACATTTTCTCCAAATGGACGAACCATCCCCAAAGGTCACTCCCCCTCAGAGGTCATCTGCGATCGTTAACGGGTCACTCACGATACGGGGAGTGACATCCCCGAGGCGTACAGTTAAGTAGCTCTGACTTCCTAGCTGGCAGTCAGAAGTCAGCCCCTTTGGGACCGTGGTCGGGTAGTGGGCACTGATCTGGTATTAGTAGACCACAATCCCCCAAGCGAGCACTGATCCCTCCGTGAGTTCCGTGAACAGCTAAGTGTACGCTAGGCCTGAGCTAATTGAGGTGGGGGAGAAAACCCCCAGGCCTCAGCTAATTGAGGTGGGGGTTTTCTCACCGAAGGGACACCTGTTCCTAACTATTGCGACTAACACTCTTCAACGCGATGTGCTGGTGGACTATTATCATCATTAACGGCGCAGCAACCGGTATCCGGTCTAGGCCTGCTTTAATAAGGAACTCCAGGCATCCCAGTTTTGTCTCGCTTCCTTCTCTGGTCTGTCTCGTCTTCTTTTTCTACCATAGATATTACCCTTATAGATTTTCCGGGCTGGCTCATCCTCATCTATACGGATTAAGTGACTCGCCCACCGTAACCTATTGAGCCGGATTTTATCCACAACCTGACGGTCATGGTATCGCCCATAGATTTCGTCGTTATGTAGGCTACGAAATCGTCCATTGTCATGTAGGACCAAAAGCTCTTCGGAACCCAAGTCTCCGATGAATACATGAGGACTAGCAAGATCATAGTCTTGTACAGTAAGAGCTTTGACCGTAAGGTGAGACGTTTTGAGCGGAACAGGTTTTGTAAGCTGAAATAGGCTCTGTTGGCTGACAACAACCGTGCGCGGATTTCATCATCGTAGTTGTTATCGGTTGTGATTTTCGACCCTAGATAAGAGAAATTATCAACTGTCTCAAAGTTGTATTCTCCTATCCTTATTCTTCCTGTTTGACCAGTGCGGTTTGATGTTGTTGGTTGGTTGGTTTTCGCTGCTGGCATTGCCACCAAATATTTTGTCTTGCCTTCATTGATGTGCAGCCCAAGATCTCGCTTGCTCGATCTGGATGAAGGCAGTTTGTACGTCTCGGGTGGTTCCTCCCATCATGGGATATCGATATCGTCAGCATAGGCCAGTAGTTGGGTGGACCTAAAGAGAATCATACTTCTGGTGTACCATGGTGAATAAAAATAAAGCAAACAAAATATGGGCGAAGTCTTGCAAAGTGACTAGGCTGCCGGTGCGGGGACGGCAACTAAAGTAACTCTGAAGCGTTCCTGTTCTGAAAATAAAATCCCAGCCAAAAGCGTAGACTTGAGTGGATGGGTTCATATGCGACCCGAGTGGAAGTGCAGTCAACCGTTTTAGCAATATCCGAAGAGGACAGAGTTTTTGCGAAATGCGCGAAAGTGGTGAAGATTATGTGGTCGTAAAGTTCCCTCAGAAGAACTTCAGCAAGGGCGTCAAAAATAGAATGATGGGACTGGAGTAAATACTGGGCTGCCTGTCCTTCTACAGCTGCGAGAGACGTGCGAAAAGCAGAAACTGCCGCACTTCCCGCTTAGAACACTTTTAGCGCCAAACTCTCAGACGGAAGAGGAAGACGCGCCTAGAGAAGAATTTATCCAAGAAACTTTCAGGGCCCAAGAAAAGAAGGGAGAAAGGACAAAACGAAGCAACTAAACCGTCGCCTCTGCTTATTAAGCCGACGAAACACAAGTTATTTACGAAAGTGACCAGTGAAATCCGCTACAAAATGAAACCCAAAAACAACAACTGCCCCACAAAAAAGGTTCAGGTAGAAGAGGTCATAAAGCGTGAATGTCCAAAGGTAATCAATGCCCGGATAGGTATCTCAACTGTAAATGATTGCCAGAAAACTCCCACCAAGTCCCCACCAAGTCTTATAGGTGTCTGGACTACGGACAAACGTCTGCAATTTCCTCAAGACCCGATAGAAGGACAATATGTCGCAGATGTCGTTGGGTAGGCCACCAAGTAAAGATTTACAACGAAAACAACACGGAAGCAAGCTTCTGGTGAAGGTGGTGCAGATACTGCGGTTTAGCGAGCAATACCGATTTATCAGGTACCGCTGCCATCTGGGTTCGGAACGGCATTCGACTTTGGGTTCTTGCCCAAAGTCAAGAGAATGGTTTTTTTTTCTGGATTCGGTGTTTAGGGATAAGATCTTTTAGGGTTTGCCTTATTGCGAATGAAACGATGCCGGACTTTTGGCGCAGGCTTGATGCCCTGGAGGAGTTTTGGCCACGGAGGGGCGAATCTTGGTAGAACGTGACTTTAATGCTAGACAATTAAACGGAGTATGCCTCACCCAGGCTCCAGGGGGGAAACGAATCTAGGGAATGGTAGCGGAAACCGGGTTCATAGTTTTAACCACCGGAACCAAGCAAACGTTTCGGCACCCGTGCTAGAATGGAAGCACTCACAAAATTTTGCCTCGAAATTTCTGGCACCGTCATTGGACGCGTACTGATTTCCAAAAGACTTATCGGCAAGTGATCACCAGTACATTGTGTTCGAAGTGGTTGACGCTGTTTGTCGGTGTGCACCAATCTGGTGCTCCCCCTGCGCGTGGAACGTCACAAGGGTGGGCATTGGGAGATTCGTCAAAGCTCTTGGAATATACCGAGTCACGCTGAAGGACACTTCCGCGTCTGCTGAAATTGCCCACCTAGGAGTGTCATAAGCTTCGCCGTTTGACACAATGTTTACCTGTCCGCGAGGTTGCATGCGGTACAAAAGTAGAGTACAGATCAACAAAAAAATGACTCTGCAGTGCAGTTAATAAAAACAGCAGTAAGATTAATGGGGACCTGTGGCGACTTGGTTAAAAACTGCGGAAACGCTGCATATAGGTACCGACCAGATGGACCGCATTGTACGGCCATTACTTTTCAGTCATCTCATACAGATTAATGTCAACAGCGCAAACACTATGAAAGAACTCAAAGAAGCAGTTTTTACTATGAACAATAGTAAGGCCGCAAGTCCTAATGGTATCCCGGCGGAAGTCAACAAACTCGCGTTCTGCCAAAGGCTGGACTTGCTATTCGAGGCGTTCAAGGCATTTTTCCTTCTCGCTGGAAGGTGGCGAGACTTGTGTTAATCAGTAAAGGAAAAGGAGCCTCGAGCTGTCGTTTGCATACCGACTGCTGTGCATGCTTGTCACCACTGGGAAAATGCTCAGAAAGCTCATCAGGAGTAGAGTCGCAGAAAATCCACTGAGGATGCCGTTATGGAGGTCGTAGATGCGATTCATCGAACTCAGGAGCACAATCGCTGATCTGGACGGATGGTACTTCTTGTAACGCAGATATGCTGTGAAAATTAGGAAACTCCCTTGCGAATATTGATGGATTATCTGAGGGCCGCCCCTTGCTCTATGAGACGCTAGAGGGCCACAGGGGGATACAGTTCACGTTACAAATTTCAGTGGGATCCATTCTAGGGTCGGTTCTCTGAAACGCTGTCTACGCTAATCTGAAAAAACTCGACGTGGTAGAAGAGTCGGTCGTGCTCAGTTATGCAGACGGAACTTGTTGTTTGAATGAAACAGTCATTTTGAGTTGAAACAGAATACCGACTCTGCGTCCATATCGATCCGCGAATTGACTATAGAGGAATCGTTGGTTGAATACCTTGCTTTAATGCTTGAGTCGAAGATGAAATCAGAGATTCAGCGGACAGGGTTGCAGCTGGAGTCTCGTCCTTGAGTTGGGGGCCCTACATCTACCAGAGCACACCTTCCTATGGGAGCGACACAATCCATTCTGTGCCACGATGCGGAGTTATGGGCGATGCCCTTTGCAAGGAGGTATATCGTAAGCGCGTTGTCCAAGTGTAAAGATGGGCAGCATTGTGAACGGCTTCTACTTGTCGCACTGTTTCATTCACAGTTGATAAAGAAAGTAAAGCCATCTACAGCTGCGAGGGTGAAGATTTAAGAGTGGTTGCCCGTGAAGGACGTCAACATGCACTTACGGAGTGAAAACCCTCTTGGCAAACTGAACCAAAATGCAGATAGACTACGTGGCTCATCGGCGATTTATATGGATCTGTGACTGAAGCAAAATTATGGTGGAATTGGCTATTTCCTTACTTGAATTTTAAGTCGGCGTGAAAGTTTCCAGTTTTACTTATAAGATTGAGAAGGCACGGTCTCCTGATTTCTCTTGTGAAAGATGGAATGGGTTTCATCAGCAACTTTATGCAGACACAGAGGAGCTCTCTTCAGACACGTTATCAAAGAGATGCTGAGGAGCTCTTGCAAATGGAGCCGTGTTGCGCATTAAGTTTGGGTTCTTCTTGTTGCGAAGAAGATTGAGCTCGACCAGTGGAGGGGGCGGATGGCAAGGGGTTGCTTGAACTAACAATTCCCTTCCTGTCCTCCCTTCCCGGTGGTGAAAGAAATTCCCTGACTTGAAAGGTCCTTAAACTGGGAGAGCAAAAGGGTTAGCCCGAATTAATGTGTAAAATGTAAGTTTAGTTGGTAGTCCGACGGGATACCGTTGCGGGAGTGCAACACTCTGTGCGTAAATGCTTTTACTTACTCTACTCCGAAAGACGTGGTGATATTGACGTTTCACTGGAAAGGTAGTTCAGAAATTTGCTGATTGTTAATTCACAAATATTTATCCCCTTTCAGTTACCTTTTAGGACAAGCAACTTTGAGTGTATTTTTCAGCCCCATTTGTTGTCAGACACTAATTAAATCCCTCCTGATATTATAGGCTTCCCTTTCTCCTTAAAAGGCAGGCTTAGAACCTCTACGAGAAATACTAGGCAGCAAATTAACGTAATGCCAATACAGGGAGTTTTCAATGCTTGAAAATATAATATCTTAGGACTTAGTGTTACACTGGTTGGTCATTCCTATTCTGGAATGGAGATGGGATTCTGGTGTCCTCAAAACTACATGATTTCTAACAATAGACATTATTAGGACGTACAAGAATGCATATTTCGTGATTTTCTCAGTATCTCTCATCCCATACTTAAGTTTATCCGCTTCGTAAAATTCAAAATATAAAACAGAAATTTCCGGAATTTTCCTAAAAATATCCGATGAGTCTGCAAAATTTAATCCCTTTCCACTGAACATGTTATTGTACAGAATCTCGAATGCCTTTCCATTATTCAGGGCATGTATTATTGAAGTTTCATAAAGTTTTAAAATACTCAACCCATTACGAACGTATTAAAATATTTGCACATTCGCTTTACCATATATTGTGCAACATATTTAAACTTCAACCGCCTTTGTAAGGGTTTGTGATAAGCGAGAGCCATTGAGCTTCCTGAAATTGAATGGCTGAGTATGAGTTGGTTGCAGAATTAAAAATCATGGGAAGAATAATGAATGAAAATATGATAAACAGATCAGCAGATAGGCAAATAATTGCATTAAAAATGAATAAGCGATTCATGCATAAATGGATTGTGATTGCCAGCATATGAATAAAGGAGGCTTGACACAGACATGATAATGATATTCCAAAAATGGGGGCATACTTCGCCTTTCATCACTATAACCTGTAATTTGTAAGAACTCCCAGGAGCTGTGCTTGAATGTTGGGAATTATGAATGCTCTCTACCCATCCTGAAATTCTTTTTGTCATTAATTACCTTCAGCGCGTGTGATGGATATTGAAAAATAAATTTACGAGAAAAATGAACTAGCCCCTCATCGGTGTTTATTTTTTACTTTTTAAATATTTAAAAATAAATATTTTTATTCATTTTCCGTATTTAATAAATATAACGCCTTCAGAATTCGCAGCTATTTAACAAGAATCTTTTTCTGCGCAAATTCGTGTAAACATTTCAATTTTGTTGAAAGATTTGCCATGATTTCTATCTGGTATGAGCGACCAGGAGAATCTCAGTTAAAAGTTATTGAGGAGTAGACCGGGAGAGAGAACTGGTGGGCAGTTCTCGTTTCTGTACGGACTTGACGAAACAAGGTAATCCGATCTTCTACCAAGCAACTGCTTAGCGCCTTTGCAATAATTGGACGAATAATTGTGTGCCTTCGTGACAACCACTATTCTCCATACGTCAAACACAGGACAAACAAAGGATTGTAACTCTCCAAGTGGTAAGAAGTCACAGACTTCGAACCCACCTGCGACTTTGAGAAATCAGGTTGTGGCCGAGGCACGGACTTTGGAGTTCCAATATAAGGCTGATGTAACAGCGTTATCGGCTTTGAAAATATAAGCAAACGAAATATAAGCCTCATTAACGTTCACGCCCCTACAGAGGAGACTGGAGAGTCGGAGAAGGATACCTTCTGCGAGACTGTTGAGCGGACCTTCGAAGCCTATCCCAAGTATGATATCAAAATCATACTTGGGGATTTCAACAGTCAAGTAGGGACGGAGCCCGTATTCAGGCGATACCTTGGCTCCCATAGCTAACATAGAGATACCGATGATAACGGATTGCGGATTATCCAGTTAGCAGTATCACACGAAATGGTTGTTGGAAGTACCTGGTTTGCGCAGAAAGCGGTTCACAAACATATGTGGGCTTCTCCAAACGGGACCATTTTTAACCAAATTGACCACGTGCTGATTGAACGCCTTGATGAATGTCAGAAAATATAGGGGGAACGGAAGAACGTTATCATTGATACGGCCACAAACATACTTAGTCCCAGCCGCAAAAAAAGTGGGAACGGCTGGTTTGACGATGAATGTAAGCTAGCAACGGAATGGAAGAATGCTGCATACCGAGTAATGTTGCATTCTTAAAGAACGCGGGCACGCGCAGAGACTTATCACGTTCACTGTTCACTGTCCGTATGTTTTATCAGAACGTCAGGGGTTTAAGAACCAAGCTGGGGGCCTTCAATTTATCCGCGCTGGCTCAGCAACACCATGCCATCTGTATCACCGAAACCTGGCTAGACGATGCCATATTATACTCCGAGCTCCCCGAAGGGTACTCCACTTTCCGTTGTGACAGGGACAGGGATGCTTCTCGTAAGTCCACTGGCGGTGGAGTCCTAATTGCTATAAAAGATTCACTCCCCGCTGAACTCGTCTTCTCCTCCTCTGGCTTTCCTTTTGATTGTGTTGCTCTTCGTGTCTCCCCGCCCAACTTCCTCCCGTTCATTGTTTCTTGTGTTTATGTACCCTGTGCTAGCCCTTCTCACCTGTATGAAGAATTGTTTGACAGTTTGTCTGATCTCCTTACCGTCAGATTCCCTTCCCTCCCTTTCTTCCTTTGTGGAGATTTCAACCTCCCCATGCTCAACTGGCCTAATCATCCTAGTCTTCCAATTCCTTCCAACAACCTCTCCCATTCTTTCCTCCCACTTTCTTCCTTTATGTATACTTGCTCTGCCCTGAATTTCAACACCACCAAAAACTCCTTGGGCCGCACTCTCGATCTCTTCCTTTCCAACCTCCCCGAGCGCCACCTCTCTTTATTTCCTGGCACATCCCCGTATGTAAAAACCGACGCTCACCATCCCGCGGTTGAATTTGAAGCGGAGCTCCCTCGTTCAAAACCCAAAACCAAGCGTAAACCCACTAAGTTCAACTTCCGCAAAGCCAATTTTGACGGTCTGAACTCAGCTTTAGCGTCTTTCAACTGGGTTCATTTATTAAGTAATTCATCGTGTGATCAAGCTCTTAACACCTTCTACAATATCCTCTCTGATCTCCTCTCCTGTTATGTCCCTTCTTCCCCTCCCTGCCTACGTTCTTTCCCAACTTGGTTCACAACGGAACTTCATATTAACATGCGCTTGAAACATACACTGAGGAAGAAGTTTCGGGCTTCTAAAAATGACGCCGACCTTGCTCACTTTAAAGCTATACGATCCACTGTGAAGTCAATGGTCAGAAAGGCGCGTAAAAGGTACCTATTGAGCGTCGAAGCCGCCCTTGCCCGCGATAACTTAAAACTCTTTTGGTCTCACGCTCGCAACTCTCGTAACCCAACTCATTCTGTCCCTTCTTCTATCAGCTTCGCTGATTCCACTGCCAACTCCCCACAACAATCCTGCGACCTTCTCTGCACCTACTTCTCTTCAGTGTTTTCTCCCTCGAGTCCTTCACCCTCTACACCTTTCATAACCACAGACTCCTCCGAATCACTAGCCATTCCTCTCCTTACGCCTTCCTTGGTTGAGTTCCTCATTGGTAACCTTGACCCCAATGTTGGACCTGGCCCCGATGGGCTTCCTAATCTCTTCCTCCTTAACTGTAGAAAACACATTTCCCTCCCCCTGTGTATAATCTACAACAAAAGTCTAGACGAATGCTACTTTCCCCGTCTCTGGAAAGAGGCCCTCATCATTCCTATCCTCAAGAGCGGTGACCCTTCCCTTGCTGTGAACTACCGCCCCATTTCCCTTCTCTCCTCTTGCTCCAAAATCCTAGAAAGATACGTCAACGACTGGTTGACTGCGCACTTCGGTCACCTCATTGTCAAAGAGCAGCATGGTTTCGTGAAACATAGATCAACGGCTTCAAATCTTCTGGTCTTTACCAACTTTGTTGCTAAACGTTTGAATTCACGACAGGAGGTACATGCTGTTTATACTGATTTCTCCAAAGCCTTTGACACCGTTGACCATAACATTCTCCTCTCTAAACTTTCTTCGCTAGAGTTCCCTCCCTCAGTCATCTCCTGGCTTTCCTCCTATCTCTCATACCGTTCATGCAAAGTTTCTTTTCATGGTCACTCATCTCGTTCCTTCTCTCCTTCCTCTGGTGTTCCCCAAGGCTCTATACTTGGCCCGCTACTCTTCCTGTTTTTTATCAATGACCTCGCCTCCATCCTCACCTGTCCGTATTTGCTTTACGCAGACGACCTTAAATTGTTTGCCTCTGTTTCCTCTCCATTGGACTGTGCTCTCTTACAATCCAACCTTGATAATTTAGCCCGTTGGTGTTCGTTCAACAAGCTAACACTGAATGTCAACAAATGCCACTGGATGTGCTATTCCCTGAAACCCTCCCAATCATCCTTTTCCTATTCTCTCAGTGGTCAATCCCTTTCACTACTGACCTCCTTCAAAGACCTGGGTGTAATATTCGACGATAAACTTCGTTTCAATTCCCACTTCGTTGACATCATCAATAGAGCTTCCAAAATGTCTGGTTTTATCCTACGTTCCTCGTCCGACTTTACCTCAATCCAGCCCTCCTTAACACTCTTCAATTCCCTTGTCAAAAACATCCTTGAATACTGCTCTGTAGTCTGGTCCCCCTACCGCATCCGTGACGGCCGCGCTCTTGAAGCTGTACAACGCAAATTCACCCGAACCCTCTTTTACAAAAAGAACCTTCCACGGGTTGATTATCCGTCACGACTCCGCACCCTCAATCTCCCCTCCCTACAGCAACGCCGTACTTTCCTTGATATGTGTACTCTTTTCAAACTCTGCAATGGTCTGATGGACTGCTCCGCCAACTCGGATATTACTCTCCGTATCGCCTCGTCTCATGACACACGTAATGCGGACATTTTTGATGTGCCCTTCGCCGAGCTCGAGATTTACTTTCACTCTCCAATCCCGAGGTTTTGCCGGTCGTACAATGCCCTACAGCTTGGTTCATTTGACTCTATGTCCCTCTCTAGCTTTAAGCGCAAAATATGTCATTTACTTGCTCCTCCCTCTGAGGACAATATGTAATAAGAAATTTGCTTTCTGTGTATTGTCCTCATTAAATAAATAAATAAATAAATAAATAAATAAATAAGTCCGTTGGGCGGAGAAGCGACTTCACAGACGGAAAAGGGAAGCCTGGCAGAACTAACAAATCTGTGAATTAGAAAAGTACAGGAAGCAACCGCACCAGACACGGAAGTTTTACCAACAAGTCAGCAAGATGAAGCCTTATACACCACGATGCTCATCCTGCCGAGACAAAGAGGAAAATCTGATTTCCGACAGAATGGGCATATTGGAGCGATGGGTTGAGTACTTTGATGAGCTACTGAGCAACGAGAACATCGGCGAGTTGGAGATCCCGCCAACTGAAGACGACGGACAAATACTGCCACCACGAAGTATAGAGGAAACAGTCCGTCAAACCTTCGGTTTAAAAATCATAAGTCGTCAGGAGCCGATGGAATTACAGCCGAATTGGTTGAATATGAAAGCGACCAATTACAGCAAGTGGTTCATCAACTTGTGCTCAAGGTTTGGGACAGTGAATCAATACCTGGCGACTGACAAAGAGGCATTATCTGTCTCATACATAAAAAGGATATCACACAGTGCAGCAATTATAGAAGTATCACGTTCCTTTAAGATATTCTCCTCTATCTTGCTATGCCAGATAGCCTCATACGCCCAGAGCATAATTGGCCCATACCAAAGAGGCTTCACTCCCGCCAAATCAGCAACAGATCAGATTGTTGGAATACGGACATCAGTTGCACCATTTTTTCATCGGCTTCAAAGCTGCGTATGATAGCATAGCCAGGGTAAAACTGTACACGGCCATGAGAGAATTCGGTATTCCGATGAAATTGATAAGACTCACTAGGCTCACTCTGACCAATGTGCGAGGCCAGAAAAAGCAGACAAGGGGATGCCCTATCATGCGTCCTCTTTAACTTGGCCCTCGAGAAAGTGATCCGTGATGCTGAGGTAAATTGCGAGGGGAACGATCCTCTTTAAGTCCACCCAACTACTGGCCTATGCTGATGATATCGACATCTTGGGAAGAACGACCCGAGACCTACAAACTGCCTTCATCCAGATCGAGCAGGCGGCACGAGATCTTGGGCAATCAAGGCAAGACAAAATACATGGTGGCAACGTCAGCACCAAAATCGAACCAACCAACACCATCAAATCACACTGGTCAAACGGGAAGAATAAAGATAGGAGACTATAACTTTGAGATCGTTGATAATTTCTCCTATCTAGGGTCGAAAATCACAACCGATAACAGCTATGACGAAGAAATCCGTGCACGGTTGTTGTCAGCCAGCAGAGCTTATTTCAACTAACAAAAACTGTTCCGTTCGAAACGTCTCACCATAGGGTCAAAGTTCTTACTGTACAGGACAATGATCTTGTCAGTCCTCATGTATTCTTCGGAGACCTGGGTTCTTAGCAAGAAAAATTGCGAACTCTTGGTCGCGTTCGAGAGAAAAATCCTCTCAAGAACTTTTGCCCCCTACATGAGGATGGTCGATTCCGTAGCCTACATAACGACGGAATCTATGAGCGATACCATGACCGTCAGGTTGTGGATAAAATGCGGCTGAACAGGCAGCAGTGAGCGGGTCACTTAATCCGTATGGATGAGGATGATTCAGCCCGGAAAGTCTATAAGGGCAATATCTATGGTAGAAAAAGAAGACAGAGATGGAGGGATGGCGTGGGTGAGGACGCCAGATAGCTTTTAGGGATATTGAATTGGTTTACCTCGATGCAAAACCGGTATGTCTGGAGTTCCTTATTAGGCCGGCAGGCCTAGACCGGATATCGGTTGTTGTGCCGTTGGTGATGATGTGTAATGCGAATATGTGTTGCTATCATTAGACCAATGTTCGCTTATGCATCCGTAGTGTTGTCGGTTAAGGTGAAGCAAAAGGTGTTTCGCTATTAACTGGCCACACTACAAAGAACTGAGTGTCGGGGTATAGCCGGTGCCATGAGCACCCGGCGGAACTCTGAAGGCATTATTCAGTTTGCAGCCCTTGGATTTGTTTATTCAGGGTACTGCAATGGGCGCGGGGTGAAGGGGAGGCACAGAGCATTGGAAGAGTCATCGGGGGAACTGAACCTAGTTTCCGCAATGCCTTCCGATTCTCAGATCCCCATACATCTGTTTGGTAGAACATATAGAGTTATCAATAAACGAAGAGAAAACTGGGACGAACCAGAAGAATGCGTGTCATGATATACTGACATCCTCTACACCGATGGCTCAAAAACAGAAAATGGCTCTGGAGCAGGAGCCTATCTCTCAAATACAAACGAGAAGTGGCTTTTTCTTTTGGGACAATACACAATGGTCTTTCAGGCTGAAGTGTATTCGGATGATTGACGAGCGGTTGAAGGGCAGGCGTATCGCAATGTGTAGTGATAGTCAAGCTGCATTAAGGGCGTTGAGTAGTACTTTGATCACTTCAAAAATCGTTCAGGAATGTAGAAACCGATTGAACTCTATTTCTAGATTCAATACGGTGAATTTACTCTGGGTACCTCATCACTGTGGTGTAGAGGGAAGTGGAATCTCCGAGCAAAAGAGGCTTCAACTTTCACCATGCCCGGACCGGAACCAGTAATTGGGGTGTCAGTAGCATTGGCTGATGCTGCTTTTAAAGACTGGGAACAAGCTTTCCATAATGACAAGTGACGAAGCCTTAATGCTGATAGACACACCAAACTTTTCCTTTCAGAACCAAATAAACACACTGCAAAGTTTATCCTGTCGAAAAGCAGGAAGACTTGCAGAAGTATTTTGGGCATTCTGACTGGCCATAATTCACTAGCTGGACATATGTTCAGAATAGGAATTCTCCAAGATGTAATGTAATGAGGAAGCGGAATCCACGGAACATTTTCTATGTGAATGCCCCGCCTATGGACGCATCAGGCATCAGATTTTTGTTACTGATGTGTGCCAACTGCGCGGGTAGCATCACATCCACTAACGGAAATCCTGTGATACATAAACGAATCCGGAGTATTCCGCTGGGAGTTCTTCTTCATTTGGGAAGGTTTTCAAAGCTCACTAGGGAATGCATATAAAGCAACCGACTTCCAACCCAAACCCTCATTGAAAAAATCAATCGTTCTCATTAAATTTTACTACTCTACAAACAAATGAGGTGAACTCTGCAAATATTTGCAGACGCCATTCTGTGTATCCGCTTTCAATTGAATTTACATGATCCCCCGATAAAACCACGGATGCGGACCAAAATCCGAACTTTTCATAATCCTTATTACATCGATTGTTATGTGAAATCGCATGGCGCTGCGCTTTGATATCATAAACATCTTTTGCAACCCTTTTGGTGGCTGTTTTTTCGTTTGTGATTTTGGTGAATTGTTTCAAACAATACTCAGCTGTGTAAATTATGCAATTCAAGTGGAACGAAATTTCGTAAATGTTCATGCATAATTGCATATCTGGGCTAGCTTCCCGCCAAGCGTAAAAATGAGATTTTTTTTTCTGTTTTGCATTGGATTCGGATTCAAATCCTGGCAGAATATATGTGTGTAGATGTAGCAAATGCAAGCTGTAGCGGCTTCCTGGTCCATGATGCTGGTATAGTATTTTGTCGGTCAGCCTTTTATCCAGGATACTTTTTCGCATATGGCCTTTGACCAATGATAAAAATTTCTGTTCTCTCATCCATAATGGCTTTCGTTTGCAATGCAACACATACCGGTCAGTACAATGCGACGCACATATTGGACACAGTGGGCCTCCGGCTCTTTGTTTTACCACTTTGCTTTGCTAGGCCACTAAACACAGATTAAATTTCATAATGGAAAAATCATTAGGTACAGTTGGTTGACGCTGGAGATCTTTGCTGTGGTGGAATCTGAAAACTCCATATTTGTGTTTTAATGTTATAAAAGGATTAATTGTACTCATTTGGTGACCCGTTTTTGAAGTCATTCGCGCACATGCATTTCGTGCTTCATTTAGGACGAATCCAACACTGCATGCAGACAGAACAAGTAATGATATCCACATAAACGCATCTAACGTATGTTTAGGGGAAAAATAGTTTCACCCTGAAACCCATGCAAGGACCCCACATCAAACATTAACAAACACTTTTCTATTACACATGCACATTTCAAAACTAAATTGGACTCCATTCAGTGAAGAGAAATCAACTTAAAAGTTTCCCCCATGTTCTCGATACCAATCCCATACATCGATGCATTGCTATCGACTCCCTCCCATCATTTGGATCACGAGTGCCCCAACAAGGCCACGTATCCGAAAGAAATACGACTCCAATTATAACTACTTCAATTCCAACTGAAGAGATTAAGGAAAAAATATACCATATGGGTCCCGGGTTATTGGAGCTATAGATGGCATTTATTCTCCCAGATTCTGCACTGAATGAAATGAATGTGAGTTGAAGGCTGCCTCGCAGCACTGCTCTTTACGGGGACAGAATAAATACCTCCAGGAACTATCCAGCATTCCCGTCTATGGAGAACTCAGAGACAAAGAGCGATAAAACTGGCTTTGGTGTGTGTCAGGAGTAAGTTATTACTGTGTAGTTTCGAGTACTTTTCGAGACTGTGAACTTTTCCAGGATATCATACTTGTTGCTGAACTCCACAAAGATTCAGTCTAATTAAGTTAATTTGCTATGTTGCAAAGGAACGTGAGCATGATGGATTCGGAATTGTAACATTGTGTAACAAGTGGGACGATTTTGTGATTCGTCAAATCAATTTAAGGGATCGTACCATCTTCAATCTCTTACCAATAAACATTCAACCATAACTGTATGTATTATCTATGTATTTAAAAACATACATCCACTATACGATCTACAAGTAGTAAATTTTTGATTTTGAGTTAAAAGATAGTATAGTTCCAAGGCGAAAACGGTACCTAGAAAGAGGCATGCAGCCTGGGAAAACCTGCTGAACCAAAACCATAGGAAAAATGGAGGTCAGTATCTCCTGTTTAATAATGGGACAATTTGCCCTGACTGCTACTCTGGGCGGGGGTTGGGTAGGGTTGACAATCCCGCAGAAAACTCATGATCAGCAACAACGCAGCAACCGGTATCCGGTCTAGGCCTGCCTTTTTAAGGCTCTCGCGTCGAGGTCCATCAATTCGATATCCCTAAAAGCTGTCTGGCATCCTGACCTACGCCATCGCTCCATCTTAGGCAGGTTCAGCCTCGTCTACTTTTTCTACCATATATATTGCCCTTACAGACTTTTCTGGCTGGATCATCCTCATCCATATGGATTAAGTGACCCGCCCCCGTAAGCTATTGAGCGGAATTTTATCCACAACCTGACAGTCATGGTATCGCTCATAGATTTCGTCGTTATGTAGGCTACGGAATCGTCCATCCTCATGTAGGGGGAAAAGAATTCTTCGGAGGATTCTTCTCTCGAACACGGCCAAGAGTTCGTAATTTTTCTTGCTAAGAATCCAGGTCTCCGAGGAATAATCCAAGTCCCGTAAGGAACTATGGTAAGTAGTTTTTCGCACGACCCATCTCTCAATATACGTATTGGTCTTGCGGCCTTCTGTCATACATTATATTAGACATCAAGGGCCCCAATAAGGAGTCTTGGGGAACACCTGCTGTCACAACATATTCTTTCGGTCTGTTGTCTTTCTCGTACCAAAAAAGATTCTCTGAGAGGTAACTTCCGATTATCCGAGCTAAGTAACCACGGATATCGTAGCTAAACAGGGTAACCTCAATCCAACCTCAATTCGCTGAGTTTAAGTCGTTCCTGCAAAACCCATGCTGTCGCCTCGATGGACTACCCACTAGCTCAACAAACAGAAGCAGCCTGTTGTATATTAACCTCTCCAAAATCTTCCCCATAATATCTCAAAGACAGGTGGGCGATATGACGAGGGAGCACCAGTTGGTTTTTGTGGCTACCGTAGCAGAACCAACCTCTTCCTTTTGCAATGGGCTGGAAACTTTGTTTCTTCTTCACTTTCCCTTGTTGTCGAAGATCGCTGTATTTTTGCTCCGACTGCCGATGTTGTGCCTTCATTCCTGTCCTTTGCCAAAGCCTACCCGCAGGCACACAGGATGCTCTCAACAGCGCCATTTTTTTCGCCAGTAGTTCGGTTTACTACTGCGGTGGAACATTGAAATCGCCGCTCGATTTCGAGGCTGTGTGTCCAACACCAAGTCGTCTAGCATTTCCTCATATTGCGCTAGTGTTGCACTAGAAGTAGATATAGACGCTGTTGACTCTTGCCTTGACAAAGCATATGGGAATACCATTGCTTCCCGAATGGCTTGCCGTCCGTATGCACATATCGCTGCGTTACCAGATGAGTGTTTCATGCATGTAACACTACCGCACTTTTGGTAAAATTCACAAATTACCGCCATGTCCAATGGTTGGTTGATTTGTATCAATGGTTGAGGTTGACTTGTATGACGTGAGTTTGATTTGTATCAACCTCATTTAGCGCTACGATTCAACTCTCTATGCCGGGTACCTGACACTACCTGCAAAGTGCAGGTCGTCCTCTCCCTTTTTCCCTTTGCACACATGCATCGTGCGTTTCCAGTGCAGTTCTTGATCTCCACACTTCCTACACCTTCTCCACCTATCGTGCTCACTTGCACATGCCGCTGCAGAGTGACCGAAATCAAGCCAATGAATTGCACAGAGTGTTGTTGACAGTATTTGTCCTTCGTCTTCAGCTGGCGGGATCTCCAGCTCGCTGATATTCTGGTTATTGAGCAGTTCATCAAGATAGTGAACCCATCGCTCCAATATGTAGATTCTGTTGGAAATCAGGTTTTCCACTTTGTTTAGGCAGGATGAGCGCAGAGGTGTATAGGTCTTCATCTCGCTGACTTGTTAGTAAAACTTCCCCACCTCGTGCAGCTCCTCCCTGTATTTTTCGAGTTCGCAGACCTGTTGGTTTTCCCAGGCTTGTCTGTCTGTACAACTGCTTCTCCGCTAGACGAAGTTCGTGATAAATCTCCGCGCGGGCCCGCATTCTTTGTTGTTCAAATGTTACCAAATAACTTTCATTGAAGCTTTGTGACAAGAACCACTTTAGATGAATCCCTTCCAAATTCGGGTATGATCGAAATCTTTGAGTACTTGCGGACGGTACTCCCTAGCGGGTTGACTGGAATCAGTTCGGTGCGACGAAAGTCAGCTATCACGAGCAATAGAACACAGAAGATGTTACAAGACAAAACTAATGCACAACAGAAGCACTTGGTGCCACAATGGCCATTATCGGCATTGGACTATCCTATTACAGGTGAAGCAGTGTCGAGGAGATCCCTCCCTCGTCAGAAGACAGCACGCGTATATGCATTAGCGTATCGAAGCGTATCACTGCTAGCAAGGTATTAGCTGATTGCCGATGTCACAGTACACTGACATGGGGAATTACAATGCACAAGATATTCAACGCAGGCGTTCCTAACCTCCACACCTGATCCGCACTAATTTAATTAGTTTACATCAAAAATACGTCCCTTAAGATGCTGTAAACCATGGTACGCGGGACTATACCTAGACAAGTCAGGAAACCGGAAGCTTGACGCTTCAGGTATAAAAGGTTTTGTGTTTCCCTATGTGAGGAGCATAACGTAGTTCTCCATTGGCTTATAGCATTGACCCGAGATATTGAAATCGTTCAGTTCTGGGCAGGTTACTGCCATTGCCAGAACTCAGCGATTTAAATATCTCAAGTCAACGCTATCAGCCAATGGAGAACTGCGTAATGAAATTGTTTCACGCATTAATGCAGCCTGGATGAAGTGGCATTCCCCAACTGGTGTTCTTTGTGATCGACGTATCAGCGCACGTCCCAAATCTAAAATTTACTGCAATGTCGTCCGTCTGCCGCTCTCTATAGTTCTGAGTGTTGGTCGACTATAAAGGACAATGAACGGCGTCTTGCGGTAATGGGGACAAAGATGTTGCATTGCACTGGTGGGACACGTTTTGATTACGTCTGAAATGAGAATATCCGCGATCGGTATGGATTTGCACCGATCGTGTAAAAACTGCAAGAGAGGCGTTTTCGATGGTGTGGTCACGTAATTTATGCTAACGAGAATTCAACAACCAGTATAGGTCAAAGCACCGAAAGCAATGGTAAGCAGCCAAAAAACCAGCCAATACAATGGTGGCTTCATACACTGGATGGGGATTTAAAGGTTTCGAGATTACATCCTGATGAGGCATTTGATAAAGTAAAATGACGAAACCGACCACCACGAGCCGACCCCGCTGAAGAAAAAGAAAAAGATGTGAGGAGCGACGAGTGCACGACAGCTCCGTGTAATATAGCTAAAAATTCCATTCCCCTCTATTTTCTAGAAAGCGATTTAAATAAATCATTTGTGTTGATAATGGTCAACCTTATACGCTTCATTTAACCAACATCAAATATAAACAAGTCGGAATACCGGAAGCTCGCGCTTCGGGTATAAAGGTTTTGTGTTCATCTTATGTAAGAGACGCACATTTCTCTGTCCGTATATAGCTACAAATCCAACATAATCCTTCATATTTTTCCAAACTACGAGACATACGTACATATTAGAGCCATAGATATCACGCTCACCCTAAAGAAACTGTCAATTTCCGAATACTGTACACATATATGCACGTATCTAAATTTATCGTACCCATAATTCCGATTTACGTCTTATATCTATCTGAATTAGGCACTACCCGCAAAGTTCATTAGCACGCAATATTATATACCTACATACACACATGTCTGGTTGACAAATAACTAAAAAACTAAAACAAAATAATTGTCTGCGACCCAATTCATAAGAATTCATTTCGTTGTGGTATTGACGAATTGATATGTCATGATGACGTCATGCGGGTTGTAGAGTGCACGAAATTCACAAAAAATTGTAAAGTTTCACCCCCAATAACTTTGTTAATAATAGTTGGATTTTCTTCACACTTGACCAAACTATGCATTATATTCTTCATTACACTCATGCCAAATTTTGTATTTCTGGGATGAACATAAGGGGGGGTGCCGGGTAAATTTCTAAAATGTGGAAATATACTATTATTAACTTTATTTGTGCAGATATCGGAACCGGATATATTTTGAGGCCTAGATTTCGTAGAGATGCACCACTGTGATTTTTTCCAGATTTTTCGGTTGGAGAGGTTCTGAGAACGAGACCTGTTACACTTTTTGGGGGTCATATTTTGAGCGCTCACTCCTCCATGTTTCACCCAATATCAAATATTGCACCAGTTTCAAAAAGTACTAATTGAGACCTTTCATTTGATACCCCACATGGCTACATTCTGTGAAAAAAAAATTTGCACCCTCCATTCACATGTATGGGGAGCCCCCTCTTAAGCTTAACACAAGATGGCGCCACTTACTGCATGTAAAGGGATCACCAGATTACATACTCTCACCAATTTTCGTGACAATCGGTCCAGCCGTTTCCGAATAAATCGGGTGTGACAGACAGACAGACAGACAGACAGACAGACAGACAGATAGACAGACAGACAGACGGACAGACAGACACCGTCACCATTCTAATAAGGTTTTGTTTCACACAAAACCTTAAAAAGGGCTAGGGAGAATTAGATTCTTCTTGAATGGAATTTTAATATTTCACACGAATTTCAATTATTCTCGTTAATTATGCATGGCTTTGGAAGCAGTAAACTCGGCGAAATTGCTAAGTTTGAACTGCTATAACTTTGGCGTTAATTGCCTGATTTCCATGAAATTTAGCACATATATACGAAATATTGTCCCCTATGCTGGTACAAAATTCGGAAGACCTAGGATGAATCTAAGGGGGCTTTTCAGTAAATTTCTAAAAAGTAGTAATATACTATTAGTAAGTTTATTTGAGCAGATATCGGAATGGGACATATTTTGAGGCCTAGATTTCATCTAGGCGCACCACCCTGATTTTTTTCGGATGTTTGGGTTGGGTAGTTTCCGAAAATGAGTCCTGTCTCACTTCAAATGCGTACATTTTGACTCCTTACTCACGCACTTTGCAATTTATGCCAAAACTAATGTCAGTTTCGGAAAGTACAAATCGAAACCTTTCATTTGATACCCTACACAACTATATCCGGTGAAAAAAATTTTTGAATCCCCCCTTTGCATGTATGGGGAGCCCCCCTTTAAACTCCACCTAAATTTATGCCACTCGCTGTATGCGTGGGATTTCATAGTTCCCATCTGTCCACCAAATTTCGTTCGAATCGGTTTAGCCGGTTTGGAGAAAAATGCGTGTGACAGACAGACAGACAGACAGTCCTGTGAGGAGTGGCCAGATCTCCCATCAGGCGCGACCCCAGGTGGCGGATAGGGGCATACCTATTGATGTGTAAATATGTGTTCATGCACTTTTCTTTTCTGACTGTGCATGGGCTAGTGTTTGCTCATCTCTGGTGCGCGGACCAAAATGGCTATGGGAAGGATACCCAGAACATAAAACCACCATGGAAGACGAGAGAAGGAGTAAACTTACGGTGCAGGGGCTCGGAACCCCAGTACCGGCGGTTTTTGGGAGTGAGCAAGCGGGCTCCCGGTCGTCGATATCCCTCGACCGCAGTGCCTCGGTGGTGGACAACTTGGCCACCTTGGCATATAATGTTACAAGTGATTTGGATCTGGAGAAAGAAGTGTTCAAGCGAAGTACGACCTTACCGAGAACACCAGTAGCAAGAACAACCAAGGATGAACTGAAGATGGATCGTTGGACGACAAAAACTGTAACAACACCCACCGCATATGTTCAAGATGCGCGACAGCAACAGGTGCTCCAGGAACAAGATAAGGATCCATTCAAAAGAAGCTCATCAACTTTGAGATCTCCACCAATGCCAAAGACGATGAAGGACAAAGTACAGGCAAGGTCAACAAACGCCAAAAGTGAAGGACCGTGTAAAAGGGGTAACCCTGCCGGGACTTATAGGGAACAGAGTCCTGATCTGGAGGAATTACCCTTCACCCAGTTTGGGGCAAAAATAGTTGAGCTGTCCGAGTTTATCAAGGACAAGCACAACGTGCACCAAGCCATAAAGAATATGGTGAGGGCTATTAGAGTGCTCTACAATAGATCACAGGAGGAAAAGAATAATAAGGGCACGCCGAACCCCGCTGTGCCAACAGTATCACAAGCGACCCAAGTGACGCCTAACCGTACTACCATCCAATTCCAGCGAAATAAGCGAGTACGTGAAAAAGAGGGGGATCCTGTAAATAATCAGCAGGCGCCTAAGAGAAAAAAAGGAGGACAGGACATCCTGAAAACCAACACCAACAGGCCAGAAGGAGGAAACCGTACAGCGAATCTAGGAAACTCGACCAGCGTTGCGAAGCCCAAGACCAGCGAAAACGATGGATGGACTAAAGTTACCAACAAAAAAGCAGAACGAAAAGCAAAAGTGCGAACTCGTCCAGATGTAATTGTTATCTCCAGTAAGGGCAATCTGTCAGAACGTAGCCAGAAACTGGGTTACTTACGTTTACAGAATGGGAAGTACACAGGAAGCGATGAAGAAACGGCAAATCATTTGCTTGAAGTACACTTCCCAGGCAGCATCCAAAATCTAATCTCGGGGCCAACAGGTGCATACAGTCCTCAACCGTGAGATTGGAATCTGGCATGCAAAGTAGTATCACTGGAACGAGTGAAATGGGCATTTAACTCGTTCCACAGATATAAGTCTGCAGGTCCGGATGGCATCATTCCTGCGCTAGTAGTAGAAGGAATGGATGCCCTGGGTCGACACATTCGGAATATATATCGGGCATGCCTAGCACACGCTTATATTCCAGTTAAATGGCGGGATGTGAAGGTGTTGTTCATTCCCAAACCAGGAAAACCCACCTACACAGACGCAAAAAGCTTTCGACCGATCAGCCTAACGTCCTTTCTGCTAAAAGGACTAGAAAGACTAGTAGATTGGTTCATAAGGGATACACACATTCCTAAATGGCCACTTCACCATAGGCAACACGCCTACCAGAAAGGCAAATCCACGGAGACAGCACTCCATGAACTTACGGCAAAAATTGAAAAGGCGATGTCCGATAAAGAATACGCTTTAGGCGCATTCATGGACATCGAAGGTGCCTTCAATTATGCCCCATTCGCGGCAATTTGTGATTTGGCAAGACAGCATGGAATCGAACCGCTGCTAATCAGTTGGATCCTTTACATGCTAGAGTGGCGAAAAATCCACATATCGGTCGGCCAGAAGGATGTGTCAGGGGCTGCCCAGGAGGAGTTCTCTCTCCACTGTTATGGCTCTTAGTAATGGATACCCTGCTATGGCTCCTGGAGGACAAAAAAGTCTTCGCGCAAGCATTTGCGGAAGACCTAGCCGTAATAATTACCGGCAAGTTTGGAGACATAGTATGTGACCGCTTGAATGCTACTCTGTATGTAATCTACAGCTGGTGCCTCCGCAATGGACTCACGGTGAACGCTAGAAAGACTGGACTAGTTATGTTCACTAAGAACGTCAGGTGGGGCAGCTATACACTACCCACCTTAGCAGGGGCGGAAATCCAGCTGGCACAAACAATCAAGTACTTAGGAGTACATTTCGACTCCAAGTTAACGTGGAAGCATCATATCCAGGAACAATACCAGAAATCCTGCAGATTGCTCTGGTGCTGTAGGAATGCGATAGGTAAGACCTGGGGACTTTCACCTAAACGGATATATTGGATGTATACATCCATAATAAAACCCATTTTGATGTATGCATGCATCGTCTGGTGGCCAAGACTGAACTTTGCTAACAGCAGGAAGCTGCTAACGCAGATTCAGAGACTTGGTTGCCTAAGTATTACTGGAGCAATGAGTACTACGGCGACTGCGGCACTTGAAGCCATCCTAAATTTACCCCCCATCTACTTGGAGGTGAAACGGAAAGCAGCCAACGACACATATAGGCTCGATACCATTGGGGCGTGGAAAGGCGGCCAATCCAACGGGCATGCGTCTATATGGAAATTCCTTGAAAGACATCCGGTAGCCCTGATGCCGACCGATCATATGGTTTCCAGATTCGTCTTTGAAAAGACATACACTGTCGTAATCACCGAAAGAGAAGAATGGTCGACAAGTGGCCATGAGTCTTTTCAGATTACAGACCTAATAATCTTCACCGACGGGTCAGTCACGGAGGATGGATAGGGTGCAGGCGTGTTCTCGGAGAATTCGATTATAGAACTGGCCCGACCCCTCGGAAAAATGACGACCATATTCCAGGCGGAGATATATGCCATTTCATTGGCAGCAGAAGAATGTCTGCGACAAAAATGGAGGGGTCGCACCATTCGAATCTGTTCCGACAGTCGGGCGGCATTATCGGCACTGGATGGCAACAACATATCAAGCCAGTTGGTGTGGAGTGTCATCAGGTGCTGCTGAAACTTGGCCGACTGAACGAAACATTCCTGATGTGGGTGCCGGGGCACTCTAACATCGCCGGTAATGAGGGGGCTGATAGACTGGCTCGCCGAGGGTCTGGATCCACAATGGTGGGCCCAGAACCAGCTCTTGGAATCCGACCATCTACTGTCAAGCCTACTCTGAAAGGTGAAATTGCAAGGATTCACGCAACCGAGTGGAGAAATTTGGACTCTTGCCGGCAAGCGAAAATCCTTGTGAAGGAGCCTAGGGCCACTAGAGCGGCATTTTTGTTGTCCCTTAAGAAGTGGGACATGAAAACCCTAGTAGGGCTTTTGACGGGACACTGCCCCTTAAACTACCATATGGAAAAGATTGGGGTAGTGGTTTCGGCTGTGTGTAGCCAATGTGAGGAGGAGGAGGAAACTGCCCTGCACTTTTTATGCAGCTGCCCGGCATCCTCAGATCTCAGACGAAGACACCTTGGCAAGGTTTTCTTCAATGAAGAATCTGCACACTCTCTGCCTCTTGAGAATGTTCTCAGATTCGCTAAAGCCTGCGAACACCGTAGGCGGGAAGCCATTGAATAGGCAACTTACGGGGATAGTACAATGGGCCTAATAATGGCCTGAGTGCTCGGAGCTGCGGCTCCCCCCATTTAACTAAACTAAACTAAAGGGCAATCTGTCCTACGCGGAGATACTCAAAAAGGTCAAAGCGGATCCCGACCTGAAAGATCTGAGCGGAAATGTAAACCGAATCCGAAGAACCCAGAAAGGGGATCTCATGTTCGAGCTGAAAAGATCCAGCGTGGGCAAAACTGATGACTTTCGCACTCAAGTGAAAAACTCACTTGGGGAGAATGCCGCAGTGCGTGCCCAAAAACATGAGATCTATATACAATGTAAGGATCTCGATGAAGTAACATCGAAAGAAGAAATTTATACTGCTCTGAAGGAGCAATTCAAGTTGAAAGAACTCACCGAGGAGTCAGTTGTGGGCTTGCGAAAAGCCTATGGTGGTACTCAAACGGCCACAATACGAGTACCAGCGGAGGCAGCACAGATGCTGTTGGCTGCCGGAAGGGTTCGGATTGGATGGGTTGTTTGCCGTTTAAGGGAACAAATTTCACTGAAGAGGTGCTTTGAATGCCTTATGTTTGGGCACTTCGCGAAGGCATGCACCAGCAGCATTGATCGATCCGATCGATGCAGAAGGTGTGGGGAGAAAGGTCATATTGCCAGAGAGTGCAATAGGGACCCCAAATGCCTATTGTGCGAAGTAAAAGAGGGACAAGATAACCGGCATATTGCCGGAAGTGGTAAATGTCCGGAATTTAGGAAGGCGCTCACTGCAATGAGAAAATGAGGTTTATCCAAATAAACCTCAATCATTGCAGGGTCGCTCAGGATTTACTTGAGCAGGCCACGTTCGAATCTGAGATGGAAATCGCCATCATAAGCGAACCGTATAGACACCGTCACGGTGGCATATGGGTCAAAGATTCGACTGGGGGAGCGGCGATATAGGCTTGCGGTCGACAGGCCATACAATGTACTGCAAGTCAAGCAGGCAGTGGCTTCGTGTGGGCGAAAATAAGTGGTGTATATGTATACAGCTGCTACGCCCCGCCAAGTTTGACACTGTCTGAATTCGAGCAAATGCTTTATAATCTTGTTCTCGACGCGAGGGGACGTAGTCCAAAGGTGATTGCTGGTGATTTCAATGCTTGGGCCCTAGAGTGGGGTAGTAGGGAATCAAATGCTAGGGGGCGCAGTTTATTAGAAGCTTTTGCGCAGATGGACATAGTTTTGGCCAACGAAGGTGCTGTAAACACTTTCCAGAAAGGGGGGTCAGGCTCGGTTGTAGACCTGACCTTTGTCAGCCCTTCGCTGGCGCGTGGTATGTCCTGGTGCGTCAGTGAACGCTACACCCACAGCGATCACCAGGCAATCTTCTTTGAGACATGTGTCGAGCCACAGGCCAAAGAGCTATCATGCCCGAAACCGAGAAAGATTTCAGGCTGGTCTGCAAAATCTTTGGATGAGGAGACCTTCATAGAGGTGTGGTTAGATCAGCCTGATAAAGCAGGCACCTCTACGGAAAGAGCCGTCCATCTGGCTCAATGCATTGCCAAAGCGTGTGACGCGTCCATGCCTAGAAGGTGTTCATTCCCCAGTAGAAGACCAAACTACTGGTGGAATGATGAACTGACCGGCCTTCGATCAGCCTGCCACCGAGCCAGAAGAGTGGCTCAGAGGGCGGTAGGTAGAGTCGAACAGGGACAAAAGGAGCGCGCCTATAAGGCAGCCCGCAAAAACCTCAAGCTCGCCATCCAGCGAAGCAAGAGGGAGTGCTTTAAGGAGCTCTGCTCAGAAGCGAAGATAAACCCGTGAGGGAATGCCGTTCATCTCCGCAGATCACGTGCCCCACCCTCTTGCTAAAAATCATCCAGGGGTTATTCCCCCAGCAAGAGGAGAGCACCGACACATTCCAACCACCTCTGAATGTGGCGGCAATTCCGCCAGTCACCAGAGACGAGCTGTTGGATATCTGCGGTAGAATAGGAGACAACAAAGCGCGGGCCTGGACGGAGTACCGAATAAGGCCCTTAAGCTTGCCGTGAAATCCAGACCGGACATGTTCGCTGAGTTGTTCGAAGCGTGCATGTCCGAGGGGATATTTCCAGTGGCATGGAAGCGGCAGAAGTTGGTACTTCTGCCTAAACCAGGTAAACCTCCAGGTGAACCATCGTCATATCGACCCATATGTCTCCTGGACACGGTGGGGAAAATGCTAAAGCGGGTAATCTACAATAGATTACTCCCGGTTGTTGAGAGCCAAGGCGGCCTTTCGGATCGGCAGTATGGGTTCCGTAAAGCCAGATCAACCATTGATGCCATCAAATTGGTTACTGGCTTGGCCGAAGATGCAATTCACGGAAAGGGTAGTACCAACAAATATTGCGTGGTAGTGACCCTGGATGTGAAAAATGCATTCAATTCGGCCAATTGGAATCTAATACGGAAATCTTTAGCGAAGGTTGGTATTCCCGCCTATCTCGCTGCTATCGTCGATAGTTATTTAACTGAAAGGAGGCTCTGGTATGACACCGATGACGGACCCCAGGAGTACGTTGTTTCCGCGGGTGTCCCGCAGGGCTTCGTATTGGGCCCACTACTGTGGAACATCATGTACAACGATGTATTTAATCTTCCCCTTCCGGGGGAAGCCACAGTGGTGGGTTACGCTGACGACATAGCGCTGGTTGTTGTCGCAAAGCATCTCGAAGATGCTGAGTTATACTCAAGTGAGGCAATCGGTGCTGTTAAAAGTTGGCTAAAGAGCTCTGGTCTGACACTTGCGGAGGAAAAAACGGAAGCGGTCCTCATCACTAAGCGCCGGAAGAGAGATTACGTCTGTATTAGAATCGGGAATCATATCGTCACTTCCAAGCCGACCATCAAATACTTGGGAGTGGTGATAGACAGGAAGCTTAGCTATAAGCAACATGTGCGGTATGTTTGCGACAAATCATCCACTGCAAGTATGGCCCTGGCAAGGATGATGCCGAACATTGGAGGGCCACGGCATACCTCTAGGTTGCTTATAGCCAGGGTGGTGACCTCGATCATGCTCTATGCAACCCCAGTTTGGAGGGACGCGTTGTGGATGTCAGGGAACGCTACCAAACTGAGTTCAGTCTACAGGAGGACAGCCCTGAGGGTATGCTCTGCCTTCAGGACTGTCTCAGATGATGCAGCATTGGTCATCTCTGGAATGATGCCGATTGACATCTTTGCAGATGAGATGGCGAACATATACAATGCAAAGCCAACCTCTTCCTCATCGCGGACGAGGAAGACTGAAAGGAAGAGATAGATGGCAAGAGCGGTGGGAACGCTCGAGAAAGGGTCGGTGGACGCACAGGCTCATTCCTGCCATCAAGGAGTGGTTGGAGAGACGACACGGTGAGATTAATTATAATCTCACCCAGTTTCTCACGGGGCACGGAGGATATCTCCAATACCTTCACAGGTTTAAATTGGAGACCTCACCCGATTGTCCAAATTGCAATGGAGTCCCAGAGGACCCAGAGCATGTATTCTTCCACTGTCCGAGATTTGTGGAAGAAAGGAGGAATCTAGAGGAGACTCTAGGGGAGGTGCTGGTACCAGAAAATCTGGTGCCGAAAATACTAGCACATCAAGAGAATTGGGATGCGGTAAACTCCATGATCGCATCTAATAAAATAAACTGCGAAAAGCAGAGCAGAGGAGAAAAACGCGGTCACGTGCGCCGCGTATAGAAGAAAGGTGACAAAGCTAGAGTGAGCTGACTCCGCCCCGTGATGTAATACCTTATGGTGGTTCCGCGGGGCAGGGAGGGAGTCGGGGGTGGTTTTAGTGGGTAAAAATCCCACACGCTGGTGTGTCCAGACCAGTGTCTTTTTGAAGATTTTCAACTCCTCAACAAAAAAAAAAAAACAATGACAGACAGACAGACAGACAGACATTGAATCGATTTTAACCTTAAAAAGAGCTAGGGAGAATTAGATTCTTCTTGAATGGAATTTTAATATTTCACTCGAATTTCAATTATTCTCGTTAATTATGACGCCAGCATCTTATTTGTATGGTTTAGAATGCTGTTAATTAGCACGAAATTGATAAGTTTGAACTGCTATAACTTTCCCACTAATAGTTGGATTTTCATGAAACCTGGCATGTGTATGCACAAGGCTGCCCTCTATGTCGGTGCAAAATTTAGTACACTTAGGATGAACTTAAGGCGAGTTTTTTAGTCTATTTCTAAAAGTTGATAATATACTATTAGTAAATTTTTTGAGCAGATACCGGAATGGGAAATCTCTCGAAGATTAGATTTCACATAAGTGTTTTACAAAAAACCTTAAAAAGGGCTGCAGATAAATAGATTCTTCATAAATGTGACTTTAATATTCCAGGCGAATGTCAATTATTCCGGGTAATTATGACGTCAGCATCTGATTTGCATGGCTTTGGAAGCAGTAAACTCGTCCGAAATTGCTAAGTTTGAACTGCTATAACTTTGGCGTTAATTGCCTGATTTCCATGAAATTTAGCACATATATACACAATATTGTCCCCTATGCTGGTACAAAATTCGCAAGTCCAAGGATGAATCTAAGGGGGGTTTTTCAGTAAATTTCTAAAAAGTAGTAGTTTATTTGAGCAGATATCGGAATGGGACATATTTTGAGGCCTAGATTTCATCTAGGCGCACCACCCAGATTTTTTTCGGATTTTTCGGTTGGGTAGTTTCCGAAAATGAGTCCTGTCTCACTTCAAGTGCGTACATTTTGACTCCTTACTCACGCACTTTGCAATTTATGCCAAAACTAACTCTTTTGAGCACATACGGAAGCACTTTCCTCGTAAATTTTTGACCTGATTGAGGAAGCCTGAGAAGCTCCCCTAACTCTTCACGCTCGGATGGGGTTGGTGTTACTGCAGCTTTTGAATGAAGTGTTCTAACACGCTTCAAGGCCCTGATCCAATTGGATTGTTGCGCCAACGATTATTATTATAATGTGATCTGTGAATCCCTTTATATACAGCAAGTGGCGCCAGGGTGTCCACTGGATAGTTTGCAGTCGGAGGTAACTGACTGTACTCGAACGGACTCTCACTGATACCTGGTCGCCTCAGTGAGTAAGTTTGACCTTACCATATTACAGGGGGCTATGGCACGGCGGACCTTCTAACGTCCACACTCGTGGCAATCAAATGAGTAATGTTACAAAAATAAAAGAAGTAAAGAAAACTACATGCAGCGAAGACAACAACCAACAAACACCACTGCTCAAAAAGCATGGACAAGCAAAAGTACGACTGAGATAAATATATTTGACGTCAGGAAGGAGATAGGTCACAGTGGTGGAGGTGCCAAATGATACCTGCGTTATCTGAAGGAAGGTCTGATACCAGAAAAGAAAGACTTAGGACAAACCTAAGGTATTTTTGCTGGAGCCAAGAAAGCGGGGAGCAGTGGAGATTAACCCGCATGAAGGAAATATAATAATAATGATCATTGGCGCAGCAATCCAATTGGACCAGTGCCTTGAAATAAATTACAGTACTTCATTCTCAAGACCATAACGGTATACTACAGGATTACAGTACCCTATAGGAGACACTCAGGACTCAGGTATTCATTCACAGCTGAGCCGACTGATATGCAACGTCAAATTACGATACAAATCTCACTGTCACCAATGAGATATGAACCGTGACGTTACATACGACAGCCTTGTGCTCTATCCACTCAGCTATCCGGACAATGAAAGGAATGCTCCCAAAAAATCCAAACCTGAGCCCAAGAGGGGCGACAACCCGGGCAGGTCACGGGCGAAGGCGGGAATCAGGAAGCCTCCCATTAGCTATGTTAGTGCGGTCAGGGCATTCGACTGGCCATATTGCCAAATACCCACTCGTGAAGAGCAGGAAACTATCGAACACCTTGTCATCAGATAGATGTGCAAGGGAGCACAAGCTTCGACCAGGTTATATAATGGTGGACTGCGCGACGGAAGATACTGCAGGACCATAATTCCTAAATTGTCATGGAAATAGCAGAACTGTAAACATGTGCTGGGGATGATTTACCAAGAGCACACATGGTGACAGTGTTTCTCCCGAAAACCGTAACAATAGAGGCGGAAGATCTCATGGACCTTTTAATCGCTCTCCATATGCGATTATGGAGAGCCTTCAGAAGCAAGGTCGAGGGCAAGGGTTGACTCTTTACGATCCTCTTCAAGACACCTCGGGGGAGACACTGGGTGAAAAGCTGGAACTAGGAACAGTGGTGGAAAAACTCAACTTAGTCTTCATTGACGCGTGTGAGGCCTGCCGTCTGGCTAAGACCTAGGCAGAATGAGAACAGAAGTACGGAAAGTCATCAACCGGACAAAACAAACCGGGTGGACTGGCCGAGGTACACAAATGCTCTGACCGCGGATAGCAACGCGATCAGGGAACCAAAACGGAACAGTTTCAAGGAGTTCTGTGAAGGGATCTAACAAATCACAGAAGCAACCCGGTTTTACAAAGCTGTAGCCAAAGACGGAGCAATATCCTCTGTTTGTTTGAAGAAGGAAGATGGGACATTTACCTAGAATGAAGAGGGCACCGTATACCCGCTTCTCAGAACTCATTCTCAATGACTACCTGTGGGGCGATAATCTGGGCAGAAAGAACTGAACTCAGCACACAAGCAAGAGAGTTACACAAACTCTGAAGACTGGCTTGCGTGTGAATCAGTGGGGAAATGAGGACATGCTCAACGATATCCCTGGAAGCTCCATCTGCATAGATACAGACAAGATGCAGGAAAGGAGGACAATCTTCAGGATGGCGGGAAGTATCAGTGAGGCGGGGAACTGCTTAAATCGAAGGAAGGTATATATGAGTCGACTGCTGTCCGACATTCAGTCACGATAACAAATTTCTCTGTCACAGGTGAGATTCGAACCGCGGCCTTCCGCTACGAAGGCCCAGCGCTCTAACCACTTGAGCCATCTGGACAAATTATTGATACTAAGGGATAACATGACAACAAGATAAGAAGTTTGAAACAAGTTGGAGTAGCAAGGCAAACTGGGAGAGCGTGGCTGCTACATTCGGCTTAAACCAGCAACTGACTACTTGGTACATTGACGGATCCCTCACAGCAGAGGTAGGGGGTGCCGGGGTATTTGTTCCAAGGAAAATGTACTTTGACACAATAGGTAAGCGCACTAGTATATTCCAGGTGAAAATATACACTATGGATAGAGGTGGCTCCTTTAATCACCAAAGGAACTGCAGGGGCAGAACATTGCTACTCTCACCGACAACCAAGCAGCAATAAAGACATTTAAGTCAAACCAAGTGAATTCTAAACTGGTATGGGAATGCCTTGAGAGACTGAATACGCTCGACTTGTTCAACAATGTCTGAATAATCTGGGTTCCAGGCATGTTGGGTTGGAAAACAATGAGGTAGCGGACGAACTAGCCAGGAAGGGAGCGGAGACACTTTTACACTAGCCAGAACCCTTCTGTGGAATCGGAAATGGGTTCGTGGCTGTGACCACCTTTGAGGAACGGTTGACGGAACTATACTAGGCGAGCCTATCGGGAATGAAGCAGTCCGAACACTCAATGCCAGATGCAAAGCTGAAAGATTTGGAAGTAGGGAATATACTAAAATTCCTAACAGTTACAGGGTTACAATAACTCTTTAAGGACGCAGTGTAACTTTCCCTTAACAGAATAATAATAATAACAAAATTATGGAAGATCAAAGTGATCAAAGTGAATTTATCGCAATCTAAGACGTGTATGACGTCATGGTCACATAAATTGAACTCATATGAACGGCGGAGTTGGATATATCAACAAATATTTTGAGTTTTTAGCTATGTATGAATGGAAAACGTACATAGAAAATTTCTCACGCATGTAGGATGAACACAAAACCTTTATAGCAGAAGCGTTCAGTTTCCGGTATTACGACTTGTATACTTTTTCACCTGTAAAAGGGAGCATCTTTTCGTTTTATTACCGGAAATTAATTAGATGAATTCGACCGCATTATTAGGATATTTTACCATTGGAAATTTACTCATATTCGACAATGAAATGGGGATATTTTGGTTCATTATAAAATTCGAAAGTAAACTTTTGACTCCCTTTCGCTACATTCGATAATTCTTTTGCCGCTAATGATAAGCCAATATAAATGAGAAGTTTTTCAAATTCAAATTTCCTTTAAAATTCTGTGAATTGCAAAACTTTCTTCAACGCAGCGGATTGAGCGCCATGTGGTGTTTATGGTACACCGCCATTCTCCAAATATTTGCCGACATTTTCCTGAATTTCATTCAGCTTCCGAGAGTGAACTTTGATTGCTTCTCCCTTGGCAAGTGGCGCGGAGCATTGAGGGAAAGAAGGACTTGGTTCATGTTTATGTTCTCGTTTAGACTTCATTACTTCCGAACTCCAGGCTACATAGTTTCGCAATAATGGAAATACATTTTATTTTAGTGTGAAAGTATTGAAAAGTTCACAATGCCGTCGGCGCAATTAAGCTGGATGTGTTCATTCAATGTCGAGTTTTTATTGAAGTTCCTAGAAGTACCAGTTTCTACCTAGGGCTTCGAATCTAGGGAAGTCAAAAAACAAAAAAAAATTATGGAATTAGATCTGCTTTCCACTAAAGATAAAATTCAGCTTAATACTGAATTTATCTTCTGACTCTCTAGGAGCCATATTCTTAGCAAATTAAGATTATTGCTACTGCTCAGTTGTGTTTTGCTAAGAATGAGACCCTATTCAAATACAATAAGACAAACCTCACAGATTTCGGTTTGTTCCGAGTTCTCGAAGCGAACAGTCATCAAGAGCGGAAGCTGATCGAGAACTGTTAAGAACTAGAAGGAAGTATACGTTCTGGACAGAACATTGAATTAAAATTGCTTGGCATCCATCGAAGGGAGGATGCCAATCGCAACGTCGGAGCAGCAGCAACGGCAACATCTGCAACATGAAAAACGTGAACGTGAACAACGGCAACATCAAGAACAATATGTGAAGCAACAACAACAGAACGAGCAACAACATCACCAAGATGGAGAGATGTGCTTTGAAGTCGTCATCCAAGAAGAGGAAGAGGATTCGGCGAATTCAACTTCATCCACAACCAGTACCCCACCAGCTTTAAGGACTCAATCCTTAGTCATCCGTGGTCTTCACAGAGAGACAGACCCGGCTGACATAATGGGCGAACTCAATGAAGAGTATCTGATACCTAAAGGTGAAAAGCGTGTCGAATCTAGTCACGCGAGTCGACAAGCTTCTGCACAGCCAGAACCCGGCACTTCCATTGAAATTGCAATCGGGGCTGTTCATGGCTACTTTCGAGCTAGAACAAGAGCTCAATGAAGCGTTTAAGGTGAAATATATTCTCCACCAGAAAATTTCGCTTGGGAAATTCGAGCATGTTAAGAAGTACAGTGCTACAACTGCCAAAACTTCGGGCATATCGCTCTCAATTGCTCCATCGTGCACCGGTGCGTGAGGTGCGCGAAAGCCCATGTGAGGGGGGAATGCCCAAGTCGCACCGCTGACAAACCAACTTGCTGCAATTACGACCAGTCCAGACATCTCGCCAACTACTGAGGATGCCCGGCATACAAGGACATGGTTGCGAGAAGGGAAGCTGGCTGGACTAAAAATATGCCGAGGCCATGGAAACCAAACAGGCGGTGGCTCAGATGTCACAAAGCTTGGCCAAATCTTGAATGATCTCCAGTCAAAATCTAAATATTTAATTTTTGGTGGGGACTTTAACTCACGGTACACTTACTGGGGCGCTTTGGAAAAAAAACTGAAATGGGGTTGCCCTCGAAAAATGCATCCATATTCAAAGCCAATTAGGACCTACACTCTACAACATTTTCACGGCCGACGCTCCAATCCCAGAAAGCGGCACAGAACTATTACAGTTCGCTGACGACACGCTCATCTTCTCGTCGAGCCTCTGAACCGGGAAGGCAGCTAATGCTATCGAGAAATACTTATTAGATCTCTGCATATATTGCCAGACCTGGGGGATAAAAATCAACGAGGCCAAAACACAGGTTATTACTCTTCGGGGAAAATCCAGATACTTGGGATCTAGATGTATCCATAAAAAAGCTTAACACTTAAAACTACGCATCGGGAATACCGTAGTGAACAGTTAAAAAAAAATAAATACTTGGGAATGATATTTCATGAACACCTACCATTCGACCCTCACCTTAATCTTGCTCTCAGCAGAGCACGCGGTGCACTAAGAAATATCTACTCTATTCTTCATAAAAGGTCTTTGCACTAAATCTAAGCCGACAAAGTCCTCATAAAACCGATTCTTTGCTACGGAGCCCCTACATGGATCTCTTGCTCGACCAAAGCTATGAAGAAGTGCGAGTTAAAAAATTAGATGTAAGCATTAGATTTAAGTATTATTAGGTTGTTCCAAATGTTTTGGTACTAAAATTTGAAATGAGTGTAAAGTTTACAAAAATTTATTTATTTAATCAAAGTAGGCGCCAGTCGATTCAAAACACTTCTCCCAGCGAGATTCAAGAGCATGTATGCCCGTTTTGTAGAAGTCCAACTGTCGCGTGTTGATAAATTCGTCGAAGGCAATTTTGACAGCCTGTTCGTTTCTAAATTGTTTTTCTGCCAAAAAATGACCCAAATGCTTAAAAAAGTGGTAGTCGGTTGGCGAAAGGTCCGGTGAATATGGTGGATGAGGCAAAGTCTCATACTGCAATTCGTTCAACTTTTAGGTCGTACATTGTCGTGAAAGAGTATCACACCATCTCTGTTGATCAATCTCGGCCGTTGAATACTCAATTTTTGGTTTTCCTCGAGTATTTCTGTGCATTTATCGTTTCTCCAGGTTCCAAAAAAGAATAGTGGATAACTCCAGCTGTAGACCACCAAACAGTCACCATTACCTTCTTTGGATGGAGGCTCGGTTTCGGCATATGCTTTGGTGGTTCATCAGCATCTAGCCATTGTGCTGATCGGCGACGATTGTCGTATAATATACACTTTTCATCACATGTCACTATTCTGTGCAAAAAGGGATCGCTTCTGTTGCGAGTGAGTAAAGAACGGCAAATTTCCACTCGAAGCACCATGTTTTGCGACGTCATGCGGAACCCATTTGTGGAGCTTTTTCACCTTTCCAAGTTGTTGCAAGTGCCGGGAAACTGTCGAATAGTGTACGCCCAGTTTCTATGCAATGTCTCTCATAGACTGACATGTGTCAGATTCGACTAGCAAAGGCAGCTCGTCGTTGTCAATCGATTGTCCTGAATGTGCACGTGGTTCACTTTGAAGGTTTACGTCGCCTGACCGGAATTTTTCAAACCACCGCCATATGATTCGTTCACTTATTGTATCAGCTCCAAATGCGCTGTTAATGTTCTTGGTCACCTCCGCTGCTTTATGACCAAGATTGAACTCTTACAGAAAAAGTATACGTTCTTGGCTCTTTTCCATCATTTTTTCTTTCTATTCACTGTTATCACAATGGTGGTCAAAACTGAAATGACTCCTTGATTAAATGTAGGAGTATTTATAATTCATTATCCGACACCAACAGCGCCAATTGGTGGTGGTTTGATGCAGCAAAATAGCAGCTAACTTCACTTGATTACCAAATCGGCCATTTCATGTGCAACAACCTAATATTTATTAGATTAGATTAAGTTAGAAGATAGATAAGCCTTCTCGCGTTCTAGGTGCAGGCGCAGTTTTTTTCCAAATGTATGTCCATTTTTTTTAATCATAAATTGTCAAGATTAAAGTGAAAAGTAATTTAAAGTAATGTCAGAGAAGCTCGGGCAGGTCAAACATTGTAATAGCCACCCCCGTTTTAATATATAATTATGGTAGATAAGCTACATTTAGGCTAGAAATAAGAAACAAACGCTATGTATTAAATGCAAATCACTGTTCACAATTAAATGAAAAACGAAACTCACAGATTTCTTTACTACTCAAGTTCGAGTGCCGAATTCCCTAAAAAAACGTCCCCAAAGGCGGATTTAACTAATTTAGATATCACACCCTTAATAGACAAATTGCACGGAATGAGTAATAAGCATATCATTAGCTATTTCCGGAACAGCCACCTCTAAATGCGGAAATACCAAAATCAATGCAAAATCAGTGGATTTTCAGCTGAAATGCCGTTTAATCAGAGCTGGTAGGCGTAATGTGGAAATGATCACAGATAGGACTCCTCCGAAAATAGATACAAACGCCCTGAGCATCTGCCTAGTTGACTGGTACAGGATTCAACCAGCAGCCAGTCCCCGTTAACAACATCAATTGCAATTACTGAATATATGCGCCACGGCAGGATAACACCAACAACACCACCTACCGATGCACGGGACTGCAGCTAAGCGTCCCTGTTTGCACAATTTCAGCCGCATTGTTATCAGCATCCGTGGTTAATTTAATTACTCGCTGCATTAAACAATAGGCTGTCAGTTACAATCAGCCGTGAAAGAATGAAATTTCCATGCGGTATTGTTTCGAAGGAGCGGAGAAGATGGAAAAATTGCAGACGAATCCGGAGCAGATGCTCATTACGTTCGCCTTCGTCAGGAATATGTGGCAATGGCATCGCCATCATTTCAGTTTTGTTATGAGCACCGTCGTTAGTGCCAACTTTCGATTGTGTGAGGCTGTTACTGTTGGCTTTCGAAGCGGTAATTATATGTTGATGGAATTTATATTTCTTTGCGATTTTGACGCCTCTGGTAACGTTTGCGTTCCATTTGAGGAACTTTCGCAACTAGGCGCTAACTTTGCCTCCTGTTTTTACAGGGTGGGAAAAAAGCAATCACTCATCTTAGAAAAATGACGGGGTTGGTTGTTAGCTGGTACGCTAGCTGCAAGACATTTATATACCTCATATAAGAGCCTTGCTTGCTAGTGAAGGTCCTCAAGCACTTAAACTTCCGACGTGCTCACGTGTTGTATGTAGACTCCGCTCCTGCATGCTGGTCTCAAAAGTCTTCCAGGCTAATTTGGTTAACGGCCTTTGTGATAGAGACACCACATGGTATTCTGCATATTTTCCCCATGACGTGGATGTGATGTCAACGTCCACCACATATGTTGGGGAAGTTCCAACACCAACGCAAGAAGATCAAGACTATTAGAGTATCAGGTAGGAATCGCTCTGCTGATTCGCAATTCGGGTAATTAACTCACTTTTTAAGGTTTTGCGTAAAACAAAACCTTATTAAAATCGGCTTAGTGTTTGTTTGTCCGTCTGTCTGTTACACGCATTTGTCTCGGGGACAGTTATAGGGAAATTTGGGGGCAAGGTGGGAACTGTGAACGCTCAAGTATAGAGTGAGTTGCATCATTCTACGTGGAATTTAGGGGGGGTCCCCATATTTACAAAATGGGGAACAAATTTTTTTCACCAAATCTAGTCATGTGAGGTATCACATGAAAGGCCTCGATTAGTACTTTCCGAAGCTGGTCTTAATTTTGACATTTGTTGGTGGCTACTTGGTAATTGTGGCTTTGTTGTGAATGGTTTCAGTATTCACCCGCACCTGATTGTCAGAGGGCGATTCAAGGCGGTGTTATAATTCGAGCCCGAAGCAGTATACCTACAAGTTAGTGATCCGAGCCTATATTGACTCATTGATCGTTGTTGAGAAAATTACATTTGATGATTTCAAACAGGACAGCGAAAGCAGATCTAGCACTGTTAACGCGACGGGCAACATCTAGTTTGGGCCGGCGTCGGCAGAAACCATGCTTCCTAGATATACAACATGACATTTTTGGTGCTCTGTTCATTAGCAGATAGCGAGAGTGCGATGACCCATCAGACTGAGAACCTTAGTTTTGCTGGTGCCTATCTTCAGGCTAACTCTACTTGTCTCTCTTTCTAAATCCAGAGCCATTTAGCCTCAAAATCCTCGCTTTGGACCTTAAAATCCTCCGAGATTTTACCTCGGTGCAGCATGCGACATTTGCACACCATCATATGTTGCTCTGATAATAGCTATTGGTTTCTCCGGAATGCCCTGCTAGGTAGAGCATTCCAGATACACTCCGTGATCACGTTATGGAAAGCTTTTTCGAAATCGACGAAGAGCAAATGCAGCAAAGATCTAAATTCCGCGCCCTGTTCCAAAATTATTCGTAAGGTTTTGATGTGGTTGATGTAGGAGGAACCAGAACGGAAACCAGCCTGCTTTCTGTCGATTACGCTTTTGAGAAGTTCTTTAGTGCGTTCCAGAATTATTTGCCACGGCAAAGAGTACACAGATACCCCTCCAATTGTCACACTTGAAACGGGTCCCCTTCTTTGGGGTCTAGACGATCATCCCTTTCTTTCACTCTCTTATAAAGGTCACGGATTCCCAGAATTTTCGTACAAGTGGAAACAGGAGATCTGTAGTAACTACAGGTGTAGCGATGAGTTCTGCGGGGAGACCGTCAAGTCCAGTGGCTTTACTCCTTTTGAGTGCATTGATGACTGAAATGATATCTCTTCTGTTTGTAGGAACAGTCCGGTTACGGTGAGTAGCCAATTCACCTACAATAGGAGGAAGAATCTCACCGGATATAATACTGTTAAGGATCTTAGTGAAGTGTTCTTTGGATCTCTTCAGTTGTTCATCATTATAGATGAGAAGTCGATCGTTGGCGTCCTTCACAGGACCATCGAACGATTTGTGACCACATGCAAGCTCTTTCGTGACGAGGTATACACTTCTGAAATCATTGTGATCTGCGGCATCTTCCGCTTCCCTGGTCAGCCCAATCGAAAATTCTCTTTTGTCACGGCGTACATTACGCAGAACTTCTCGGAATTTCGTTCAGTATCGGAGTTCGAGCGCGTCACGGGCGCCATCACTCGCAGCGGTCAGTAGAGCCTTCAACCCATTCCATTCATCGATCCACGATTCCGCAGTCAGCCAGGTGTTATGACGTTCTTTTGAGACGTGGCCGATGGCCTGTATAGCACCCAAGATAAGAGCATTTTTGATGGTGGCCCAATGCTTATCGATATTCTCAGTGGAGGTTGTAGAAATCTACGAACCTTCCACCATTACTATTACGGTCGCGAAGACAATGTTTCCCCATCCATTTCGGAGCAAAATGTTGTCAGATCCCGCTTGATATTCAAACATGGAGATCACAATGTCATTTTTGTTAAGCTTCCCCTGAACCGCTTTTAATTGCCCACAGAAAGCATCTTTCTCCATTATATCGTAAGTCTCCGTTGGTGCGTAGCATTGTACAACTGTGATGCCCCTTAACCAGGACAGACATCTAGCAGTTAAAAGTCTGTCAGAAACCAGCTCCCAGGTCAAGATAGCGCACTTTGCTGTAGCCGTCAAAAGCAACTCGGCATCAGATTCGCGTCTGCTACCACTTGGCTTTCCAGAGTACAAAAGCAAATTGCCATTTGTTTGGCAATCTTACTTCGCTTAGGTCCAAAATGTCCAGTTTATATCACTGGAAATCCCGCTCAAGTTGCAGAAAGCGAGCATTTTGGGGACCCTCGCTGCCGTTGTCGAAGAGCTTCCTTAGATTTCAGAAACCAATTATAGTCCGTTTCTGATAACCAAAGGTTGCCGTCAGTCCCAATCCGAAGCGTTGTTGTAGTTTCGGTAGCAGTAAAGTTTCAAAATTTGCAGGTTGCTAGCTCACAAATTTCTATCCCTTTTAGCCGCCTCTTACAACAAGCAGGGAATGTCTTGAGTAAGTAATTTAGCCCCAACTCACAGGACGATTTCAATTTTATTAAGAAAATGTCCTACCTCTGGGAGTCGTATGGGTCTATCATTCTTTGCCTTCATTGACTGGCGCTTGCTGTTTCAGTTAAGTGTCATTCCTACTATTCGAGGCGGCGATCAGGATTAAGTTCACTAAAAGCTTATCTGTTCTGGTTTAGACGATGAGGTTTCACTAGAGTTTATCTCATACGGTGGATGCTAAAAGAGGTCTAAACTGTCAGGAATCGCATGTATGTCTCGTTGGCCTATTTTTCCCTATTTAGGTGACGCCGCAAAAGCGCTTTGAAAATTTGAAATTTTTTCCTCGCAAACTACTTAGTGATTGGTGGCTCTAGAGTGGTTTCGAATTGGTAATGTGTCGCGAGGAGGGCTTCTTCTGGCTCAAAGCATGTCATCCTTATTAATTTCTTTGTTATACCCTAATTTTAAATTCATGATCTTTCTTTGTTTAGGTTAGTGGTTAACCTATCTAACTATTGAGCCTTAGAAGCATCCATATAACTAGAAGTTATGAATTCTAGAATGAAAATTTTCCGTGTTTTCACTGTTATTTTACTTCACCCTGTAGGGTTTACCCAGTGTCTGTAGCCTGACTCTAGCCAGAGCGGGGTTTTCCTTCTTTCTCCGCAGCATCGGCAATGCGAATTGTAGGGTATGCCGAGCCTAGAGGCATGGTCCCCTATGGGCCAGTGCCTTGTGCAGACCGCCGTAATCTTGAATGCATTTGCACGCGTCTGGCAAAGGAGCTCTCGTGATCGGGCTATATTATAAGTGGGCTAAATTCTTCTTCACTTGGCATAGCTCATAAGCCTTCACCATCTTAGGCCCGCGGCTGCTAGGTTGTGCGAGTAGACAGACCCCGACAGCCTCCAGTGGAACACCGACTGTATTCACCGAAGGGCTGCCAAGATCAAAGCCTCGCCTGACCAACCCGTCAGCCCGCTCATTCCCCTCTATGTTCCTATGTCAGGGAACCCAGCGGAGGGTGACCTTGAGCGTGCCTCCCAGACGGTTCAGCGGGTCTCTGCACTGTTCCACCAGCTTGGAAGATGTCACTGAGTGCAAGGCTTCGATGGCCACTTGGCTGTCGGTCAGAATGGCTATGTTACGCTTGGGCTCGAATCTCGCTGCAGCCATCGACAGACTTCCAATATCGGCAGTACTTCCGCCTGGAATACACTGGCGAAACCTGGGAGATCATACGACTTGGATACACTGTGTGTATTCGAGAAAACCTCCGCACCGAATTCACAGGCCATCTTTGATCCGTCGGTAAAGAATACTGAGTCATAACCTTGCAACACGCTGCTGGTCTTCCACTTTACTCTGGTTAGACGTACTTCGTCGAGGATGTTACTGTCGCTGTAAGACTTCGCTACCCAGCATCCGGACTTACGAAGTCTGTCAGCATACAATAGAGCCGTACGTTAGGATCGGACGCACTACAGCGGTGTACATCCAGAGAACCATCCTCGGCCGGAGAACCCATTTCTTTGCAAATGTTCTCTTGCAGGCATAGAATCTCAATCCCCAATTTAGCTTTGAATCCAAGATTACACCCAGATACTTTACATTAGAGGAAAGAACCAATCTTTGTTCATTCAGTCGTGATATATGGAATTCAGGTATACTTGTGTTGGTGGTGAATAGCATAAGTTGCGTTTTTGTTGGGTTTATGCCGAGTCCGCATCTTGCGGCCCACAGGTACACCTTTCGCAATGCTGCTTCAATGATGTTGTAGAAAGGCGTTCTCTCCATAATCGTCCTTAAGTGAATGTCCAGGACGCGCTCTAGGGTCTTCAGCCCAAAAGAGGTCAAGCTGATTGGTCGAAAGTCCCTCGCGGACTCATGACCGCGCCTGCCCGCTTTTGGTATGAAAACCACTCATGCGTGCCTCCAGGACTGTGGTACGTATCCTAAAGTGATGCAGCTTCGGTAAATCTCAACAAGCCACGGCACAACCCTTTCCTGTTGCTTCTGTAACATGACTGGCATTATGCCATCTGGGCCTAGAGATTTATATGCGGAGAAGTTGTTTATGGCCCAGGCGATCTTATCCTCGGTAATTACCGATTTGATAGTCTCGCACAGCTGGGGTGGCTGCAAACCCTGCAATCAAGGTTCTGACTCACAGTCCCTCTCGCTGGCGAGAAAGCGCGCTTCAACCAGCAGCTCCAAGGTTTCGCTAGAAAATTCCGTCCAGGAGCCTTCCGACTTTTTAAGAAAGGATGGGCTCTTATGCTCCTTGGACAGAATCTTACTGAGTCTCGTGAATTCACTGGTGCTTTCGATGTTCTCACAATAGTCCAACCAAGACGGCCTCTGGGCGGTTCTGATGGCCGACTTGTTCTTCTTCAGGCAGTCTTTGTATGACTGCCAATATTTTTGCCTGTAGGAGATGTGGAAGATTTCTCTGGTCAGTTTCCTGAGGCTAGAGAGATCTTCAGTCCACCACGGTGGCAGTGCTTTTTTGCTGTACTTAGTAGGGCACGAGACTTTAAAGGCGGTATCGAACGCCTTTTCCAGAGCCCCGACCTTTGACTCCTGTTCGTCTGTCGTACCAATCTTACCAATTTGCACACGGACAGTTTGTTCTTAATTACTTGGCCAAACTTTCTCCAGTCGATCTTCCTAGCGTCGCTGAAGGTTGTTTATAGAAAATTATCCTTAAAAGCATCCATATGACTAGAAGTTATGAATTCTAGAATGAAAGTTTAATCTTTACTTCCGATAAATGCATAGTTTCCACTGGAATGACTTCTTAACTTCTTGAATACTGCAGCCCTCATAAAGTCTGCATCCCTCACATTTCCAGGAGACTATATTTCGTGGTTTCACTGCTGTTCTACTCCACCCTGTACTGAAAAGCAATATTAAAATTGAACTACTTAATCCAATTTTCAGTATTTCATAATTACAGAAAAGAAAAACTGTTCCAATGGTCGAAGTTAGTGCACAACGAGAAAAGGATTTCCCCACCCACGATTCGCCCTTTTATGATTTCGTCAAACAATTAAAAGTGAACAACAATAAATTTAGCAAAAGAGCAATAGCCGCAAGCAATTATCCTCCCGAGACCCAAGATATCCTTTTCACAATGTAAACTGTAATATTTGAGCGGAATTTCTGTTTTCACTCTTCGTTTACTTCAATTTTCTGGAAGGCATACCAGTCGAACGGAAGCGGTAGAGGCCGAGGCGGTGGTAAAAGTGGTGAAAAGTTGCCAAGGAAAGCTATTTTTGCACTGATGGCTCCGAAGCTGGTCATAGTGGTATCTGATATGATTCCAGCTGGAATCTGTGTTTACTGTCCATGGAATCAGGAGATTGTGGCGGTTGCTATCGAGCGTTAGCTGAGATCTTTGGGAACAGTTCGCGTAGTTACTTCAGGGTACAAACAGTTTCCTTCCAGGCTGGAATTCCGACTTAGATAGAAATGCGTCTGGGTTAAGGCTCGTGAGAATCACCTTTACCACTCCGTCAACCTATTATAATCTTACGCCTCCCTTAATCTCCCTAAGATGTGCACAGTGGAGATTATCAGATTATTTCCCAATGGGGGGTTGCTGGTAAGTACACTCCCCAGCAACGCACCACCGAATACCGAAGCAAGAAATCGCTTTTGTACGAATTACTTTAATGAAATTCCATATTATTGTTCCCGGCAACACGTAAATTTTAAAGTCAGTAAAATCCGATGAAATACGATACAATGGCGCGAGAACTTGGTATTCTTGATTTTCATAAAAGTAATTGGATAAGATTTGCAAGCAACAGAACGGTAATTTAAAGCAGTATTTCGATGCTAAAGGAAATGTTTGACTTTTCTGCTAATTGTTAAGATATCAGACGGGTTTTATTCATTCATGTATCTGAAGGATGCCGAAATAAGGACATTTCGGCGAAACGGAAAGTACATCACCCTCACGGGAATGTATATCGATTTGGGGCTTCATTTTCAACCCTGAATCAATGTCGATTGTTCAGTTGCTGCCCAGGTTATGAAATTGATTCAAATGCGAAATTTCACCCCCATTACTATCCGCCAGTCGCACTCTCTTATGTATATATGTTCCCCCCTTGTTTCCATTAGGTCACTAATCTCTAAATTGAACGCTTCAAAACATAGCAGACCTACTGAATCCATTCGGCAAGAGGTTTTTCAGTGTCTAACCACCCTGGCAAGAACTAGCACGACGCTGTGGCCTGGAAAATGCTTATTCTGCACATCCATGCCGGATTCTGATGACAGATGCTGCAACCCCGTTCTAGGACTTCCACTGCCCGAGGATGGCACAGTTCGAACGCTTTCAAGGTTTAATTGGCCTTGCCTTTCCCATTTTTGCTATTGTGCACTTTTTCAGTTTATTATGTTTAGTTATGGCAGCGTTTATTAATAATATCGATTCGTGCCAACTACTGCCAGTATATTGGGACGGGGGATGCAAATGTTTGCGTAACAGGTGCATTTTACTGCTGAAATCTTATAGGGGATAATTCAGGTGAGATAGATTGCGAGGGAAAATTTGCATTGGCAGCAAGGCAGGTGCATATAGTATGCAACGATGAAATGAAGTTAATGGAAAATATTGGTGAAGATTAATGTCACACAACCCGTTTTGTAGGTAATAAAGGATATGTGAATTTTAGAGTGGGATTGCAACGGATAACACAGCTAGAATGAGCGGACATGAAAACTCTATGGAATCAGTTCGTTGTGATATCTTCCCCTAACACGGCATTTTTTGAGCACGCACGTTGCATGCACCCTACATTTTCATATCTGCCCATTCGCTTCCATAGGAAAATCTGCTTTGACGTATTGCTTTCGTTTGGCCGCCGAATGGTATCCTTTAAATCCTACCATTGAATGATTAGTTGAAAAAAACCCGCTTTCATTTTGGACACGTACGATTTTTTGCATTGCGGCTAGGGATATTAAAAGCAACTTCGTTTCACCCAGCATTCCGTTTTTTAGGCAAGAATACTCAAAATCGCAACATTTTCTGCGATAACGTTTTAAAACGTCCCGAATATGACTGATCGATTGCTTACAAATAGGAAACATCCGCACATCGCTCAGTAAACGGGGGCCATTCGGATTTTTGAAAAATGAAGGGGTTGCGAAAAACCTTTGTTTTATTGAACATGGATATTTGTTGATAACAATATTTAAAATGTTTGGTAATTCATCTAGTTGGAATTTCCAAATGCTAATAATTTTCGCAGCAAATTTCAGTCATGTTGTACACCTTTTTGTTTCATTTCCCATGTGACTTCCATGTTACAAATTTTAAAGAAAAAATGAGCTATAATTCGATATACAAGTTGCTCCGTAGTTATTGAAACTTGCAGCATTGTAAAACGGCGTCAGTCGTTAGATCAATAGCTGTAAGATACTTATATACCTCTTACAAAAACCGTGAGTTGTTGGTGGGATAATCAAGAACTTAAACTTCCAACATGCTGACCTGTTGTGTGCCAATAGACGTGATCGACCCTGCTTCTGCCTGGTAGTCTCAAAATGCTTCCAGGCAAATTTGGTTAACGGCCTATGTGATAGCGTCAAGTCAACAGGGAGATAAAGAAATACTATGGGGCTCTGCGATAACGGACTGCGGATCAGTCAATTAGCAGTGTCACACAAAATGGTTGTTGGAAATACCTGGTTTCCGCGGAAAATGGTCCACAGACATACATGGGCTCCTCCAGACGGGACCACTTCCAACGAAATCGACTACGTGTTGATCGAACGCCGCAACCTCTCAGCCTGGATGAATCTCAGAATATATAGGGGGGCCAATCTAGATTCGGATCACTATTTCGTTCGCATGGTGCTCCGAGCTCGAATAACAACACCACCCAGAATCCCCTCTGACAATCAGGTGAGAGGTAACACTGAAGCCATCCACAACACATTCCTCCACGTCACCTGTAAGAGGGAAGTGGATACCGCAATAACCGCAGTCAATAGAGATCCTGGAGACGAAGCATCAACAAATTATCTTCACAATCACCTGAAGAACGTTATCATAAATACGGCCACAAACATAATTGGCCCCAGCTGCAAAAAGACTGGGAACGGCTGGTTTGACTATGAATGTAAGCTAGCAACGCTCCTCGATGACCTTGTCGTGGTGGGGGAGCTCAGTAAGAAAGATCCTCCAGGAAACGGGAGGTGACACCTGGAGCCAAGCGGTAATCAAAACCCCAAGCCAGGGTGTGACTACCGTGCTGAGGGCTGAATGGTCACAGGGGTTAAGATGTGACCATAAACGGTGAACTCTGGGTATCAGGCGACCCCCAGTTTCAACTAGCCTTGTCTTGGCAAAAAGGGGCTCTGTCGAGATCGACTTACTTTCCCCGGAAAAATTGAGGGCATGGCAGTCAACTATGAAAAAAATACAAAAACATAAACCTATTAAGCAAACACAGTTAAACTTCGATCGTGACGATCCAACCCCGAGTGAACAGGCAACCCTGAGCTCATCGATGGAGAACCTGAGTCTAGACTCAGATTCATCACTTACTCAAGTGGGAACCAATCTAATTGGGACCCAGTCCTTAAAGGACGAGCCGAAGCAGGCCCCTTCTGTCAGCACTCCTGACCCCAAGCTTTAATCGGCGCTACCTTCTGATGCTAAAGCCTTGCCCATGGGTAAGCACCTGTCCACGGACAACAAACAGCCTTCGGGCAAACTGCCTGCGGGCAAGTGTTCGGGGACCTGCAGCTAAGGGTAAACCGAAGCGGCAGCGGTCCTCGGACGATCCTAACTCTTCGACACAAAAAGCAACAAAGGGGGCTCGGCCGGAAACGGCTAGGGCTTCATTTACAGCCAAGGCTATTGAAGCCTATGGATGGGTCCTGTGTGACGACTCTAATCCATCCGGCTACGATACTGAGCAGTGCGAACAGCTTAGGAGGAAACTGCTCCTAGCTGTAAGGACTGTGTCCACGCAAGGTATTAAGTTTTGCTTTGAGTCGGTAGGTGTATATCGTAATATGTTACGGCTGAACTATGCCGACGAAGACACGAACGAGTGGCCCAGGCAGTACTGCTCCTCCCTCAGCGATGTGAGGAAGGTGCGCGACTAACCTTGAAAAGGGTCGCTGAGCTTCCATCGATCAAAAGATGTTTCCTCTGGCTCAAAAGACTTCCAGGCTAATTTGGTTAACGACCTATGTGATGGCGACACCACATCGGCTAAGTTAACCACAAAAAGTCAACAAGGAGATAATTAGGTACTTTGGTGCATATTTCCCCTACGACAAAGAAGAGCTTCTCAGTGGAACATTCATCAGAGCTGTCCAATATGCCAAAAGTAAAGGCATGGGAGTAATGTCAGGATGTGATGTCAACGCTCACTACATATGCTGGGGAAGTTCTTACATCAATGCAAGAGGATCGAGTATCTAGTAGGAACCGATTTGCAGATCATTAATTTGGGTAATGAACCCTCTTTCTTTAACGTGATCAAGCGAGAGGTCATCGACATCACGGTGGCATCCCCTGACATCGCGGCTTTGGCCGGAGAGTGCAGAGTATCAAACGATATCACACTCTCGGATGACAGACGCATTGATTTCGTAATAAGCATGGATCCACTTCCACCCACACCATTTCGGAATCCGCGGAAGACAAATTGGGTGACGTATAAAGTAGAATTGAGCACCCGAGTCACGGTCCCAAGGAAGCGCATCACATTCATTGCTGGAACTGAGAAGACAACTCAGATGATCACAACCAACATGAGAGAAGCTTTCGAATAAATCTGTCCACTGAAGGTGTCAAAGAAAGGTAAAACATTATGGTGGAACAAGGATTTGGCAAAACAGAGAAGAACGAGAGGGATGATCCTCAATTGTGTTGTGTTGTGCTGTGTGATTCACACGCTAGCTGGAATCGTTATAAAGAGGCACAGAAGGCTCTATAGAAGAGCATTAAATCATGGAGATGATTTTGTGAAGAGACTAACTCTCTTGAGGCAACCTCAAAACTGAAACGGATTTTGATTAAAAACGTAACCAGAAACTGGGTTATTTACATTTATCTAACGGAAGGTACACAGAAAGCGATGAAGAAACGGCAAACTATTTGCTTGAAGAGCACTTCTTAATCTCGAGGCCAACAGGTGCATACAGCCTTCAACCGAGAGACTGAAATGTGGCATGCAAAGTAGTATCACTAGAGCGAGTAAAAAGGGCATTTAATTCGTTCCATAAAGACAAGTCTATAGGTCCGGATGCCATCATTCCTGTGCTTATATTTCAACTAATTGAAGTGATGTGAAAGTGATATTTATTCCGAAATTAGGGAAGTTCACCTTCATGTACGCAGAAAGTTTCCGATCCGTCTAACTTTCTTCCTAATAAAAGGTCTGGAAAGGCTAGTAGATCGGATCATATTCTTAAGTGATGATACGCAACATGCCTACAAGAAAGGCAAATGCATGAAGATAGCACTTCATGAGCTTATGAAAAAAATTGGAAAGGTGATATCCGAGAAAGAATATGCCTTAGGCGAATCCATGGACATCGAAGGTGTCTTCAATTATGCGCTATTCGCGGCAATTTGTGAGGCAGCAAGACAGCATGAAATTGAACCGCTGTTCATCAGTTGGATCCTTCACATGCTGGTCGGCCAGAAATCTGTGGAGGCAGGATGCTTTAGGGGTTGTCCACGGGCAGGGATTGTCTTCCCTCCGATATGACTCTCATAATGGATACCTTGCTATGGCTTCAGGAGGACAAAAAGTCTTCGCGCAAGCATTTGTGGACTATCTAATCGTAATAATTTCGGCGAAGTTTACTGACACAATATGTGCCCACTTAAATGTAACTCTGCATGAAATCAACATTTGGTGCCTCCATAATGAACTCACGGTGAACACTAGGAAGACTGGACAAGTTATGTTCACTAGAAACGGCAGGTGGGCCAGCTATACGTTATCCATTTTACCAAGTCTTAGCAATACATCTCGACTCCCAGCTAACATGGAAACACCATATCCAGGAACAATATGAGAAATCCTGGAGATTGCTCTAGTGCTGTAGGACTGCGATAGGTAAGACCTGTGGACTATCACTGGAACAGATTGATTGGATCCATAACAAAACCCATTTTGATGTATGCATGCATCATCTGGTGACCAAGACTGAACTTGGCTTACGTAGATTTAGAGTCTCGGTTGTCTAAGTATTACTAAAACAATGAGTACTACGCCGACTGCGGCACTTGAAGTTATCCTAAATTTAGCCCCGATTCATTTGGAGGTGAAACGGAAACAGTCAGCGTCGCATGTAGACTCGATAACATTGGAGCCTGGAAAGGCGAGCAGCCATACTGTTACGTGTTCTGGAAAATCCTTGACAAACATCCGGTAGCTCTGAAGACGGCTGATCATATGGTTTTCAGATTCGTCTTTAAAAAGACATACACTGCCATAATAACAAAAAGAGAAGAATAGTCGATAAATAGCTATCTTGACCGACGGGTTAATCATGGAAAATGCATCGGGCGCAGAGGAGTTCTTGGGAAATCTGATTATGGAACTGGCTCGACTTCTCGGAAAAATGAGGACCATATTCCAGGTCTCCACCGGGCCATTTCATTGGCAGCGGAAGAATATCAGCGACAAAAATTGTGGGCTTCCATTATTCGAATCTGATCCGACAGTCGGCAGTATTATCAGCACTAAACAGCCACGACGTTCAAACCAAGGTGTTGGGTTGTCACCAGATGCTGTTGAAACTTGGCCGCCTGAACTAAACATTCCTGATGTGGGTGCCAAGGCACTCAATTATCACTGGTAATGAAGAGGTTGACAGACTGGTTCGCTAAGGATCTGGATGCACAATGCTGGGACCAGAACCAGCTTTGGGCATCCAGCCATCGACTGTCATCCATTGCCCGGCTTCCTCAGATCTCAGACGAAGACACCTCGGTAGGATTTTCTTCAATGGAAATTCTGTATACTCTCTGCTTCTGGAGAATGTTGTCGGATTCTCAGGCTTGCAAACGTCATAGGTGAAAGGCCATTAAATAGACGATTTACGGGTATAGTGCAATGGTCCTAACAAAGGCCTGAGTGCTCGGAGCTGCGACTCCTCCTCCCCATTAAGCTAAACTAACTAAATTGAAAGCCGTTACCACGAAATCTTCGTGTATTACGTTGATAGAATGCCACAGCTGTCAGCTTATGTGCAACCTTTCCCGAATTCTTTGCCAAATCATAGATCGATGCCATGCCGAATCGTCGTCGTTGCCGTCGCTCACGTTAGTTTACCAGGTTGACTTATCCGGGGCTACTAACTGGTAGGTGTAAGTCGATTTTGTTCGAAAATAGCAACGATGGTTGCCATCTACTAACTTTGTCATATCTGTACGAACCCGTTTGGTATTCTCAAACGTGCTTGGGAGTGTTTATGGAGTGACTAATATAACTTTGATTCGAGCACTACTCCCTTAATTATAATCATTTTGTATAGCTTAATAGCTCCACCAGAGGTTAGGGTATCGTTCTAATGTGTCCAAATGTTATAAAGGTGTCTTATTTTCTAGGAATTCAGTTCCCTACTAGAATCCTAACATGCTTAGCGAATTGTGCTTGCAATAGCGCAAGTATCGTCTTAAGGAAAATTGGAAATTTATGCTTCCGAGTTTTTATCCTGATCGCCTTCTGACATTAGCACACATTTTGAGCAATTTCCAATTTGGAGTAGCCATTGGAATCAGCAGTGATGAACCCTATTTCGTTCGAATAAGGGTGTAAAAAAATGTTCAAGCAAAATGCATAACTTTTGCGTAATCATAAACAAGTGAGCTTACAGGGAAAATTAAAGGCAGCTTCAGGATTTTCCCAGGATTAAAAAAAAATTTGAGAACGTAATGAATAAACCATTCGAAGCAACTTCTTAGTACTTGTTTAAGTTGACCTACTTTTTCGGCACATCCATTCCACTATAGTAATCCATATTTTTCAACAAAGAATATGACTAGAAGGATATATAGCCATTATTTCTGCCTTACACCTCAGCCAACCAAAATAACAATTCATCATCAAATTAATGTAAGGCATAAAAGATTTTCACGAAAAAAACCCCAATTTTTCATATCGGCTGCGGTTGAAAACGTGTCCACTTACAAAACATTCCTTTTTTTTCAAATCCTTCAAAGCAAATCCCGAACTTTTTTTGCTTTTGTATTGTTGTTCGGGCATCCTAGGAGGGGAATACGTGAGGAAAAAGGGTGGAAAGTGGCCGTCATCCGTCCGGTTCATATTTTAAATTGATATGTCATCAATCATTTTCGGCGAAGTATTGCATCACACTGTGATGGGAAATTCTATATTTTGGTCCGGTCATTTCATCGATAGTGGTTATGGCGAGGGTGTAGATGCTATGCGTCTGTGGGTATTAAATGAAAGGCAGTCCTTTTACGGAATTCATCCTTCTCCTCTTTGAGTGTTTTTAGAACCGACTGAAAAAGTTTGAGGGTGTGTTTTTTGCTCGTGACGTCTATTTAAGCTCCCGATTTGGGTTTAAACAAAGTATTTCTCATACACGGAAATATATATTTTTGACCTGATCCGATTCGCAGGAACGTCTTTAAGCGCAGTAACAAATTTATTATTTGAAAAGAGCTTTGTTGTTCGAAGAAAAGATAAACACTTCGCAAAGAAACAAAAATAGATAGATCTCTTTTCCTTATATTTAAAGATCTTCAGCAGTTTCAAAAACATTTCTCATGAAACAATATCCTTTAAGAGTCGAATTCATCAGGTTGTATCCATATCGTTACTACCTTGATGAGATCTGTTCCAAACGGTATAAATTGAGGACCACGCAAAAGTAACCCGAAGCTCTCCTGAAAAATTAATGGAACTAATCCCATTTAAAAAACGATGTGTATCTCAACGACATTCCTGAAGTAGTAAAACGTCCAGGGCCATCATAAAAGCAGAAAAGAGTGGCTTAGGTGTCTGCCAACCATTCGCCCGATCTGCTACCATTTCGTAATCAAATGGACATTTGATAGTATCCCCGTTATGCCTGAATTCGGAAAAAGAAACGACAGAAATCATAAAATCGCCATTTCGTTCAATTAATTGTTTCAACTGGATACAACTGTCCTTTCAGCTCTAGCGCCCGCATAGTTATAGCCACCCATGCCATTGGCCAGAGGCTAGCAGGACACAAATCACTTGGCCATTTCATTTTATTGCAGCCAGTCGAGAACTTAGACAGAAACACTAAAACCACCCGACAACGGATATTACAATGTCCACTATACTGACATTGTGCACCCTCAAAATATGCTTACCATGCACATCTAAACTTGGTCCGATGACAGATGTTGCAACCCCATTTTCTCAACTCCATCTCCGAGGACTTGCTTGCAACTTGGAAGTTTCCAAGTTTGAGTTTTGTTGGCCTTGCCTTTGCTGCCTTTTTTGCCATCTTGCAGTTTTTCAGTTTATTATGTTTCGGATATGGATTCGTTTATTGAAGCTTCCCATCTTAGCATATACTTACATATCTGCGGGACTACGTAGTTCAGGAATATGTGACCGGAGCTGAGGGATGGTTCGTGCAACATGTGCGCGATACTGCAAACAATTTTGCTGAAGATTATCCAGGTAAGATAAATTGCAAAGAAAAGTGGAAAATGGGCAACAAGTGCATGATTTTCCGCTAGTGAAAGCTGCGAGGAAATTGTTGGGGTAGCTTTTCAAATAAATAGGGAAGAAAACCATAAAGATGGTAGTCCTGGCGATGAAATTTTCAATCTCATTTTGTTTATTAGGAAGTTTTTAGTGGCATAATGTGGGGAATGGGATTATCTGTATTAAATTCAGCCCTCGCCTACTTGGCAAGGAAGATTTTTATTTCATAAGATAGAGTTATTCTAGGTTTAGATCGTTACCTTCATCAGTTTAACTCTTCTTTTTGTAGTGCATGCGATATTGGCAAAAAATAGTGCATTCGATTATTGCTTATTACCGTACCTCTGGACTTCCATGTGGAAATGGGATTTATTTTGAGGCCTTGATTTCGTATGGATGCACCTTTGCAGGTATGGAGGGCCCTCCCCTTAAACCTAGTGCAAAATGATGCCACCAACTCAGACAGACAGACTTGTGAGTAGTTGTTAGATCTCCTATCAGGCGTGTTCCCTCGCGCGAATAAGGGGATGCTTGGCGGATGTGTGTGACTACGCACTCGGTGTGCATATTTATGCGCAGGTCGGGTAGGTGCGAGGAAAATGCTCATCATCATCAACGGCGCAACAAGCGGTATCTGGTCTAGGTCTGCCTTAATAAGGAACTCCTGGCATCCCGATTTTGTGCCGAGGTCCACCAATTTGATATCCCCAAAATCCGTCCGGCGTCCTGGCCTACACCATCACTCCATCTTAGGCAGGGTCTGCCTCGTCTTCTTTTTCTACCATAGATATTGCTCTTATAGACTTTCCGGGTGGGATCATCCTCATCCATACGGATTGGGTGACCCGCCCACCGTAACCTATTGAGCCGGATTTTATCCACAACCGATCAACACGTGGTCAATTTGGTTGAAAGTGGTTCCGTCTGGAGAGGCCCACGTATGTTTGTGGACCACTTTGCTTGCAAACCAGGTATTTCCAGCAACCGTTTCGTGTGACACTGCTAGTCGAATAATCCGCAGTCCGTTATCATTTGTATTTTGATGTAAGCTATGGGAGCCAACGTATCGCCTAAATACCGGCTCCTTCCCTACTTGGCGGTTAAAATCCCCAAGTATGATTTTGATATCATATCTGGGACAGGCTTCGAGGGTTCGTTCTACTATCTCGTGGAAGGCCAATAACAGTAGGTTTAATTTTTTGGCTGACTAGGAAACCTACTCAGACCACATGGTTTACTGGAGGGCCACTATAATATATAGTGTAGCGACTCTTCTCCAAGAAACCGATTCCTGTCCAACACATCTCCTGCAACACTGTTAAATCAGCCCTATATTGGGACAGGGTATGGACTAGCTGCTTGATAGCTTCATCTCTGTACAGGGAGCGCACGTTCCATGATAAAATGCCAAAATCGTTATTCCTTTGTCGTTGCCAGGTTCGTCATTTTGGAATCCATCCTGTCCGAGGCTCCTGTTTTGGCTTCGTAACAAGTTGTTTTCCGTGTAGGGTTGTCAGCCCTACCCAACACCCAACCTGGACGACCAGTTGGTGCAATTTGTCTCGTTTTTAAGCGCGGGAGACTCGCCTTCATCCTTCACCGTCTACAGCTTTTCGTTAAGAAAGAGCTCCCAGCGATCACCACGTGGAGGTGAAGATACGATTTGGTAGTGGAGCTGTTGGTGTCGGTTCAGCAGGCATTTCCCAGGTGTTATGCTCCATCATGGGTACCAATCCACGTTTCGCCCTGGGACCTGTACTACCCTTTGACCTATACTACCCTTTGACCTATACTACCCTTTGACCTATACTATTCTTTGAGGAAAATGCTCACTCGCGAATAAAAATGGCTATAGGAAGGTTATTCAGAATAATAAACCAATATAGGTGAAGAGAAGGTGTATAAACTTACGGAGCAGGAGCTTGGAACCCCAGTACCGATTACTTTTGGAGTGGAGAGGCAGGCTCCTGGCTGTTGATATCCCTGCTGGTGGTGGACAGCTTGTCCACCGTGCCATCTTATGCTACAAGCAGCTTAGACAAAGAGGCGTTTAAAGCGACCACGTTGCTGGAATTAGTATTCTAAAATGTGCTGAAAGAACAATGGAGGCTGTGGAGAAGTAATCTTTCATTTTGCTTGGAGCAAAAATTACTGAGTTGTCGGAATTCATCAAAATAAACACAACGTGCCAAGCAGAACAATTAAGGTTCTATATTAAATCGCGGGATGATGCGAAAGAATCGAAGGTGACCCCTAAAATTACTCTTTCGACGGTGACGCAATAAACGCAGGTGACACTCAACCGTATATTCGTGGATGGACGGAGAAACAAGGGGTTTCAGGAAAAGCAAGACAAACATCCAGGAAATCAGCAGGTTCCAAAAAAACAAAAAGGTTTTGAGGAAAAGGCCTAAATACTCGGCTGGCGGGAAAGTAGCACCTAAAACGCTAGTGTCGTCAAGGCAGCCGATGTTTGATCAATAGGTACACGACGGACTAAGGTTAGACCAAAAAAGCCTAAAAATAAGAGAGAAAGAGTCTTGAGGCAATCATCATTTCAAGCATGGCTAGTATGTCGTACGTCGTATGTCGACATACTAAGTAGGAAAGCTAAACCTGACCTCAAAGACTTGGGAGGAAATGTAAGCAGGATTCGGAGGAATTCAAAGGGAATCTCATACTGGAATACGCGAGATCGCTATTCAGTGCAAAGACCTAGATGAGGTTACTTCTAAGACGGAAATCTGCACTGCTATAGCGGAACAATCCAAGTTGCACGAGTTGCAGGAGGTATGCATTCTAAGTCCCAGAAAGGCACATGGAGGTACACAGACGGCGTCTGTCCGGCCACGAGCAGAAAGGCCGCAGTGGGAAAATGAGGTTGATCCAAATCAACGCCGTTGATCGGACTGATCTATGCAGACGTCGTGAAGAAACACGTCACATTGTTGGAGAATGTAGCACGAATTCCAAATAAATGTTGTGTGATGAAAAGGAGGGCCTGAACAGCGGGCATATTGCCGAAATTGGCAAGCCTCTGGAGTTTAAAAAGGCGCTAACTGCAGTGAGAAAATGAGGTTGGTCCAAATCAGCATCAATCACTGCAGGGTCGCTCAAGACCCGCTCTTGCAGACCACTCATGAATTAGAAGTCCAAGTGGCTATAATAACCAAACCCTATAAAAATAGTAACAATAATGTAGATCAGGGCATGCAAAAATGTATGAGGCAGCCCACAAATCGGTTCGTATGGGCAAAAATAGACGACTTATAGACTATAATTGTTATGCTTTTCCAATCCTGACGTTGGCTAAATTCAAGGACATGTTAGACAGATTGGTTTTGGACGCAAAAGGACGGAGGTCAAAAGTCATCGTCAGTGACTTCAATGCATGGGCCATTGAAAGGGGAATTTCAATGACGAATACAAGAGGGGGTTTTCTTTTGGAGGCTTTCGCACATTTAGATACAATTTTGCCGAACGAGGGTCAGGTTAATACTTACCGGAGATGGGAGTCGGGCTCGATTGTGGATCTGACCTTTGTTAATCCTTCGTTAGTTCGGGAGATGTCCTCGAACATCAGTGAACATTACACCCACAGTGATCACCAAGCAATAGTCCTTGACCTTATTGAGCAAGTGAAGCGGTTGGAAATCTGTTCGTCCAAGAATGAGGAGGACGTCAGGTTGGTCTGCAAAAGCAACTAACGAGCAAATATTCATAGATGTGTGGTTGGACACCTTAGGAAAGTGCCTTCCATATCACGGAGTGTAACGCGATGGCATGCGATTCATCGTTGCCGAAACGTTATACTTTCTCTAGTAGAAGGCACAACTGATGGTGGAATAGTGCATTGTCTGATCCTCGGTGGGCGTGTCATAGGGCCACAAGAATGACCTAGTGGGCAATGGCTAGGATTGACCAGGAGTTGAAGCAACGAGCTATTGTGGAAATTCATGTATAATGATATCCTCACCATCCAGTTGCTAGCGTTGCGTTTTCCCCCTTAAAAAAAATCTTCTCCTGTTGAAGTTTCTTACATACCTGCTATTATATTTGTGGGTTGGGCATATATGGATTATTGGACTGGTTTCAACATTAATGATGGAAGCAACATCTCTTAAAATCATGTACTGAGAATCTTTTATATGAAAACTTAATGACTACCTTGTGCATAAGCTAACCAATATTTGGGCGTATGTATGCAAAATACGACCTTGTGGAAATGCTGCTGCTGAAACCCCACCTCCTTCTCTTTGATATTTTCGCTCTTCAACGGAAGTTTCCTGAATAAATCAATCTAATTTTAGTATCCCTAATACCACAAAAACACCACAATATTTCGATCCTGAAAACGGGGTAAGTAACGGATAAGCTACGAGACCAAATTTAAACAAAATAATTGAAATCTAAACACAAGTCCAGCCTCAACTCAGACCCAAATCTAAACACAACTTCGTCCTTGATCTTTTCAACTAGACTCTCCTGAATTCAGTTCACCCCATCGAGTTTTCCAATTATTCCCTGGAATTTCGCATCTACGAAATTTGGATAAATGGGAGGAATTGAGTCCACAAGCGTACGACAAAACATCCCCAAGTCGTAAATCAGTCCACCGAATCGGATTAAGTGTTTAACACTTGAACAGATTTCGCGGTGGTGTTTTCAACTGGATGCAGCATCAAAGCAAACAATTACGTCGAATTTGTAGTGGCTTTCGAGGGTTGCGATTGCAAGCAATTAACTATACATTAGTTACTTACCCTTAGCAAACTTCGCCCATTAGCTGGAGTGGGCTAGTGTGAATTGACTAATTAAAATAGGAACAGTGAAATTAGATGAGCGAGTTGAGTTACATAGAAGGTGTTTGTTTGTAGTTTTTGAACGAGGGGTAACAATTCTTAAAACGCCCATGCAGTAGTCAAATTAGCGACATGTAAACGGCAAGGATGGACTCAGATCGCAAAGTTGCATTAAATTACAGACATACATATGAGCCCAGCTAGGCGATCATTCTGCCATCGGTCCATTCGTTGAAAATCAACTGATGAGAAACTGATAGATTGACGCGTGGTTTTACATAATCAGTCCAAACTGACGTAGGTCATTGTCAGTAACTCCACGCGGGTATTTATTAGCTGAATGATTTTAGGCATAAAAGTAATCATTGTTGGACAAAAGTAGTCATTATTGGAACTATCCGAAAATGAGAAGTAGAAAAGGAAAAGCTTTAAAGCAATTAGAGTCAACATGACACTTGGAAAACAAGTCGGGAAACCGGAAGCTGGGCGCTTCAGGTATGAAAGGTTTTGTTTGCTTCTTCTGTGAGTATATTTAAGTGTAGAACCCCCGCCCCCCCTAAATCTCAACATAGAAGGATATCACTCACTGCATGTATGGGGGTCCACAGTTCCCACCTTCTTACCAAATTTCGCGTCAATTGGTATAGCCGTTTCTGAGAAAAGTGCTTGTGACAGACAGATAGAAATACAACGACTTTACGATCGAACGTACCTCACCGGAGATTCTCTTGCCCGTCAGCGACAGTTCGCACGAATTAAAACTGTCACGGAATGGTAAGAGAAGTGGGACGAGTCAGAAAAAGACCGTTGGACTCACAAAATCATATGGGATATAAGGAAATGGATCGAGCGACCTCACGGCGAAGTAAGTTTCAACCAAACTATATTCTTGAGCGGATACGGAGGCTATCGAGCATATCTGTATCGATTTGGGCGTAATGATTCGCCATATTGCCCAAAGTGCTCAAGTATTCCAGAGGACGCAGAACACGTCTTTTTTCACTGCCCCAGATTCGAAGCCCCCTACATTAGAAGCTACAACCGGGGAGCACTTTACACCCGAAAATATCATGGAACTTATGGTGAAAGCAAAAGAGATATGGACCGAAGTCGAAAAAGTGATTGCAGCCATCGGAAAAGTCATCCGGAAGTCGGAAGAAGTCATCCGAAAGAATGAATGCGAGAAGAACACGAATATTAACATGAGCGCAGAATAAATTCTGATCCAGCCCCGCGACGTAATAACAAATGGAAGTCGCGCGGGGAGAGTGGAAGGAGAAGGAGGTGGTTTTAGTGGGTAAGAGTCCCATATAACCGTGTGGCAAGAGCCTGCGGTAGCTTTTGAAGCTTTCCATCTTCCATCGGATAAAAAAGGCAGACAGGCAGACAGACAGACAGACGGACAGATAAGTAGACAGACAGACATTGAACCAATTTTAATAAGGTTTTGTTTTGCAAACGAAAGCTTAAAAACGATATCTCACAGACGTAGATGAAAAATAACCCATGGTGCCTGCCGATCATTCCTATTCTCCGTCTGAGTTATTGAGAATTCATGCTCCCGCTGACAACTTAATGATAACATGTACCATAGGATAAGTCTCCCTTCACGGCGACTCAACTGACAGAGTTTATTGTAAAATCTTGAAATCAGTCTGGTTTATTAGTTTATCAATCATTGCGGTACACGATCAGTGTCTCATCATTTTAATAACAGGAAATATGTTAGACTGATCTTTTTCAGTAAGTTGATGATTTAAATAAGGAGTCAAATGAAAATTGGCTCGATATTTCAAAGCAATTTTATGCCAGGCTCGCAAAATCCTCTTTTGCATGCTATAAGAAGACCACATGGAAGAGATTTATCTTGTAGCGCATTGCTTGAATTTATGTGAGGAAAGAAGGGCATTTCACATGTTCGATGTTCTTCAATCACTTAGGCGTAAAACTGTCAACCTGGGAAGGCTCTTAGCCGCGGCAGAAGAAAGCATATGGACGCTGCCGAACCGCCAAGTGTGGTAATGTCCAGAGAAATCGGAAGCAAGGAAGTTAAATCATCGGCGGAAGGTAGGGACAAACTGCTAACCTTGGTGAAGCCTACACTGGACGAACTGGACTCCTCTGGCATTGTTGGGTAAGGCTCCGCACCAGGGCCTACATCTGCGCGTCCCGTGAGGATTAGGATCGGTTGTGCCGGAAAGTGATCAAATCAGTGAGAGAAATGCCAACTTAGCTGGTCCCTCCCATAGGAATACGGATACGAAGGTGGGAAGCAAGAGGACGTATGCGCAAACTGCAGTCTCATTTCTGACCGCTGCTATGGGAGTTACCCTACATGTTGGAGGCTGGAACGAAGCCAAAGATTTAACAGTCAAGGTTTTTGCGATGGGCTTTTCCATTCTCAGTGCACTGAATAGACTGTCTTAAAGTGAGCACCAGGCTTCTAACTTCTGGCGGTCGCCCAAGTTCACTATTGTGAACATTGAGCTGCACAAAACATGTTGGATGTTGGTAAATGGCCCTCGAAGAAAGGCAGGCATATCATCCGCATGTTGGATGAACAGAGCCCGAGCATGGACATCAGATACCGAAGGGTAAAGTTCATGAATGCCAGAAAGAGCAAATCTATAAACGTGGGGGTTTCAGCTTCATATTCGAACTGAACTAAAAGGGTCTGAAAATTTTCAGGGACGATCAAATTCAATCATATCAGGAAACTGCAGAGCATCATTCTCACTTTGAAAGCGAAGAACGATGTTTGTCTTCGACTCACACAAAATAGAGAATTTCAGCATCTTGGGTGCGCTTTCCCAAAATGGAGATGCGCGCGGAGGATAGTCCATACAGTAGCGGAGCCCCCGTATGAAGGCTTGCACTGGTGAAGGGATTACAGAGTAAATTTGACCTGTTAGTAACACCATTCAAGGAACTGGCGAAAGAAAGAGAAGCCAGAGACGTGATCGAAACGGATGCCAGTTTGTGTGATCGAGTCTATGCAAACCGGACACGACAAACTAGTGAAGGTGTTAAATGGAAAACAGAAGAATACTCTGCGTAATGAGATGAGACCTTTCATGGATGAAGATATGGGAACTGCTGTACCTCCAGAGAAGTCAAACACCTGCGGATCCAGCCTCTGGCGGAACAGTGTGGGGGAACCACGGCTGCACGCCGACCCCGGCATACGCTTCTAACTGTTTTGTATTTGACACTAGACTAATTTTATGACGAAAAATATAAAGGTTGGTCAAATTAATCTGCAGCATTCTAAAGCCTCCTCCTATCTTCTGTCAGTGAGGCTGACAAAGCTGCAGGACTACCCTTACATTTTTTCTGGTCCAAGAACGACGGGTTCGCTTTAATAAAATCTGTGACACTGGATCAGTAAAGAGGGCTAGAATATTTTACGATGAAAGGTCCATAAGAGCGAGAGCCTGTGTCTTGATATCAAAATGATACAGGCAACCATGTTGGGACAGTTCTGTTCCCAAGACCTACTTACGGTCATCGTACAATACCAGATTAATGGGATGGAAAAACATCAAAGTTGCGTCTGGTTATTTACCCTATCATTTATTGTGTCCTCCACCAACACAAGATCTAAGACGCAGGATCAAGTAGTCTCGAACTCTTAATAGGTTGCGATGCAAACACTCAATATATTCGTTGGGACAGTAGCAAATGTAATTCCAGAGGAGGGAAGCTATTTGTTTTTATTTGTCTAGGTGCTCTCATGGCTGCAAACGTAGGGTGCGCCCTTATGTTCGTGGGCCCGGAAGAAGTGAAGTAATTTACCTAACAATCTGCACTTTAAAAGTGTTAGAGTTGAATACAGGCTGGTTGGGGCTAGACGAAGTCTCACTGCCAGATCGCCGATACCTAGATTTCAATCTGACTATTGCGGGCGAACAGTCTGTAAAGGGGAAACGAATTGGACAAAGTTCAGTGAACTTCTTGGCAACGAAGTGGAGCTACTTAGGTGACTAAGGACCCCTCTGGCGTTTGAAGAGAATTGAAAACTCTGAATCGTACACTTTTAGAGTGCTATGAAGAGGCTTGTCCTATTTTCTGAGCCCAAAGCGGTAAAGCGATTCCTTGGTGGAAACGCGAACTGCAAAAGTTTAGGAAATCAACCTAGCGATTTCTGAACCGTGCTTGTAAAAGCAATAAGAGACTGGTTAAATTTCTGGAACTCACCGCGTGAATATAAGAGGCTCGTTAAGTGATTAACGAAACTTCTTTAGAGCGTACTGTCAGGAAGCGGAAGGCGAAGGGGACACTGCAAGGGTGTGGGTCTTTTAGGAAACCCGATGTTATTTTTACGAACCCCAGACTGGAATCAGTACAAAGCCTTCTGGAAGTACACCATCCGGGAAAATTAGTGAAAGAAGTGGAAAAGGGGGGAGCTGCGGTTGCTGCAACCCCTTCAGCGCATAAGTGTTGCACAGTGAACTGAAACGCTGCGAATGCGGTTGTTATCAATGAAAAGGTGAGAGCTGCAATACTATTCTTTGAACACTTAAGAGCACCTAGCATGGATGTCATCTGCCCAGTTATGCCAAACGAAGGTGTAGAGCACTTAGAGTAACTACGAAGAAATATTTTTGGAGGATGTCTTGCTCTGAGATACGTGCCTACTCTTGGTAGATGGTTGAGGTAGTCTTCATACCTAATCCTGGGAACGATGACTATTCAAATCCAAAGAACTTTAGACAAATCAGCTTTATATCATTTGAATGAAATGTCTGAAATTGGTTGGAAACCAGCATGCCTAACAGCGTGGAAAATTCTGTGAGCCTACTTTTAATTCTTTGGTTTTAAAGACAGAGGACGCAACTCTGAACGGCGAGGGCCCAAAGGGAGCGTTTGTGGCACCTTTGTGCCAGCGAGCATCATGTTTATGAAACTCTAATTAAGTGGATTTATGCTATGCTAATGCAGAGTGCTGTGTATTGATCGGTATCTAACAACGAAAGCGACAAATGGTTGCCTTCAAGGAGGCGCGCTATCGCTACTTCTATGGTGTATGTTTGTTGATTGACTGGTTACTATGCGAATTGCAAAATCTGCCAATACATCATCATCATCAAAGGCGCAACAACCGGTATCCAGTCTAGGCCTACCTGCCGCGTCTTCTTTTTCTATCATAGATTGGCCTGATAGACTTTTCGGGCTGGATCATACATACAGATTAAGTGACACGCCCACCGCAACCTGTTGAACCGGATTTTATCCGCACCCAGATAGATTTCGCCGTCATGTAGGCTACGGAATCGTCCATCCTCATGTAGGGGTCAAACATTTTTCGGAGGATTCTTCTCTCGAACGCGGCAAAGAGTTCGCAATTTTTCATGCTAAGAACCCACGTCTCCGAGGAGTGGAGTAAGAGCTTTGACCCTATGGTGAGACGTTTCGAGTGGAAGCTGGTTTTTGGTGCTGACGTTGCCACCATATATTTTGCTTTGCCTTCATTGTTGTGTAGTCCAAAATCTCGCGCCGCCTGCTCGATCTGGATGAAGGCAGTTTGTACGTCTCGGGCCGTTTTTCCGATGATGTCAATATCGTCAGCATAGGTCAGTATTTGAGTGGACTTAAAGAGGATTGTACCCCTCGCATTTACCTCAGCTTCACGTAGACCATTGTTGATGTCGAATGTAGCCGAAAGTGACGCTGCTGCTGCCTCGCACATTGGTCAGGGTCAGCTTAATCAGTCTTATCAATTTCGTCGAGAACTCGGTATGAGTTCTCTCATGCACCTGTACAGTTTTACCCTGGCTATGCTATGCTTTAAAGTCGATGAAAATATGGTGCAACTGATGACCATATTCCAGTAGTTTTTCATCGCTTTCCACAGAAAATCTGATCTGTCACTGATTTGCCTGGAATGAAGTTTCTTTGGACCAATGATGATCTGGGCGTATGGGGCTATCCATCCTACCAAGATAGCGGAGAATTTCTTACAGGTGGTAATCAGCCACGTGATACCTCTATAATTGTTGCACTGCGTGATATCTCCCTTTTTCTGTATGATACAGATAATGCCTAGTTGCCAATCGTCAGGCATTCATTCGCTGTTCCACACCTTGAGCATAAGTTAATCAACCGCTTGGTGTAATTGATCGCCTCCATATTTAACCGCCGGCTCTAATTCCATCGGCTGCAGGCGACTTATGATTTTTCAGCCGTCATCGGCTATTGACTGTTTGTTCAATATTTGGGGGTGGCAGTATTTGTCCGTCGTCTTCAGTTGGCGCAATCAGATTGTTGTTAATGTTCAGATTGTTGAGCAGTTCATCAAAATACTCAACCCATCGCTCCAATATTCTCATTCTGTCGCAAATCAGACTTCTCTCTTTGTCCCGGCAGGATGGGCATTGGGGTGTATAAGGCTTCATGCTGCTGACTTGTGGGTAAAACTTGCGCGCCTGGTGCAGTTGCTCCCTATACTTTTCGAGTTCACGGACCTGTTGGTTCTCCCAGGCTTCCTTATTCTGTCTGTCAAGTCGCTTCTTCGCTCGCAGAAGTTCGTGATAATTCTGCGCATGTGCCGGCATCCTTTGAGAATGCAACATTCGGTCCGTGTTCAACACACCTCCTGGAAAGCTGTTACGTTTGCCTTATATTGGGACAGGGTATCGGATAGCTGCTTGGCAGCTCCATCTCTTTACAAGGTGCGCACCTTCCATGAGAAAATGCGCAAATCGTTATTCCGTTGTCATTGCCGGGTTTGTCTATCCTGTCTGATGCTTTGTGCCGTTTTTAGGCGCGGGGGACTCGCCTTCATCCTTCTCCGTCTGCAGCTTTTCGTTAAGAAAGATCTCCCAGCGGTCACCGCGCGGAGGTGGAGATGGGGTTTGGTAGTAGAGCTGTTGGTGTTGGTTCAGCAGGCGTTTCGCAGGTTTTATGCTCCAACGTGTGTACCAGTCCACGTTTCGCCCTTTGCTTAAGCTAAAGCGGATGACGTGGCGGTGTTAGTTGATGATAGGGGTCTCGGAAAGGTGTATAGAAATACGCAATGCGCCCTTGATTTGATTGATGGTTGATGCCTCAGGCATGGACTTCCAGTAAATCCAAATAAAACCAGAAATGAGGGGTGCGATCCTTCAAATCTCCGAAGAAGTGGAATAAAGAGTTATTCTAGGCAAGGAATTTCTTTGGAACAGGCGTGTATAGGTAGAGGTGAGGCAGCGTCTGATGAGTTGCCTTTTGCCTGGACGAAACCGTCAGCCAACATTTTGTTCTTGAAAACTTGGGTTTAACTCAAAAAAGAGGAATCCGTGGACTACAAAAGAGCAAGTAAGTTGCTTGCCAGGTGGTCCGGTCCGTCGCTAAGTGGGTGCGTTCTCAGAACTCCCAGCATCCTCAACAAAAAACATGTAGAGGTAAAGATAAAACAAGCTCTAACAGCCTATGGATTTGTAGGCGAACCTTTGTGTCGACATGGGGCCTCATGCAGTAATGTGGGTATACGTTGTTATCATTAGGCCGATGTTCACTTATGCATTTGCAGTGTGATGGGTAAAAGTGTTACCAAGAATTCTTAACTATAAACCAGTCGCGCAGCACGGAACTCTGTGTTTGATTATTACCATCTTGCAGCTGGAATATCAGTAGCCTGGCCATCAGTTTAGAATAGGAATTGATACGTGACCCTCCTGTAATAATGAAGAGGAATCAACGGAATATTTTCTATGTGAATGCCCTCTCTCATCTTGCACCTTTCGGGTAGGGACGAGGCAGGCAAGTGGTATTGGTCTGTCGATGTCACCTAGATGGCTTTCTGTTTGTGTGTGTTTCTTCATCGTATTCCAGCAGGAAATGGATGCATCCAAAAGGTTGACTTTGGATGCATCTACTTATTTCTTTCTCGCTTCATAGGAGAGCAAACATGGATCTATTGTCATGCATCATTCGCGCACTGATTCCATTAGCAACCATTAATCCGAAATGAATCTTGAAGGAAGTTCTTCCATTGGTTGCCGTTGGTAAGCCATAAGCAGCTGTGCAATGTCTGCTGTTATGACAGATGCTGCTGTGAGCACGCGCGGTCATATGTTCGCAACCACGTGGGCGCTGACCAATACGCGGAATTTTGCTGGCGCAATTCCTGTCGCGGTCGAAGATGTGCAAGACTCCAAGACTTAAAATTTCCATAAAATTTCAAAGAATGTGCCGGAAATTGAATCTCCTGTGTATAGTCTTCGTGGTCTGAGTGTGCAAAATGCTATGCTTCTCCCTCACCAAAACGCATACATTCAAGGATAATGTTTGGTTAGTTTCTGAATTTCTTTATAAAATTGCAGCTCCCACATTTTTAGTGGTTTAAAGTACTAGGGTGGTGTCTGTAAATTCTGAATCCCTGACTTACTGGCCTTTCTGTCGCATTGTAGCTCATGGACTGACAGTTTCTATACCTCTACTTCAACAATGAAATACAATCTCATACTGTGCATTATAAACAAATGCATTAAACCAAAATGCCTGAAAATAACAATGAAAAGCCCTCAAGCTGACAAAAGCCAGTATAATCTTAAACATGAAATTCATAATGCCATCCATTATGGTCGTTGAATAATTTTGCTGAGAGTGCCGAATCATAAACTAAATCCACCTCTCATATAAATTTTATACTTCATTATCAACCCCTAAAATCTCTCTATTACAAACGGTTGCATTTTCAAATTCCAGCATGAAAAAAAAGGCAAACACCAGCAACAGCATCCACATTTCGCTCGCTCCTCCTCCCTTTCAACATCCACCCCATCGGGAAATACGTGTAAGAACTATTGTTTTTGTTCACATTAATTTTCTGTTAATGATAATTTTATGGGGGTCATGTGCCACGGCAAATAATTCAGGACTTTTAATATGAAATTCGTGTATGCAGGCAGCCAGGCGTTCAGGCGGACCGTGGACTACTCCCGCGGAATAGGCATGAAGTGCGACAATGGCGTCTGCTACACCGGAGATTATTTCCAGTTTTATTCGCAATAGGCCAATTATTTTGTTGAGTAAACGTTTACGCCAAACGCGCGCTAAATATTACACCGATTTAAAATTTCCAGTGTAATGCTGATTTCACTGGTCCTGTTTGTCCTTTTGTCGAATGTGGTAGGCTCGCGTTCAGGGAATGACTCCAGGGACTTAGTCGAGTATCGAATTGGCATTCACAATGTTCGCAGTGGGAAGATACCGACTAGGACCAAATGTTTAAGGATATGAACGAAACTCCCGGAGATCATGGTTGCAAAGACATGTGGGATGTAAGGTATTCCAGGAAAACCGGGCCCTTTTCATGTCTAACCAATGTAAATTCAATACCTGCTCCACTGTGGGTACCTGATAAATCAGTTCCCTAAGAGCTTGTCGATATTACGCCTCCTCCCACTATATCCTGAAAATCGAGACAGTAGCCCGATGGCGGATCCTCCCCACTCATTCCACCCCTTTTGAATTATTTATTCAACAACGCTGATTTATGGCTGCCACATGCAAATCGCTGATTAAGTGCAAAATTTCCTACATCATGTGCTACCATCATAAAGGATATTATTAAACAGCGAAATTCAGAAAGTCATAATTAAAAGTTTTAATTTGAGGATTTATCGAAATGCTTTTGCACTGAAGGGGTGTCAATAACTGAATCGTAAAAATCCGAATGAAGGAGTACATCCAATGAAATGTCGTTGATTCGTCGATTTTATGAACACTCCCTGAGTCCCCCAGGGCCATGGGGAGGAATTCGTTAAAGTTTTGAAGGTAAAAATTGTAGAGGGCGATGTGCCATATGGTGTTTACTGTTACTCGCTGGCAATTTCGAAATTTCATTCAACTTTTCTGAAAGCGAAGTTTGATTGCTTCGAATTTTGAATGTTTCCTCGGGCAGTGGATGATGCTGTGCAGTCATTTTAAAGTTAATTACTCTCCGGCATTTTCACTGAATGACATAGTTTTTTGCATTAAACGCTTTCACCAACACAATTTATTTGAAAGCGTGAAATGTTTATGAAATGAATATTTTATATGAGGGTTTTATAACAAGTCTTAGCGTTCGCTACCCGTAGGAATCACAAAGTCTTTTTCCACATCCTTCGGTAGGAGCAGCATGATCAAAAGCGCCAGGTGTTTGGTTGAATCTAAATGTCAGTTGCACTTCGAAATTGGTGTTGTTCACCATCAAATAGATGGCAAGCCTAAAGCCTCTCCTTTGCGGATGTCCGTCTAGCGAAATGTGGAATCCCCATTGTGAGCATATGTGCAGCTAGTGAATTGAGGCCAGGCAGAATCCCGACAATAATGGGTAGATAAGCACTGGCGGCCGCTTCTAGGAGCCCAGTTCGCGCTGTGGTGCGCGGTTTAGATATTACATCCTCCTAAGACCATGACTGGCGTAGGAAGAGCAAGGAAGCAGAATTGAACAGGCACAGATCTCCAGAGCTTGTAGTATTCACGAAAGGTAGCAGCTCTCCTACCCTGCCACTTAAGATCTATTTGAGGTTCTCAAAGAATTATTCATCTAGCGTCCGCAACCTGGCTCTTGCTGGAGCTGGGCAATCATAAAGGAAGTGCCTGAGGGTTTCTGCCTTCTTTCCTTCTTTCCGCAGCTTCTACAAAGCGCAATGTACGGTATGCTGAGTGTTCCATGGGACTACGGTAATCCTGTATGCATTTGCGTCTTGCCTTATACCTTCTGCGGCCAGCTTTTATCATAGGTGGGACAAATCCTCCTTAGCCCTGGCACAGGTGATAGAACTTGCGATCTGATGTGAGTGGCTGTTAAATAGTGCGGGGAGATTTCTTCCACGGGGGCCGCCAGCGAGACGCCAGTCCGGAAGCCCGCTTATTCCACTCTATATTTCTATGACCGGGAGCCCAGAGGAGGGTGACTTGAAGGGTGGCGCCCATGTTATTCTGAGCAAAGGCGAAGATTTAAGAGAGGTGGTTCACACTTACGCACAACGCACACTTACCGAATGGCAACTCCCTTGGAAAAAAGATCCAAGAGTCAGGTGGATTGCAACGGCTCATCAATAATTTGGATCCGTAAGTGAATCAAACATCTGGTGAGAGTGATTACTTCCTCACCCAACTTGTAAGTTGGCATGGAGATTTTCAGTCTTACCTACAAAATATTCGGAAGGCATTGATTGTGTGTTCTCCAATGGAATGGCAGACGACGCCGAACAGAGTTTTTTCTCTTGTGAAAGGTGGGACGGCTTTCGTGACCAGTTTTAAGTTCGGGCTCTTCTTATTGCAAAGAAGATTGAGTTCGACCGATGGCGGAACCGGATGGCAAGTGGTTCCTTGAACTAACAACTCCTCCTCTCCCTTCCCGTTGGTGAAAGCAATTCCCTGACGTGACTCTCTAGCTCCGAAAGCCGGAAGAGCGGGAGGTCTAGCCCGGAGTAACATATCAAATGGTTCCAGGTCGGTCCTCTAATGACAGGGAGGTGTTTAGTTGGTAACCCGACGGCATATTTTTGCGGGAACCTCTGTGCGTAAACGCGTTCACCTACCATACTCCAAAAAAAAAAAACAACGGTATGAGATAGCACTGTGGTGGGCTGTTTTGATACTATAAACTTCTTAAACCATGACTGCCGCGGCGATAGCATGGAAACGGAGTCGAACCGGGTCAGATCTTCAGAGGCAGCTCGTAATATTCACGAAGGATAGCAGTTCCTTACATTGAAACTAGAGATCTTTTTGAGGTCCTCAAAGAAGTTTAGCTACGATTCTTGGCCTGACTCAAACGAGAGCCGTAAATGAAGCGCTTGAGGGTTTTTCCTCCTTTTTGCGGCTTCTGAAATCAGAATTGTACATTGCAACTCGACTCGGAAAGACTATTTGTATCCAAGAAAACCTTCGTATCGACTCTACAGACTATCTTTGACCCGTCGTTGTAAGCGGTTGCCAATTCTATCCTCCGCCTTGGTTGGGAAGTCCCCAGCCAAGTTCCTCGTGAAATTCACCTTTCGTGTGGCTCAGTCCGTTGGAAATGCACGACGTAGGGCTTCACTGTCTAACACGAAGTCTGATAGGAATGCACACTATCATCATAATCAACGCAGCAACAATCGGTATCCGGTAGGCCTGCCTTAATAACTCTCGAATCGATGCTGAGGTCCACCAATTCGATATCTCCAAAAGCTTTCTGACGTCCTGGCCTACGGCGTCACTCTATTTCAGGCAGGGTCTGCCTCGTTTTCTCTTTCTAAAATAGATATTGCTCTTATAGACTTTCCGGATCACCATCATCCAAACGGATTAGGTGATCTGCCTTTCGCAACCTGCTGAGCCGGACTTTATCCACAACCAGATCGTCGTGGTATCGTTCATAGATTTCGTCGTCATGGCTACGGAACCGTCCATCCTCATGTAAGGGACCAAAAATTCTTTAGAAGTTTCATTTCTCGGATGCGGCCAAGAGTTTGCAAGTTTTCTTTTGCTATGAACCTAGGTCTCCGAGGAATACATAAGGACTGGCATGATGATTGCCTAATACAGTAAGGGCTTTGACTCTATGGTGGGATGTTTTGAGCGAAATAGCTTTTGTAAGCTGAAATAGGTTCCTTGGCACAAGCGTGAGTTGTGATTTTCGATCCTAGTTAGGAGACGTTGTCAACGGTCTCAAAGTTGTAGTCTCCTATCATTATTAGTCTCGTTTGACCAGTCCGATTTAATGTTGTTGGTTGTGCAGTCGGAGATCTCGCGCCCCTGCTCGTTCAAGATGAAGGCAGTTGGCAAGTCTTGGGTTGTCTTCCTTTTTCCCATGATATAAATATCGCCAGCATAGGTCAGTAGTAAGGTGGACTTTAAAAGCATGGTGCTTCTTGCATTTATCTCAGCATCACTAATCACTTTTCAAGGGCCAGGTAGACCGTTGTTGATGTCGAATCATCTCGAGAGTGATCCTGTTGCTTTTATCTGGCCTTGCACATTGGTCAGGGTCAGCTTAGTCAGTCTTATCAATTTCGTTGTGATGCCGAATTCTCTCTTGGCTGTGTACAGTTTTACCCTGGCTATGCTATGATAGACCATGTACAGCCAGAGAACTATTCTCTTGCAGGCGCAGAAGGTCATATAGGTCTTCTTAACTCTCGGCTCTGTGTTCAATTTCCGAATTAATTTACGACCCAACATTACACCCAGATACCTTAAATTGGAGGCAGGAGCCAACCTTTGTTCATCAACCCTGGGAATTAGAGTTCGGGTATCTTTGTCTTTGAGGCGAATAGTCCCTGTTCCATTTTGGTTGGATTTATGCCGAATCCGTATCCACAGGCACACCTTCCCCAGCCTTCACTCTATGATTTCACTCATAATCATCATAAGCAATATCGCCGACACCAATATCGCCAAGTCGTCGGCATACCACCACCTTTACCTCGCTTCTGACTATTATCCGTACAATTTCATCTATCACTATCAACCAAAGCGCCGGAGAGATGGTGCCACCCGAGGACGTCCAACTGCTGCACAGAGTAGATTGAATTTTCCTAGTTCCTAGCATGGATACCATCCAATGCGTAATCAGTCCAAGAGAGACTCGTCTCTTGACTTCCTCTCTGGCATTGGCGTCGCAGCCAATAACGGGTGGTCATCATATGTTGCAGTTCTTCTAGCGGAGCTGATCGGACGTGGGGCATGCAAGTCGAGGAGGTACGCTCCTATCTGCTCCGGGTTTATCATCATCATGAACGGCGCGACAACCGGTATCCGGTCTAGGCCTGCCATAATAGGGAACTCCAGACATTTCGGTTTTGCGCCGAGGTCCACCAATTCGATATCCCTAAAAACTGTCTGGCGTCCAGACCCACGCCATCGCTCCATCTTAGGCAGAATCTGTCTCGTCTTCTTTCTCTACCATAGATATTGCCGTTATAGACTTTCCGAGCTGGATTATCCTCATCAATACGGATTAAGTGACCCGCCCACCGTAACCTATTGAACCGATTTTATCCACAACCGGACGGTCATGGTATCGCTCAAAGATTTCGCCGTTATGCAGGCTACGGAATTGTCCATCCTCATGTAGGGGGGGTTTATCCGGGTTTATCCCCATCAATATGTCTTGTGTTGTGGAATAAATTGTGTATTTACCAGGGTTCCTCCAGACATGAGATGGAGAAGCACCGTCTTGGCGACCGTAACGATAATGGTGAGAAGTTTGTTGATTTCTGCAACCCTTCATCATTGGTGGCACATTGTTCAAGCTCAAAGCCTAACATAAGGTCAGTTCGGTTTCAATTGATCGACGGCGTACTAGCAACCAAATTGACCACTTAGCATTATATTTAGAAGTTGCCGCTGACCGTCGCTTGCGTGATGCGTCTGCCATTTTAAGTAGGTTTGGAGAGCCACGACCACTCAAGTTCAACATCAGCCGCTTGTATGATCCAGCTATCGCTCGACAGTAGGACGGCAGGTACATTGAGTAATCCGCTTGAGAATATCGATGAGAATTGGGCTCCCTTCAAAAATGCTATTTTCTCGGGTGCTAAGTTGGTCATCGGTCACGTTCGCAAGGGGCGTCATGAGATCTAGCCAACTGTGGAATTGTGGAAGGGTTCCAAGACACTATTGACCGCTGCAAGTGATAGCGGGTGTAACGCCGCGAACTCCGATACCGAGCGAAGTTTTGAGAAGTTCAGTGCAGTGTGCACCATGGCAAAAGTGAACTTGCTTTTGCGCTGATTAGGGAAGCGGAAGATGTCGCAAACAGTGATGATTTCAGAAGTGTATATCGTATCACAAAAGGGCTTGGTCACAAACCTTTTGATGGTCCTGTGAAGGACGCTAACGGTCGACTCCTCACCCACGATGACGAGCAACTTCACTATGGTGCACATTCGGTGACGTTTCCCCTCTTGTAGGTGAAATTGTCAGTCACCGTAACATGCGGATATGAACTGTTCCTTCAAGCAGAAGAGAAATCATTTCGGCATCAATGCACCCAAATGGAGTAAAGCTGTTGCTTCAGAGAGCTATTTATTGCTGCGCCTACAGTTACTTCAGATCTGCATCTTCCACTCGTGCGGAAATCTTGGAAATTAGAGATCTCTCCCAAAAAGTGGAAGAAAGGAGGATCATTAAGATTCCAAAAGAGAGCACTCGTTCTGGGTTGTGAAAATTGAAGGGGTACCTGCGTGCTCCCAGGTGTAGCAAAGATAGTAGCTAAAATAATTCTGCACGCATCAAAGAACACCTCGAAGGCTTAATCGACTGAAAGCAAGTTGTTTTCCGCTCCTGTATCTCCTGAATTGACCACATCAACACCCTACGAATGATTTTGGGACAGTGGGCATAATTTTAATCTTTGCTTCACCTGCTCTTTATCAATTTCAAGAAAGATTTCGACAACATAAACAAAGAGTGTATCTGGAGTGTTCTAGGTATGGGGGGGGGGGGGGGGGGGGGGGGGGTTCCGGAAAAGCTATTATCAGAGCGACATATGATGACACAAAATACCACGTGCTCTATTGAGGTAGAATCTCAGAGGAATTTGAGATTGGAAGCGAAGTCCGTCACGGTTTGATCTTTTCACTGATATTATTTCTTGTTGTTGTTGGTGACGTTATTCATGCAGCCTTATCCGGAGGATGTGCAAGAGTTCAATGGACCTTAATATCTTTCCTCAAAAACCTCGATTACGCTGATGATGTCTGTTTGCTCTCTCCCCGGATCGCAGACTTTAATCGGCGCACAGGCCTACCACCCGTAGACGATGTGATCGAAAGGCCGAAATGGCAGTGAATAGGTCATGCATTAAGGTGGGAAACAATTGCATTGCTCGCTGTGTTATACAGCGGAGTTGTCGTGTGAGGTTTACGAGTCAGTCAGTCAGAGTATTGCGCGTAGAACATTAGAGGAGAAGTACGGGCATGACTTGCCTTAGGGTTAAATGAAAATTTATTTTCAATCAGATGAGAAATGAACTAGATAGTGATTAGTGGAGTAGGTGAGAGTTTAAATAATGGAAAATCCCAGCTCTCAAAACACAGTGTTAGATTTGTTGAACCCAATATACCTGTAAAACTCTCTCATAAAATATTAGCTTCATGCTGCAACCGTTGCGAAATTCGACCTTTACGGATATATTCTCTGCGTTTCAGAAACTCCCGTATCAGTTTTCCTCAAAGCAGGATTACCATTTTCACTCACAAAACTAGTTATACGAGTATTCATTACCAAGCAAATTACCTTCGTCATCTTATCACAGAATGTCAGTGATCCATTAAAACCGGCAGTCATCCTCCCAACCCATCAGGATGACGTCGTTCGGCAAGTTCTTACCTCAACCATTTCGCAGAGGAATATCATCTCCTCCTGAAAAATTAAAAGCCAAAGCGAAAACAGCTGAGGTGGAAGAAAAATGAACCGGACTCAAATGCCGGCAAACTTTCCATCTATTTCTGGTCGATTTTCGAATTGGGTTCGAGACGCTTGACAAAAACTTTGCCTGGCTATATTTCGTGGGGGTAGTTCATGCCACGGCCATGCTTCAAGTACTCCGTCATGTACACGTTTCAGGCGACTGTTCTCCGTTCAGGTTTGCACAACTGGTACAAGATAATTCAACTTCATACATTGTTTCTAGTTCAAAGCCACCCCCGAGCCTTGTCTGTTTCCTTTGCCATGGCACATATAAACAATATGCCGGAGTTGAATGCCAAGGAAAGCGTCATGGCACCAACGGAAAACAGAAGGGAACACTTGGAAAAATAGTTTTATAGACAGACAAGACAGGTTTGGTGTTTTTACAAGAAGCGAGTATTTTTGATGATTGGTTCTTGAAGTGAGTTACCAAGTAGTTCAGCAGAAAAGATGTCGACAGCTGGTTCAGTTGTTTGCAGTTTTTGTTTCGATTAAATTGGTTCCCTGTGGTATTGGGTACTGCTAGCAATTGCTTTCAAAGGATGTTGGTTTGCACGAAATATTGAGAAAAGAGTAATATAATTTCGACCGTTTTGTGTCTAACGGGGTGTTGAAACGTTAGTGGATGTTATTAGAATCATATTGGTGGCCAAGAAGGATATCTAGCATCAACGAGTGAAGCCACTGGGACAACACTTTCCAGTCATAGTGGTCTCAATTGGTATGAGTAACTACTAAGCACCATTTCACTGGAATATACAGTCCTTCCCCCAAACTCAAATTATCTAGTTAAGGGATGACGATGATCGAGATCAGTAGCAATCATGAGAAGAGAGAAGTATTCATCTTTATCCTAATAGACGAAAGAAGAAGACAAAAGCAACACAGACTGGCGAAGAAATGCACCCCCAAGAGTAACACTATCATTTTTAGTAGCACCAAATCTAGACTACTCATCTAGACTACTTCAAACGAAGCACAACTCTGTCAAGAATACCAATTGCAAAGGCAAAGAATGATGGGCTAAATGGAGATAGCTGGCCCAAAAAGACGATTTCAACATCCATCGGATTTGATCAAGGGGTAGGAGCTCATCAATTTTACGATCGCCTCCAATACCAAAGCCGGCAAAAGAGAAAGTCCATGGGAGCTAAGCAATTGAAAAAAGGCGAAGGAGTCAGTAAAAGGAGTAAGCTGGCCAAGACTCTCCGAGAACAGAGCCCTGACCCAGAAGAACTACTTTTTATGCAGCTTGGGACTAAAATAGTGGAGCTGTACGAATTCATCAAGGACAAGCACAACATGCACCAAGCCATTAAGAACATGGGGAGAGCCATCAGGATGCTTTGCAATAGGTCACAGGAAGAAGTAAGAAAGTCTAAGGAAAAGCTGGACACCCCAGCCCCAACAGTGTCACAGGCGACCCAAGTGGCACGGAAGCACAAGGTCATCGATCTTCGATCAAGTAAGCGAGTGCGAGACAATGAGGGCGAAGCATTGGGGAATCAACAGGTCCCAAAAAGGAACAAGTCGGAAAACTGGAAGCTAGACGCTTCAGGTATGAAAGGTTTTGCACTGAAGCGACAGCGATTTTCACAAAAATTGGCAGAGTCATGCTCTATGATGTAGCCTATCTTATTGCAAAATCTCGTGATTCTAGGGTGAACTTAAGGGGGGTCTTCCTGCCAATTAGTAAAAATTATGGTAATGTACTATTATAAATTTTATTTGAACAGGTATCGATATGGACGGTATTTTGGAGCCTAGGCACCATATAGTGGCAGCGCCCTGATTTTTTTTCAGATTTTTCGGTTGGGTAGTTTCTGAGAATGGGTTCGTTAAAAAAATGATCGCTTTGAACCCCCCGGACTCCCCACCTTTCCAACAAATATCAAAACTAAGATTAGCTTCGAAAAGTACTAACTGAGACCTTTAATTTGATATCCCACATGACTATATTTCATGAAAAAAAATGTACACCCCCCTTTTGCATGTATGAGGACACCTCCTTAAATTCGACGTAAAAGGATGTAACTCACTATATGCGTGAGCGTTCACAGTTCCCATCTTTTTACCAAATTTGGTGACAATCGCTATAACCGTCTCTGAGAAAAATGCGTGTGACAGACAGACAGACAGACGAACAGAACTTGATCAGACTACGTTCGAATCTGAGATGGAAGTTGCCATCATAAGTGAACCGTATAGAAATCGTCACGGTGGCATATGGGTCACAGATTTGACTGGTGGAGCGGCGATATGGGCTTGCGGTCGACAGGCCATACAATGTACTGCAAATCAGGCAGCCAGTGGCTTTGTTTGGGCGAAAATAAGTGGTGTATATGTATACAGCTGCTACGCCCCACAAAGTTTAACACTGTCTGAATTCGAGCAAATGCTTGATAATCTTGTTCTCGACGCAAGGGGACGAAGTCCAAAGGTGATTGCTGGTGATTTCAATGCTTGGACCCTAGAGTAGGGTAGCAGAGAGTCAAATGCTAGGGGGCGCAGTTTATTAGAAGCTTTTGCGCAGATGGACATGGTTTTGGCTAACGAAGGGGCTGTAAATACCTTTCAGAAAGGGGGGTCAGGCTCGGTTGTAGACCTGACCTTTGTCAGCCCTGCGCTGGCACGTGGTATGTCCTGGTGCATCAGCGAACGCTACACCCACAGCGATCACCAGGCAATCATTTTTGAGACATGTGTCGAGCCACAAGGCAAAGAACTATCATGCCCGAAATCGAAAAAGATTTCAGGCTGGTCTGCAAAATCTTTGGATGAGCAGACCTTCGTAATATATAATATAATATAATGATAATGCAGGCGCCTCTACGGAAAGAGCTGTCCATCTGGCTCAATGCATCGGCAAAGCATGTGACGCGTCCATGCCTAGAAGGTGCTCATTCTCCAGTAGAAGACCAAACTACTGGTGGAATGATGAATTGACCGGCCTTCGATCTGCCTGCCACCGAGCCAGAAGAGCGGCTCAGAGGGCGGTAGGTAGAGTCGATCAGGGGCAAAAAGAGTGCTATAAAGCGGCCCGCAAAACCCTCAAACTCGCCATCCAGCGAAGCAAGAGGAAATGCTTTAAGGAGCTCTGCTCAGAAGCGGACATAAGCCCATGGGGGAGTGCTTATAGAATCGTGATGGGACGATTCAGGGGCCATTCCTCTCCGCACGTGCCCCACCCTCTTGCTGAAAATCATCCAAGGGTTATTCCCCCAGCAAGAGGAGAGCACCGACATATTCCAACCACCCCTGAATGTGACGGCAATTCCTCCAATGACCAAAGACGAACTGCTGGAGATCTGCGGCAGAATAGGAGACAATAAAGCACCGGGTCTGGACGGAGTACCGAATAGGGCCCTTAAGCTTGCCGTGAAATCCAGACCGGACATGTTCGCTGAGTTGTTCGAAGCGTGCATGTCCGAGGGAATATTTTCAGCGATATGGAAGCGGCAGAAGTTAGTGCTTCTGCCTAAGCCTGGTAAACCTCCAGGTGAACCATCCTCATACCGACCCATATGTCTTTTGGGCACGGTGGGGAAAATGTTAGAGCGGGTAATCTATAATAGATTACTCCCGGTAGTTGAGAGCCAAGGCGGCCTTTCAGATCGGCAGTATTGGTTCCGTAACGCCAGATCAACCATTGATGCCATCAAATTGGTTACTGACTTGGCCGAAGATAATGCCGAACGTGGGAGGGCCAAGGCATACCTCTAGGTTGCTTATAGCCAGGGTGGTGGCCTCAATCATGCTCTATGCGACCCCACTTTGGAGGGAGGCATTGCAGATGTCAGTTAACACTAACAAACTGAGTGCAGTATACAGGAGGACTGCTCTGAGGGTATGTTCTGCCTTCAGGACTGTCTCAGATGATGCAGCATTCGTCATCTCTGGAATGGCGATGGCGAATATATACCATGCGAAGTCAATCTCTCCCTTATTGCAGACGAAGAATGCTGAGAAGGAGAGATCCATAAATAGATGGCAAGAACGGTGGGAACGCTCGGGAAAGGGTCGGTGGACTCACAGGCTCATTCCTGCCATCAAGGAGTGGTTGCAGAGACGACATGGTGAGATTAATTAAAATCTCACCCAGTTTCTCACGGGACATGAAGGATATCTCCAATACCTTCACAGGTTTAAATTGGTGACCTCATTCGACTGTCCAAATTGTGATGGAGTCCCAGAGGACCCAGAGCATGTATTCTTCCATTGTCCGAGGTTTGTGGAAGAAAGGAGGAATCTAGAGGAGACTCTAGGACAGGTGCAAGTACCAGAAAATCTGATGCCGAAAATGCTAGCACATCAAGAGAATTGGGATGCGGTCAACTCCATGATCGCATCTATTCAAGATAAATTGCGAAAGGCAGAGGCAAGGAGAAAAGCGCGGTAACGTGCGCCGCGTATAGATGAAATGGGATTAAGCTAGAGTGAGCTGACTCCGCCCCGTGATGAAATACCTTATGGTGGTTCCGCGGGGCAGGGAGGGAGTCGGAGCTGGTTTTAGTGGGTAAAAATCACACACGACAGACGGACAGACAGTAAACCAATTTTAATAAGGTTTTGTGTTTACACAAAAAGTTCAGAAGGGCCCAAAGTGTCCAAAGTAGGAACGTCAGCTAGCGAAGCGAAACCGAAAGAAAATAAGAGCGGTGGCCGAAACCAAAGATGCGAATTCTTCCGGAGGCAATTGTAATCTCCAGCAGAGGGCATCTAACGTATGCGGAGATACTGAAGAAGGTGAAATCTGACCCCGACCTAAAAGACCTAGGCGGAAATGTCAGCAAAATCCGGAGGACCCAGAAAGGGGATCTCATGTTTGTGCAGGAAAAATCCAGCGTGGGGAAAACTGACGGCTTTCGTAACCAAGTTTTAAACTCACTTGGGGAGAATGTCGCGGTTGGTTCCCAAAAACATGAGATCTATATCCAGCGCAAGGATCTCGATGAGGTAACATCCAGAGAAGAGATCTTCACTGCCTTGAACCAACAATTCAAGTTGGAGGAATTCAGCGAAGGATCAATCGTAAGCCTAAGAAAAACGTATGGTGGTATTCAAGCGGCCACAATGCGACTGCCAGTGGAGTCAGCGCAGAAGTTGTTGGCCTTGGGGAAGGTTCGAATTGGATGAGTTGTTTGCCGGGAACAGATCTCTTTAAAGAGGTGCTTCGAATGCTTAATGTTTAGACACTTCGCGAAGGCATACACTAGCGCATCGACCGATCCGATCGATGTCGGAGGTGTGGGGAGAAAGGACATATTACCAAGGAGTGCAATAGAGACCCCCAAATGCATTTTGTGCGAAGGAAAGGAGGGACCGGATAACCGAAATATTGCCGGAAAAAAGCGGAAAGATCCATAAGCAGATGCAAACAGCGATGGGATCAGTCAGAAAAGGGTCGTTGTACCTACAGGTTGATCCCTTCCAGTTGAGTGGCTAGAGAGGAAGCATGGGGAGATCAATTATAATCTCGCCCAGTTTCCTACCGGTCATGGAGGATACCGTCAATACCTATACAGGTTTAATTTGGACAACTCACCTAATTGTCCAAACTGCGACGGGGTCCCAGAGCACCCAGCGCACGTATTCTTCCAATATCCTTCGTGGAAGAAAGAAGGAACCTGGAGCAAATTCTAGGTGAAGTGCTATCAACGGAAAATTTTGTCTGGAGAATGATGGCTTGCCAGGAAGACTGGAACGCGATCAATTCCACGATCACAGTAATCCAGGAGAAACTGTGAAAAGCAGAAGAAGTGAGAAAGGTGGTTCCACGGGGCTTGGGGGGAGTCGGGGGTGGTTTTAGTGGGTAAAAATCCCACACTCTGGCCAGGCCACAGTCTTTTGAAGATTTACACCTCCTTAAAAAAAAATCTAGACTACTCCTCGGATACTCGTGGTGGGTTACCTCACTACTATACTAAGGGTGTTCAAAACGTGAATATGGAATCAATGCATTTGAACTCTCTAGGGGGTTAAAAGGCATAGACTTTGAGTACACCTGCGATTATAAACAATGACGTTGCTGCCGAGCACAGTTTTCTTAAGTCTCTCTAAATTTATGTCCTTTCACAGGGAAATCTGTAGCGGGTAATGGCACACTTTTGGGGGAAACTGGAAATTCGACTACAGCTGGTCTGTACTACTGACTAAATCGACCCCCAAGCGATAGTGGAAGGTTGGACAGAGGGAAACTTCAGTCACCAAGAAGGAGGGCTACTGACTAAATTTTGACTGTCCAAACTCTCTCTTTCATCTTTAACTGGGAGAGTGGAACACAGGGAAGTTATTAATGTATAAACAGTCTAAACACCGCGAACCTGGGGAAGCTGTCAGCAGACGGCACAGGACGTAATTGCGCCACCAGGTATGGTAATACCTAGAAAAGTTGGACGCAAGGAAGCGGAATCTTCGCGGAAGGTGCGGACAAACTGGTAACCTCGGTAAGACCCTCATTGGATGCAGCAGACTCTTCAGCGGTAATGCGCCTAAGACAAATACATTTGTACTGGCCAACGCGTTGCTGTGTTCCACATTAGGGCCTTTATTATTAAGTGGAAATCTCCAAAAGACGCGACAGTGTGGGGGATCTTGACCCACTGAAACCACCTTCAGCTCCCACCTACCTCATGGAACCACCTTTAACATAAGTATTACATCACGAGGCGTAGTTGTATTACTTTAGCTAGGTCTTCTTATTTCTAGTCGCGGCGATTGTAACCACGTCCTCCCCACCCTCTCCCGCTTTTTGCAATTAACTTTAGATCGTTGCTATCATAGAGTTGATCGCATTCCAATTCTCCTGGCAAGGGTCTCCTCTAAGTTTATATTCTCTTCGATGAAATTCGCGCATTGGAAAAATGCGTGCGCTGGATCCTCCGGGATCCCATTGCAGTTTGGACAATCAGGTGAGGTGTCCCATTTAAACTTATACAAGAATTGTCGGTATCCACAATGGCTGTTGAGAAACTGGGTGAAATTATAATTAATCTCCTTATGGTTTCTCTTCAACCATTCCCTGATGGTAGGGATCAACTTATATGTCCAATGACCTTTTTTTAAGTGAGCCCATCCCTGTTGCCATTTATTTATAGATATCTCCCTTTCGGTTTTTTTCACTTCTATTCGTGAGATGATGAACGCTGCGTTATCTGAGACCATCCGGAAAGCAGAACATTCCTTTAGGGCTGCTCTCCTGTGGATCGCGCTCAGTTTATGCGCGCTTGTTAAGATAGGCGCTGTCCCTAAATTGGAGCTGCATACAGCAAAATGGAATTTAATACTCTGGCTGAAAGTGTATACAAAGATGCAGGCAACTTCCTACATTTGGCATCACTCTTGCCGGAGTAATATTGGCAGTGGACGTGTTCGCCAATATACTTCATGTGCTACTTAAAACTGACTTTTGCATCTATCGTCGTCATTATCAACGGCGCAATGTCTAGGCCTTAGTATGGAACTCCAGACCCTAGACGCTATCTTGTCCTGACGTACGCGATTGCTCCATCTGACGCAGGGCCTGTCACGTCTTCTTTTGCTACCATAGATATTGCGCTTATAGAAATTCTAGGCTGGATTAGGTGAGCCGTACATCTCAACCTATTGTGCCGGGTTTTATCCATAAAGGGCAAAAATTCTTCGGAGAATCCTTCCCTCGAAAGCGGCTAAGAGTTCGCAATTTCCCTTGCTAAGAACCTAAGTCACCGAAGAATACATGAAGACTCGCAAGATCAGTGTTTGTACAGTAAGACCTTTGACCCTATGGCGAGACGTTTCTCGCGGAACAGTTTTTACAAGCTGAAATAGGCTCTGTTGACGGTCAACAACCGTTGCGGATTTCGTCGTCGAAGCCGTTATCGGTAGTGATTTTCGACCCTAGATAGGAGAAATCATGAACGGTCTCAAAGTTGTGATCTTTATTGTTCTTAATTGACCAGTGCGATTCGATGTTATCACTTTTTTGTTCTTTGGTTCTGACGTTGCCACCATGTACTTCGTCCTGCCTTCATTGATGTGCAGCCCAAGACCTCGCGCCAAACCACGTCTGCTTGATCTGGACAAAGGCAGTTTGTACATTTCGGGTGGACTTAAAGAGGATGGTGCCTCTTGCATTAGCATCTACTTCGTGGGTCACTTTTTCCATGGCAAAGTTAAAGAGGACGCATGACAGGGCATCCACCTTTCTTAGACCGTTTTTATGTTGAATGGTCTCAAGGGTGATTCTGCTGCTTTTATCGAGTTTCGCAGTTAGGCTCATCCTAGTCAATCTTATCAGATTTGTCGGGATACAGAATTCTCTCATGGTCGTGTACATTTTTACAATGGTTATGCTATCATAGGCGGCATTAAAGTCGCTGAAAAGATGGTGCAACTGATAGATATATTCCGATAGATTTTCCATCGTTTGGCGCACAGAGAAAATTTGAACTGTTGTTGATTTGCCTGCGGTGAAGCCTCTTTGGTATGGACCTATAATGTCCTGGTCTATTCCACCTATCAAGATAGCGGAGGATATCTTATAAATGGTACTCAGCAACGTGATACCTCTATAATAGCTGCCCTGTATGATATCTCCAGTTCTATATATATATATTCTATATAATGCATCGTTGCCAATCGCCAGGCATTCATTTGCTATCTCACGCCTTGAGCATCAGTTGATGAAACACTTGATGTAATTAGTCGCCTCCATGTTTAACCAATTCGGCTGTATTTCCTTGGGCTCCTGGTGACTTATGATTTTGGTAAAACTGCCGGGTCTGGGGCCCCCTATACTTTTCGAGTTCACAGACTTGTTGGTTCTCCCATGCTTCCTTTTTCAGTGTCTGAAATCACTTTTCCGCTTGGGGAATGTATCAATGATAACGTTCTTCAGGTAGTTGTGAAGGTCACTTGTTGGTGCTTCATCTCTAGGACCTCTGTTTGTTGTTGCGGCATCCATTTTTCCCTTGTAGATGTTACGGGGGACTCTGTTGTGGATGGCTTCAGTGTTCGGTCTCACTTCTAGGTGGTATTGTTATTCGAGGTGGAAACACCATGTCAATGAGGTAATGATCCGAGTTTATATTGGCCCCCTATATGTTCTGAAATTCAAGTTGAGAGGTCTCGGCATTCGATTAGCATGTGGTCAATTTGGCTGAAAGTGGTTCCATCTAGAGAGACCCACGTATGCTTGCTTTCCACTCAAACCAGATACTTCCTAGAAGGTCTCCAACTCTGCAGTTTCCTCTGTAAAAGCATGAATGTTAATGAGTCTTATATTTCGAAATTTGCCTCGCAAATGCCGATATCAGCAAGCTTCACCTTTTGGTTGACTAGGAAATATATTCTGAGCACATGGTTTACTGAATTGCCATTATATGATAATATGTGGTGTACTGGCTCCTCTCCAGGAAACTGGTCCTTGTCCAAACCTTTCACATCAAGCCTGTGTTGCGACATGGTATTGGGTAGCTAATGTCCCTACTATGGGGTCCATCTGGCCGATACTTGTGTGCAGGGGTTTTGGCAGAGCCCCGTTTATAACCTAGCTTACAGCTTTGCTTTTATTTATCCTGCAGCCACTGCGCCACTGTTCTGCTATTTTGGCGCATGCCTCCTCTCGGTCGTGTAAACGTAAAATGGCGGAGCTTATGATACTCCTTCCGTAGTTTGGCAATTTCCCCCTTTAAGGTTAGCCACGGCAGACTCATCACAAGAGTCAAGACTGTGTCCGACTTTATATGTTCCAAGGACTTCGACAAATATCTTGAAGTTTACTCTCTCGACATTCCACACCCTACCAGGACTGGCAACTCTGTGCTCAAAATGCATCCTCCAGATAATTGAAATTGCGTGGAAAGCCCCGTAACGTCTTATTTGGTGTTAGGTAAATGCTAAAAAACGTTATCCTTAAATACAGGATCCAGACGAAGCTATTCCTTCGGCTTCGAGCTAGAGCATGTAGTCGAGTGCCGTCCCGAACCCAGGTGGAAATGCTGGGTTCTTGCCGGTATTGCCCGTAGATAAGGATTAGATTAGCTTTTACCTCCACCCCCAACTGCACTTCCAACTGTGTGCATGTTGATTTGTAGAATGCGAATCAAGCTAGCTGCTTCTTAGCGCTTTCCAGTTCTGCCCTGAAGACAGGATACCGCCCCGAGCCATGGTGTGTGTAAACCACTGAATAGATGCACCACGACCGCAATTCTCTTCTTGCGGCAAGTCTTCGTTCGGTGACCTACTCGACTGTATTTACGGCATGCTATCCTCCTGTCGGGTTCCGGAAAAGTCTTGGATGTTCGTCCATAGTCCGTTAGTTAGTCAAAGAGAAGTTATACCGAGCGTTGGTTACTTCTGGTCATTCACACTTGATGGCCTCCTCTACTTCCGAATTTTCTGTGAGACTTTCAAAATCTCGGATTTCTTTGAAATAGAAACGAAAGCTTTCCATTCCAGTAACCCCATGACCGCCTTGGCTAACGTACTTTCAGTAGTTATCTTCGGGCCTACTTGAACGAGGAATTCGCGCCTCTTGTTCTACGTATAGAAAGCGAATAACGGGTTTTACCGAAAACTTCCGCAAATAGCGAAGGCGACCATCTAGTCGCCTTTTGTTTCCTAGTCGTTTTGTTGGTGATTTACCATAATTTACCATTCGTAACCGCCTTGGCTTTGGACAGATGAGTGCGTAGCGTGTTGTTTCCTTTTACCCTTCTTGGCTTTGCGTCTTCCTCTCTCCGCTTTCTCCCCAATTCGTTGTGGAGGCTGCAGCACGGCCTTACCCCAGTTTCTTGGGGCCTGACCTTCGCTTACCTGTTCCTGGAACTCATAGACGGATCAGCGCTCCCCAATGGTAACGGGGTCTACTACTGCTTCAATACATACTACGTCACAACCACCACCTAAGCCACGTAGGCTCAGATTATCCTATCGTCGTTGGTATAGATTGGCCGACGACGCAAAGGACATTCCGTGTTTTTCAACGTGTATTGGTCACTCGTGACTTGTTCTTCACCGAGATTCTTTCTAAAAGTTAGTACTTCCTGCCAGCTAGGGGGTCAGAACTACTAAGTCGTATCGTAATGAGTGACCCTTTAAAGATGGCAGACGCCTTCTGAGGAAAGTATCTATACTAGTGAATTGAGTATTGATTGCATTGAACAATTTGCGTTAATGGGTAAAGTTAATTCCGCCAACGACTTCACCGATTTTGCTGCTACTCGACGCATTAACAGCACTAACTTTGCCCTCGAAGTTTTCCTGTTTAGCTGTTTTAACACCAACTTTAAGTTGAGGCTGTCCTACATTACAGCTAGGTCAAAGGGTAGTATAGGTCCCAGGGCGAAACGTGGATTGGTACCCACGATGGAGCATAAAACCTGGGAAATGCCTGCCGAACCAACACCAACAGCTCTACTACCAAACTCTATCTCCACCTCCACGTGGTGACCACTGGGAGGTCTTTCGTAACGAAAAGCTGCAGACGGAGAAGGATGAAGGCGAGTCTCCCACGCTTAAAAACGGGACAAACTGTACCAACTGTTCCTCCAGGTTGGGGGTTGGGTAGGGCTGACAACGGACTGCGGATTATTCAATTAGCAGGGTCACACGAAATGGTTGTTGGAAGTACCTGGTTTGCGCGGAAAGCGGTCCACAAACATACGTGGGCCTCTCCAGACGGGGCCACTTTCAACCAAATTGACCACGTGTTGATCGAACGCCGCCACCTCTTAGCCTTGATGAATGTTAGAACATATAGGGGGCCAATATAGACTCGGATCACTATCTCGTTGGTATGGTGCTCCGAGCTCGAATAACAATACCACCTAGAATCCCCTCTGACAATCAGGTGAGAGCGAACACTGAAGCCATCCACAACACAATCCCCCCGCGACACCTATAAGAGGGAAATGGATGCCGCTATAACTGCAGTCAACAGAGGACATGGAGATGAAGCATCAACAAATGATCTTCACAATTATCTGAAGAACGTTATCATTGATACGGCCACAAAGATACTTGGCCCCAGCCGCAAAAGGAGTCGGAACGGCTGGTTTGACGATGAATGTAAGCTAGCAACGGAACGGAAGAATGCAGCATACCGAGTAATGTTGCATTCTCAAAGAACGCGGGCACGCGCAGAGACTTATCACGAACTCCGTCGAGCGGAGAAGCGACTTCACTGACGGAAAAAGGAAGCCTGCACCAACAAGTCTGTGAACTCGAAAAGTACAGGGAGTAACCGCACCAGGCGCGCACGTTTTACCAACAAGTCAGCAGGATCAATCCTTATACACCTCGATGCTCATCCTGCCGAGACAAAGAGGCAAATCTGATTTCCGACAGAATGGGCATATTGGAACGATGGGTTGAGTACTTTGATGAGCTACTGAACAACCAGAATATCGGCGAGTTGGAGGTCCCGCCAACCGCCAACTGAAGACGAGGGACAAATACTGCCACCACCAAGTTTAGGAGAAACAGTCCATGCAATTCATCGGCTAAAAAATCATAAGTCGCCAGGAGCCGATGGAATTACAGCCGAATTGGTTAAATATGGAGGCGACCAGTTACACCAAGTGGTTCATCAACTTGTGCTCAGGGTATGGGACAGCGAATCAATGCCTGCCAATTGGCAACGAGGCATTATTTGTCTCATGCATAAAAAGGGAGATATCACACAGTGCAGCAATTATAGGGGTATCACGTTGCTGAGCACCATCTATAAGATATTCCCCACTGTCTTGCTAGGCCGGATAGCCCCATACGCCCAGAACATCATTGGCTCATACCAAAGAGGCTTCACTGCAGGCAAATCAGCAAAAGATCAGATTTTCTCTCTGTGGCAAGCGTTGGAAAAACTGTTGGAATATGGACAACAGCTGGACCGTCTCTTCATCGACTTTAAAGCCGCCTATGATAGCATAGCCAGGCTAAAACTGTACACGGCCATGAGAGAATTCGGTATCCCGACGAAACTAATGAGACTGACTAGGCTGACCCTGACCAATGTGCGAGGCCAGATAAAAGCAGCAGGATCACTCTCAAGACCATTCGACATCAACAGCGATCTACGACAAGGGGATGCCCTATCATGCGTCCTCTTTAACCTGGCCCTCGAGAAAGTGATCCGTGATGCTGAGGTAAATGCAAGAGGTACGATCCTCTTAAAGTCCACCCAACTACTGGCCTATGCTCACGATATCGACATCATGGGAAGAACCACACGAGACGTACAAACTGGCTTCATCCAGATCGAGCAGGCGGTAATCGGCGCGAGATCTTGGGCTGCACATCAATGAAGGCAAGGCAAAGTATATGGTGGCAACGTCAGCACCGAAGACGAATCAACCAACAACATCAAACCGCACTGGTCAAACACGAAGAAGAATAAGGATAAGAGAATACAACTATCTAGGGTCGAAAATCACAACGGATAACAGCTATGATGATGAAATCCGCGCACGGTTGTTGTCAGCCAACAGAGCCTATTTCAGTTTACAAAGACTGTTCCGCTCGAGACGTCTCACCATAGGGTCAAAGCTCTTACTGTACAAGACTATGATCTTGCCAGTCCTCATATATTCCTCGAAAACTAAGAAAACTAACTAACTAAGAAAAATTGCGAACTCTTGGCCGCGTTCGAGAAAAGAATCCTCCGAAGAATTTTTGGCCCCCTACATGAGTATGGACGATTCGGTAGCCTATGTGTGGATAAAATCCGGCTCAATAGGTTACGGTGGGCGGGTCACTTAATCCGTATGGATGAGGATGATCCCACCCGGAAAGTCTGTAAGGGCTATATCTATGGTAGAAAAAGAAGACGAGGCAGACCCTGCCTAAGATGGAGCGATGGCGTAGGTCAGGACGCCAGACAGCTTTTAGGGATATGGAATTGGTGCACTTCGGCGCAAAACTGGGATATCTGGAGTTCCATATTAAGGCAGGCCTAGACCGGATACCGGTTGTTGCGCCGTTGATGATGATGATGTCCTACATAATCTTAGCTTTTTCATCACCGCTCAGCTGCGCATGGGGGATTAATTCTAGTTCGAGACAGAATCAAAGAGGTTGGGACTTGTTGTTGTTTTCCAACCAGCAAAATATTTCACCAGGACATCTATCAGATGACCATTTTCAAGACTCAGAATTTTAATAACTAATAGAAATTATGCTCCGAAAGCTGTTGCTATTCTCGGAAATACGCTTCAAAGAAAAAAAGCTGGAATCAAGGTCTCTAATGATATAAAACAGAATTCTTCCGTCTCATCTGCTTTTACATATTTTCAACTTTATATAAATCATATTATAATTTGTGCTTCTCTACCAACTACAATACTAAAATAAATTGCTTTTTCTCAAACCGGAAATTTTATTTTTTCTGAGGGAAAGCAAATGAAAATATTTGCTAGGATCACGAGAAGGTTAAGTACAGAAAACCTTTTCACTTTTCACTTTGATATTCGTGGTATAATATGAATCCAAGTAAAACGCAATAAACGATTTTTTTTATTGGAAGTGCCCTTTGTTGACGTTAACATTGGATGCAAATAAAAAATTGAACGCCTTCCTCCACAGGGACAAAAGCATCTCAACGAAGAATGTATCAATATCGCGCGAAATTCTTGGAAAAAATTCTTGGCCCGTCGGTCTGGGACGATAAGATGAATTCACAGACATGCACTTCAAGTATTGTGTTTTGAAAATTAAGGCAAAGAAAATTCTACAGATTTCCCAATTGCCTTTCCATTAAGATTGGCAAATTTCCAGATCCTATAAACAAATTCATTTTTATTAAATATTGCCTAAAATGAAGAGGCTGCATCTATTCAAAAGGACACTGCTCAAAGTCTGAATTTTCGCATATTTGTTCAAGGAATATTTGAATGGAATTAGTAGAAGTATTTCAACGCGCACAATGGAGATACTCCATGAAACGAAGCTTGAAACATCTGCAGACCATGTATAACAGGAACTCGACTCTTGATCACTAGCTCAGAGGCAAATTAGGCCTGTGGAATGATATATAGCTTGGGGGGTCCTAGTGTTGGAAAAACGGCCGCAAAGTGGAGGAATTTTTTGGAAAACTTTAAACGTTCGTATCTCCGTTAATATTGAGAATTTCGATTCGTGATCACTTGTGTAGAGGAGAGTTAGACCTTTCAGATGGTATATGGGTTCGGGGGTCTAGGTGCCGGAAAGTGGCCGCACAGTGGAGGAATCTTTCGAAAACTTTATACGCTCATAAGCCTCCAAAAATCAGCAACTTTTCTGGATCCAGACCCCACAACCTACATATGTACCATTGCCAAGCTCAGACCCTCCCCCAATAGTAGTGATCACGAATTAAGCTCTCAATTCTCAATATTAACGCAGCGTTAATAAGCGTCTAAAGTTTTTCCCAAGATTCCTCCAAAAATCAGCGGTTGTTCTGCACCCAGACCCCACAACCTGTATATATAAAGAAAAGGTGAAAGGGTGCCCCCCATTAATGTATATGAATTAGGTGGTAGAGATTTACCCACTCTACTTAATGGGAGCGCGGAGCTTACGAATTTTATTATTAAAAAGACGGGGGCTGAGAGGTTCCAAATCAAATGTAAAAAACTTGCAGATTACAAAAAAGCACGGGAGGTCCTCCAGCGAGTGATAGCTCCTCACTTCACATACATTGCAAAGGAAGAGAAGATCCAAACTTTCCTTTTGAAGCGGAGGAAGAGCCCAATGAGGTGCTCAAAATGCTCCGGGAAAGGGGAACTGAGGTCAAGTTTCTCTCAGTGTCACGTCTGATTGGCATCAGGTCGCTTAATTACCAGACGATTTGTTTTGAGCGCCTGCTGAGGGGCGAAATAGTCCAGTGCCGAAGATGCCAGCGCTATGGTCACTCGGCAGTAAATGTTTGCTGACTGAAGCACAGAGCTAGGAAAAAACCTTCTGTGTCAACTACGGAAGCGCCGGGCATCCGGCTTCGTACCGTGAATGTTCTGCAAACCAATGCTATCATTCGACACTTGTCTAACCCAAACTCCTTCCGAATATCACTGCTGAACATGTCTATTATTCGCAACAGACTTCTAATATGGTTCTCACTACCAGCATATAGTTTGATGTCATCTAAGTACATCAAGTGTGTCAGTTCAAACTTAGCACGTAGGCCATACTTTATTGCAAAACCATGCCCTCCAGCTTCATTCAGTAGCCATGAAAGGGAGTTCAGTGCCATACAAAAGGGACTCAACGAATCCCCCTGGAAGATGCCCCTCCATATACGGATGGGCTCTGAAGTATTAGCACCCTCAGATATACGCACCGATAAGGTAGTATGCCACCCTTCCATGACTGTCGCCAAAAACTTTATTAGTTTCGAATCAATGCGATACAGATGTAGGATATCGATTAGCCAAGTATACGGAACGTTATCAAAAGCCTTGGCATAATCGATATAGCAACTAAAGAAGTTTCTTTGGCCTCTAGTTGCTTGTCCTACAACTACCGAGTCGATAATAAGTTGCTCTTTGCAACCCCTTCACCCAACCCGGCAGTCCTTCTGCTCCTCGGACAGAAAGTTGTTGGTGTCGAGGTGCGCATTGACCCTTCGACTAATAATGGACGTGATCAATTTGTAGAGGGTTGGTAAGCAAGTAATCGATCTTGGGTCTGCAGGGTCCTGCACCGTGTCCTTCTTAGGGATAAGGTAGGTAATCCCCGCAGTGAGGAAGGATGGAAATTCCTGCGTGCCAAATTTCTTATACCAGAAATTCTGCACCCGATCCAGACCTGGGCCCCTCCAGTTCTTCGAGTTGTTTATGGCTCGACGAACTTCCTCTTCGGTAACATCCGCGAAATTTGTGCCAGGCATATTGGCATGGCGGGTACCTTCGGCGGTGATCCACTCAGCATGCTGGGCGGGTAACCGCCAAAGTCTACCCCAATACTCTTTCGCTTCCGTCACAGAGAACTGTATTGTCTGGACGCTCTGTTGGGATTCATTGAGAGATCTGAAAAACTCCGCTGGTTTCACGCGTATGTTGCATTCTGGACACGTCTGGAATGACTGCACTTTATTTCTCATCCCTCTGTTGGAATTGCCAGTGCTGATCTGAATCAGTCTGGCAATGTCCTTAGTGAGTCCCACCGACTTTCCAGACGAATTTTTCATGGTGGATCTCTTTGGTCACTCAAACCAATAACACGAAAGCAAATCTTCTGATCGTGCAATCTAATAGCCGCAACTGGATCACAATATACAAGTGATTGTAGTTGCAGCGGCGACATATCAGCACACAGCCTAGATGCAATCTCATCATTGATTTGAGATAGAATTCCCGGAGTTGCTGGAGATGCATAGAGCCTGGGAATACCTGGTCTAAGCAAAGGATCCATATCCGAGAATTCTATACACTCTCTTTGGAATTCGTCCCGAACCTCAGCGGAAACCTCAGCTGGACGGTGGAGAAGAGTGCTTTGGCGAGTACTGAACCTGTTGCCTGCAGTGCGGCGTGGTGTTGTTGACGCCCCCATCGGCTCTCGGTCACCAGTTTCCCCGATGACCTCAAGTCGAACACGTTCCCTGATGGTGGCCGGGATTGTATCGCTGCGAGTAATAAAGCGATACTGGTCTGCGACTCGCTGCGCAGTCACGTGCGCGGATTGCGGGAGACGTTTGACGAATCTCTGGTGCAACAAGGGGCGGTAAGATGTTGTACCCGCCTTCGCCGTTATTTCATAGTTTATTTCTTCAGTCCATTTCATCCGCTGCCTACACGAACCTGCTGAAGTGGTCGCCACATATTGCGGCGAAACAGCTGCAGAAGGCGGAGCTGTACTCCTGGTCGTCGTGGCACCTAGACGTCGAACCGTCCCACGACTAGCGGTTTCGACGCCGGGCTGTCCATTACGGGAGCCCGACCCAGTCACCAAGTCAGACGACTCCCGCCGGTTATCCGTACCAGACCTTAAATTTCTCCTTCTTCTCATTGGATGGATTTGCATTTTATACCTTACTGCCAGGTGTGGGGATAGCTTCCTTAGTGAGTAATCTGCAAGACTGCAAAGTTCCTGCACTTTCCTCACCTGCCTCCTGAGACGCTGCGGTGGCGTACATCCATTCAGACTGAAGCTATCCATCCCTCCTCCTTTCACAACCGGGCTTGGGACCGGCTTCGGTGGAGTCTTTTCTTTACTTATTTTTTTTTTTTTTTATTATTTTTCTTTATTTGCCTCTAAGGCCAAGGGATTTCTGTTGGGTTTTTTGACCATTTCCCGACAACTTATTGTAACATAGAATTAGATTTTTATTTCTTACTGTTTCTCTTCTCTGCCTATAAATCGTTATCCAAAAATGTTGAGAGCTCACAGTGGCCATTCGATTTGAGTTTTTTTGTTAAGATTGTTTTTTTTGTGCACTTTTCCAATCTATATATTTTTGTTACCTATTTCTTAAAAATAAACAAGTCGGGAAACCGGAAGCTAGACGCTTCAGGTATCAAAGGTTATGTGTATTTCTTTTATAAAGAGATTTGAGGGTGCAGTTGTCCCATTAGCATGTAACAGGTAAAATATGCATATATTATATGAAAATCTCCACTTTCAAGTGATATTGACATTCATAGTCTTGAATTTGCAGAAAAGCGACAGTTTTGACCTAGTATAACTTTGTTAGTAATGATGTGATCTTCACCAAATTTGGCAGGATCATGCTCTATGCCGTAGCCTACATTGCTACATTTTGTGAATCTTAAAGTGGTTCTCCTATCAATTACTAAAAATTATAGTAATGTACTATTATTAACTTTATTTGAACAGGTTTCGATATGGAGGGTATTTCGGAGCCTAGGTACCATGTAATAATTTTTTTCAGATTTTTCGGTTGGGTAGTTTCTGAGAATGGGTTCGCTGAAAAAATTATCACTTTCAACCCCCCACACTCCCCACCTTTTCAACAAATGTCAAAACTACCGGCTTTTAAAAGTACTAACCGAGACCTTTCATTTGATACCCCACATGACTATATTTGATGAACAAAAATTTACACCCGCCTTTTGCATGTATGGGGACCCCCCCCCTTAAATTCGAAGTAAAAGGATGTAACTCACTATATGCGTGAGCATTCACAGTTCCCACCTTTCTACCAAATTTGGTGGCAATCGCCACAACCGTCTCCGGGAAAAATGCGTGTGACGGACAAACAGACAGACAGACAGACGGATAGACAGACAGACAGTAAGCCGATTTTAATAAGGTTTTGTGTTTACACCAAACATTAAAAAAGAGTTAAAAAAAACAAAACGAGCTAGGTAAATTCCTCCGCTACGTTTATTTAAGTGGTTACCCGACTTATTTTCCTTTCTTTCTGGTCACCAATTGGATGTCCTAAAGAAAAGATTGGAAGATATTAGGGTTATTGGTCGGGATTAGCTTCTACGGATGATAAGTGTTCTCAGTTGTTATTTTCCTTATTCTGTATCCTGGCTATATCTTCCTAACTTATTTGTCTTGAAATCTGAGCATCTTCAATGTGAAATATGTCAAAATAAAGAAATTATCCCCAACCCAATGCTTCATTTCACACGTCTGCGAACAAACTGCATATTTGCTAGATAATACTTCCCAGCCATTTCCGGGGACATTTAATTTTTTCTTGTCTAAATGATCCGTCGCAAAAGAGATGAAAATACAATCGTTTTCCTGGAACTTTTCTCAAAACGCGCCGTCCCCGGCATTCGAGCCCCCGGAATGGTGTTGGGGTATAATGAAAAACCATTTAAGACAGTCGCTACGTTGTGAAAGATTGCGGACAACTTGAATGGGGAAGACAATGAATTTAGATATAGCATTGTTCTACATATGTATAGGTTGCCAGATGCTATCATAGATGTGGCGCATTTCCGTGAACAGCACTTAACACCGAAAAGTGTTCAAACTTCTTTTCGCAAAGTAATTTTGTCGCTGAAATGAAATGTTAGTCTGAAGGTGTGAAGTTTTTAGACAATCCTCGTCCTTTTACATTCCGACGCGGCGTACATCAAGCAAAGGGAAAAGATGAACCGGTCGATGTCTGTTTGGAAGCTGTTCGAGAGCGGATATGAGAATGAAAAGTGCTTTTAGCGATTTCGCAAGCAAACACTCGCTTTAGTCTAGGGTCTCCCCCATAGAAATCTCGTCGGGATAGAATTCACTTTATTTGTGCCAACAATATTGAAACTACGGCAGAAGACTTAGCCTGGCTGCCCTTCCTCTATTCCCTGCTTTCAGTGGCAGAGCCCAAAAGAGCATCTCAGCACCAGAAACATAAAAGATTTCAAGAAATTCATCTGGCAAGATTCCTTCCACTAGGTCAAATGTAGCCTAAAAGTTTGTCACTTAATTTCAAGTAAAAAACTCATTTTGCGAGGTTATTATCTACTTAGCACTTAGCAGGAAATTTCTGTGAAAAAACTCCTAAAATTGGTTAAATGTTCAGGAATGAGCTCCAGGCAGTTTTCGCTTTTAAGTCTTAATCAGGAGCTCCTAATTGCTGATATGACGAAAAAGCTTGTTTTCAATCGAGCCGAAATAATAATTTCCAACTAAGCCTTAGACGACAAGGACTCCAGAATTAATTAGTTGAAAATTAATTTGGAGCGTTTGAAACATGGAACCTAAGTGCTTTCACGAATTTCATTGGAGGAATTTCACTTTGTAAATGGAAGGAACCAAAGAAAAGATTTCTCACGAAATGTAGAATTGTGAGGGTGGTTGCTTTCTTGTGGTCAATATGAAGAATGTACTACCAAACAAAGCGATGGGCTTACTAATGAGATGAAAAGGCACCAGATTTGGGCGCAACAACCATTTCTATGTTTTAAATGTCGGAAGAGACATCCATAAAACCCCGTGAAAAAATATCTAGGAATGCTTAATCGTCTTATAAAAGACTGGATGGATTGACTTTCGATAGGAGTAAGCTAATAGCATAACCCTATTAACCCCAATTTGTTTAGTTAGTCTTCAATTCCCCAGTCCTCCTGTTAATTATTTCGCGCTATACTTTCTGCGACCCTAAATAGCAAAATTAGTTGTAAAATAAGTGATAAGATTTTTGTGACGAGTACGTACGAACGCTTAAACCCCGGAATTCTCTCTCTAGCTTGCTCTCCTTTCTTCTGTACGGGCTTTGCATAACCGCGCCTCCCTCGTTTCCTTTGTCTTCCGCAGTTTACTCAGGACAGGTCAGATCATGGAATTAATCGCTTTCCAATCCTCTCCACGTGGTAGCCTTCTCCACACCAGATTATCTAATACTAGCACCTCTCTTAGAGTTTCCTCTAGGTTCCTTTTTATTGCACGAAACTTGAACAATGGAAGAATACGTGCTCTGCATCCTCTGAGTTCCATGGGATCCCATCGCAGTTTGGATAATCGAGTGAGGTGTCCAGTTTAAACCAATACTGGCACTGGCGGTATCCTCCATGGTCCGTGAGAAACTGAGTAAAATAATAATTAATCCCACCGTGCCGTCTCTCTAACCACTCCTTGATGGCAGGAATCAGCCTTTCCCGAGCGTTGCCATAATAATAATAATAACTCCGCCGAAGCCGGTCCCAAGCCCGGTTGTGAAAGGAGGAGGGATAGATAGCTTCAGTCTGAATGGCTGTATGCCACCGCAGCGTCTCAGGGGGTAGGTGAGGAAAGTGCAGGAACTTTGCAGTCTTGCAGATTACTCACTAAGGAAGCTATCTCAACACCTGGCAGCTAGGGATAAAATGCACCACCAACAATGAGAAGAAGGAGAAATTTGAGGTCCGGTACAGATAACCGGCGGAAGTCGTCTGACTTGGTGACTGGGTCGGGCTCCCGTAATGGACAGCACGGCGTCGAAACCGCTAGTCGTGGGGCGGTTCGACGTCTAGGCGCCACGACGACCAGGAGCACAGCTCCGCCTGCTGCAGCTGTTTCGCCACAATCTGTGGCGACCACTTTAGCAGGTTCGCGTAGGAAGCGGATGAAATGGACTCAAGAAATGAACCTCTTCATCATCCGCTCCTATTACGAAATAACGGCGGGGGCGGGTACAACATCTTACCGCCCCTTGTTGCACCAGAGATTCGTCGAGCGTTTCCCGCAATTCGCGCACGTGACTGTGCAGCGAGTCGCTGACCAGTACAGCTTTATTACTCGCAGCGACACAATCCCGGCCACCATCAGGGAGCGTGTTCGACTTGAAGTCATCGGGAAAACTGGTGACCGAGAGTCGATGGGGGCAGAGGCGGCGGCATCAACAACACCACGCCGCACTGCAGGCAACAGGTTCAGTACTTGCCGAAGCACTCTTCTCCACCGTCCAGCTGAGGTTCGGGACGAATTCCAAAGAGCGTGTATGGAGTTCTCGGATATGGATCCTTTGCATAGACCAGGTATTCCCAGGCTCTATGCATCTCCAGCAACTCCGGGAATTCTATCTCAAATCAATGATGAGATTGCATCTCGACTGTGTGCTGATATGTCGCTGCTGCAACTACAATCACTTGTGTATTGTGGTGCAGTTGCGGCTATTAGATTGCACGGTCAGAAGATTCGCTTTCGCGTTATTGGTTTGAGTGACAAAAGAGATCCACCATGGAAAATTCGTCTGGAATGTCGGCGGGACTCACTAAGGCAGGACATTGCTAGACTGATTCAGATCAGCACTGGCAGTGCCAGCCGACGGGTGAGAAATAAAGTGCAGAGGGTTTACCGGAATTATGCCATCCCCTGTGAGACACCCGTTGTTGAAATTCTGGACACACTAAAACAGAAACTTTCTGTCATATGCAGTCGGTTACGACGGTATGGCGTAAGTTATTCTAGACGTGTCCAGAATGCAACATACGCGAGGAACCAGCGGAGCTTTTTCAGATCTCTCAACGAATCCCAACAGAGCGTCCAGACAATACAGTTCTCGGTGACGGAAGCGAAAGAGTATTGGGGTGGACTTTGGGGGTTACCTGCCCAGCATGCTGAGTGGATCACCGCCGAAGGCACCCGCTATGCCAATACACCTGGCATGAATTTCGCGGATATTAGCGAAGAGGAAGTTCGACGAGCCATAAACATCTCGAAGAACTGGAGGGGCCCAGGTCTGGATCGGGTGCAAAATTTCTGGTACAAGAAATTTACCAGCGTACACAGTCGGTTGGCCAACAACATTCTGTCCGAGGAGCAGAAGGGCTGCCGAGTTGGGTCAAGGGGTTGCAAAGAGCAACTCATTATCGACTCGGTAGTTGTAGGACAAGCAACTAGAGGCCAAAGAAACTTCTTTAGTTGCTATATCGATTATGCCAAGGCTTTTGATAGCGTTCCGCACACCTGGCTAATCGATATCCTACATCTGTATCGCATTGATCCGAAACTAATAAAGTTTTTGGCGACAGTCATGGAAGGGTGGCATACCACTTTATCAGTCCGTACATCTGAGGGTGCTAATACCTCAGAGCCCATCCGTATACGGCGGGGCATCTTCCAGGGGGATTCATTGAGTCCCCTTTGGTTTTGTATGGCACTGAACCCCCTTTCATGGCTACTGAATGATGCTAGAGGGCATGGTTTTGCAATACGTGCTAAGTGCGAACTGACACACTTGATGTACTTAGATGACATCAAGCTGTATGCTGGTACTGACGACCATCTTAGAAGTCTGTTGCGAATAATAGACGTGTTCAGCCGTGATATTCGGATGGAGTTTGGATTAGACAAATGTTGAATTCAAGCCATCCGCAAGGGTCATCACGAGCCACATGCCGGACATAGCATTGGTGACCTCCACATCGAAGCTATGACCGAGACAGACTTCTACAAGTACCTAGGAATTCTGCAAGGAACCCATGCTCGAGTTGGTGATCTGAAAGAAGCTCTGCTGTCCGAATTCCTGCGACGTGTAAAGCTGGTGCTGAAATCGCATCTCTCGGGGAAGAATAAAATAAGCGCGTTGAATGTATTCGCTATCCCTTCACTGGCTTATGCATTCGGAATATTGCCGTGGACGAAGACCGATCTGGAAAACGTCCAGCGGCGGATACGGACAACTATGTCCAAATTCCGAATGCATCACCCAAAGTCTGCCGTGGAGCGGATGAACCTGCCTCGTGACATCGGAGGTAGAGGCGTGGTTGACGTGGCGGCACAACATTATCGCCAAGTCGACTCGCTGCGCGCTTATTTTTACAGCAAAGAGCAGGCGAGTCCCTTGCATGCGGTTGGCTGTAAGGCAGACTGTGGACTGACTCCACTTAACTTGAAGGATCGATCTTTCAATCCTCTGAGTGGGGTGAAGTCGGACCAAGAGCGGATCGATGAATGGAAGTCGAAGGCAATGCACGGTAAACACGTGAATTGTCTTTGGCAGCCATTTGTCGATTTGCATCTGTCGAACAGATGGCTGTGTGCTGGGGAGCTCTTTGCTGAGACGAAGGGGTTCATGTGTGCCATTCAGGATGGCGTGGTCGCCACCCGGGCTTATAAAAAGCTCATCATTAAAGAACGGGTGGAGAACGACCAGTGCAGAATGTGTGGTTCGGCGTTAGAGACGTTGGACCATCTCATTTCTGGCTGTACTGTTATGGCACCGGTGCAATACATCACCAGGCATAATGCTGTATGTAAGGTTATCCATCAAAACCTTGCATATAAGCATGGGCTGATTACGGGAACATGTCCGGTTTACCGATATGAGCCGCAAGCAGTACTTGATAGTTCTGCTTACAGCATGTATTGGGACCGGCAAGTTCTGACTGATCGCCATACCGCACACAACAAGCCTGACGTACTGCTAGTTGACAAGACGGGTCGCTCCGCGTATATTATTCATGTTGCTATCCCCCATAATAGCAACATTGAACGGAAATACGTGGAGAAGAAGGTGAACTATGAGCCATTGGCTCGTGAAAGCAAAGAAATTTGGCGTCTCGAGCGGGTGGTCGTAGTTCCCATAATATTGTCAGCTACAGGTATTGTACCTAAATCCCTGACGGCTTCCCTTGATGTCCTGGGACTTTCGCACAGTCTGGTTCAAACCATGCAGAAGTACACCATTCGGCATACGTGCTCGATGTTGCGGGGAGTACTCGACGGATTCTCCCACTGACCTACCACCGGCCACCACCACCAGCGCCCCTTTAGTTTTTAAGTAGGTAGGATCGTCCGAGCCTAAATGCTTGGCACTTAGTGCTAGTATTAGGTAAAATCCGGCATCTGCCGAGATTCTGATAACTCGGAACATAATAATATGGTCAGGAGATGCCTCACTGTGTCCTAAAAGAGCTATTGTGCCCCTTTACTAGTTTTATTATATCTATAAACTGAAGTACCATAAATCGTTTAAACCTACAACCGATAGAAATTTTATTATGTTCCATACTTCCAAATGCTTCAACCTGGCATCTGATATGAAGTATTCTCACAAGGGCCTGAACCTATATTGCATAAGTGCCAGACACTGTCCCAGAACATGTATAGAGGTCACTCTCCTCAAAGAATCCACAGATAGTATCCATCCTTAGCTTCCCCACGTGATCAGTGAACATTCCCACTGTGATCCGGAGGATCTTTTTGGTAAGATTTAAACAATGGAATGTTCCATTCCTATCAAGTTCACTCAGTAAAATTAGCTCACTCATTCCTCTTCATTTTTCAGAGTCGTAGCCATGAAACCATTCCCGACTCCATAGAATGACTTTGGCCCGTATACCGGTATCGCTGCTACTTCCCTGTCTACCTCGTCAACCGTTTTTGGCCTTCTAACCTAATGTGGCCTGGAACGCAGAATATAGATATCGTATTGATCGAATCAAGCATGCTTCCCATGTCAATTTGAAATCTACCTAGGGGACCTAAGTGCCCTAATAGCCGCTTGGCTGTCGGTTAGAATAGCAATGTTTTGCCTCCCCCCCCCCCATAGTTCACCTAGGGTTGAAGGGGGCACATCTGTCTATTTCGTCATTTCCACTGGAAATTTGCTGGTATGCTTACCATTGATGCAAAGTGGGCTTTCATTAAACCAATGACCAATGACAGCTCCTGCTTCCTCTGCCGTAAGGAACTCGTCAGTATACCAAGTAATCAGTAGCTAATTTTAGCCGTATGTCAATGTCACGCTCTCCTAATTTACCCAGTTGCTGCAACTTATAAGTAATTCGGGATGCCGCCTAGAAAGAATATGAATTTTCCTCCCATTTAGACAGATCACAAATCCAGAAGGATCTTTAGGGATGCCGTTGGGCCAGTTCTGATGGCCCCACTGATAAACATGCCAACCAGTCTTTGAAGTTTGTGTAACTCCCTGGCTGTTGTGCTGAGTTCAGTTATTCCTGCCCAGATTACCGCCGCATAGGTAATAATTGGCCTTACTATTGTAATGTATATGCAATGCAAGATTTTCGAGATGCTTTCCAATTTTTAACTGCTATGGACCCGCAAGTCATCAGAACCCTTGTGGCTTTCCAATGTATGTTTTCCAGGAAATCCATGCAATGTAATTTAATGGCGCTCAGGTGACCAAACTTGTGCTTCCTAGTGAATTGTACTATTTTGGCCTCCGTTGGATTTATTCGCAGCGTCGCCTTTTCGCGCGAATTACCTCTATGCATCCCGTACTACTGCGCTATCCACCAATTGAAGCAGGGCACTTGGGGCTCATCGTCCTGCCCGGTAAACGTGTTGATATGGATGTAGGGGATTGCGTCTTAGAACGGTAGTTCAAACATAGTTGTCCATGACATTCTCCACCATCTTAAGTAAGAACGATGACAAGTTTATTGGACTCCAAAATTTAGAGTGAAAAGGATCGTTTTTACCCGGTTTCGGAATAAAGACGACTCTTTCCCGTCTCCTTACCCTTAGTATACAATTCAAGGCTACGCTGCCCCTTACCACTCTTAAAAGAGATCCTAAGATGATTTCTAGGCCTCTCTGGAGTACTACTGGGAAAATGCCATCTACTCCGGGTGGTTTTAGTGGCTTAAAGGTTCCCAGTGGTCATCTTACCCTAGCTTTCAAGCATACCTCTTTTGCTAGTTTCCAGTTCTTCCTCCTTCCCCTTTGTTCTCTGTTAGGACCTTGAGTAGAATGTTTTCGCCTTCCGCCGTGAGGTAGGACCCAGTATTACTTTCGTGTGCCAGAACTAGTGCTCAATAAGCAGCGGACCGAAAAACACGTTAAAATTTTTTTAATTGTTAGTCATTGAGATATAATAGCTATAATAGTTAGTATAGTGTTTTGTAAAATCTGTTTTCAAAATCTTGTCAAATCAAAAAGAAAACACCACAAGGGACGGCGCAGGGCTCTTTGCTCTCCATATTTCCTTCAACTCTTCCCAGCGCTCGTTTATATTGTGTGTCGGTTAGCCTTGCAGGTTGCTTCGCTTCGTTATAGGATTTCCATAGACAAAATGGAACGCCGTGGTAATATGGGTGCCGTCGGGATGTTATAATCTTTGTGGCTGGAGAAACTTCTGGAGAAAATACAGGCCATCTAGGCATGTGCGGATTCCAGGTCTCTGCACACGTTGGCTGCCACCACTAAGAAATCTACAAAGTGGTACACGCGCGCCCCTTAGTTGGCGAAGTGCGTCATGACAAGGCAAGCCAGATGTCCCAACTGCACCCGATGGTGGCAGCGTTTGCAATCACCATTGGATTCAAGTCCATACCTGAGGGATCAATTGTCAATTATATTAACGGCGCATTATGCATTTCTCTACACCGTTCCGAGGTCTCGACCAACAACAAGCAACCCCACGTCATCATCATCAACGGTGCAACAGCCGGTATCCAGTCTAGGCCTGTCTTAATAAGGAACTCCAGACATCCCGGTTTTGCGGCGAGATCCACCAATTCGACATCCCTAAAAGCTGTCTGGCTTTCTGACTTACGCCATCGTTCCATCTCAGGTAGGGTCTGCCTCATCTTCTTTTTCTACAATAGATATTGCCCTTATATACTTTCCTAGTGGGTTCATCCTCATCCATACGGATTAAGTGACCCGCCCACCGTAACCTATTGCGCCAGATTTTATCCACAACTTTATGGTCAAGGTATCGCTCATAGATTTCGTCGTTATGTAGGCTACGGAATCGTCCATCTTGATGTAAGGGATCAAAAATTGTACGGTAGATTCTTCTCACGAACGCGGCCAAGTGTTCACCCCCACGTCACCCGCATAAATTTAAGGGTGTATTGGCAAATTCGGTAGCTCGCATTGTCGTCAATCGATCAATATACTCCACAGAAGTGGCGAAAGCACATTTCCTTGCGGGCAGCGCTTTGTTATTTCTGCTGTTAGGTAGCGACTGACGCCCACTTTAACACACAGCAATCTCTGCGTTAGCGTAGCATAGATCCCCTTAATGAAAGTTTCATCGACACAAAGGTTTTGGAAGGACGCACAGTCTAACGCCCCTTCACTGTCCACGAATACTCCCATCGTGTACTCGCTTTTCAAAGTTCTGTCCTCTATCTTTAAAACCAAAGAAATGAAGTGAAGACTCACAGGGGACCCTCATAAGAATGTTCGTTTTCAATTAGTGCATGAGAACTCCCTAGTCTCTTCAGACATTTTAACGAAAATTATGTTAAGCGGATTTACTTGAAATTCCTCAGATTCGAATAGTCATCTCTTCCAGCTTAGGTATGAATACTACCTTTACCTTCTGCCAAGAGGTAGGAACGTGGCGCACAGCAACGCATCCTCGAATCATCTTTCTTAAAAGCTACTTTAAGTGGTCTATACTCTCCTTTACCATCGCTGGATAGATGCCACCTACGCCAGGTGCTTTGAAGTCTTCAAAGGATAGTTTAGCGGCTTTCCCTTTTTCATTGGTAAGAACCACTCCCGCAGTGTTCAAAGTCCCCTTACAAAACCTGCGTATTGAGAGGTTTGCAGAAACCGCTAGTTCTCTCTCTTCCACTTCTGAGACGTGTTCTTCCAGGTGGTGTACTTCCAAGAGAGTCCGTATAGAATTAATTCTAGAGTTCGTTAAAGTGCCACCTGATTTACTAAAAGAGGCCAACTTGGCCGATTCATCTTTGTTAAGGACTTTGCACAGCCTGAAAATCTTCTTTTCTTCTTCGAGCTCCTCATAGTATACTCTAAAGGAATCTCGTTTCGAATTTCAATTGATATTCTACCGCCAATGGAGTCTCCAGTTGCCTAGGAGACTCCAATTTGTCGACAAGAAGTATTTTGTCTTTTTACTACAGACTGTTTGCCTGCAATAGCCAGACTCAATTCTAAGTAACGGTGATTTGAAAGTGAGATTTCACCAAACAATCCAGTCTTGCCATTAACCTGAAATTGTAGGTTGAACGTCTCAGCATGGCTGTCTCTAACAATTTTGACATCACGCAGGCCCTCGTTCTCGAGAATCTCTTAAAGAAGAAGATCATAACCCCCTTTGCTGATCCAATACCACACATTCTGTTAACACGAGCCCCTGGTTTTTAGTCCAGAAATGTATAAGGACAGTATTGCCATTTTGCGCGCCTTGCTGCCAGTTGACGGAAAGAAGGTTTGGCCTGCTGCTGGTTAATTTGAGTAACATCTATGTTTGTAGACATATGTGTAGTCTAATATGAAAACCGTCATTCACTGAACGTGGATCTAACCGGAGTTACTAGCTTGTCCTCACCATCCGCCGAAACTTCTGCTTTCACAAGAAAGAGAAGATACAAATCCGATTTCTCTGGATATCGCCGAGTGTAGAAACACCCACCTCCTCATTCTCAAAAAGCTTCACCTTCTTTCTCGGTTCACGGTGTCCGGGCTGCATGGATCTGTTTCCACACACCAGAATTACACCAATTGCGTCCACATCACCAGATTCACTTTCTTCCACTTTTCCTGGTAGATCCCAAAGGAGAAGGTTTCTCCGCGCGTAGATACCGGGTCCAGGTTTTTTCACTGAAGTAGAAACCCTGCCTTCCACAAATTCCTCCGTCGGGGAACATAAATCTGGTGGGCCCTTCAAAATCTGTCTGATGTCTCAAAGTGGCGGGTGAATTAGAGATTTACAACCCATTGCTTCCATCTTCATGTGTTTTGGACACTCTTAGTTTAGTAGTTAACTACTACAGCCCCCCCCCCCCCCCTCCGACAATGTAGTATCCGAGGAGGAGCTCAGGTAAGGCACTAAGGGCATCTATTCCAGCCGATTGCCGTAAAGAAGTATTTCACACGTTCCATGACCAAGCGCATACAGGCTGGGATAACGAATCGGTTAGTCACGCAAAGTATTATATTTCTATCCATTTATCACCAAGGGCATTACTTCCTGGACCAGTGCATTACATGCAGAAATAAGAAACAATAAAACAAGTAGGGAAAGAGGTGGGGGTGTTATCTCGGTCCAAGTGCTTCCACACAATCCATCTCGACATAATTGTTCCCTTACGAGACTAACACGGTTTCAGTTATTGCTTCACGATCACCGATAAGTTCGCGCGTTTGCGTCCTCCCTACGTCGAAAAGACATTTCTACACAATCTTGTGTTTCGGTGAGCCGGCGGTTATAATCACCGGCCATGGAATGCAGGTCGCATCTTCCTTTTTCTCGGTGTTAGGCAAACTCTTCGGCTTCAAATGGGATGCTAGAAAGATGGCACAAGACGACGAGCTGCTATAATGGCGTAAGACGACGTTTCTTGGTCCGAAGTCCTGTCACTCATCTTAATTGGCCTCCAGGCAGGCAATCATGAGGAATACGCTGCAAGTCTCGGGGAGCTGATATACGGAGAGACCCTAAGACTTCCCGACGACCCTATACTCGGCATTAGGTGCAGCCTTAACAGCATTAGATTCCTCCATGTGCTTATTTATTTATTTATGTGATTAACAATAAAGGGAGAATTTTTGTGAATGGCTTGGGATGAAGGCAGAGGAGGAGGAGCTGCAAACGGTTATAATCCCGTAACATTCTGAGTAGGGGCTGCGCGAAACTAACCTCAAAAATATTAAGATTGCGAATATTGTGTGATGGGTCAAGGTAATGAATTTCGGAGGCTACAGAGCTGCCCATCAAGCTTTTACAAAGTTTGAAAAGGACACATGTATTAGTTAAAAATCTACGGGATTACAGAGATGATAGGTTAAGGAAAACCATAAGTTCAGGATATGTGGAGTAGAGAACGAATCTCCTTTGTTAAGATTCAATTGCATCGCAATCACAATTATAGTGAGTAAACTACACTACCGAAGCAAATTCGAGAATATTAGAGAAGAAGGATTTATAAAGCGTGAATGAGGAACAGAAATGGACCTAGGATAGACCCTTGGAGTACTCCCGATAAGGGAAAACGCGGAGACGAGATGCAACCATTGAAGAAGATCCAATTTACTGTACCATCAGAGTAAGATGTTGCCCAGGAGAGAATGGAATCGAAAGCTTTGGAGAAGTCAGTATAGATTGTATGGACGCCGTCGTCCCTTGTATTTAGTGACTTCACAACAAGGTTGGTGAATTTCAACAAACTGGTCACAGCTGAGTGACCATGTTGGAACCCATACTACTCTTTCACAAAAATTTTACCGAAATAAGACGAAAGGCAGTCTTTCAAAATATTTGGAGAACGACAAAAAGATGGAGATAGGTCGGTAGTTTTTGGTCTGGGTATTGTCACCTTTTTCGTGTAAGAGGATAATACCAGCACCCTTTCACATATCCTGAAAAATACCTTCGAACAAACTCTTATTATAAATGACAGTAAGGGGATGGAAATGTTCTGTTTACAGTAATCCTGCTCAAGGACGTAGTGCGGAAATTTTAGCTACCACCACCCGCCAACCGCACGGGAACTTGGCCGACGTGCCCGAGGATGTCGACTCCTGCACAGATGCACTAATTGGAATGGAAGTCCTCTTGACGCCGCTACAGCCCCCTTACGAGGGTTCGAAGTCCGTACCATTTTAGCCTCGACAATAGGAGCACACTTGAAAGGGTCTCACCGGGCCGACTAGAGCCTTTCTTCCCAAGAGGAAGGGCAGCCAGAAAGACGAGCGCAAAGCCCGTTCATTTTGATTGGCGGTGGCCGAGCTGAAGGAATCCCCCCCCTCCCCAAAAAAAATAGCAGATGTTACAACGTTCTACAGTAAAAATAACAAGCGGGCGACATGGCGAAACCAACCAATTAATCAAGTGGTCGAATTAAATCATTTAAATTTTGGTATAAACGAGAATTGTCTATGTTCCTAATGTGGAAAAAAAAACTAAGTTGAAATCTCTAGTCCGAGAATATACACTCTTAAAACATTAAAGCCTTGTCCAACACATACACATATCATTTCAATTAATCGAACCTATCGATAATCCACGAAAATCGAAATAAAAGACAATAGTGCAAAGCCATGGAGATCAAATCTCGGTCTGTATGCACAAAACCTTCCCAATGGTCCTTTCTAATAACTTTCTCATGGAAACAAGTGAAGCAAAAATGATTTTTCACGCCTGGAATCATTTCGACCATGCAATTCGATGTGAATAGGATCTGACCCCATTTGGCATGGATGCAGAAGCAAATCATGAATTTTGTATTCGAATAAACGAAAAAGAAGAAATGAATCATTGTTGAACCTGAATACCTCCGGGTGTTTCAAGACAGACCAGGTCAAGCGTAACCGGAACCGGATGGATTATTTCGCAATCGCATTGTATCTAGTGTAAATCGAATATTGCTGAGGCTGAAGGAAGTGTTGTCCTGGATGCATGTTGAGGGTGTCCGATTTTATTGTCAAGGTGTGTCTTAACCTCGTTTTGTATTATGCAATCCTGATTGAGGTTAAAAGGGGATGGATTTACAGTCGTCAGCTTTATAACGGAAGGGAATAATGGTATTTTTTGACAATATTTCAGGTAAGAGACTATAGTTGTTTAGATACATGTAGTTTCTTGGAAGCAATTCGATCTCTTTTGGATTGAAACCCACGCTCCATAAGTCTGTCTGAAGCAATCCAAGGAATTCGAATTGACTCCACACCTTACTCGCAAATACTGGAAGCCTACCTGTGAACCAAAGGTTCATTGGCTTGAATAAGCAAATATCTACAACCAAATCTGTTGTTTCCTAGGCAATTTTAATAAAACTCTAATTTTCATATTTTTCCCCCTATGCAGACTTTGAAATGCCTACCCCACCCCACACATACTTCCTAAACTTTTCCAAATAAATTCAAATCGATTTCTAAATTGAATAAACAGAAAACTCAACATATACTTTTTCCTATTACCAAATAGGCGAAAAGGATGCCATAGCCTTGGAGAATTTAATTGTGGAAGCAAAACGGATTTATTTTCATGTTAAAATTAATTAGATAAAAATCTTTTTGGGAGGGATGTTCCCGAATATGGTTTCTTTCTAGACATTCAATTGTTGGGTCGCTAGGTATGGGATTATATGGAAATATACTATATTGGGTCCAGTTCGGCTTTTTCGAAAAGTAAGTGCCAACACCGCCGTCTGTCTTCCAACAGAAAAATGAGTCTGTAATAATGAGAAGATTCAGAAAACATCCTACCAGCTCCCCTAGTGTATTGCTTTTAAATAAAAGAGCAGTAATCACCATATTGAATTTTATGGTCAACTAGAGCCCACAGTTTCATGAATATAGTGGGGTGACTATGACATTTTTATTGTCCTGTTTGTTTGACGTCGCTCTACCTTAAAGAATTTCATTTTTTGAATTATGCATAAAGAAAGGGAAGAAAGTAAGGAGTAGTAATTTGACACGAAGAGAGCAATTTTGACCTACTGTAACTTTGTTAATGCCCCATGAATTGGGGCTTAAGAATACACTCAAAGCTCTGCTTGCAGTAATAGCAACCGAAACGTCAACAAGGCCTCGGATAGATACAGACCTCACAGGAATGAACTTTGGCTAACGAAAACGGACTATGATTGACCTCTGGAATATGCACACGCTTCTCAATAACGGTAGCGAGGCTCCTCATAATGCTCGCTTTCTCCAACTTAAGAGCGCGCAGCGATATAAGCTGGACGTAAGCGAAGTAAAATAGTGGGACTCTAAAGGGTACTCCTCTTCCTCTTAGTAATGTGCCTTTGTACTCTGGAAAGCCATGTGGTAGCAGACAAAAATCCGGTGTTGGGTTACTTCTGACGGCTATCACCAGGCTTGATCCCTTGACCTGAGAGCCGATTTCTGACAGATTTCTAACTGAAAGATTACGGTCTTAACCTGGACCGGAATCTTTCAGTTAGAGAGCATTACAATTGTACAATGCTACGCACAAATTTAGACTACCGATGTAGTGGAGCAGCATGCTTTTTACCAGCAGCTAAACACGGTTCTGGGGATACTTCCTAAAGATCACATTGTGATTGTGATGGGTGACCTGAATGCCAAGTAGGAATCTGACAACAACTTAGTCGAGCATGTGATGGGGAAATACGGTCTTGGCAACCGCAACGGTTATGGTGGGAGGTTCGTGGATTTCTGAAATTTCCATCACCTCGTCATTGGTAGCACACTTTTCGAGTACAGAGCCTACCATAAAGTAAGTCGACTTTCAACTGGCCGACGCCGTACAAGCAGTCAGATCGACCACTCTGCGACCAGCGATAGATTTAGAGAGGCGCTGACATCGGCCTCAAAAGGGATCACCATGTGATATTTACTTACGTCCGCTTGCGTGTTGCGTCCGCCACCTCACGTAGGGTTGGGAAGCTCCGACCTCCTAAGTTCAACATCGACCGTTTGTGTGGTCCAGCAGTCTCTCGACAATGGGGAGCTATTTTGCTGAGCGAGTGGCAAATCTACTGGGTAACGCGCCTGAGAAAATCGATGGGCATTGGGCCGCCATCAAAAATGTTATTTTCTTAGGTACAGCACAGGCGTCGGCCACCTTCCGAAGAGGCATAATTAGATCTGGCTGACTGCGGAATCGTGGAAGGGGATCGATGAACGGAAGGGGTTTAAGACTCCACTGTAATGGCGGAAGTGACACGCTCAAACTCTGTAACGAGCGAAATCCCGAAAAGTCCTAGGTAATGTACACCGTAACAAGAGCGAATTTGCTATTGCGCTAGTTAGGAAAGTAGAAAATGCCGCAGTTGGCAATGATTTCAGAACTGTATACCGCATTACGAAAGTGCTTGCATGTGGTCGCAAATCTCTCGATGGTCTTGTGAAAAGCGTCAACGGTCGACATCTCATCCGCTCATGGATGATGGACAACGGAAGAGGTGGAAAGGACACTTCACCATTTTCTTAAACGTATTGCATCCGGTGAAGTTCCTCCTCTTGTGAATCAAATGCTTAGTCACCGTAACATGTGGATGCAGACTGTTCCTCCAAGCAGAAAAAAAGTCATTTCGGCATTTAATGCACTCAAAGGGAGTTAACTCGCTAGGCCCCGCCGAGTTGCTAATTACTCCGTCTGCAGTTACTACTTCCACTCGTACGGAAATCTTGGGAATCCGAGACCTTTCACAGAGAATAGAAGAAGCGTAGGATCACAAATATTATTTCTTCTTGTTATATGTGACGTTCTTCATGCTGCCTCGTCCGGAGGACTTGGAGGAAGTCAATGGACGATCACATCTATTCACAAACACGTCGGCTAGGCTGATGATATCCGCGTGTTTTCTCACCGGGTCATGAACCTTGGCCAAATGGCTCTGGATTTGGAAAGAGAAGCAAATAGAGTCGGACTGAAGATAAACACCAACAAAACCAAGGTTCTCAGTCCGACCGTTTATCGCACTCTCTCTATCTACGTTAATGGGCAGTGCATCGAAAATGTCGATCAATTTGTACATATTGGAAGGGTAGTTTCTGCCAACGGGGGCACCGAACTAGGTGCTGTCCAACGCATAAATAGCGCTAGATCCGCTGGCCTGTTAAAAATCTGGAAATGCAGTTATTTCAACACTATGATCAACCTGAGACTGTTCTGTGCTAGTGTTCTTTTCGTGTTGCTATATGGGAGTAGCGCATGGAAAGTGAACTCCACTGTTACTCAAAAGCTCCAACCTTTCGTCAATACCTATCTGCGTTGTGTCATTGGAGTATGTTGGCCGGACACTATTTCAAACGAAGAACTTAATCAGCGCTCAGACTGGAAGTAGTAGCGGATAGGTCACACATTGAAGGGGGGAGTGACAATCGCGTTACCGACTATGCCATGCAGTGGAATCCAATCTCGCAAGATGACCGAAGAGTGGTTCGCCCCAAGGACACTTGGCGTTGAACAGAAAAGGAGGAGTACGAGAGTCTCAGGTACCGCGAACGATTGTGCGTAGCTGTGGTCGACGCGCTATACCCACCAAGGGTTAAAAGGCAATACTATAACCACCTGGATAGATAGGGAATGATTATGGTTGTTTGAATGTGGTAAATGAGTTTGGCTTTGACGGAATATTCATGATAGCTATCGAACAAATATGGAGATCCGAGCCAGCTCCATTCTGCTCTCCATGCTTTTCTCGCAGCAGTCGTGGAGCCTTAGGGGTTTGTGGCATCCAAACTGCACCCCACAGCGCTACTTCTGTTTGTCGATGTGGTAACTGGTACCTGCTTACCTGCCTACCATAAGAAGGAAACTAACAGTGGAATAGCTACTAGTGCAAATCAATCAAACATGGCATCCGGAATTGAAAGCACCCTATGTCTAGCGACCACCAATACGTTTCTCATGCGATCCCTTGGAACGTCTTAGTCGGGGAGCACAGATAACTCGGATTCGAATTCTTTGTTACTTCAATTACTTTCCAGATGGCTTAGTGGTTAGCGTACTACGCTACCGCAGCAGAAAGTCGCGGTTTAAATCTCACTGGGACTGAGAGATTTGCATCGTAAACTGGATGTCAGATACCAGTCGTCTCAGCTGTGAGTGAGTAGCACAAATTAAAGTCATAACGAACTAACGCAATGCTGACTACATTCCCTCCTAGTTTACCGTCACGGTCTTAAAAGAAGTGTTCTAACCCGTTTCAAGGCTCAGATGCAATTGGATTATCACCCCAGCGGCTATTATTCTCGAGTTTGCTCGTCAGATGCCGAATTTACCTAATACTAGCACTAATTGCCAAGCATTCAGGCTCGAACGATCCGACCGGCCACTGCTGGTAGTGGTGGCCGGCTGTACGTTAGGGGGAGAATCCGTCGAGAACTTCTCACAACATGAAACACGTGTGCAGAATAGTGTGGCTCATAATTCACTTTCGTCTCCAGGCATGCTTCCGTGATCAGCCATTGTTTGTCCGGAAGATTGTGATGAACCATCTTACATACAGCATTATGCCTGTTCGTGTATTGCACCGGTGCCATTACAGTGCGGCCAGAAATGAGATGGACCAACATCACTAACACAGAACCACAAATTCTCCATCGGGCGTTCTCCACCCGTTCTATCATCATAAGCTTTTTCTATGATCGGGTTGCAACCATGCTGTCCTGAATGGCAAACATAAATCCCTTCGCCTCAGCAAAGAGCTCCCTAGCCAACTTCACCCCATTCAAAGCATTGAAAAATCCTCCTCCGATGTCATGCGGCAGATTCATCTACTCTAAGCGGAGTTTGGATGAGGGAGTCGGAATTTGGACATTGTAGCCCATATCCGCTGCTGGACTTTTTCTAGGCCGGATTTCGTCCACGGCAGTAATCCAAATGTGAATGATAGTGAAGGGATAGCGAATATGCTCAGTGCGCTTATTTTATTCTTCCCCGATAGATGCGTTTTCAACACCAACTCTATACATCACAGGAATTCGGGCAGCAAAGCATCATTCAAAACACCAACTCGAGCATGGGTTCCTTGCAGAATTTCTAGGTGCTGGTAGAAGTCTGCCTCGGTCATAGTTTGGATGTGGGGATCACTAATGCCATGTTCGGCATACGGCTCGTGATGAGCTTTGCAAATGACTTGAATTCGACACTTGTCTAGTCCAAATTCCATTCGAATATCACGGCTGTCTACTATTCGCAACAGACTTCTAAAGTGGCCGCCAGTACCAGCATATAGCTTGATGTCATCTAAGTACATCAAGTGTGTCAACTCGCACTAAGCAGGTTGGCCATATTTTATTGCAAAACCATGCCCTATAGCATCATTCAGTAGCCATGAAAGGGGGTTTAGTGCCATGCAAACCAAAAGGCATTCAACGAATCGGCCTGGGAGATGCCCGTCCGAATACGGATAGGTTCTGAGGGGTTGATACTCTCAGATGAATGCACTGATAAAGTGGTATGCCACCCTTCCATAACTGTCGCCAAAAACTTTATTAGTTTGGGATCAATGCGGTACAAATATAGGACATCGATTAGCTAGGTGTACGGGACGCTGTCATAAGCCTTGATATAAACGATATAGCAACTGAGGAGATTTCTTTGGGCTTCATTTGCCTAGCCTACAACTACCGAGTCGGTATTGTGTTGCTCTATGCAACCCCTGACCTGTCTCGGTAGCCCTTCTGCTCCTCTGACAGAATGTCATGGTCTCGTGCTGATCCTTCCATTGATAATTGACGTTGCGAATTTGCAGAGGGTTGATAAACAAGTAATAGGTATTATATCTACGGGTTCCCGCACCGTGCCCTTTTTAAGGATGTACCCACCCCGGTCGTTATTTCATAGTAAGAGCGGATGATAAAGAGGTTCCTTTCCTCAGTCCACTTCATCCGCCGCCTACGCAAACCTGCTAAAGTGGTAGGCACAGGTTGTGGCGAAACAGCCACAGAAAGCGGAGCCATGCCTCCTGGCGCAAAACCGGGATGCCTGGAGTTCCTTATTAAGGCAGGCCTAGACCAGATACCGGTTGTTGCGCCGTTGATGATGATGCTCCGGGTCATCGTATCGCCTAGGCATCGAAGCGCTCCACGATTAGTCGTTTCGACGCCGTACTGTCTATTACGGGAGCCCGACCCAGTCACCAAGTCAGGCAACTCCGTGAATTTATCCATACTGGACCGACAGTTGTGGTGCTAGCCTTCTCAGTGAGTAGGACAAAATGCAAAGTTCATACACTTTTCTCACTTACCCCTCAAGACGCGGTAGAGACGTACAGCCATTCGGGCTGAAGGTACTCCCCCTCCTTTCACAACCGGGCTTGGGACGGCTACAGCGGATTTCTAACTCTAATGGAACATATTCGCTTTGAAAAGTGTGTCAGGTATCGAAGCGGAGCGAAGGGTTTCTGAGGTTCTGCTCAGATAAATCTGCTGATCGGATTGACGTTTCAGGACGGTTCTAATTAACCTCGAAGAATAATCTCAATAATTGCTTCCAAATTTAGTTTTAAAGCAATACCTTATGTTAGTTAGCCACTTTATTATCTTAGCTACTTTGTCCGTTATGCAATCTTGTAATAATAACAATCGATGGTGAAACTTTGGAACCTTGGTCTTAGAGCTGTAGAAAGATTTTATTCCTAGATTGTAACGGTTGACTATTAGCAATGTGTCAAATCGAATGGAAACTAGAAATCATCTCTCCTTTACAGTCTTAAGGAACGCATGAATGTAATTTACTTTCCTCATGAGTGTATCCTAAATATCGAACTGATTTGAACTCAAAAAACCCCGCCCAGAGAGAGCTCGGAGAGAGTAGCTCCAAAACCTCAACAATCAGGAACAAAGCACAAAAAATGCCTAGTAAAGGTATTATATTATTATATGCAAGCCTGATTATGTCGCTCGCTAATATTCGAAGTCCTAGTTTACTCAAAATTTGCTCCCTTTGAGTTCGGAATTATTTAAGGGAAACCCTCTAAAATTTTTCCAACAAAAATTCAAGCTAGTCCGTGTATTCAAATTTGATTCGAATTAAAATAAGAATAAAAAGGACCAAAGATATTCTAACGAAATAGTTTATTTGAAAACATTTCTAAGTATCATTCCAAGTTTGTGTACCCAAACATGAATGCTTTGGTCAAAGTGCTTCCAAATCTACCAACTTATTCGCTCGGAAGATGCTGAGTACATTCTATTGAAGGCGAAAGGACGCCTTGAATGAACACGGAGTTCAGCACGTCAGTTTTCTTCACCCCCGGGCTTTGCCATTGGTATTTCGCCCGGAACTATGTGCTCAAAAGAAATACGACTCCAATTATAAGTACTTCAAGTTGAACTGAGGGGATTAAAGGAAAAAGCACTGCATATGGGTCTCCAACCCTCCAGGACTCCTGTGGCACATTTATTTTATTCGTCGCCCTGCCCGCCACGCGGAGCCAAGGGAATACGCTAATGTGAATTGTGGACTCTTTCAGAATTGAGTTGGGAATCTGTGCGCCCAACAAGGACGCTTCCAGCCAACTAGTACCAACAAGTGAAGCAATGAAAATGACTGTGTCATGGATAAATTATTGGGCCTGGGATTAAAGTGCTTTCAGGATAAGCTGCAAGGCTCACTTTTCGAGCGTACTCATTGCAGCTGCTCCGTTATTAGATTAAACTTGTTGCCGTGCTTTAATATTTATTTGTATTGAAATAATTTTTCAGTCAACCTCGCTACAAATGACAATTTGGAATGTTGTCCTGTTAAATAATCGCATGAAAATCAAGACAAAGTAGAGCAAAATTCATTCAAGTCAGATAGGTTGTCCTTCGACACAAATCATACGATTCAAATACTCGGTACAGACTTCATGAAGAAGCAATAATTTACTTCGAAATTAAAAAAGTAAATATTTGGCCTGTGAAGTGACGAGTTTTCCTGTGAGGGCGATGTCCTCTCACGGTAGAAATACCAGCTCGAGCAATCGTAAGTTTACTAAATGTTAAATGGAGCAATTTCCAGGTAATTGTGTAACGAGTGAAACCATTATTGTTGAGTAATTTTTCGATTGTTGTTATTTGGCTTGTATATTCAAACTTCTTGACAATGGACGCCCAGTACTAGTCATCACAGAGGGCGGCAGACCAAAGACGCAATCACAGAGCACCACTTTATGCCAACTGTGCTGATACGCGTATTAATTTAATGGGGCGGCTAACCATGTGTTGAGAAGGGAAACACCGATCTAAGCACTCAATTCTAGACAGACTGTCATTAAAATGTAATTGCATGTGAGTCATGAGAGTTGACTTTTAGAAACCCTGCTTTCTCCGTATTTGGCCGTACATTGGGCTGCATGGCGTAAGCATTGCAAATTTAGTACAAGTGGCTTGAGATCGCCATTATTGCGAGGTGTAGATATTTACTTAATGAAAACCAAAGAAAGCGTGAAGCGGCTTTGATGCACCTAACACACTTCTTATGCTCTTTTTATCGCCACCGAGTTGTTTAACCTAGTAAACGGTGCTCGATAATAAGTTAATGAACTCCACTATATTATTTATATATCATGCTGCCCCCAAACCCAGATAAAGGGGGAGGGTTTGAGGCACTATCTTTATTAAAACAAAATTAAAATGCCGAGATCAGCGAAAGAGATGAATAAAGTATAGTTGGAGTTATTCCAATAACTGATCTCTCTTAGTAAGAGGTCCCGCGACAGGCCGACCAAGAAAATGCATCCCATGTCGTTAAAAAAAAATGATCGTGTTGACTGCTAAGTCCCGGAAAAATGATAGAGCTTCAATTGACGCGGTAGCGCGGGCCCAGCCCTATCGAGAAATGGGTAAGTGGCTCTACAAGAAACCCGATTGTCTGGTATCATAAAATGCGAACACGATAAAAATGACTATAAACTTCTCTATTTTGGTAGCCCACAAATCTAATGCGGTATTGGCATTACCATCTCTGAGGGTTACCGTGATGCCATTAAGGAAGTTGAGGGATAGGATTACCGGCTGATTAAACTCACCATTGTATGCGCTAATTGCACTATTCACTTCTTCACTGCCTACACAACACAGTCAGATCGACCCAATACCTTCTGGCAACTTATCGATGCAAAGACCTGCCACGGGCCTGCTGATGAGTATATCGTGCGGGCGACATTAATGGTCATGTGGATGGAAAGACAGAAGAAGGGGGCGAGCCAATAGTCGATTTTGCGGACACTCATGACCTTGATGTGTGAATACTTCGTTTATCGAACAATAGGCTCCTCATCTTACATTTTATAGTGGAAAGAGTAAAACTAAAATCGACTATATCCTCAAAACACGCTGTCGCTGACTGAAAAGCCGCTTCCTATGAGACCATCTTTAACATCGATCGTTGACCGCCGTTTTCATCATCGATAAAATAACGCGAGGAACGCAGTGGCCCGCTGCGCATTAAATGGTGGCAACTTCGTGAAAAAAAAGACGAAATGATCTCACTGACGTGATTACGAATATGGAGGAATCGTGGAACCAAGTTAAAGAGACGATCCACAAAGCGACCCATGCAGCACTCGAGGTTACCAAGCGATAAGCTGTTCATCAACACTTGGCTTGGAATAACCATGTTCAAAGCATGGTACGCGAAAAGAAACGACTCTACTACAAGTTTCTCGACGATAAAACGCTGGGTAATTGCAAATTTATAAGAATACAAACAGGGAAACATAGAAACCGATCGGTGACACCTAAGCGGTCCATTATAAATACCTTTACGATAGACAGGACACTCTGAATGGCGGGAGAGATCTATATCGACTTGTCAAAAGCCGACAAGAACGCACACAGGATATCGAACACTTTTGCTGCATTAATGACAAGAACAGTACTTTGATTATAGACAGACGCGCCACCATGGATACATGGCGGTAATATTTCCATAAGAATTGCTGACATTTGGAGCAATTGCACCTGTCAGCGCGACTGAAGTCGGGGTAGCATTAAAACAAATTAAGTCAGGGAAAGCAACAGGACCTGATGACATCGAATCTAAGGTCTGAAAAGCGAAAAGCTGGGGCTCATCACAATGAATTCCCCCTCCGGGTCATTGAGGAGTGTAGAATGCCATCTGAGTCGCAACAGAGCACCACAGTTCCAATATGGAAAAAGAAAGGTAGTCCTGCAGAATGTTCAATTATATGATACCATGAACATTTTCGAACGCATTCGCCATAGTTCCAAAAGTACGGTTTGTCAAGAAGTGTGGAACTACTGACACAATACACGCTGCGCGGTTACTTATGGAGAAACGCCGTGGGAAACATCGCCCTGTTTAAATTGCATTTCTGGATCTTCAGAAAGCGTGTGACAATGTCCCACATGAACTCATCTGGTATGCTTTACAACGACAATTAGTACCAGAAAAACGCTTTCAATGGGTTCAATTGCTCTACCATGATCCGAAAAATAAAGTCCAAAGAGTTACGGGTGTCAAAACTGCTTGGTGTCTCCGTTGGTATTCATCAAGTAATTGTCCGCTTACCGCTTCTCTTTGTTCTGGTTATAGATACTGTCACACGGGACAAAGTCCAGCGCCTTAACATCGATTTACACAGATGATGTTTTCGTAGCGTGTAATAGTAAAAGTGATATCGAGCAACTTGTCCAAAAGTGGAATGATAGCCTCATGCAACGCGATCTCAACCTGGATGAAGTGACGTTCCACAACTGGTGTCCTCTGTGATCAACGTATCAACGAACGTCTCAAAATTTACCGTAGTGTCGTCCGCCCAGTCGCTCTATGTAGTTCTGAGAGTTTGTCCACTATAAAAGACAATGAACAGTATCTCTCGGTAATGAAGACGAAGATGTTACGTTGGACCTGCGGCGCAACATGCGTTGATCACATCCGAAATGAGGATATCCACGATCAGTTTGGGCTTGCATCGATCGTGGAAAAATTGCAAGAAGGGCATCTTCGATGGTATCATGTAGCTCATGCTAACGAGAATTCACTTGCCAAAATTGGTCTGAACAACGAAGTCGACGGTAAGCGACCAGATGCTCAACCGAAACAAGATGGCGATTAGCCGAATGCTTATGAGCGGGACGAAACCTTAAGGCAGCCCAAACAGGGCAATGCCCATGGGGAAGGCGACATTTCATTCTCCCGATATTGTTTCAGTGGTAAGCAAATGGTGAGAGTTACATCGGTAGTGTCAAACTTCTTAGAAGGTCAATGTGGTTGATGGTAACTTCACCGATGATGATTTTCAAAGATGCAATCCAAACTCTTCAAGGTGCTAGAAAACAGCCAGATGGAGTTAGTTTTATAAGATCGATATTTTTCCCTTCTTTGATTTTCGCAGCTCTGATAAGACAGTTCTGTAATGTTATCGGAAGAGGACGGGCAAATTCATCCGTGACTCAATTCTATATGGCTCTAGCAGTCATCATGGCTGTGTAAACGTAATTTGGTGTCTATTCTCTTAAAATCGATGAAACCTGATGCGCTGTAGGCAGGTGCTCTTCTGCCGTATCCTAACTTAATGGCCTAATTAAAGTACAATCCCAGAAGTTAAGAGAAGATGTCTTCGAATGAACATGGGTATTAGCTTAGTATGCCTTTACTTAGGTACAATTTTCCACTCAAGAATTTTACAATACATTTACTTTTATTTTATTTTTCCTTCTTAGCTAATAGCCAAGCAAACAGGTATAAATGCTTTCTAATACTATTTAAAATTTTACGACAAAGAATATCGCATTGCCTCTACCTGGACAATAGTCGAATTTGACCGATAGTGTCCTACTTAAGGCTTGCGATGTATTCTTTAGTTGAAATACAATTGGTATATATCTATTGGTACTTTGTATATAAAGATGTGTAATAACTTATGGATAGGGCGATGGTCAAAGGGCCATCCTGGTTGGCCGGAGTTGACCGTTCAGGCATTGCAATTTTCAGCAACAAAAGCAAGGAGAATTAGCCGCCCATCAGGGTAAGCATGTTGAGTGGATTACCGCCGAAGGGCCGAGAATGAGTTTTGCATATGCTACAAAGGAGGGGATTGGACGATCCGTAAACAGCTCAAAAAGCCGGAGGGTCCTGGTTTGGATCGGGTGCCTTGACAGCATCCCGCACACCTGACTAATCCATGTCCAAAAGCTGTATCGCATTAATCCCAAACTAATAAAGCTTTTGGCGGCAGTCATAATACTGAATGATATTAACGGCATAGTTTTGTAATCAAATATTGTTTATATGCTCAGTGGGAGCTGTCACACTAGATGTACTTATACATATGATATCAAATTGTATGCTGGTATCGATCTTAGAAGTCTGCTGCACATTATGCATCAACATCCACCAAGTCGACTCGCAACGCTCTTAGTTTTACCGCAAAGAGATCTAATAGCCATTTGTTAATCTGCATTTGTCGAAAAGGCCGCTGTGTCCAGGACAGCTTTTTGCCGAAATGAAGGGATTGAGCTATGAGCCACTGGCTCGGAAAATCAAAGAAATTTGGCGTCTCGAGAAGGTGGTTGTATTTCCCATTGTATTGTCAGCTATAGTTACTGAACCTTAATCCTTTAAGGCTTCCCTAGAGGTTCTGGAGCACTCACACGGTGTAGTTCAAACCATGCTGAAATTTCATCATTCTGCAAACTTGCTCGATATTGTGGCAAGCTATCTACAGATTCTTCTAATAACCTACGCAATAGCAATATATATTTTTAAGTAGTAAGAATGGCCCGATTTTGTCCTCGACGAGTATTTAGCTTCGTAATTGGATTGGTTGATTTTTCGTCAGTCTTTACCCAGATCGAAAGCCCAAATTTAACAATAATTCGTTTCCTTTCCTGCAAGTCGCCCAATCTACTTTTACCGACCACCCGTCCGACGTTTCTTCTGTTTTTTGCGTGTGGCTCCTCAGCTTCCACTTTCGTTGCGGTCAGCGGTTGCCGATTCACATGTAAATCTCTAAATTTAAAAATGAAGGAGGCGTTAAAGAGATAATCCACTCGACTGGATGTTGTTCCTCTCTATCAGGGCACGTCCACGGTTGATGCCGACTCCACGGGTTTGACCGAATTCTCTAGATGGAATTCCGAGTATAACGTCTCAAATATTTAAGTCATACTCGTTATATTTACACTATTTCGACAAAAAAACAAATTCAAAGTAGTCAATAAATTTTAAACTAGAATTATCATATTATGGTACTTCTACTAGAACCAACCAGCAGTCCAGAGTTTTTTTCTTTTGAAAATTTTTTTCCCGGACTCCTGAAATGATTTCCTTTCCAATATGTCATAAAAATAGAACCAATAAAATTAAAGTCGAAAGAGTGACCGCTGAGTCACCTTTTCGTGCAAACCTTCCGCACCGAACCTTCTTCTCGACCTTCAAAACTACCCACTCCAACTTCAGAGACAAAGGAAGCTAAAACCCACGCTACGCCTATAACTCCACCCGCTCCCACGTCCTAACTCCTCCTAATTCAGACTTAATGAGTTTATTCCACTGAATCCGGGTGGATTTTCTGAATACGAACTCGGGAAAGAAAAAACTTCGAAATTTGAATAAAACTCGTTCCAAGCACTGGTATAAATAATATTTTTTAAAAAAATATCTAAATTGCGGATGAAAGTCAAATTTCTGCTTTCTTAGCCATCGAGCCACCACAGCCTGGCTTGGCGGTCCTTCATCGAACCTGCCCTTACCCAGCAACAAAAATCCTATAACTTCATTTCTCCCCAGGATTATCGGAATGGATGACATTACTTATCGGGAGAAGAAATGCATTTCCAGCATATAGCATAATCTGACCTATTACCGAACCATACAATGCATAATGAAAGCAACAACAAAAAGAAAAAGTTATTGATCATTTCGAAATGTTGAAAAATTTATATTCTATATTAAAATTGAAAACGTTCAAGAGCATGTTGTCTCGGGAAAATCTGAGGGGGGAATATCTGTTTTTAAGGGAGTGTGGCGGAACTGTACCAGGCACCCGGAAAGATCACAGCCGGCCACGAGGCCAATTAAAAAGAGCGGGAAGACTTCACACTGAGTAATCGTAGCATTTATTTATTTTACTAGACTAATTAATTTGTAAACCATGTTTTTATTTAAGAAAAATATTTTCTTTTTTAGAAATAAATGTCAAATTGTATAATATATTCAAAACTCTTTATGTGTCGTCACGAGCAGGCATAACCTACTTTACACAATTATTCAGTGTAAAGTAGTCCCGCTCTTTCGTGCTGGTCTCGCTCTCTCCGGGCACCTAGCCAGGAGGATAATGGAGATGTTGGGAGAAGTTAAACAGGATGAATAGAAGCTACGCAGCATGCATATGAGAGAATCCTTTATCAGTTGTTCGTCAAACATTGTGAAAGACGTGATCCACGTGCTGCGGACACCATAGATAGTTAAAATCTAAAAAATAAAATAAAATGAAATGCCACCGGGCTATGTCATTTTTCACCAGACCAGTATTTAGTAGCATCAAGATTAACTTCTTCATGGGGCTAGAAGCTACATTTCTACTTTCTTTTCACGTGCGTGTAGCACTTTTACCCTTTCTCTCCAGATTTCTCAAAAATAAGTCTTTGTTTTGCCACTTTTTATGGCAAAAACACATCAGGGTTTACTGTGGATAGGAACGGGCGAACAGAAACCCTCTGATAGTTTTTCCAACTTCTCAACCAAAATCAACCAAAATATTTTGATGTTATATACAAATGAACTGTAGAAAAGTCAAGGTTCTCGAAAAAGTTTAATTTACATTTAGTGTCTTACTCGTATATACGTGGAATGAGCTTGTTCTCTCTATCAGCTCGAGACCGGAGGCTACACCAATCTATCGACTGTCCCTCAGCCAGTTTACCTTTAAACCAGCAATAGCATAGCATCAGGGAAAAAAATATCAACTATCAATTTTTGTATAATAAAACCTTGGGATTGGGAAGGATTCACTCCAGACAAATCAACAACAGATCAGATTTTCTCTCCGTGGCAAGCGATGAAAAAACTGATGGAATATGGACATTAGTTGCACCATCTTTTCATCGGCTTTAAGGCCGCCTATGACAGCGTGTGTCCGGGTAGCTGAGTGGTTAGAGCACAAGACTATCGTACGGAAGGTCGTGGTTCAAATCTCACTGGTGGCAGTGGGATTTGTATCGTGATTTGACGTCGGATACCAGTCGACTCAGCTGTGAATGAGTACCTGAGTCAAATCAGGGTAATAATCTCGGGCGAGCGCAATGCTGACCACATTGCCTCCTATAGTATGCTGTAGTGTACGATACACTACGGTCTTTAATGAAGTGTTTTAACACACTTCAAGGCCCTGATCCAATATGGATTGTTGCGCCAACGATTATTATTATTAAAACCTTGGCTATTAATGGATTAAAATACTAAGTAACATGCGAAGGTTTTATAAAATTAATTTCTTCTAGAATGTTTCATAACATCAAGGGTAGGTGCTTATAGTTCGCTGCGCTTTTCCTATATTTAAGCTCGAAATTTTCGTTTGAATCTATGTGAACCATATCACAGAAGATCGGGTATATATGATAGAATCAACGAGATACCGATCTTGAGTGCTACAAGGTCTATTAGAAATTTCTTTCTATAAAAGTTTGAGATCGACTCAGTCATCAAAACAGCTCAGATCAAGATAATCTACAAATACTAAATTTAATATTCGGTAGCATGTTTAGCCATGTATGACAATAGTAATAATATGCCCGTTAATACGAAATAAAATAACAGGGCAATTAATTTGTATCTTCTAGTACTCGTATCTATCTTATTTTATAATTTCCATTTCTCATTTTCTCTGCGTTTATAGTCTATAGTCACTGAATTTCTGAGTTCAGATAGATTATGAAAACACAACTTTAAAGCTTGAAATTCGATCATGACATTAATCCTGCCGATGGTTCAAGCTTATGATAATTGGCTACGAATTTTATTTCAACCATGACGAATTTTCCGGGTTGCTCTTTGACAGAGGAAAACTCATTAAACATCATGCATTTAAGCTGTTCATTTTCGATGTCCTGACTCAGTAGATATTTATTACCAACTCATGTAGCCAAATCTAACCGCTAGAAATACTTTCCACTTCAATCGACTGTATTTGCAACAATTCCCAGAGTTTTCAGCTCCCTCCTTTCCCCCCTTTCAATAGTGTATGGACATGAAGACAAATTATTTGCCAGCTTTTCCACTCTCATTTCGATTTGTGGTTTCCATGAAGCATCGTAAAATATTTGCGAGTGGGTAAAATACTGACTACTATATACTCCCATATGGGGAGAGTCATTTAGATAGTCTGCAGGAGTAGATGATTTATAACTGTTAAATGTGCGACATGTAACATATGTTACGAGTGCTATTATACATTTGTACGTACATAAATATTTCAACAGATAGATAATGTTAGTGATGTCTTCCTTGTCGATTAGTTTTTCCCTACATTTCGACGTGATTTCGTCCTTGCGTTGTCAGTGCAAATAAATATGGAAATTCGGTCATCTAAAATGATGTTTTTTGCAGTAGCTTTTATGGAGGGCTCTGATGTGGCTATTTACATTTCAAGTCGGATAGTTACGACTGCCGTCTTCAAAATTTATCTACGAAGATCTAACTCCTCATCTTCGTAGATAAATTGTCTGTCTGTTATTAGAAGACAAATGATAATTAACAAATCATCAGACTCAACTTTATTCAAATAGTATATGGTAAGGAGCAGTTGAAGACGTTATCATTTAATAAATGATTCCAGGATTATGGATTATTAGATTGTATTAAATTTTCAACATCGTTTGTAGCATAAAGCATATTCACTTGAGAGTTCATATTTTGTGAGTTAAGGATCAACCGAGCCTTTCTTTATTCTGCGGAAAAGATAAGTTGAAGTGAAATCCCAAGCTTGAAACTAAATTAGTAGTGGCTGACTGATGTTGGTTCTCAAAGCCAATTTATTCAAAACGCAAATAATAATATACGAAGGATAAAAAATGTAATCAAATGGCATTACTCGTAATATAATTCTAAAGTTTGTCATGTTACTTACCAAGCCACGATATCATAAACGAAGAATTAGGTCGACGCACTGTCTTGCTACTCGTACGCACTGTGATCAGAAGACAAAAGTGGCAGTGAATAGGTCACACATTAAAGAGAGGCGACAATTCGATTGCTGGCTACGTCATGCAATGGGATCCACTTTCCCAAGATGGCCGCCAACGCAGAACTGTGGAAAAGGAGTGCAGGCGTCTCAGGATTTCTTGGGAAGAGCTAAAGCACATTTCAGGTAACCAGGAACGATGGCGTGTGTGACTAACGCTCTAAGCCCCATCAAGGAGTAACTGGCAACAATATATAGGTCCTGTAAAGGATGATGGTGATTACTCTACACAACCTTATACCTTGCAAAAATTTATCAGTCCACTTAACAAGCTTCGAAAAAATTCAAGTCCGTACGACTCATTCAACGTGCAAAACCGGCCCCGCTCCTGCCGAAAAATGACCAATATTTCTCGATCCATAGAAGGATCAGGAGGCAATCGAGTTAGTGCAATCCGTAGAAACGTTTGTCTATAACCTAGATATCGATACCTTCAATGGTAAAATGGAGGAACTTGTGGAAGAATCAATCGCATGTGCGCTCAGCAAGAAACTAAATGTAGAAGGGTCAAGAGTTACGGCATGGAACATCAACCTGTTAAAATTGACTATAAGGTCCTACATTTTAGGAACTCAAACATTACCATTGCCATTCCTGAAAGTGTGTGCGTGACATCTTTGAAGAAGTCAAGCGGTTGATGAATTCCATTGTTGTCCCAACTAATCTCTCGATTCATTTCTTTGCCGCAACAGCAAAAGCACCCAGTTAAGTAACAACACTTAGTGTCATTGTTACACAGTTGTTTCTTTTAGTACTTCCGTACTGTAATATCGAAACAAGACTATTGTAATATCGTAAAATCCTTCTTATCTACGTAAAATCCAATCCTTTTATTAGGGTCATTCTGAGCAGCGAAGATGCGCAAATGCATCTTCGTTTATTATTCAACAACAGGACATGTCGTGAAAGAAAACATTTGACCTGAGTCGGGTATGACGAGATATGGAATATTTATAAGGGTCATACGGAGGAAAGAAGATGTGCAGATGCATCTTCGTTTATTATTATTTACGACCAGGATTTATACTGGTCTTTAAAAGATGCCGACGGTGCGGACGGTTCTATAACTCACCCTACGATGTCGACAAATTTGTAATAAAATTTACCATGAATATCCGCGCAGCTCACTACAAAGATCCTGCTAATAGAATGGATAGCCCAGACGGCGAGAGAGAAATGTATCGACTTCCTAAAACCCGACACCAATGCATACTGGGTATGTTGGTGGTGAAAAAATTTCCTCAGCCATTATTTCCACAATCACTGTATTTCCAGCAATCCCACCTGCCAGTCCTATATATCAAGTACGACTTGTTTTGTTTGCATGCCCCATCAAATGTTTATACTTTTGAGAGCTCCAAGGGCGTCAGTGATGTTGACGTTACGTATGTGAATGTTGCAGCAAAGGCTTTTTTGTCCAGTCATGGAAAGTGTTGGGTGCAGTACTGGTGACCATACTCCAATTGAAGCCATGCTGCTTAATGGGAATGTGTCCCCGACTTACAATGATTCGTTTGAATATGCGTGAGTGCAACTGAGTGGAATATTTTGCTCAGATGAAGAAGTTGCGAGTCGAGTGTGAGATCGAAGAGGCATGGTGAAGTTCATCTCGGGCTCACCTGGGATAAAATGACTTATTGTGCTACTGAAGTCACCAGGGAGGGAAAGTAATTTTCGATCGTACAGGGCCATATCTCTTCTGCGGTTTTTGGTAAGGTCCTGAAGAGGATTATCATCCAAAACCCGGGGATGAAAACACCCCATTCCAAAGTCCTGCCTGCGAACTGGCAGACCCCCCGATGACGCCCTGATACAAGTGGAAAACTCTGTTGCCTGTTGATTGGATGAAGTGAATGTAAAGAAGATCTGACCACGTATGAGTACATCAAATGTGCCTGCCAGAGGAAATTTGATTGTCGACTTTATGGTCGAGGTGCGGCTCAAGAATTCACTCAAAGCCTTCCCTGCTTGTCGTAAGAGACGAACAAATGCAGTAGAAATTTCCAGGCTTGCAACTTGCAAATTTTGAAACTTTATTGCTACTGAAACGCCAACAACGCCAACGCCTAATGACATTTGGCTATAGAAAATAGACTATGACTGATTTCTGGAATGTGGGTACGCTCCTCGAGAACAGTAGCAAGGGTCCTCACTTTTTCGAACTTGAGCGGGGATTCCAGCGATATAAACTGGACATTCTGGACTTAAGTGAAGTAATATGGTGGGACTCTGGAGATTAATTCTCTCCGTCTTGCGGCAATGTGCGTTTGTACTCTGGAAAGCCGAGTAGTAAAAGGCGCGCTCTCTGGGTCTAGGAGGCAGGTCTGATAGACTTCTAACTGCAAGATTCCGGTCTACGTTAAGGAGACTGTACTGACTGAACTATCCTAACCAACAACGGATACTTCCGATGTAGTGGAGAAGAATCGTTTCTACGAACAATCGCATGCACTTCAAGAAAGGTGGGCTCTAACAACCTCTTCCTGGGGCATATAACGGGGAAGCACGGTTTTGCCGACCGTAGCTGTAATGATAGGAAGCTCGTGGATTTCAACAACTTACACCGCCTCGTCATTGATCGCACATTGTTCGAGCACAGCCGCCATAAGGACAGTTGGCTTTCACCTGACTGACGCCGTACAAACAATCAGGGCGACCACTTCGCGATCAGCAGTAGATTTAGCAGTTGTCTTCTGGATATGCGTAACAAAAGAGGCGCTGACACCGGCTTTGAAAGGCATCACCATCTAATGGTGGCTTACTTTCACTTGCATATTGCGTCAGCCACTTTTCGCAGTGTTGAGGAGCAGCCACTAAAGTTCAACGTCAACCGCTTGTACGACCCAGCTGTCGCTCGACGGTGAGAGCTATCTTGCTGATCAAGCGGCAGGTCTACTGAGTAACGCGCCTGAGAATATCGATGAGCATTGGGTCTACATCAAAAATTTTCTTTTCTCAGGGACTGCACAGATCGTCGACGTCGGCGTCATAAGATCTAGCTAACTTAGGAGTCGTGGAAGCAGATTGATGAACGGAAGGGTTTGACGGCTGTACTGACCGTTACGAGTGATGGTGGGCGTGATGCGCTCGAACTCAGACACTGAGCGAAATCCCGAGAAGTTCAGCGTAGTTTGGGAAAAAGATGCTGTAGATCGCAATCATTTCAGAACTGTATAGCGCATCACGAAAGAACTTGTATGTGGTTCCAAATCTTTGGATGATCTTGTGAAGGACGTTAACGTTTGACTTCTGGTGGAAAAACACCTCACCATGGTTTTTAAACATATTATGTTACATCCGGTGAGTTTCCTCTTCTTGTGGATGAGATAGCCGGTCACCGGATACAGACTGTTCTTCCAAGCGGAAGAGAAATCATTTCGGCAATCAATGCACTCAGCCGGAGTAATAGCGTTGGGTTTGCGGATCTCCCCGCCGAGTTTTTTGTCGCTGCACCTGTAGTCACTGCAAATTTGCTGCTTCTACTTGAACGGACATCTTGGGAATCCGACATCTTCCCCAGAGGGTGGAAATAGGGGATGATCGTTAAGATTCCAAAGAAAGGCACGTTTCGTGTGACAATTGGAGGGGTATCTGCGTTCTTCCTCCCGTCACAAAGATAATGGATAAAATATCCTGGAACGCATCAAAGAACACCTCAAAAACTTGATCGACAGAGAGCAGGCTGCTATACATTCATTTCGAGAAAGCTTTCGATAGCGTATCTGGAGGGATCTGCGCTGGTCGCTAGATCGGATAGCCCCCACGCCGCGAACATCACTGGTTATGACACTATAACCAGGGTAGAACTGTACACGGCCATGAGACAATTCGATGTCCCGGCAAAATCAACAATACTAACTAGGCTCACCTTGACCAATGTGCGAGGCCAGATAAAAGGAGCAGGATCACTCTCGAGACCATTCAACATCAACAACGGTTTAAGATCAGAGGATGCCCTATCACGTGCCTTCTTTAAGTTGACCCCGGAGAAAGTGATTAGCGATGCAGATGTGAATGCAAAAGGCACCATCTTCTTCAAGTCCACCCAACTACTGGCATATATTGACATTATGGGAAGAATAAATCAATATGCACAGTCTACTTTAATCCAGATCGAAAAGGAGGCGTGAGATCTTCTTCTGCATTAATGAATGCAAGACGAAGTACATGGTGGCAAGTTCAGTGTCAAAAACTAAAGAACGAACAACATTGAATCGCACTGGTCAAACGAGAATAATAAAGATAGGAGACTACAACTTGAGACCGTTGATAATTTCTCCTAAGGTCGAAAATGACAATGGACAACAGCTATGACGATGAAATCCGCACATGGTCGTTAGCAGCCAAAAGAGCTTATTTCAGCTTGCAAAAACTGTTTCGCTAGAAACGTTTTATCATGGGGTCAAAGCCTTTACTATACAAGGCCTGTATCCAGTCTGTGTGTAATCCTCGGAGGCCTGGGATTTCAGCAAAAAAAATTGCGAACTCTTGGTCGCGTTCGAGAGACGAATCCTTTAAAGAATTGTTGGTTCCCTACATGAGGATGAACGATTCCGTAAGCTATATAACGACAAAATCTATGAGCGATACCACGACCGTCTGGTTATGGATCAAATCCGGCTCAACAGATTGTGGTGCGTGGGTCACCTAATCCATATGGATGATGATGATTCAGGCCGGAAAGTCTATAAGGGCAATATCTATGGTAGAAAAAGAAGACGAGGCAGACCCTGCCTGAGATGGAACGATGTCATAGGTCAGGACTCGAGACAGCTTTCAGGGATATCGAATTGGTGGACCTCGGCGCAAAGCTGGGGTGCCTGGAGTTACTAAGGCAGGCCTAGACCGGTTGTTGCGCCGTTGTTGATGATGATAGTCGACCAACACTCAAAACCACACTGACAGAATGGACGACAATGCGATAAATTTTAGATTTGAGATGTTCGTTGATACGTCGATTACAAAGAACACCAGTTGTGGATCATCACCTCATCCAGGTTGCATTAATGCGCGAAGTGATTTCATAACGAATGGTAGCATTGACCTGAGATATTCAAATTAGTCAGTTCTGGGCAGGACACTGCCATCGACGGTGATTGTGCCTTTTTCATAGGGATCGGTCGCCAGTAATCGGTTCAGATGGTAATTTGAACATTCTGCTGGAATATCTTTCTTTTTCTATATTCAAACCGTAGTACTTTCTTGCCCGTCAGATGGTGCTCTATCTTCCTCAATAACCTGATTGAAGAATCCAGTGAGCCACAGTGTTGGGTCCCAGCTCTTCGCTTTTCACAACTCAGATGCGATGTCATTGTCCACCACATTATCCACTTCAGTAGCGCTGACAGGTGGACTGAAATGTCCGCAATGTTTTTAGAAGTAGAGGATGAGCCAATTCTTCCATTGAAATCTGCTCGAAATATTCACGACATCTTTCCGTCGTTGCTCATCGGTAGGTAAGCAAATTACCATTCTTGTGATTAACGCAACAGAAGTGTTCGAATATCCTGTGCACGCTCGTGTCAGCTTTTGACAAATCGATACAGATCTCTCTCGCCATCCCGAGTTTCTCGTTTGACAGCAATCGCTTTCTTTGCTTCCCGGTTGGGCGTTCTTATAAATTTACCAATTGCCCAGCCTTTTATCGTTGAGAAACTTGTGGTAAGGCGTTTCTTTTCACGAACCTTTCTTTCAACATCATTATTCCAAAAGCAAGTATCTCAGTTGATGAACCGCTTACCTGCCCTGTTGACCCCGAATGTTCCATAGGCCGCTTTGTGGATCGTATCCTTATCTAGGTTCCACAATTCTTTCCCTTTCATAATGATCGGTAATCGCATAAGTGAGATCATTTCTTCTTTCTTCTTACGAACTAACCACCATTTAACACGCGGCGGGCCAGTGCATTCTTGACGCTTTTTTATCGGCGGCTTGGTTCGCAAGACGACAATCAACGGTGTAATATCGATAATTAATTTCAACCAAAAGCGAACTTTTCTAGCCTCTACTAAATAAAACTCAATTTCTTCAAGTTCATGAAATCTTATCTGATTTATTGTCCTGTATCATTTTTTTTAAATATTACTTAAATATACAGTTTGAAACTTCTTTAGTCATTCAACAGTTTTTTTACATAAAATATTTCGTTAACGAATTTCTCAGTTAGATGTTTGACTTTATAAAATATGTCCTAAGAAATACATGTTGCATGTTGGTTTTAAAATGATACGTAAGTCGATTGAATCAATTGTTGTCATTTGTTCGTTTCTTTTAGATAATCTTGAATTTTACTTGAAAAGGAAGGCATTAAATATGTTTATATGTAGTCTCTTAACAACTAATATACCTCCCTCCGGTCTGTGGGTGAAAATAATATCGAAGTTAACAATAAACTCTTCATCAAGATATTATGTTCACTTACATCTAGATTAGACTTTTTATCTGGTTTCATATTAGATGTTTTTGTTTGTTCGAATATCTTTACAATATTTTTTTTTTTTCGTTTTTATATTGATATAAATTCGTTTTTAGCTAATGAACGTAATTTTTTCAAAGTATTCAATCGGTTTCACATGGTTTCACTGTCTAATGCAGAATTCGTAGTTGTTTTAGCGTATATAGCAGTTTCAGTAGTTTTAGTACATTTTAAATTTCTCATCTTTTGTATTTCTTACAGTAGTGATTTTATAAATTTCCTCGATTTAACTACTTTCAAAATTTTAATTGATATTTACAATAATTTAAGGTTTTGTTTAGTTATTATTGTTAGTTTGACTGTAAAAAATCCTCGCGGTAATCGTAATATAATCTTAAATGTTTTGTTCTCATTTGTCAGCTTTTGGTAGCTTAAAATTAGTACTTTCTTTGTTGTATATGGTTGTATGTATATTGTCGTAAGTATGTGCTTCGTTCTACACATCGAGAAGAATTCGATAGTCACAGAAATTAAGTAGATTGAATTTGTTTGTAACGTTTTAAAACGGAAAATAACTTATCAGGTACACCCCCTGGATAACTACAAGTAGTACAGCCAAACCTCATCCAATAGATAACTTGGTATCAATATAATGGATAAACATAATTATGTATTTTAACGAACATAGTTCACACATACATATTTATTTAACTACACTCGGTAATGTTTTTAGTAAAATACTGTAGGAAAAGTCAGGTTCACAAGCTGGAGATTGCTAGAAAGAGGACAAAGGTGAAGGACAAAAACTTATACGAGAACCTCTGGAATTGTAACTCTCCAAGTTATAATAAATCACCCGCAATATCTACGGCGCGATTAGAGAGAAAAGATAGTACAGGAACTCCCTTATTAAGAGAAACTGGTAATCTGTCTATGGCCAGCCTGCCGGTAATAATGTTGCTTAATTCCCCCAAAATAAGTGAACGGAAGGCTCCACAGAAGGAAACTTTAGCCGCAACAGCGAGTGGACTACAGGGTTGCCTGTCAGAAACTTCTCTTCCGCTACCATCATTAAAAGCGAAAGAAATGGAAAAAGATCCATACAGCCTGGGCACCGTGAAACTAGGAAGCGCCCAGCTGATGATATCGGGAAGCACTGCGAAAGAGGGCGAATTTTTTTGGGAATGAGGACATGGGCGTTGTTACGTTACCAAGCGCGGCGATATCCAGAGAAATCTGATGCAGGAAGACAAGCTGGTAATTCCGGCGAAATCCACCCTGAACAAAGCAGACTCGTCAGTTAACGTTGATTTTCACATTAGACTACATTTATGTCTACAAACATAAAGGTTTGTCAAATTAACCTGCATGTCAAAGCCTTCTCCTATCTACTGGCAGCAAGGCTGATAAAGTTGCAGAACTGACATTACATGTTTCTGGTCCAAGAGCCATGGGTTCGTTTTAACGCTTTAACTTTAAAGAATTGGATCAATAAAAGGACAAAGGTTATCCTCGATGAGAGATCCTCGAAATCAAGAGTCCGCGTTCTGGTCTCAAAATTGTTAGAGGCAACCATGCTGAGTCAGTTCTCTTCCCAGGACCTAGTTGCGGTCAACTTACAATACCAGGTTAATAGCAAAAGCAGAATCGTCATAGTTGCTGCTGGTTACTAAACCTATGATTCTTTGTGTCCTCCGTCGATGTAAGAGCTATAGGATCTGGTAGTGTAAGCAGAATCAAATGGTCTTGAACTGTTAATAGGTTGTGATGCGCACGCTCAGCATATTTGTTGGGGCAATAGCAAATGCAATCCTAGAGAACAGAAGTTGTTTGATTTTATCATTTCAGCTGAACGTAGTGTACGCTCTTACGTTCGTGGAACTAAAAAGAAGTGGTGTAATTGCACTATAAAATTGTTAGAGTTGATTAGACACTGGCGAGCGCTAAACAAAAACTCAGGTACAAATCACCATTACTTGGAATTTAGTCTGACTATTGCAGGCGAATAGTCGAGTTAGAAGCAAAACCGCTTTGGAGGACACCGTGAGGGACTGGAAGGTGAAAGATAGACCTCAGGCTGTGCAGAGTCTTTTAAGGATGAGTCGACCAAATTGGACTCTCTTAGAAAACTGGATTGAACTATCACGAACTTCACAGGTGAGTCTATGCAGATTCTCTTGGAAGTACACCGCCTATGGATCCGATTTGATAGGATCCGTGGCGTTGGCACTATAAAATGAGCATAATATGAGGGACTAGAAGGCGAATTAGAGACTTGCAAGGTGTGCAGAGTCCTTAAAAGGAACGATTAGACCAGGTTGGACTCTTTTAGAAAACCTGATGGTACTTTCATGAACTCCTAACTAGAGTCAATATAGACCATCTTGGAAGTACACTATTGGGGGGAATTCGTAAGAGAAACATCAGGGGAAGAATTGGTGGTTCTTGCCTTTCAACACAAAAATACTGAAAGGGAAAACGATAGAAGAAACAACTCTGAAATCCGAGTATGCGATGGAGGTGTTTGTTAACATTGAAGGATAATTTGACTGCGCGCTTTTTCAAAAGCTCTCTCATACCGCCTGAAAGCATTGTCTTAATAAAACTTTAATTAAGAGAAAAATGCTCTGTGCTGAAGTGAGGGTTGATCGCTATCTAACAACGGTAGTGACGAGAGGCTACCCTCGAGGTGGTATGCTATCGTCACTTCTGTGGAGTGTACTGATCCACTCATTACTATGCGGTCTGCAAAAGCTGCCAATACCGACTCAAGGTTAAACGGATGACGTGGTTGTGTTAGTTACTGGTCGAAGGCTAGGAACTGTGTGTAGAGATACGCAACGCGTCATTGGTTTGATTGAAATATCTGGGAGTTATTCCAGACAAGAAGTCTCCTTGGAACAGACATATAAAGATATAGATGAAACGACCTCTTGCAGATTATGGGCTATGTATGCGGACCTTTGCCTTGCGATGAAAACTAAGGCCTCAGGTATTAATGTACATATACGTTGCTATCATTAGGCCGATATTCGCTTATACATAAATAGTGTGGTGGGTTAAGGTGAAACGAAAGAATTTTCGCTGTAAACCAGTCACTCAGCATTTAGAGAGTTATTGGGAGAATTGAATCCAGTTTTCGCAATGCCTTCTTACTCTAGGATCCACATACATCTATTTGGTAGAAGATATGAATTCTTGATACCTAGAGAAACGAACTAAAAGATGGTGGATATGCTGACCTATTCTGCACCGATGGCTCAAGACCGAGCACCATGGAACAATACACAACGGTCTTTCAGACTAAACTGTACGGAATCCTAAGGGCGGCAACCTGGGTCATTGACGAGCGCTTGAAGGACAGGCGCATAGTAATCTGGCCGTATTCAAACTGCATTAGGGGCGTTGAGCAGTCCTTTGATAACCTCAAAAATGGTTTAGGAATGTAGAAACCGATTGAACTATGTTTCTAGATTCAACATTGTGGAACTACTCTGGATACCCATTCATTGTGGTGTAGAAAGAAATGAGATCCCGGATGCTCCAGGAAAAGAGGGTTTATATGCCCTACCATAGTTCAAAGCCAGATAAAGCCCCCTAAGATGACGGAATGCAAATTGGGATCTTAAATTGTATTCGAGCAGAACTCTATACCCAAATTTATAAACTTGTCGTTAAAATGTCTTAGATATGAAGACAGAGACAAGGAAAGCTTCATCGGCCGGGGGAACTGTCGGTCCTTTTTGACGTTAACGACAGCAAATGGAAGGAAAACATTCCTACATGAAAGTTGCAATATTGACACCTTTGCGAATATTTGAATACCATTTCACTTTATAGGAAAATTCTTTCAAGGAATAACCTTTCCCACATAGCTTGCAAGGTGGTGACAGTAGTTCGACTAGGGGAGAAAACAGTGTGGAAAAAGTTTCAATGAGAAGTAGTTAGCAGATTTCCTAATGATTTATGCCTGTAGATGCTTTCGACTACCCCAAGGGTTTCTATGGTTATCGTTTCACACACTTGAACACTTTGCTCTATTTGCCTCTTTAAGGTGACTTAGTAATTGCTTGTATACTTTTTCTCGATCGTGACAAGTGTAGCGCTACGTGAAGTATAAATGTGGATTTCGATTATCTTGCCCCTCATAATTCCTCTTCCAGGTATATGATTCCGATATGAATCTCTGTTTATAGCCATTTCGTTGTCTATGTACCGGAGGTGGTGATACTATAGCTGACATGGAAGGCCGCGAAGTCAAAATGGAAGATTCGTCGAAATTTTTTGAATTGGTAAAGCCACACTGGTGGTGGTGGTGCTGCAGCTGACAGTTATGCTGATTCAGTTAGGAACCTGATAGCCATAGCTTACTGCCAGCTTCCATGTCCAGAAGAGCACCTAGCCGTGAAAACTCATCCGCATATTGGTGGACCACGGAAATTACCGGGCTGCGGAAGCAGTATTGTAATGGACCGTATTGTACGGGGATTAGTCCCCGAACATGTCATGCCGGTTAATGACAACAATGTCGAAAGCACCGAAAATGATCCACTTTTCTCTATAAAAGAGCTCGAAGATAAAATCTCTTCTGTGAAAAATAAGAAGGCGCCAGGACTCCGTAGTATCCCGGCGAAAGTATATAGTATAAACTGGTATTCTACCATTGCCCAGACCTACTTCGGTGCATTCAACGTTTGCCTGAAAGAGGGCATTTTTCGTTATAGAAGGTTGTGCTGGTTAACAAAGCGAAAGCTATCTACTCAATAACGACCATTGTATATGCTTCCGAGGAACAGCTTCGCTGAAACGATACGCACTGCTGTTCTATTTTAGACCAGAAAAATCAATAGTATCATGTAAGTTGTGAATGCCCCTGGTTCATCAAACTGAGGCACACAGCCGCTGATTTCAATGAATAGCTCTTGTCGTACCGGTTGATGTGAGAAATGCCTTTAATTCCATTAGATATAAAGATATGCTAGCCACGTTCATTCCTTCCACGTGCCGAGATATCTCTTACAAATATCGAGGGATTATCTGGTAGACCGATTCATGCCTTATGAGACGCTAGAGGGATAGACGAGGATGGAGATCATATCGCGGGTAGCATAAGGATCCATTCTTAGTACAGACCTCCGGAATACTTTCTACGATAGTCTGCTAAAATTCGACATGCCGGAAGATCTGCCTCAGTTGGGTTTTGGCATTCATCTTTCGGCAGTTCTTGCCGGAGACACAGGCATAAAGTAGACTTGGCATAGTGACGCAGCGTATAAGTGAATGAATGATTGTTCATGCCTTTCGCTGGAAAAAATAGAAACTAGAATTGTGACCCGCTCTCAAATTAATCGGTGAGTTGATTATACAATCAAAACCAGTGCCCTACTCGAAGATAAAAAGCTCAAGCAAATGAAAGCACCAGACAAAGCTGCAAAAAGAATCGACTAATGTTGAACAATGGGGGTTCCACATCTGGCAGGGCATGCCGTCAACAACTTTGTACAGCTCTCTCCAGACAGTATTGCATCACGCTCGGTTTCTTTTTGTTGCGACGAAGATTGAGCTCGATTGGTGGAGGGACCAGATAGTAGGGGGTTCTTTAAATTGACCGAACCCTTCTTCCAACCCTCCCCCAGTTGGTAAAAGGAATTCCCTAAATTGAAGGCTCCTTAAGGCTGGAGAGTAGGAAGGCTTACCCAAAGTTCTGCGACGACGGGGGTTTTTTGTTGATGGGCCGACAGTGTACCCTGACCAGAGCCCAACACTGTGTACACAAATGCTTCACCTACCCTACCCTACCGACACATAACCTAATCTTATTTTGACTCTCCCCCCTCTGAAACCGTTAATGCTAATACCACTGATAAATCCATGAGAGTAGCGTGTATTCCACCGTAGGATATTCATGGCGTCGTTGTTGTCAATTCCTCAGATTCGTTCACAGTCTGTCCCTTGTCCTAGGAAATTTCCAATTTGATTCGAAAATGTTTAATCAATTATATCTCTCCTGGATGTTTTCAGCTGCAGCCTACACTATCCCTCATAGCTCTCTTCGTATGTTCCTCTTTGTTAATAGATGACCCAAATCACAGGGAACCTTGTTGACAATTCCATCAGGAGGTATCAAGATAATTTCAGATTTAGGCTATTAACAATGAAATAGTTATTTTCAGTAAAAGAAGTACTTGAGGAAGACTGTAGAAACCACGATTATATCAATCGTAACATACTTTATAGAAGAATCATCCAACCACGAACCCGAACGAAACAAGTCCCATTCAAAAAATTTAAGTGGAAGACCAACGTGGACCGCGCAAAAACGGTTAAGTTTTCAATGGAAGCAAGTCTCAAAAGGGAAGATAATTTTGTATTCAATCGACGCAGATAGTAGATTGCCACTAAGATTTTAAAATTGGGGGACGCGGTTATTGATCGAAACTACTGAAGGGGTTGAATCTGCAAGGAAAAGGCTAGATTCTGAGAACTTTCTGTTGTTGTGATTACAACACTTTTTCCGTAGCAGCAGGAGAATAGACTTCAGTTAACGCTCTGATCTTTGGGGTGACTGCAGAGGAACTGGGGGGAATCTGAACGTATTGGATATGAGGAAGCTCCGGGAATGGGCGGGATTTTGGAACGAGTTGGCTGTTAAAGCCAAGCTCCAGCGGTTCACCAATGCATTCGAGTTGTGAATCCTAAGAGGAGTATTTCCCGCCCGGCGGAAAATTCAAAATTAATTTCAGTTTTCGAAACGTCTATTTGTCTTCAACATATTATGAGGACGATGTTCTCAAAGAAAATATACAATAGGCTGTTCCCATTCATCGAGCTTGCGGGTGGTTGGAATAACAATATGAACTTCGTCGGGAAAATTCTATTTTCGCGTGTCAAATGGTTGGTTAATTGGTTTTGAAAACACTTATGGTCATTGTAGTCGCACTGAAGGATGTAGAACGTGCCATCAAATCACGGTTAAGTATGGTTTAAGTGGATTTGGCGGACGAAGAGACGGTTTTCAGTACCAATCGCATGAAAAGCAATACTGTTGACATTTGGATACGTTACACTATGGAGAAAGAAGCAAGCAAAGGTTAGCTCATCTCTAGCAAAATGATGCCTTCAACGATCGTAGTCGCCGGCTCTCTATCGCAGAGAGGTAACATACAAGCAATGGACACTTCTGTGAACCGACGAAGGACCAATTCGGCATACCGGTCAATCAAACTGAGGCTGTGCGTGTCATTTTAGGAATAATGTCCTTATTCTGCCAACAAATGAAACACATTATCTCTATCAAAAGAGTGGGGCGAACCCGTTGAAAGTGACTGCAAGCTAAATAGGAGATGCAACGAAGGTTGGTTAACAGTCGCTGAGCCCATACATCATCATTGACAAAGCACAGAGAATTGAATTATCACTTGTCAGAGTTCCAGGGCAACAGGAAATTACGGGGCAAGGTAGTTATAAGAAGTACTTGCATCAACTGCCCCGAATGTGCTGCTACCCAAGGATTCGGAGCATATTAGATTCCATTTGCAGATGTGAGAGAAGAGGATTAAACTATTTTCTCAACGCAGACATCGGACCCTACAATATTGCAGGGGAGATGCTGAGGTCAAAGGTGAATTGGATCGTGGTAAGCGCTGCAACAGTCATTATCTAAAAGAAATTGTAGGAAGTGGAGCGAGCCGGAAAAGTGTGTCATTTTCGTTATTTCCTCCTAACCATGCTAGAGTATTTCCCTACCCTTATTTTGTACCTAAATTTTATTAAAAAAACAAAAAGGAGGGTCTTAAATCTTCAAATGGCTTCTTGAAGTTAGGACCTTTAATATCACCAGCAATTACAAGGAATATAATAGTTTCAAAACATATTTATGGAAAATTTTGGGTGTGGTAATATAGGAGACACCAGTTGGCTGAGGTTTTTAAGAATACTACTCGCGGTAACAACAATATTGATATAATGGATATACCTGATAATCACAAAATATTTCTAAATTTACGGCTTTAATGCAAAACAAAACTACAAACTTACTAAGATTTCATCCCTTATTTTGCTCGTTTTCCATAGCGAATAGAAGCAGGATAAAGACCTTATTCTGAGTAATTTTTGCGGAAAATTTATGTAATTTACCTGACAAGATTTAAGTAATTATAAATAAACCATTTTCATTGAAACTTGTTCAATCTATTTCAAATTTACAATTGTACACATTTCTCATAAGCTTCAAAGAATTTATATATAAAAACTTTTCCGGAAAATAGAGAATGTTTAATCAGCAAAGGAATTTATTGTATTGTCGCAATTTCCTATTTTAGTTTCAATTAGTATTTGATATGAATGGTAAAAGTCACCAAATATCAAGCTATCAAAGTTTCAAGAATCAAAATAAATAAATACGAATAATGAGCCCAGGTATATTCTGTAGTGTTCTGAATGGGGTTCTGTTCATCAAATAGTGGAGTCCGCTGATTTGACTTATCATCAATTATGTAGTTCCGGCCATAAGCTCATTAAATCATTATCGATAATAACTGAGTCCACGCAAATAACGAAAAACATGTCAGAAGTTATTAATAAAATTTCACATAATTGATGATTCCGCACTTCCAATGCGTCGATGAAATCCTTTGGGCGAATTGGCGCCCATGAAATCCTGAAGTGTAGTATGCGGTAGTTTGCATTTCCCAACTAAATATTTACAAACAGCCTAATGATTCGTATAATTTGCCTTGCACCTATTTAATGGTTATTTGGATGTGGTTGCGCGATATAATGAGCATTAGGTGGAATTTACTACAGCAACGAATTACGCGGGGCCGGGAAAATTATTAGTAAAATTGGGTGCTAATTGCATTTGAGAGCAAGTAATATCCATTGTAAATAGCGGAATATTTTGATTAGAGATTAGCGAAATGCATGAGCGTGGAAATCAATGGAAGAAAATTGATTTCAGCCATTCGATATTCCGCAATTTATGGATTTGTTTTGATAAGATTTTTGGATTAAGGGCTGGCGGAGTCGAAAAGGCTTGATTTATTGTTAGGCTGAATGAACCAAAAGCCTGCCCGGCAAACATAATGGAATCAATAGCTTCCATCCACAAAACAAACTCGAATTGCATTATCAACTAATGAGGAGTGGTTTTGCAGGGAATTCAACATGGGCGATATTCAATGAAATCCATTTCATCAAAAGCTAGAAGATAATTTCTAGGTATTTCAGGCAATAAATGGGATGGATTTAGAATTTTCGGTAGAATCAATTTTTGGATGAGGGATACGAGCTTCCACTCAATTTGATTTTCAGATAATTCAATAAATTCAGCTTTCTGCTTCACCAAAATACTAATCTTCCAAATAAATTCAAAAGGGTAGTTTACGGCATTTATACCTTTCAACTTAAAGATACTAATTAGAGATTTTAAAAAAATTCCCGAGAGGCACCAGGGTAATTGAATAAATTCGCAAGTTCTGTTGAAACCCAAGTGGGTTTTTTTAATCTTCATCAACTTTTTTAAGAGAAGTGTGATTAACACCGAATAGGTTACAGTGGGTGGGTCACAACAGCGGAGTGACTACGTGCGTGCAGAGTCAGAGATCTGTCAAATGAAGTTCGATACACGGACTTGTATGAAGCAATACACAACAAGTCCGATGCGCAATGCGGCACATAGAAAAGTTCGGAAAATTGAACTTTTGCGATGTGTGACAGATAATAGTTTGTTGATACTTGGCATCATTTCCAATATGGCGGCGCTTTTCGTTTTCGGCAGTTATTGTTGAATGTAATTAATTTGAATGGATTCGTTTTGAGAAATGCGGAAGGCATTATTTGGATTCCATGTGCTAATTATTAATGTCATTTGCAAAAGTCCCATCGTTACCATTCATAAAAATTGAATTTAAGCCGGAGGTGTGTGCAGTCTTAGTGGCCTTTAATTATATCAATTTCATAACATAAAATATAGGAAGATGCATACATTAATTGCATAAACTTGAAGACTATGTACAATGCGGTGATTTTGTGCGCGTACAATTGACTTGCGTACATATTCTATGTTATGAAAATCATACAATTATGATAAATGCCACTAAGAGTCCACATACCTCCGACTTAAATTCAATTTTTACGAAAGGAAGCGGCGGGACTAATGCAAGCAACATTAATAATTAGTACTTGCGACCGAAATAGTGTCTTCCGCAGTTCTCAAAACGACTGCATTCAAATTAATTACATTCAAAAGTAGCAGCCGAAAACAAAAAGGGCGGCCAAATTGCAAATGGCGTAAACTGTCATTAGAACTCTTCACGTCAGCTTCTCTCGTCCACATTCCTCACGCATCGTAATTGTGTTTCCCGCTTTAATCTTTATTGGTGAGGACGATCGAACATTAAAAGATTAAAAACGAAATGTATATTGTGAAAAAGGAAGACGTGGCAAACACTGCCTCAGGCGGGGCGATGATGTAAGCTAGGACTCAGGACTGAATTCGTGCACCTCGGTGTAATTGAAGAGTTGCAATATGCAAAATGGCCGAAACAGAGACTGAAATCGTCCAGAAGAATTTTTGGCACGTCTAGTTTTCCAGTGTTGCGGGCTAGGCAGTACGTTTGGAGGAATGATGACGGCGAATGTCCTTTGCTAGTCGCTGGTCATCACATGGACAACAGACGCAGATGAAAAAGTTCTCACTGCTGCGCCGGCATAAAATTGTCGAAGTCATAGTTGGACAATTGGTATAACTCAGCATTCTTTGGTCTCATTTTTGATTTGACATCACCAGAAAGACCCACTGGTACATATCTAGCAAAATGTCACAATTAAAACCGCCTCGACAATGTATACTACGGACTGGTGATACTTTGATCCTTAAAGCACCTTGGCCACATTGATTTTATCCTCCAACAGGATTGAACCTCGGCTCGTTCTTCCAGAACAACAATTTTTGGAAGAAAAGTGGGTGGATTTCAAACTCGCCGGTTATAAGCCAATGAAATGCGTCGCTTGGTCCATTCTGAATAAAAAGATCCAACGATTTCGACGGACTCGGGGGATGCGTTAAATAAGGGTACGATGGAATATTGTCCCAATGTCATTGACAATTTTCGAAGGCGGTAAGCAGATTATTTTGGGTATACGGTCTCTTTATTATACAGTACCTGCTCGAGAATTAAAAAATAAAAAGTTTTTGCCAATTCTAATTTCTTACAATTTCTAATTTCTAAGTGTTTTTGATAATGACCAAAAAAGTCCGTGACGACGGTTCAAAAAGGTTTCATATAAGATTAATTATGCATATGCATTTATTATAAGACGGGTCCATGGTGAAACCGAGAACTGCAAAGACTCAGGAAATCAATCAGGCGACTTCTTATCGAGCTTGTAAAAACAATAAGGAAGAAGATTGGTTAAACTTCCGGAACTCACAGCGTGAATGAAAGGGGGTCGTAAAAGGTTTCAAACTAGACTCTTTTAGAGCATACTGTGAGGAACTGGAAGAAGAAAGGGAGACTTCCAGGGTGTGCAGAGTCCTTAATGATGAATCGGCCAGATTGGACTCTCCTAGGAAACTAGATGGTACTTTCACGAACTCCAGAGTTGAGTCTGTACAGACTCTCTTGGAAATACACTACCCGGGAGAACAAGTGTCATAAGTGGGAGGAAGAGAATTGGCGGTTTCTGCAAACCCTTTAACACGAAAGTGCAGCAAACAGAATTGGGATACTACGAGAGCGGTTATTACCAATGAAAAGTTGAGCGCTGCTATAATATCATGTGAACGCTTCAAACCCAGCGATGCTAAAGGCGGATATGGAGCACTTAAAGCGACTTCTAAAAAATATTTTCCGTAGATGTCTTGATCTGGGCTAAGTATCTTCCTCTTATATAATAATAATCGTTGGCGCAACAATCCATATTGGATCAGGGCCTTGAAGTGTGTTAGAGCACTTCATTCAAGACCGAAACGGTACACTACAGTATACTGTAGGAGGCAATGTGATCAGCATTGCGCTCGCCCGAGATTATTACCCTGATTTGACTCAGGTACTCATTCACAGCTGAGTCGACTGGTATCCGACGTCAAATCACGATACAAATCCCACTGCCACCAGTGAGATTTGAACCACGACCTTCCGTACGATAGTCTTGTGCTCTAACCACTCAGCTATCCGGACACCTCTTCCTCTTGGCAGAAGGTTGAGGTGGTCTTCATACCTAAACCTGGAAAAGGCAATCAATCCAATCAATCAATCCAAAGAACGTCAGACAGATCAGCTTAACATAATTTTCGCTGAAATGTCTGGAGACACTAGATGGGAGTCACATTCGTGAGAAAGCGCTAAGGAACGTGGAAAGCCCTGTTAGTCTGCTCTTCACTATTTGTTTTGCTTTGATTAAGTGGATCTTCGCTATGCTAACGACGAGATTGTTTTAAAGCGGCGAAAGGCTGCCCTGAAGCAGGTGTGCTATCGCCTATTCTGTCGAGTATGTTGTCCGACTCACTACTATGCGAACTGCCAATGCAAGCCCGAGCTTATGCAGATGACGTGGCTGTGCAAGCCGTAGAAATACACAACGCGCCGTTGATTTGATTGACAGTTGGTGCCTCAGGCATGGGTTTTCAGTAAATCCAAATAAAACCACAGTTATATATAATTTACAAAAAGGAGGAAACTGAATGATCTTTGCCTTCCAGAGATGAAATGAAATATCTGGGAATTATTCTTTGCAAGAAACTTCTTTGGAACAGATGTGTAGAGATAAAGATGAAATGAGCTTTCACAGCTTATGGGCTGTGTAGGCGGACCTTTGCTTCGACATGGGGACTTAGGCCTCAGGTGGTAATGTGGATATAGTATATATCGGTAACATTAGGCATCCGTAGTGTGGTACGTTAAGGTGAAACGAAAAGTTTTGTTTTGTGAACTAGCCACACTGCAAAGAACTGTATGCCTGGATATCACCGGTGCCATAAGCAATACTTAATTTGCAGCCCTTGGATTTATTTATTCAGACCGCTGTAATCTGAGAAGTTCATATACTAATTCGATTAGATCTGTAGGGAAAAATGGACGCTGGGGCCACGAAGCGTTAGGGGAGTTATTGGGAGAACTTAATCCTGATTCTCTGAAGTGTATGCGATCCTAAGGACGACAACCAAGATGATTGACGAACGGTTAAAAGGAAGGCGCATCGCAAATAGCGATAGTGATGCTGCGAAGGCGTTGAGCAGTCCTTTGATCATTTCAAAAATCGTTCAGGAATGTAGAAATCGATTGAACTCTGCATGATTTCTTTCTTCGGCAAAGAGGGGGAACCGGGTGGGAAATGACGCCAATGCCAGGGTAATGGTGGCGAGTACGATGCTCACGTGTTTAGACATCGAATATATGCCAACTTCCCGGCGCCCAGGCTGCAAATAGAACCTTTGCTTCGGAATCAGTATTGAGGTGCATCATCACAGCGCTTTCCCTATACGCGGAACGTCACGAAGGTAAACAACAGGTTCATCGAAACCCTTCTAGCAACTGGAGTTGAGCGTTAGAACACTTTCGACAGGCGCTACGAACCTTGTAAAGGCAACTTGCGGGGCTTCTATAATCGGTGACACTCAGCTATGGTAAGCGTCTTATGTATTGACGGACGGTGGTAATTGCCAACCGCTATTTGCTTCAAGTGCACTTGCCAGGTAGCATCCAAAATCTCATCTCATGCATATAGTATTCCACCGAGAGACTGTAATATGGCATACAAAGTCCCGGAGAGAGTAAAATGAGCATTTAACTCGTTCCATAGACACAAGTCTGTGAGCCCGGATGATATCATTTCTGCTCTACTAATAGAGATAATGGATGAACTGGGTCCACATATTCGGAATATATACCGTACATATCTAGCAAACGTATTATGTGAAGGTGATATTTATTCCAAAACCAGGGAAACCCACTTTCAAAAAGCTTCCTACCGATCTGATCCTTCACATGCTAGAGTGAAGAAAAATCCACATATTGGTCGGCATAGCCGTGTTAATTACCGGCAAGTTCGCGGGCACAGTATGTTACCGTTTGAATGCAACTCTGCATGAAATCCACAGACGGTGCCTCCGCAATGACCTCACAATGAACTTTACGCTAGGAAGACTGGACTAGTGTGTTCACTAGGAATGTCAGGTGAAGTAGATATACACTACCCACTTTAACAGGGGCGGAAATCCAGCAAACAGTCAAATATTTAGGAGTACATCTCGACACCAAGCCAACGTGGAAACACCATATCCAGGAACAATAACAGAAATCCTGTAGACTGCTCTGGTGTTGTAGGACTGCAATTGGTCAGAGCTGGGGACTTTCACTAAAACGGATTTATTGATATATACATCCATAATAAAACCCTGTGCATTGCCTGTTATCAAGACTGAACCTTATTAACAGCAGGAAGTTGCAAACACATATTCAGAGGCTCGGTTGCCTAAGTATTACTGGAGAAATCAATATTACCTTGACCGCGGCACTCGAACCTATGCTAGATCTACGCCCCCCCCCCCCCTCCCCATTCACTTAGCGGCCAACCAAAGTCGGATATGGAAACCTTAGTGGACATGGCTCCTTGAACCACCCTCTGGAAACGATTGAGGTGGTGGTTTCGGCTATATGCTGGCAATGTGAGGATCAGGAAGAGACGGTCCTTCACTTCATATGCAGGTGTCGGCCAGATCTCAGACGAAGATCCTTCCGCCTCTGGAGAGTAATATCAGGTTTACGAAAGCCTAAGAACGCTATAGGCGGGAAGCCATTGGATAGGCGATGTACGTGGTTAATACAATAGAGCAATTCAAAAGTTGTTGAAGCTGGTCTCAAACTTATCACTTGAACCTTTTGGAAACAGTTTACAAGAGAGCTTCATATTTCTATCACGGAAGGTTTCTTAGTTCAAATCTGAATTTGAAGGATTCATATTAAGCTCTTCCTTTTTATCAAAATTCTTGCAATTCTGGCCGATGGATTAGAGAATTAACCAACTGAGTGGCGGCGAAAATAAATCTAATGGATACGGGATAATAGACAAATTAAATTATCTCTGGAAAACAGTAATTGAATAAAATATAGTTTAATTGAATTGAAATATAAATAATATGAAAGTAGGCCTCGAAAATAAAATCACTACTTATGCAATCTAATTTTAACGTCCAGATATGCATTTCCCACTACCGAGTATGAATTTAGAAGTTCATTTACCTACGTGGCCAACGCTCCTTCATTATTAACTACCCCAATCTGATATTGCAACGTTTTCAATGCGCGCAATATCTAATGAAATCCATTATCCTGAAAGCTGTAAAATAATTTTCCAGACACTCTCGGTCACGAATAATGGAGATGGATACAAAATTTTCAGGATACTCTGTAGCCTCTGTTGACTGCCATCCAGTGGAAAAACGCCTCTTTAATGTAGCTTATCCTGTCGCTAGGACAACCTCACTGCCTCGTCCCTTTCCATGGCGATTTGTTGCTAACGTACTCTGTACATGAAATATGTGTTACAAACTAACCAGATTAAATCGTCAACTGCATCTGAAAATTGAGACCGTGAATCCCAAACAGAAGTGAATTATAATATGCGTGTAACTTGCGGCGGTAGTCAGAGGCAGAAGCACAGTTCGAAAATGGGACGTCGGAGAGAATGTTATCAACAGTGTCCTTATAATGACAACTGTTACGACTGGCCTTGTAGTGAAATTAATTAACTTTTGGCTTTAATGTTCTGAGTAAATTATTTCAATGTGATATCCAGCCGGAATTGTAAGGACTAGGGAGACATAAACGTTACAATGCAGTTATATAGTGAAATTGCATATGTGCGTGAATGCAATCATGGGCATTGACTGAATTTTCAAAGTAATAATGTTCTCTATAATACATTTAAAATTTAAATCGGTAGGTTCCGAGCTCTCACTCACAATCTACTCCACTGCTTATGTTTGCAGACTACCGAACCCAATCCAGTCTGGAGCCGCTAATCCGGTACAGGATTTAGATCCTGCCTCACAGACCATTATTCTTGCGCTCAAAGGATATTAGGCCAATTTCAACCAAACATGCCTAGGTTTCCCCCTCCCCTTATGGGTGGGAGCCGAGTCCGTTTGGAAACATGAGGCGTAGACATCTTAGAACAGAGTACACGAAAGGGGTGGAACCAATTTTTCTCACGTACCCCGATACGCGCCACTTATTTTAACCTCTTTTTCACAGAAATTGACCTCCGCTGCTCCGTGGCGCAAGATATTATACCCCACCCCAGATCATCTCACAGTAGGGATCACGTTGGAGCCGCGGAGCATTTTCGGCCTCTGTGTTTCTCCAAAGCATACCCACCTATGCATGCATGCAGAGTACCGGCTTAAAGGTTGCATCACTACTGAGATGCTCTGATCAATTTTATCAGATTGCATGGAAGGAGATCTCGCTTCCATGTTGTTGCTATCAGCAGGGTACAGAACCTACAATGAAAAGGGAGAAGAAGCATTCGGAGGCTAACATATTTGTAGAAACCAATACCTCGTCAAAGGTAAAAGCTTGTCAATTGGAAAATGACCTTTTCAGATGCAATTGCTATTGAGAGTAAGGAACAAACTTCTCAAGCTGAAATACTACGAAAAGTCAAAGACCAACCAACATTGAATAGCCTGTGTAACGCTCAGCATAACGATTCGTTTTTCTGCCTAAATGTCCACGTGCTTTTCCTCTTTATTTAGGCTTTTGCAGCGGCAAAAGGATAGTATAGGACAAAACGTGGATTGGTACCTTCGAATAAGCATGAAACATGGCAAACGCCTGATGAACATACACCAACAACTCTACTACCCCATCTCCGCTTCACGTGGGTGGTGACCGCTGGGAATTCTCCTTAATGACAAGTTACGGATGGAGAAGGACGAAGGTGAGTCTCCCGCTTCAAAAACGGGGTAAATGGTACCAACTGGTCCCCTAGGATGGGGGACGGATAGGGCTGACAACGCTACATGGAAAACCGACTTTACGAAGCTACGAAAGAAGCATCGAACTGCATAGATTTTCGAACGACGGACCCGGCAACGACAATAACCATTTGTACAATTCCTCATGGAACGTGTTCTCCCTGTACAGATCGAATGCTACCCAGCAGCTACCCTGTTCCAATAGAAGGCTTATCTAATGGCACTACAGGAGGTGCGGAGGTTATATTATAGTGGCCATCCAGTAAACCATGTGCCCGAAGTGGGCGGTGGTTTCTTAGTCAGCCAAAAAATAAAACCTGCTGTTATCGTCTTTGAATACATAAACAGAAGGATAGGCACTCTGCGCTTGCAAAGTATTTAGAAATATAACTCTCCCTCGAAACCGGGATGTGGGGAGTTCCTTGTTAAGGCAAGCCGAAATCGGATATCGGTTATTACGCCATTGATGATGATCATGGAGGTGGTTTTACTTTGTTAACGTTCCACTTCATAGCTTTCCACACTTTCCATCTTTCTAAAAGAAGACGAGCATATAGACAAGGAGGCAGACAGTATTTTCGATAGATTTTATTTTAGACTCAACCCTAAAATAATTTTTTATTGCAAGGAAAAAATTAAAAACAAAAATGCAAAACCTTATACCTAAAGAATATACACAGGCATGAAGATAAGGTTGACCTCAGTGACATTTTCAAAAAACGCCAATTGACCCTACCCCCCTAATCGACTGAGAACCACATTCCCAGAAGGAATCTATACCTTTTTAAAAGAAAAAGAATCTTAAAAAAGGACAACGGAGGAAGTTAAAACCGTCCTCAGTCAAATTGGGAAGTTCTTAAGACAAAAAGCCGATATAAGGGCCTGCAGGCTGGAGATATAACAAGGATATAGGTGAGATCACCTTGAAGGAGGAGGTTTGCAATGCCCTGGAAAAACAATATCGAACTACGAACTACGGCGGCGATGAAAACGCTAAGGGAAGCTAGCCTACCAGTGAAGGTAGCACTCAAACTATTGGCAACAGTGAGAGTAAGAATACGTTGGATTATGTGCCGGTTTATGGAGGAAATGGCACCGAAACGGTGCGTTGGATACCATAGCTTTCGTCGCAGCGCGAAGAGTGACACAAGTTCAAATGACAGGTCGAAGCAATACAGGAGATACGGAGTGGGACGCCACATCAGTAAGGAGAGTGAAATTGATCTAAGTTATTACCTGTTCAAAGGACCTCCGCTTTAGATGAAGATCATCGGTACACTGCAGGTAGCAGCAGGTGCTCAGAATACAAAAGAACCCTTAACGAAATTCGCTGATTAGGTAAATATATATCAACTTCAATCACTGCCAAGTGGCGTACGACCTAGATTTGCAAACCATCCCGGAAAAAGACATCATGGTAGCTATAATTGGTGAGCCGTATTGAAATCATCGTGGTGAAATTCGGGTCAAAGACCAAAACTAAAGCGAAAACCTTCTGGGAAATAATAGAGCTTCCCAACGATGGATCGGTCAGAGCCAAGGTGAAAGAAATCTACATATATAGCTGCTGTATTTCACCCAGAGCTCACTTGCCGAGTAGGAGCAGATGCTAAACACTTTAGTTCTGGGCGATTTTGTCCAAAAATCATAGTAGGAGATTTTAACACGTGGACTCTGGAATAGGGTATCCGGAAGACGAATTTGAGGAGTTATGCTTTGCTCGAAGCATGTACGCAGTTAGACGTGATTCCCGAAAAGGCCGGAACTTCATAAAATTTCATAGAAGGGGCCGCGGATCTGATACACGTGAGGGTCACTACAACCAGTCGAGTTTGAACGAAGAAAGCTTTTGAAGGAAGACGTTTTTCGCGGCGCTCAAGCACGACATATCTCTGAATGGTACGACTAGAGGAGAAGTCACCCAAATGACTGGATGGGCGACGGAAGCATGCGTTGCTGCTATACGTTACTGCTCCCCAGTAGGTAACCCGATGAAACAACGAAATAGCAACTTTGCGAGTCGCATGTTTCCGAACAAGGAGGCTTTACCAGAGGTTTAGGAAAAAGAGATGCACAGACCACTGCTTGTTCGTTTAAACGAGGCCATCCAGAGGAGTAAAATGAACTCCTTCAAAAAGTTGTGCAACCATGCCAATATGCCAAGGTTCCAGATTTGGATGGCGTCCCTAATAAAGGTTTGACGTATGTAGTAAAGAGTAGGCCTGACCTTTTCGCTAACACCTTCGAGACGTATCTTAAAGAAGGTATATTTTCTGTTCTGTGGAAAAAGCAAAACCTGGGGTTGTTTCCCAAATACAATAAGCAACCTGAAGACTTAGCATAATATCGTTCATTTTACCTATTGGATCCAATGGGGAAGGTGGTGGAGGTAGCCACGTTCAACGGACTACTTACTACACACCGTCGAAAGCTACAGTGACTTGTCAGAGCGCCATTATGGGTGGAGGGGGGCGCTCGAGTGTGGATACAATAAACATGGTGGTGAATCTGGCAAAAAATGAGGGCCCTAAAGAGTAATGAACACAGCGGGGATACTACAGGGTTTAGTACTGGCCGTTGAATGTCATGTATAATGGCGCTTGCTCTTCCCAATTATCGGCTTCGCGAATGCCCTTACTGTGGATATGTTAGTAAAACCCACAAGATGTAGAGGCAGGAGGAACCGTAAAGTAATGCTCGAAACGGTCTAGAAACCGTAGCGGGAAAAACACTGTGAAGGTTGAAGTCGGTGGACATACGGTCGTCTCAAAACCAGCTATGAATTACCTGGGGGTGATAAATGATGTCAAACTGAGCTTTAGGGAACACCTAAACCATGCATGTCAAAAGACAGCTGAATTGTCCAGAATGCAACTATATCAGGAGCTCCTCTCCGGCACCTCTTTGGTGTATGAAGATGATTCAGGATGCCATTCTCGACAGCATAATACATCCTTTCCGAGTTGCGTATACTATTGCTTTACATTCCTTTTTGGCCGCAGAAAGTTTTCATCAAACTTATTGGAGGATGAAATCACGAAGGAGCTTCCGTGCAACGCGACTACCTTACCGGCGAATATATATGAATTAATATTTATGTGAGGAACCTTGGAAACAAGATATTAAGCTTCAATTTATCTGCCCTGGTTTACCAACACCACATCCTCTACATTTCTGAAATCTGACTGGTTCATAAGATTTTGGATTCTGAGCTCTTCGAAGGCCACTCTGTCTATCGCCGTGGCATAGATCACGCGGCTTTTGGTCCCTTGACCTAGTGGCATATTAACTGCTACTAAGTTTACCCTCCATACAAAGATATTCTTTCTTGCTCCTCTGCCCCGTACGACTTTATTGTCTGAAGTATTTCTTTTCCCAGCGCAGCCTCTCAGCTGAACCTCCCGGATGCACTCTGGATCGTATTCTGCATCTTCGTTGACTCTTACTGGTTTACGCCGAAGACTTTAAGACCGTGCGCCCTTATAGCCGAACTTATATACACTAATTCACTGGTAGGACACTATAAATGAATTGAAACTGTACCTTTGGAAATACAATTCGATGCGCTGCCTTTTTAAATCTTCTCGCCTCTGCTTTCCTACTCGTCTGGCGGCCATCTTTATCATATCGCCACGCAAATCTTTGAGCAACTTTCTATTAGAAGCTGTGTTTTGACAGACACTGCCTTGATGGCAACAATCATGACTCCAGGATATGTGATTCCATACTCCGCATCTCCCCGGAGGTTCCCTGTGTCCAACCTTCCTTAGCACACTTTAACCCTCTCCCTTGAAGCATTCTTCAGTTTTGTTTCGTGATCTTATGCCCCCCCACAACTGTTATTGTCTGGCCTTCAAAAAAGTTTAAGCGATTCCACGCGATCCTTGTTTAATAAAAGTGCCCCCCGTGTGGACAATTTCATCTGTCGGCACTCTTTTAATCTTCCTTTCCCTAAAACTATGCACTTTCGAAAACTCGATTTGTGTACTGTTTTTAAATTTTCTCTTGGCTTGATAGACTGTCCCATCTTCACTGATGGAGGGGTGGATCCTGGCAAGGGATGACTTCAATGCTAGTGCGCTTGAATGGGCATGTCTCACTTAGACTCCAGATGGAAACGCATCCTAGAAATGACGAACAAGACTGGGTCCGTAGTTTTAAACACCGGATCTAAATCTACGTTCCTGCCCTCTGGCTGCGAAGGAAGCATCCCTGACTCAACGTATTCGTTGGAATCCATGGCACTGGCCGGACGGGTGACGAGTTCTAAAAGCGATCATCGATACATTCAGTGATGAACCAGCCTATGGAGCATCTATGCCCCGGAAGGCACCCAGGCATGGCAAACCTTCCATGTATTGGTGGACAACAGAAATTGCCGACCTCCGGAAGGAGTGTCATGGCTTCGTCGTTTAACAAAAGTTCCAAACACCGGAGAGGAGACGTGCACCACAATCACAATGGCAGAGTACGGGTCAAGTAAAAGAAGACTTCGCACCGCGATTAAAAATAGCAAACATCGTTGCTGGCAGGACGTATTTGACGATGTAAATAGGGATCCGTAGAGATTCGGTTATAAACTTTTCAACCGACAAATAAGGCTCTAAGGAGACTGTGCATATCTAATATCGAACAGATGGTACTTATAGCACGGGCATGATTTCCTAAATATCATATATGGTTCGATGGCAACGGCGTGGAAGGCATCGAGCAATGTTTGCTTTTCACCATGAAGGCGCTCGAAGGGGCAGTACACACTATGAAAACTGGTGCATTCAACGCTTAACTGAAGGCGGGCATTCTTCCCTGTTCCTGGCATAACAAGAGAAACAAGGTCCGCATACTGACCGCTGTGTATGCTTGACACGACCTGGAAAGTGCTGGTCAGGAGTAGAATCGCTGAGCTGGCGATGACTTATTCCCAAGGCAGTCCAGTTTTAGAGTAAGGTGGATGCTTTTATGGGGGTCGTTAATAAGGTTCATGGGGCTGAAGCACACAGCCACCGATCTCGACACGTAGCTCTCCTCGTAACGCTAGCAGAGGTGCTGGTCGCACTAGAAAGTTCATTCAACGTGCAGAGGTATCTCTAGCGAATATTAAAGCGATTATCTACGAGACCGCTCCCTATTCTATGGGACAGAGGGCCAAAGGAGAATAGAGGTTACGTTGGGAATGGCACAGGCATCCATCCTAGGGTCGGATTTCTAAAACGCTTCTTATGATAGTCTACGAAGACTCAACGTACTAGAAGAGTTGTGCCTGGGCGATTATGTGAATAAGGTTGCAGCACTTTTTGTCGGACGCAATGTTGAATAGACATAAAGAAAACTTGACATATTGATTCAACAGGGAAATGAGTGGATCACTGCTTACATGATGGAAAAATATTAGAGTAGTCATTTGACCAAAAAAAGAACCCTGTGTATAGGACATCGATCGGTAGGTTGACTATAGAGTCAAAACCACTCAAAAACCTCCCCTCAGTTAACGCTCAACTCGCTCAACGAAAACAGCTTTTTTAAACAAATCAAAGCAGCAACGGACAAAGCTGTAGCTGGAATATCGGTTTAACGTCGGCTAACCACGAGTGTTAGAAGGCCTACATCTACCTGGAGACATCTTATGAGTGTAACACACTCCATTCTGCTCTATGGTATTGACATAAAAACTGATGCCCTTGACAAGGAGATATTTAGTCAGCGTCTTGCGCAAGTGCAGATACGGAAACTTTGCCTATTGTTTGGCTATTGCGTTGTCTCAGAACGGCTGATGGGAATGGCAGAATTAACTACCCTGGCCTCCTAGCTAAGGAATGTAAAGCCATTTACAAGCGAAACGGAGAAGAGTCAACGAAGGTGGCTGCGCGAAGAACGGAGACGTACACCAACTGAGTGTAAATCTCTTGTCAAAATGAATCAAAAAGAAGGTGGACTGCCGACTCATCGGCAATGTATATCCTCACCCAACTTCTAGGTAGGCATATCAGTTTTCAGTCTTACCTGCACAAGATTGGAAAAGCACGATCCCCTGACTTTGTATTCTGCAATGGAGTGCCGGACGAAACCGGTCATCTTTTGTTGAAGTTGGTATTGGATTCGTCAGCAACTTTATGCAGAGGAGCTACCTCCAGACCAGAGGGTTGGTGAGGTGCGCTATCAGGTGAAGCTCGACTGATGGAAGGACCAGATGGCAAGGGGTTTCTTGAACTGACAATTCCTTTCCTCCTATCTCTTCCTATTGAAGAAAGAAATTCTCTAATTTTAAGGCTCCCTAAGTTGGTAGGTGGCTGAAAAGTAAGGCCAAAGTAATGTGTCCAGGTTAGTTCTCTGATGGCGGGGAGGTGCTTAGTTGCTAGTACGACTGCGTGCCATTGTAGGGATACAAGATTCTTTACGTAAAATCATTCACCTACCCTACCCACAAAAAATCTCTAATCACAGGTTCATATAACACGCCAACGCAACGCAAATCACATTGTGATCAAAAATGTATTTTTTCTGCAATAGATTACATAAGCTGCTGATTATCGAGTGTCCTTCAGATAGACATGCGACTGATGATTATATGATATTATTTCCATTTATCTAGAAAACAGCGGGAATATACATAATTCCAGAAACAGTAATAAAAAACTGAAAGGGTATCATATTTATATCCTTTTATCTTGCCAAGTTACACAATATCATTGTAAAAAGGTAGAATATCCCTACATTTATTTAATTAAATTGCCTCATTTGCTTCTTCCTTTGATTACAATCAAATATTTTCACGAATTCCGACCCCCTTAATGAGCTCCAATTTATAAAATTTCCGATGAATGCGAAAACATATATGTAAACATATCACATTGGATTAATATCCTTCGCTGTTAATTAATGTATATTTCCGTTACCTAGTGATAATTAACTCCAGTTTTTGTTTAATTCATTATGGCTGATTTCATTCTCATATTCCCAGCAATAATACTATCAAATAATTTTATTAAAATTTATTTGCAAACAGTTGGATTTTATATTGCATGGAAGTTCCTGCAGGTTGATTGATTTGTGGGGACGCACATGATATGAATAATGTGTGCATAGTCCTTATTATTTGAAAAAAGCTTCCCTCGACAGCGCTGACCTAATTAAATAGAAAATGCTACTGAAATTTAAAACTGGCTCATCAAAAGGATTTGACACACCCTTATAAAAAGAAAACGGGTATGATTCTACTCAAAATTGAAACACTGAACATCTAGACCAAAAAAGATTTTTGTTTCTGCACCTGTCGATGGGTAAACTCTCGAAATATGGTCACCAATTGCATCATGTTTGCATTGACTAAAGAAGAGCCCGCGTGGTCAGCGTCAAACTGCATATGACCATGAGGCAATTGGATATCCCCACAAAAAAGACAAAATAAAAGCAGCTGCACCATTGCCGCTGCCTTTCATCACCAACAAGGGTCAAAGAAATCGTGATCCTATATCGAGCATCTTTTTTAGCCTGCTCCTAGAAGAAAAAATCTGCAAAGCGGAAATGGAGTACTATCCTCTTTTAGTTCGTGGAGCCTAATGGGAAGAATATTCAAAGATGTTGGTATAAATTGACCTCATCCAAATCGAGCAAGCGACCTAACATGGTGGTCGAAGGGTAGTATGGGTCCCAGGGCGAAACATGGATTGGAACCCACGATAGAGCGTAAAACTTGGGAAACGGTTGCTGAACCAACACAAACAGCTCTACTTTCATATCTTATGTCCACGTCCACGTGACGACCGCTGGGAACTCTTTCTTAACGAAAAGCTGGAGACGGGAAAGGATGAAGGCGAGTCTCCAGCTCCTAAAAGCAGGACAAATTGTACCAACTGGTCCTCCAGGTTGGGGGTTGGCTAGGGCTGATAACCCTACACAGAAAACAACTTGATACAAAACCACAACAGGAGCCTCGGACTAGCGGACAGCGACGAACCCGGCAACGACAGAGGAATAACGATTTCCAAATTTTCTCATGGAACTTGCGCTCCCTGTACAGAGATGAAACTGCCAAACGGCTAGCCGATACCCTGTTCCAATATAGGGATAATGTAACAATGTTACAGGAGATGCGTTGGACAGGGACCGGTTTCCTGGAGAAAAGTCACTACATCATATATGATAGCGGCCATCCAGGAAACCATCCGCTCGGAATGGGCTTCTTTGTCAGCCAAAAAATGAAACCTGCTGTTATCGGTTTTGAAAACATAAGCGAAAGGCTATGCACTCTGCACTTGCGAGGCAAATTTGGAAATATAACCCTCATTAACGTTCACGGCCCAACAGAGGAGACTGCCGAATCGGAGAGGGATACCTTCTACGAGGCAGTAAAACGAGCCCTCGAAGCCTGTCCCAGATATGATATCAAAATCGTACTAGGGGATTTTAATAGCCACCACCAGCGATACCTTGGCTCCCATAGCTTACACTAAAATACAAATGATAACGGACTGTGGATTATTCAATTAGTAGGGTCACACGAAATGGTTGTTGGAAGTACCTGGTTTGCGCGGAAAGCGGGCCACAAACATACGTGGGCGTCTCCAGACGAGACCACTTTCAACCAAATTGACCACGTATTGATCGAACGCTGCCACCTCTCAGCTTCGATGAATGGTACGGTGGTACGGTGCTCCGAGTTCGAATGACAACACAATCCGGAATCCCCTCTGACAATCAGGTGAGAGTTAACACTGAAGCCATCCCCAACACAGCCCTCTGCAACACCTATAAGATAGAAATGGATGCCGCAATAACCGCAGTCAACAGAGGTCCTGCAGATGAATCATCAACAAATGATCTTTACAATCACCTGAAGAACGGCCAGAAACATACTTGGCCCCAGCCGCAAAAACTGTCGGAACGGCTTGTTCGAAGATGAATGTAAGCTATCAACGGAACGGAAGAATGCTACATACCGAGTAATGCTGCATTCTCAAAGAACGCAGGCACGCGCGGAGACTTATCACGAACTCCGTCGAGCGGAGAAGCGACTTCACAGACGGAAAAAGGAATCCTGGGAGATCCGACAGGTCTGTGAATTAGAAAAGCACAGGGAGTAATGGCACCAGGCGCGGAAGTTTTACCAACAAGTCAGCAAGATGAAGCCTTACACACCTCGATGTTCATCCTGCCGAGACAAAGAGAGATATCTGATTTCCGGCAAAACGGGCATATTGAAGCGATGCGTTGAGTATCGACAAGTTGGAAGTCCCGGAACTGAAGACGACGGATAACTAATGCCACCACCAAGTATAGAAGAAACAGTCCGTCAAACCTTCGGCTTAAAAATCATAAGTTGCCAGGAGCCGATGGAATTTCAGCCGAATTGGTTAAATATGGAGGCGATCAATTACAACAAGTTGTTCATCAACTTGTGCTCACGGTGTGGAGCAACGAATCAATGCCTGAAGACTGGCAAAGAGGCACTATCTGTATCATACATAAAAAGGGCGATATTGCACATTGCAGCAATTATAGAGGTATCACGTTCCTGAGTACATTCTATAAGATATTCTCCGCTATCTTGCTAGGCTGGATAGCTCCATACACCCAAAACATCATTGGCCCATGCCAAAGAAGCTTCACTCCAAACAAGTCACCGGGAGCCGATGGAATTACAGCTGAAATAGTTAAGTATGGAGGCGACCAGTTACACCAAGTGGATCATCAACTTTTGCTCAAGGTGTGGAGCAGCGAATCAATGCCTGAAGACTAGTAAAGAGGCACTATCTTTATCATACATAAAAAGGGAGATATTACGCAGTGCAGCAATTATAGAGGTATCACGTTGCTGAGTACCATCTATAAGATATTCTCCGCTACTTTGCTAGGCCGGGTAGCCCCATACACCCACAACATCATTAGTCCATACTAAAGGGGCTTCACTCCAGGCAAATCAGCAACAGATCGAATTTACTCTCTGCGGCAAGCGATGGAAAAATTGTTGGAATATGGATATCAGTTGGACCATCTAGAACGACCTGAGACGTACAAACTGCCTTCATCCAGATCGAGCAGGCGGCAATCGGCGCGAGATCTTGGGCTGCACATCAATGAAGGCAAGGCAAAGTATATGGTGGCAACGTCAGCACCAAAAGTCAACCAACCAACAAAATCAAACCGCATTGGTCAAACGGGAAGAATAAACATAGGAGACTACAACTTTGAGACCGTTGATAATTTCTCCTATCTAGGGTCGAAAACCACAACCGATAACAGCTATGACGATGAAATCCTTGCACGGTTGTTGGCAGCCAACAGAGCCAATTTCAGTTTTCAAAAACTGTTTCGCTCGAAGCGTCTCACCATAGAGTCAAAGCTCTTACTGTACAAGACAATGATCTTGCCAGTCCTCATGTATTCCTCGGAGACTTGGGTTCTTAGCAAGAAAAAATGCGAACTCTTGGCCGTGTTCGAGCGAAGGATTCTCCGAAAATTTTTTGAGGATGGACGATTCCGTAACCTACATAACGACGAAATTTATGAGCACTACGATGACCGTCAAGTTGTGGATAAAATCCGGCTCCGGCTCCGGCTCCGGATGAGGATCATCCAGCCCTCAAGCTTATGAGGGCAATATCTATGGTAGGAAAAGAAGACGAGGTAGACCCTGCCTGAAATGGAGCGATGGCGTAGGTCAGGACGCCAGACAGCTTTTAGGGATATTGAATTGGTGGATCTCGGCGCAAAACCGGGGGAGTTCCGGTTATTGCGCCGTTGATGATGATGTATATCAAGACGAAACTAAGTACGGTCATAAGAAAGTACCATTGACGGCCTTTCTGTGACGTACCATATCATGTACCATATTTTTTCCGCTTTCGACAACACTGGTCAACAGAGCTGTAGTACGTTTCGCAGATTGCTGGAAATAGAATATTCAACAGAAAGTATACACCAGGCAGGTAGGGATATTTTAGTGGGCTTCAAAATCAGGCTGTGTTGAAGTGCACCTAAATCACTGTTTCCAAAGTAAGGGTGAGAAATATCTTATAAATTAGGTATCAGATGTAAATTGGCAACTTAACTGCGAAAATAAATAAACAGAAAGCAGAAAGCCCGGATCGGTTGCGGTGAAAGCTGACTCTTCTCATTAATTTTCGTGACAGTGGGAAAACAGAACATTTTCTGAAACTATATTTTCATTCCTGTGTTCGCAAAAGAAACAAAAAATTACACAACACCTGAACTCATAATTTTCGTACAGAACTCGATATTTAGTGACTTTTTTACCAGAATTCTATTATCGCAAATTATACATATCAAAGCTAAATTTCATTAATCTATTTATTCCATCTGCAGTACAAACGTGTGCGTACTGAGTTATGGTTTATTCTTTATCGCTGACTTAGAATCACTTGATATATTTGTTTCGTTTTTTTTTTCTTTTTGAGGAAGACATCTATCCTTATGTTAGTAATATATCGGAATTTAGAATGATATAAATTCCTCCGCGTTCAAATATAGTTTATGATACAAATTTGTGTTTGATTTTGTTCAAATTGCTTATCTTGTTTTAAAAGGTAAATGTAAACTGGTTCTGAATTTACCTGCCCGTGCAAGGACACTGCTGCATTGTGATAGGAAAACTCGAAAAACGATTAAGGACTATTAACTGAATAACTAGTTTCTCGTAACATAAATCAGTGGGTTTTGAAGTAATCAGAAAAATAAATTATCAGGTCTAAGCGCAAACTGAAATTCCAGCCTCTAGCTAAGCTGTAGATAACCAAAATCCATCCAAAGGTGGATTCTAATTCTAATCACTCTTTCAATAATGTCATTCTCGTCGCTCACTTTAAATTTAGCATAATCTATTCATCTAAAAGGGTCCCCTTTCTTTTCAGTAATTTCAATAATTGAAGGAGAATTAGGTGACCAAACATGCTGTTACGTACTTTTTGGCAGAAACTTATCATTGCTTTTCGATTAAATTCTATTTCAAATAAATAGTGGACAGCAACAAAATTGTTGTGTGACAACACTGCTTCGGAAAGAGCAACATCAGAAAGATTAATGCATAAAAGCCAGCTTCAAAAAAGTTTAATTTTTAAGCGCCCAATGTGGGCTTAAGTACAGAGTAAATAAGATATTTTGAAACTTGAATAGTTGGTGCCCTCGTTAGCACCGGTTTTAGAAGAAAATTGAACCCAAAAAACAGTGAGAATGATGCCAAATATATTCCATGAGCGTACTGTTTCTAGAAGAATTGAAGTTTCCACAACTCCTGGATGAATATTCTAACAGACCAACTTTTCTTTTTAGGCGCCCAATGTGGGCTGTATGTTTGAGAGAAATTTAACAATTTAAAGTATTTTCTATTTGCCTGCCAAAAACGATGCTAATTTTTACTTCTTTGAATATTGATCTGAATTTAAAGCATAATAATTCTAATGTATTGAAATCTAGGACTGATTACTTCAATATAAACAAAAATCTTCGGAACATGTAAAAAGATTCATTGCAAAATTGGCGAGCAAGTGTCCTTATTTCATTTGATCCTCGTTAATGTGGGTGTCATTTCATTCAGATATGCTTCCGACCTCAAACCACTATTCGCCTAACTCAATGTTTTGTTTGTATTTATATATAATTCTCTCTTATTTACAGAACTTAGATACTACCTACTTTTATTTACAAAGGAAATGAATAAACTTTCCCTTCTGCATTTATCCATGCATCGACATATTTCTTCAACTTGTTCTGATTTCATCCTGTTACCCTCTTCCATATATATTTCTATTCAAGAGAATTAATTCAAATAAGCTTACATACATATACATGACGCCTTCAAAGTCTCACTCCGTGGATTTCCGTAATTCCGCCTACAGTATGCGAAGGAGCCTAACTCTACGTCATCCTTATTGTTGCCGCATTTGTTGTCGTTACCGTCGTCATCGTTGTCGTTGTCATCGTCAACTCACTTAAAATATATTTCATTACAAGTGACAGCAACAAACATGTCACGGCGCAAACATTTGGAAAATTGTCACTTGTGTGCATCTGGGCCCGGTTATGGTAGACCCAACCCGGATTCGATGTAACACCGACAGACGGCATTTGAGTATTTCGCATCTTTTCAAATCCATTTCTGGTCGGAAGTTGAGTATGAACTATTGGAAATGAAATATTTATTTTATAAAAATCCTTCGTGACATTTAAATGATTAAAATGTAGTAAATTATTAAACAATAAATGTCAAAGTAATTTGCGAAACGCAAACAAACTGAAGGCCATATATTAAGCAAAACTTTTATGCAGTGGGTGGACTTTAAATTGAGGACGGATTTGGAAAGGAAAATACTAAACAATGAGTGATATCCGACTGACATATAAGAGCTCACACAGTGATTAACTGATAAATGTTCAAAATGTCAAATTGACAGGCATATTGGGTGCTAAATTCCTTCTTTTGTTTAAATTCAATATGTAGATAAAAGCAGCTATGCCAAGACAGTTCTAGAATAAGGAAACCACCAGAATGAAACAGAAAATAGACCTTCTGAACTTCAGCCCTTACAATCTCCAGTTTACAGGAAAGAGCGGCCAAGGCTCGATATCCTGCAACTACAATACAGTGCTACTGATTTGTTGAACCACCTACCTATGTCAGAAATAATGCAAGGAGAGCGAATGTACATTAACAAATGTGTCTATTATTGCTAAATCTTGCTATCTATAATCGTCAAAAAGGTTCATCAAATGCACCATTGTTGACCGAGAAAGAGAAAAGAGTGGCGAGTAAGGGTGGAAGACATCAAAAGAACGTCTTAAATATGATATTTGCGAGTCATGCCATGAACTAAATAATACCGAAAAGGTTAGCATTTGCCAATACTAATCCAATTTATAATGAAGCTTCGCTCAAATTCCATGTATGTTGATATTTTCTCGGAGACCAGACTGAAGATTTGGAAACTTAAATTTGCGAAACTTTGTACGCTCCAGGATTGTTGTGCCAGAAGTTTATAGTTTGCGCTATCTTCGATTTGAATTCTTACGATCCTTTTTTCTCACCAATGATTTCAGATACTTTCTCCATTCGAACCCTAGCAAAAATGGAACAAGGAAATGGACAAGGTATAAAAAACGCTTTGTAAAGCAAGCCAAGGTTTTGGATTTCTATTCTAATTTTTATTGCTTTACTCATGCGCTCTTTATAGGTTTTATTAACAGTCATACAGTCAGCAATGCTTCGATCCGAATACATTAATTGGATCGAGAAAAGCAATCACATCACAACTCAGCAAAGAAATCGTTTTCTTTAGTATATGCAAATCTTCAAAGTTCAATCCCAAGAGTCGACACATCCAGTTGAGAATGTCGTTCGCTTCCGAAATGCAATTCATCTGGAAAAGACAACGTCTTTGCAGACGCTTTATCACGAATCTCGTAGGTTACACTGCTTCACGTTCGATTATACGACAATCGCAGAGGAACAGAAAGCCGGCGCAGAGCTTCAGAGTCTGAGGAAAACTCCAAATGCAAGTTCAAGGTATTTCCCATTTTCGACGCAAACTCATACTTACTCTGGAAGACCTCGGACAAGGGATCTTAGTCATTTATTCCAGGCGATTTTCGCAAAGAAGTATTTCACACATGATCTTGCGCATCCAAACATCAGGACGACGAACCCGTTAGTCACCACAAAATACTTCAGGCCGTCCATGAACACAGACCTAAACTTTTAAACCAAACAGTATATCGCGTTTAAGCGTAAAATCAACAAGCACATAAAAAGGAAGTAGGCGTATTTCCTCGGTCGAGCAAATGCTTCCACACTCCTTACCTCGACATCATCGGTCCTTTGCTAGACTCGCTCGGTTACAAGCATTGCCGCACAACCATCGACAGGTTTACGCGGTGGCCTGAAGCAATACCTCTGACTGACATTACTGCACAATCATATGTCGAGGCCTTATGTCGAAAATGAATCCCGCGTTTTGGTGTACTAGCCGTAATCACCATGGACCTGAGAATGCAATTTGAGCGTACCTTTTTTTCGGAGTGAGGCAAGCTACTGGGTTTGCAGCGCCATGGGACCCATACATACCACCCGCGGTCCAATGGTAAGGAGGAACGTTGGTACCGGACGGGTAATGAGTTGCGATGACCAGGCGTGGCCGGAGATGTTGTACAGGGAGAATCTACAACTCGCCGCCGACCCTGTACTGGACACCAAATCAGGGTTTAGCGACCCCAGCCTGCTGTGTCTTCTCAGGAATGCGGTTTCGAAAGCGCGACCAACTTCACCTTCAAGAGACACGCTCGCAAGGTCTCATTAAGGTAGACGCTTCCCAGGAGCCACTGCGGCCACCATGTGAGGACCCCTTTAATATCCTGGCGCGAAGGGAGCACTCTTTCAAACTCGACGTCAGGGCCGACCCAAATGGGCCTCCCTGTCGAGACTGAAATATTTTACCGAACCGGGGGACGCTCCAACAAAGCGTTCGCGATGCGTTAGGTTCACCCCGTAAGACCATTGGCAGAATCATATAGCGTTTTCCACCGCTGAACCTGCGCAGTTTCAGCTAGGGGTGGCGTGATGCGGCGGAACAGTGAACCATGCACTGGATTGTCAATGCACTGAAGTACCGACCGACGGCGGCCTACCGTACAGGTCTTCTGAAAGTAACTTCCGCCGATGAAGGGGCGTCTCAGTTTTACTAACTGTAATTTTCTGCCGATAGTATCTGAATATTTAAGGATTGATTAAACTAATATTTCGTGTGAATACCAAAAATTTATAGTATCCAATTTATAAATGATAAAACGATTACAGAATACGATGGTGTGTTTGCTAACGACCTAACCACTGTTGAAAACATTGTGCCTCCGAGCGAGGAAATCTTCGAAGTAGCCCGAAAAAGTTATTAGGGAAATTGAAATTGCTGCAAGTTTGAAATAATTACATTTGATTTCTCACAATACGAAGTGGACCTCATCCAACGGTGCGACAGAACTTCTTCTGAACCCCCGAGGAACCACGAGAAGTCAATGGACGAAGTCGGGATAATCAGGCTTCGGGATTGGACGGAATGCCAAACTAAGACCTTGGACCTTGGGAGGTGGCTGTTAAAATCCGGCTCCCATGGGAGGCTCTCGCCCAGTGAAAGGAGCGGAGATTAATTCTCCTACCGAAGCGTCAAAAACCATCGAGCTACCCTCTTCATATCGCCTTATTTGTCTTTTATACACTATGGGGAAAATGCTGGAGAGGATGATATATAACAGGCTATTTCCGCTTGTCGAGCGGGTGCTTTGTCTAAACCAGGTGCCCTATGTTTCTTAGCTTCAATGATTGAGAGCTACCTCTATGAGAAACTTTTTAATGCAGTACGCACGAAGAGCGGTAAGAATACGTTGTGGCAGCAGGTGTTCCCCACGACTTCGTGGTAGAGCCATGCTGTGCATGTATGATGGAGTGGTTTGTCTTCAAACTCCAGTGGAAGCAACTTTGATTGGTTTTGCAGGCGAACCGATAGGGGTGGTAGTTGTGAAGTACCCTGAAAATGTGGAACTTTATGGAAATAGAACCGTTCATACCCTTAAAACATGATTATGGATCGTTAGACTGGACCTGGCGAAGGAGAAGACGAAGACGGTCCTATAACAAATACCATGAGAAACAACACCGTTAAAATTCAGTTGATAATCACGAGTACGTTTGAAAATCGATCATGGGATACCTGGGAATAATAATCAATGCAGCAAACTCTAGCAACTCTAGTGAAGATTATGCCTAATATCGGAAGGGCAACAATAGTCGCTGGCTGCTTATCGCAGGGGTTGTGGAATCCATTCTGCTATATGCAGCTCTTGATTGGGGAATACTGCACAACAAACTAGACATTTGGAAAACTATAATCTACATAAATCAAAAAGTGGAGGCTACGTTTTTTGAGATCAGACAGAACTTACCTTCTGGTAAACCAACAGCAAAATCGGTATTCGGAATGTGATTCGATATTGCCGGTTCCTTCGGACGAACAACCTCGTTCAAACTTTTGTTATATTGCGTTGTTAGTTTTCTTCGCGGTTTCGGGGTTGTATATACATGTGGAATAGGAGTTGTCTTCTCTGGAATGAATTCTATAAAAAGATAGGGAACATATTAATATATAAGGGTCATTTTATTCTTATGAACAAAACTTTAACAAGTAATCAAGTAATCAAGGATCTTTTAGACAAAATACCACCAAATGAAACAATGAAGTATTACGCGTCGATTTATAAGCATACGTTCTAAATGAGTTAAATTAACTTGACCGTACACGACTATGAGTGAATTCAGTTCCCAACTAAATTAATAAGGCTGCCCAGCAAACTGTGACCATTAGAGCAGCAGTATCATTGTCGGGACCCTTTACCATCAATAAACTACAATCTAAGACAGGGAATGCTCTATTATGCATCCTTTTTAATTCTGCCTTGAACAAAGTGATCAGTGATACCGATGTAAAAGCAAATTATCTTGCCATTATTCATGTACTCCTCGGAAACTTAGGTTATTAGCAAAAAAAATTGCGAACTCTAGCCCAAATTCGAGAAAAAAATCCTCTGAAGAATTTTGAGCCTCTTACAGAAGAAGTTTAAGAAAGGTTCATCATCAAAGTGGCGCATCACAGCTAATTGGGCTCCCTCAAGCAGTCACTGATATCTACCTATGAACCTTACAAAAAAATGGACGATTCTATAGCCAGACAACAACACAGTAATAAAATTTTGTAGGGATACCACCATCTTCTTGTCATGGATAAAAGCCGGCTCAACAAATTGCTGTGAGCGAATCATCAGTTTCATATGCAGCCCTGTAAGGACTATATATATGCTAGGAAGAAAAGACAGGATTCCAGACTGTTGCTGGGTGGATCGAATTGGTCGATCTCGGCAAAAAGCCGGGATGTGGGGAGTTTTTTAGTATGGTGGGCGCGTACCGGAGATCGGTTATTGCAAAACAATTATGCCCCACAACTACGAGGTGCTCAAGGAGGCGGCGAGAAGGACGGGGCAGCAACGTTGTCGGCCAAACCAAAACTAAGTGGCTGTGGAAACCTCCTTGTGGTGGCACCGGGAAACGCAATATTCACTATGGCTTGCTGGTCGTGAGGCAGAGGCGAATACTTCATAGTCTAATTAGGGCGATCAGACCCGAGTCTACACGCAGACATCTGAAGTGGCTTAGGTCACGAAAGCTTACCAGGCATATACTGGTACCATGGGAACCGGGATAGCCCAGAATTCTCAATTTTTCAGGAAAAATCCTTGAGGACATGAATTCAGCTCGGTTCCTTACGGTTGACCTCCTTATGAAAGCTTCATGGGGGCTGTGGTTACGTTCAAGCGAACAAGAGATCTTCGGGCCTCCACCGTACTCCAAAGTTCGGTAAAGATTTATATTGGTCTTGTATCCGCCAGTATGAATAAGCTGAGCTGCGTACTCAGTATAGATTGGTACCGTTGTGCTTGTGGTCACAAAATAAGTCCATGTTTTAAGAAGACCGTGGGATTACGTCCACTGGGCAGGTGCTCACGTAAAATCCATAGAGACGTAACTCCACACCTACGAGAATTTTTTTATTAAATTCTCAAGAAATATTTACCGGTTGATGAGTTGTTTATTCTATAAGATCATCAGTAAGATGATGATTATAATGAAATATAGGAGCGCGCATTACATCCTGACATCCTGCTATTACCCCTATGACATTACTTTTGGCATGTTGAATAACTTTGATGCCCCACTTTAGTAATACCTGCAGTAACGAACAAACGACGCGGTGATTGCCTGCAGAGGCCCCACTTTACTGATACCCGCAGTAACGAACAAAAAAGTACTGAGGATACGCAGGCAAGCAATGGTCCAAAAAAATCTTTAAGCCGGCACACTTGATGGATGGCATCTATTCTCAGTCATATAATGCTGCACCTACTAGTGCTTCTAATTCTCTTGGTAAACCATTGTCTTACAGACCCCCAGACACCTTTCGAGCACAGTTCGAAATATTCTGTAGCTAGTAATCTACCGGGAGTCGAAGAAGCTTATTTAATCTACATTTAGCTTTTGTGGAGCTAGGTCAACCATGGGCGCATGGTAACTAGTAGCTGATATTACGCGAAATACATTCAAATCGTTTACTGGACTGAAATATGGAGATCCTCAATGGCGATCCATGTATCTATTACCCGGTTATGCTTATCGACAGCTAACTGACAGAAAGAACAATAGTACTCAAAGATTACGTTGTTTCGTTGTTTTTGATCGGTGATCAAAGTAGCGAGTTTCACACTGTTCTACTTATCGTCAATTTGAAGAGCTTATTTTGCAAGCTATTTTTAGAAAGATACAGCATTGCTGGAAAGGTGTCGATAAGCAGTTGAGGAAATGTTTTTGTGCAATATATACTGAGGACAGATAATGAGAAGAGGCTGGCGATATCAGTAGATGAAGAAAGATGAAGCTAGAGATAAGCTCATCCCCTCTTCTTTTTCTTCAGCCTTTGTTTCGTTCACAAGCGGGGTCGGTTCGTCGTGATCAGTTTCGCCATTTGGCTCAATCGAATACCTGATCTGGGTGCAATCTCGAGGCTTTTAAATCCCCATCCAGCGTATCAAGCCACCGTTGTTTCGGCCTGCCTTTTGGTCGTTTGTCCGGATAGCTGAGTGGTTAGAGCACAACGCTGTCATACGGAAGGCCGCGGTTCAAATCTCATTAGTGGCAGTGGAATTTGTATCGTGATTTGACTTCGGATACTATTCGACTCAGCTGTGAATGAGTACCCGAGTCAAATCAGGGTAATAATCTCGGGCGATCTCAATGCTGACCACATTGCCTCCTACAGTGTACTCTAGTGCACCGTTACGGTCGTGAATGAAGTGCTCCAACACACTTCAAGGCCCTGATCCAATATGGATTGTTGCGCCAAAGATTATTATTATTATTATTTTGGTCGTTTACCATCGACTTCGACGTTCAGACCAATCTTGGCAAGTGAATTCTCGTTAGCACGTATTGCGTGACCATACCATCGAAGACGCTTCTCTCGCAATTTCTCCACAATCAATGCAACCCCATAACGATCGCGGATATCCTCATTTCGGATTTGATCAAAACGTGTCACGCCACTAGTCCAACAGAACATCTTCGTCTCCATTGCCGCAAGACGCCGTTCATTGTCTCTTATGTCGGCCAACACTCAGAACCATAGAGGGACGACATTGCGGTAAATGCATCTCCTGACGTAATATTTTACAATAGTTCGCCAAGAAAATGGGCAGGAGTTGAGAAATATTTTCAACGACGAAAGCCACAGGTTGGCAGCATATTTGTCAGTCTCCTTCGAGTATTTAAACTTCAATACATTCACTCTAATAAGATCATGTTTTTCTGAATATCTTTAAAATTCACTTAGAATTTAGAATGAATGATGTGAGTACTTTTTAGAAACTATTCATTACAAGGAAGTGTAAATGAGTTTTAATGTTGAAAGAATTTTAAACCTGCCAAATATTTCTTGGTTCAATATTAAAAATAACAGTAGCTATTGACGATAATTTCTTTTAAAAGATAAAATTCATTTATAACTACTCTTATTTCAACCAACAACAATAATATAAAGGACACTGAGTAAAGCAAACTCTACTACTGAAGATACTTGAAACACAGAAGGAAAATAAAGTTTCTTTGAAATATCTGCGCATTTTATGAATCTTTTCAAATTTTTAGGAAAAAAAATGAAGATTAAAGATATTGAACTTTGATGAATATTATACATATGTTATGTTTTTACAGTTTTGTCGACTATATATATCCCAAACTTTTATTTAATTCTTGGCCTAGAAACACTTAAATGATACATAAAGAGTAAAATCTTAAAATTTTTTTTAAAGCTCGCAGGAAATGAACAGTCAAACTGATTTATATATTACTTTATTTACACCTTAATATTATATATTATGTATGTATAAATAGGACAAGCACTACTTAAGTATTATTACCATGAAATTTTCAAACTCTTTATATAATTACTTCAAACCAAATTCCACCACATTTGAATACTTGAATTGTAAAAATACGAATATCCAAACAATCTACAAGATAAAAGTACATTAAAATAGATACAGATAAGGCCTATACTGATTACGTATTGAATGCAACGACTAGCTTTAGCGAATTCGGGATGGCTGCCCCTACCTTCTGTTACTCGCCTAAATGGAATCCTTTCTTTGGTTATTCGCTCCTCTACGGTTTCTTCCTTCTCTATTATTACCGGAGGCCTTTCCATTTCTAGAAATTAAGCGAGAGTTTTTAAAATGCCCGAGAAAAATTTAAGACTGACGCATTAGCTTATTAAGGTTTCGTTTATACTGCTTATAAATGTATAGTATATCATCGTAGTATTTTAGCAAATATACTTTGAAGTCTTCCCTGATAGATAATTGAAGCAATAAATCACGCTAAAGTCGAAACATCATCCCAACTGGATACTTTTAATAGTAAAATTCTTTTCAGAACATTCCACAAAAGGATGATAATTTTAATCAAACTTTATTATAAATGGAGTGGTACTAAAGAGAATTCATAGAAGAATACATGAAAAACCGAACCTATTTATGAGTAAAACTCTAATTGGCAGGCATACAGATATTTCACATCAGATAAAGTGACGAAAAGGTTGACGTATGCAGGTTTTGTGCAGAGATAAATATATGAACGTATGTAGCGGATTCGAATAAATTCCATTTTTCATACTTAATAAAACCAATATTAATTCAAAAACAATGAAGAATAATTGGATTTCACGTGAATTGCCGATTTTCTGAATATGGAAGTTTTTCCTAACCTATCGAATCAGTTTTCCATATTGCTGGATAAGGTTGAAAAAAAGATCAATCTCTTTTGATCATAGGTCAAAAGTAATTGATGGAAACGACTAACTTCCACCAAAAATTCTTCCAGTGAAGCTCAGTAGTTTCAACGGGAAATGTCGACATTCCTTAGGGAACAACAAATCACTATTAAGATGCCAAGCAAGGACACAAATTTTGGACACAACAATTTAACTGAGATAATAGTTGAACACATCAAGCAAGATTTCAAAAACTGGTTTAGTTTTTTGATAAATTCACCCTTTCAAGAGGGAACAAGTCGGAATACCGGAAGCTCGCGCTTCGGGTATAAAGGTTTTGTGTTCATCTTATGTGAGAAACTTCAACGCACATTTTTTTGTCCGTATATAGCTACAAATCCAACATAATCCTTCATATTTTTCCAAACTACGAGACATACGTACATATTACAGCCATAGATATCACGCTCACCCTAAACAAGCAAACTGCCTATTACCGAATACTGTACACATATATGCACGTATATAAATTGATCGTACCCATATTTCCGATTTACTTCTTATATCTATTTGAATTAGGCGCAAAGTTCATTAGCACGCATCTATTATATACCTACATACACACATGTCTGGCTGACAAATAACTAAAAAACTAAAACAAAATAATTCTCTGGGACCCAATTCATAAGAACTCATTTCGTTGTGATATTGACGAATTGATATGTGATGATGACGTCATGGAGGTTGTAGAGTGCACGAAATTCACAAAAAATTGTAAAGTTTCACCCCTTATAACTTTGTTAATAATGGTTGGATTTTCTTCAAACTTGACCAAACTGTGCATTATGTTCTTCATTACACGCATGCCAAATTTTGTACTTCTGGGATGAACATAAGGGGGGGTGCCGGGTAAATTTCTAAAATGTGGAAATATACTATTATTAACTTTATTTGTGCAGATATCGGAACCGGATATATTTTGAGGCCTAGATTTCGTAGAGATGCACCACTGCAGACAGACAGACAGACAGACAGACAGACAGACAGACAGACGGACAGACGGACAGACAGACAGACAGACACCGTCTCGATTCTAATAAGGTTTTGTTTCACACAAAACCTTAAAATGAGAAAAAGATTAAAAGATTCTTATGGAGATGTTGAGGTGACAGTTCTTCCGCGACAGAGTTCTATCACTGCAAGCTTACCAGCAAGAGAAAACGTCAATCCTCGCTAGAACTCAATTAAAGCCAGAAAAAATCTTTTCAGGTTCATTTTTAGAATATATCTATGTCAACAACAGCAAAATCCTCTTGCTCTTGTTTTTGGTTCCCCGTCAAAGTACTAGCTACTTCCGGCAGCTTTTACCGGTGATCATGGAATTTACTTTTGGAAAGGTACCAAGAATACTCTTGCATCCATTAATATGACATTCTGTGGTATCGGAAAACATGACTTTGAGCTAGTAGATACTATTGCTAATAGTAGGACACGCACTGAATTTTGCAATTACTTGCCCTGTATGATGGACTACCACAAACTTTCTTCTCCAAGGATAAATGGAAGGAAAATATTCCAGTTAAGAAATAATATCACATTGCAATCTTTTTACCTTTTTTTAATGATGGCCAAAGGGTAGTATAGATCCCAGGACGAAACGTGGATTGGTACCCACGTAGGAGCATAAGACCTGGGAAACGCCTGCTGAACCAATACCAACAGTTCTACTACCAAATCGTATCTGCACCTCCACGTCATAACCGCTGTACATGTAAAACAAATTGTTTTGGAACCATAAGAGGACTCCACTGACAACACAACGGAGAACCCGGCAACGAAAAGAGAATAAACATTTGGGCATTTTCTTATGGAACGTGCGCTCCCTGTACAGAGAAGAAACTGCCAATACCCTGTCCTGATGTAACAGCGTTGCAGGAGATACGTTGGACAGGGGGCGTATCCTGAAGAAGAGCCACTACACCACATATTATAGTATCCATACAATGAAACCTGCTGTTATTGGCTTTGAAAACATAAGCGAAAGACTATGAACTGTGCCCTTACGAGTCAAATTTAGAAAAATAAACCTCATTAACGTTCACGCCCCTGCAGAGGAGACTGCAGAGGCGGACAAGAATATCTTCTACGAGCCAATAGAACGAACCCTCAAAGCCTGTCCCAAGTATGATATCTAAATCTAACTTGGGGTTTTAACAGCAAAGTAGGGACTGAGCCCGTATTCAGGCGTCACGCCAGCTTCCGTAGCTAATATAAGGATACCAATGATAACGGACTGCGGATTGCCCAGTTAGCAGTATCGTACGAAATGGTTGTTAGAAGTACCAGAGTTGCGTGGAAAGCGGCCCATAAGCAAACGTGGGCTTCTCCAGACTGGATCACTTTCAACCCAGTTGGCCACGTGTTGATAGAACGCCGCCACCTCTCAGCTTGATGCATTTCGAAACTAATAGGAGAGCCAATATAGACTCAGGTTACTATCTCGTTGGCATGGTGCTTCGGGTTCGAATAATAACACCACCTAGAATCCCCCATTCACAACACAGCAATCTGTAACACTTATAAGCGGGGAAATGGATGCCGCAATAACCGCAGCTTGCAAATGTCCTGGAGATGAAGCATCGACAAATGATCTTCACAACCACCTGAAGAACGTTATCATTGATATGGCCACAAACATGCTTGGCCCCAGCCCCAAGAAAAGTCGAAATAGATGGTTCGACGGTGAATATAAGCGGGACGGAAGAATGATGCATACCGAGTAATGTTGCATTCTCAAAGAACGCGGGCACACGTGGAGACGCCCGCGGAGACTTATCATGAACTCCGTCGTGCGGAAAAGCGACTTGACTGACGAAAAGGGGAAGTCTGGGAGAACCAACAGGTTTGTGAACTCGAAAAGTACAGGGAGCAGCCGCACCAGGCCCGCAAGTTTTACCAACAAGTCAGCAGGATGAAGCTTTATATACCTCGATGCTCATCCTGCCGAGACAAAAAGAGAAATCTAATTTCCGATAGAATGGGCATATTGAGTATGATAAACTGCCTAACAACCAGAATATGGGCGAGTTGGAGGTCCCCGCCTGACCATTCGACATTAATAACGGACCGGCCCGGTGCGTTCTCTTTAACCTGGCCCTGAAGAAAGTGACCCGTGATGCTGAGGTAAATCCGAGGGGCACGATCCTCTTTAAATTCACCCAACTACTGGCGACATCGACATCGACTCGAGACATGCAAACTGCCGTCATCCAGATCGAGGAGGCGGCCCGAGATCTTGGGCTTCACATCAATGAAGACTAGCTAAAATAAATGGTGGCAACATCAGCACCGAAAACCAACTAACCAACAACATCGAATCCCACTGGTTAAGTGAGAAGAATAAATATAGAAGACTACAACTTTGAAACCGTTGATAATTTCTCCTATCTAGGGTCGGAAATCACAACCGATAACAGCTATGACAATGAAATCCGCGCACGGTTGTTGGCTGCCAAGGGAGCCCATTTCAGCTTACAAAAACAATAACGGTTGAAACGACACTGTACAAAACAATGATGTTGCCAACCCTCATGTATTCCTGAGAGGCTTGGGTTTTTAACGAGAAAAATTGCGAACTGTTGGCCGGGTTCGAGAGAAGAATCCTTCGAAGAATTTTTGACCCCCTACATGAATATGGACGATTTCGTAGCCAATATAATGACGTAATTTCAATTCTAAGTAGACGATTAGAAGTAAGAAAACAAGAATACCAACTTCAAATGGTAAATTACTAACAGAAAAGACGAGGAAGCGAAGGACTGGGTGATCTGCCCTGCTTACTAAATCAACGGAAGGCAAGAGATTTTACGAAGTTCTCAGTAAAATTCGCAACAAGGTGAAACCCAACACAATGGAGCAGAAGTGTCTTTCATAAGGAAAAGAAGAAGTGGAGGTGGAGGCGCAGTCCTCGGTGAACTACATAAAAGGGAAATGGGACCTGTTATTGTTTTCAAACCTACCCGGTACACCCGACTGCGAAAGAAGCATTTCTAACGTAACTTTTGCGTTGGAATTACTGGCACCATCGATGGACGAGAGGCGAATGCTAAAAGATTTGATAGTAAGTGGCCACCAGTACATCGCGTTTAAAGTGGTTGACCCAATTTGTTTTTGTGAATCAACTCTTTCCTTTCTTTGGCACAATATAGATTTGCGATCATTTCGCACTTAATAGCCCTCAATCCCGACACCTTTAGGATTGAGTAGATCAATCAATATTTTCGCGTGTAATTCATAAATAGACAGGACCGTAGAGAGAAAATGCGAACCGAGGATAAATAAGGACATTTCCATAATATATTATCGAAGTATACATCTAGTTCCGAGAAGCCTCTATTTCGGATTCCTGAGAAAACTGTGGGCCAAAGGAGAATCACCACATTTCTCGCCCCTTTCGTCACGTCTGCATCTTTCTAATTAGTAACAACGGGACCAAATTCTAACTCAGTTTTACGGCGCTTGTCAATTTGTCGAAAATTACCTAGTGGAACTTAGAAACTCATATATGCTGGAGTGTCCACGGCTTAACGATAGAAGTGGTATTCCCTTTCCAGGGGCCACTTTGACCAAATAATGTATTCGATAATGTGTAATATTCTCTTTATCCTCACAGTTTTTCCAACCCCTTTAGTTTTCTCAAATATCCTTCTTTATTTCACAATTCCCATTCCTTCATTCATTTAAAAACAATACTTAGCATTTCAACTAATTAAATTTTCTTATGTTTTAAACCATTCAACCACTCACTCACTCAAACCTTTTCAAATTCTATTTTTGATTAATTTCTCGTATTTCACATTGTTGGATACAGGCAGGCGATTGTTCGTGGCCGAGGAGAATGTCATCCCGCACACTTCAGCAGTCGTGTATATTGCTGGTGATACAGAGCCGGCATGAGCTTTTAAGTTCAAGTTCATGAACCGGGAAGGCAATTAGCGAGAACAAGACCAACTGATCAAGGGACAGCTGATGGGCTGAACTGGAGTTTGCAATTCGAAGGCGAGTCTCGGGCAGTAAGGTTGGCTTGAGAGAAAGATTGTGCCCTTAGAAAATTTGTAATTTTGAGAAATTAAGTCTGTGAAAGTCAAACCTGTGAGTCAAAAGGAAAGAAATTGACATATTCAAGCCGACTAGTGCAAAAACCAGATTGGGGCCAAGTTTTGGCAAATTAACTCTGATAAACATGAATTGTGGGTTTCAGGCGGTAGGAACCAAAATAAGTTCAATTCGCTGGGTTACATTTTAGTTTCATTTTTCAGTGTTGGTGATTGGTGATGTTCACCACGTGACCCGAGGTAGGCCATTGAAGCGCTGCACTGCAATTTGATATTGACCTGTTTTCTGCAATGGAAAAAGTTCCGCCTACAGAATTTAGCAGAAAGTAAGTTCCGATTCACCTAGTTTTCCACCATTGAGAGTGTGTAGCCGGGTAAATTACCGAAACGCAAGGATTCACGCAGAAATTGAAACCTTATGCAACGGTGTTACTAGTGGGACTGCTTCCCATCTGCCAAGACTCGGGATTACACCCTTTGTAAGAAGAAACTCTGAAAATTGGGTTTCTTTGAACGTGTTTTTTGATAAATTCACATTTTTAAAGGAATTCCATAATTAAGCGCCAACAATCCAGAAAAGGCCAAACGTAAGCACCAGGAAATGCTGAGTTCATTGTTGGCTCTAGTTATCAAAAGGGTCCAGGACGCCCAACTAACTTCATTTCGAATAGATATACCAACTTCGATAGGTACATATGTATGCTTTGTCACCAATGAAATTAAACACAAAATTTAAAGTTGTGGTTTCCTGATATTCTGCATCTCACTCCTATAAACTCTACATCTTCGCGCGGATGCCGGTCATGTTCGAATTATTTAATGAAATTCAGTTTCCACCGTGGTGTTTAAGATATGAAATTATCAGACTTCCCACAGAGCTCTGAGTGAGATATTTGTTTTGTTTTACTTGTTTACTTTTATTCGCAGTGGTTTCGTTTATTACATTTTTGTTTTCTTTTCTTTTAAATCATTATTTTATTTTTCCATTCATAGTTTTTATTTCCCTTTGAATTTACCTACACTTGATTCTTTTATTTATGATTTAATAGTGTAAATGCATGACTATTTACTTCGTTATTTTATTTTGAATAAATATAATTATTAATATGAGCTCTTTAATTTAAGGACTCCCTTCTTCTCTCCTCCTCTTTAGTCCTGCAAAACTCTCACAAGACAGGGACATCCTGGTCTGAGTATGTCAAGGCAGGGAGCGGAAGCTCAGAGGCCGTTCCTCGCAAAACATCTGAGACAGGGGAAACCTCGATCGAGGATGTTATCAGTCGTTGATCCTCCTTTTCGATCGTGGCACTCGGGTCCGGTGTTTTACGGCTCAACTCGCGCGGTCGAGACGTTTTTTTTTATTTTTATATTTTCAGGTTTAGCTCGGGTGTGTTTATTTTGTTAGGTGCACGCGAAACACCATGATTGAGTATCCTTCAGGATCCAGTGCGAACCAACGTATCGAAAAGGACACGTGAGGAATCGAAGCGCTCAAAAGACCCACCCGCTACATTCCCCAGCCTGGTTAGCACAGAGGCGTGCAAGTACGTCTCCATGAAGCACCTCGATCGAGCTTCAAAATTTGCGGGCAGACCTTCACGATTAATTTCGCCATTTTTTAGGTTTTTAGGATAGCTCTTCCCTCTTGGTCGTCTTCGGCCACTCGGTATGGCCTTTCGACCATCGGAATCTCAATTAGTCATTACAATGCTTTAAAACTCCTCACCATAGGCTAATAATTCAAAATCTGAAAAATTATTCTAGATATTTGCAAAGTCCTGAAAGATCTGAAGAGCGAGACTTGCCCCAAGGCTGCAAATAATTTGATTAACGCTTTGTCATAAGATCCTTTTTCCAAATATTATCTGTTTTGCTGCAACTTATTTGATGTTGATAATTGAAAGTAGCGAAGATTGAAGAATCACAACGATTCTGCCAATATAGAAAGTCTTGAACGCAGCATTATATATGTAAGTCCCAAAGAAATTTACACCCAAAAAAGGAAAGTGCTTTAAACTTATCAAAACCGCAGCAGACTTCCTGACGCCTCTTAACACTGTGTAATTAAACTAATTGAAACTAATATGAAATCACGCCTGGCTTGCGTGAAGGCAAATTTGATTTAAAGTGTAAATACATTTTCATTTGGAAAGTGCCACATTAACATTATGAAAATTACCTTTTAGACTGACGTATGCCTCGCGTTTTCCCAATGCGTTCACGCTCGAACAAACGTAGACACCAAAGTCGCTCTTTTGTACGTTTCGAATGGTGAGATTCAGCTGCCAAGTGTAAGAGTTGCGTATGAGAGCCTCCGAGATGCTGTACTTGGAGCCATCATGAATTTTAATTTTCGCTGTAACATTTTGAAAATTGTGCATGGTAAGAGCATATGTGAGCATAACTGTGCTACATAGCATAAGGGTATTGTGTGGGGTGGAAAAATTAAGGAGTTATTACTTTCGTTTCTATGCCAGCCGTTTAGAGGTTTTGGGAAGACTTCAGCAATGCATTGTAGCGTAACGTCACTGTCGACAGGAGACACCATTACGTCAACGACTTCTTTGATAGTTGGTGGAACTGTAATGGAAATGAAGTAGGCATTGTCATTAATTCGGATTCATTTCTACCAACTTATTTCTATTTACTTAATGGATTTAATTGGGTTAATTTGAAATAATGTCAAAAAGGCTTGCCGAATGAACTACAGAGTTCGCACTAAGATTTATTAATGTGAGCTTACACTTCCTGGATTGTAACCCAAAAAGAAACAATCTATTAGCAAAACCCATATTGAGTTTTTAAGTAAAGTTATGGTAATTAAAATTAAAAATTCGAATTTTTTTTTTTTATTTTACTAAAAATTTAGTCTTTTTGCAAATTTGCATATTTTTACTGACAGTTGGATTTTGTATTGTGCATTCATCTTTTGTTGCTTGGAAATGAAAACTCTGAATCTTCATACACCCGAAAAAGAGGACAAATTTTTTCAAATGAAAGATCTGGAAGAGTACTTTCCGAAGTTTTTACATTGGTTGAAAATGGGAGCAGTGTAGGATCTGAACGGGGTCAATTACTTCAAAAACCCATTCTAAAAAACTACTCAGTCGAAAAATCCGAAAAAAATTATGTTGGTCCATTTGCATGGTAGCTAAGCCTTAAGATACTCGCCGTTACAATATCTGCTCAAATGAATTTGATAATAGCATGTTATTATATTTTGAAAATTTACTTCTTAAGTTTAGTCCAAGTCGCCAGTTTTATAGCAAAATCAATTTTAATAGCAAGCACCATACTGCGAAGTCTGGTGAAAATTCTACTATTGCCATAGTAGTTCGCTTTCGTTTAGTGGGGGGAGCCGCCCGTCCAAGTACTCAGACCTTTGCTAGCCCCACTGTACTATTCCCGGAGATCGCCTATTCAACGGTCTCTCGCCGGCGGCGTTCGCAAGCTTTCGCGAAGCTGACTACATTTTCCATAGGCAGAGAATGTGCAGACTCTTCGCTGAAGAAAACCTTACCGAGGTATCGTCTGGGGTCTGAGCAGGGCGGGCAGCTGCATACTAAGTGCAAGCCCGTCTATACTTCCTTCTTGCATTGGCTGCAGATGGCCGAGATCACCACTCCATTTTTTTCTAGTTTAAGGGATAGTATCCCATTAAAAGCCATACTAGGGTTTTCATGTCCCACTTCTGAAGGGAAACAAAAATGCTGCTCTAGCGGCCTCGAGTTCCTTCACAAAGATTTTCGCCTTCCCCCTTCAGAGTAGACTTGACAGTAGATGGCCGGATCCTAAGATCTGGTTCTGGCCCAACCATTGTGGATTCAGACCCTTGGTGAGCAAGTCTGTCAGCTTCCAAATTACCAGCGATGCCTCGGTATCCACATCAGGAATGTTTCGTTCAATCGACCAAGTTTCACCAGCATTTGATGACAACTCCATACACCTGGGCTTGATATGTCGTTGCTTTTTGGTACTGATAATGCTGCCCGACGTTCGAATGACTCCGCTAAAAGGACAAGAATTGAAGCCAAGGCTGTACATGTCTTTCTTGAAGAAACCTAAGGTTTATGGACTAGGTGTAGCAGATTAATGGTCAGTTAAGATTTTATGGCAAAAATCACATTCTACTTTTTAAATGCGTTTTTATCGAAACTGCATATTGAAAATCTGCTGCCACTATAGCCCAAAATTTATCCAACGAAATTCTTTGAAATTTTCACGACTAATTGAGAATATATTTCTACGGTCCGCAAACTAGGATAATTACGATTCATTCAGTAGTTTTTTTTATTTACCAACGAAGCATTGAAAAAACACCAAAATTAACAAATAAAAAAGTTTAACACGGCACCAAAAATGTAGCTTTTAATATGTTTAAATAATCCTAAGTTGCGGACTGTAGTTAAGCCCCCATCTTTCAGATGATCACAGTGTCCTCTAACGTGGCAACAGAAAAACATCCTTTTTTGGAGATTGGTGTATAAATTGCCCTGTATTTCAATAACGAACTATGCCATCGGGCTGGAAAAATTATTGCTCATGATCAAGATATAAATAAATATAGGGTGAAAAATTCGTATTTGCATCTTTATCCAGTTCTTCACAAAAGATTTCTAAAAAAAGCGAAAAAGCGGCCTTCACACGGGATGAATCCCTTAAGTCTGTAGTTCCCAAAAGATACATGACCATTTATCGGCCATTCTTTTTTTTTGGTGATTACAACGAAATCTGCGTCGTTAGCTGCTTTTCGTTTTACCTGCAAATGGATTTGGGGGTAAATTTAGAATAGCTTCGAATGTTGCGATGCTGCTCCAGTAATACTTAGGCAAAGCTTCCTGCTGTTAGCAAAGTTCAGTCTCGGCCACCATATGATGTATGCATATATCAAAATGGATTTCATTATGGATGTACATATCCAACGAATCTGTTTTTGTGAAAGTCCCCAGGTCAGGTCAGGTCAGGTCAATCCTAAAGCACCAAAGCAATCTGGAGGATTTTTAGCATTGTTCCTAGATATGGTGCTTCCACGTTAACTTGACTGTTTGTACCAGCTGAATTTCTGCCCCTGATAAGGTCGGTAGCGTGTAGCTGCCCCATCCGACGTTTCTAGTGAACATAACTAGTCCAATATTCCTAGCGTTGACCGTGAGTCCATTATGTGGCACCAACTGTGGAATACATGCAGTGTTGCATTCAGGCGGTCAGATACTGTGTCCGCAAACTTGCCGGTAATTATTACGGGTATGTCGCCTAAAAATGCTTGTGTGAGAACTTTTGTGCCCTCCAGGAACCATAGCAAAGTGTCCATTACCAGCAGCCATAACAAAGGATAGAGGACCCCTCCCTGTGGGCAACCCCTGAGGCACCCTGCCTCAATGGGCTCCTGTCCGATCAATGTGTGGATTTTTCTCCACTCTAGCATCTAAGGATCCAACTGACTAACCGCGTTACAAATCACCGTGAATGAGCCATAATTGAAGACGCCTTCGATGTCCATAAATGCGCCTAAGGCGTATTCTTTATCGGACATTGCTTTCTCAATTTCTGTAGTTAGCTTATGGAGTACTGTCTCCGTGGATTTTCCTTTCAGGTAGGCATGTTGCCTACAGTGAAGTGGCAACTTAGGGATATATGTATCCCTTATGAGCCAATCTACTAGTTTTTCCAGTCCTTTTAGTAGAAAGCAAGTTAGACTGACCGGTCGGAAGGTTTTTGCGTCTGTGTAGATAGGTTTCCTGGTTTGCGAAGAAATATTACCTGCACATCACGTCAGCTGGTTGGAATATAAGCGTGTGCTAGGCGAGCGCGTTGTATATTCCAAATGTGTAGGACCAGGACTTCCATTACCTTTATTACTAGAGCAGGAATAATGCCATCCGGACCTGCAGACATCATGGGACGAGTTAAATGCCCATTTCACTCACTCCTGTGACACTACTTTGCATGCCAGAGTTTAATCCTCCGATTGTAGACTATATGTGTCTGTCGGCCTCCAGATCAGATTTTGGATGCTTCCTGGGAAGTCCGCTTCAAGCAAATGGTTTATCGTTTCCTTATTTCTAGATAGCGCAACTGCTAGCTATGTTCTTTGACAAGGATCCGCTTTAGTTTTGATGTTGCCTGAAGAGAATTGGCCTTTTCGCAAAAGCATCTTCGAGATGATCTTTTGCCCGACTTTATGCTTTCTTTACAGCTTTTTGAGCCTCTATGTACCAAATCCAGGAAGCAGCTGAATCAGACTTTAGAGCTCGGTTCAGGAGCACCTTTATCGTTCTCCTTTGTTTTGCCAAATCAGAGTTGCACCATGTTGTTTTACCCTTCTTTGGCATCATGAATGGGCAGCTCTCTTCATAAGCTTCTCTCATGCTGGTAGTGATCATCTGGGTTGTTTTCTCAATTCGAGCAATGGATTTAATGCGCCTCCTAAGGATTGTAACTTAGCCGCTCGCTTTTCACGTCTGTTTTACGCGGATTCCGAAATGTAGTAGGTGGATCCATGCCCATTACGAAATCACTCTCCGATAAGAGCCGCAATATCAAGAGATATCACCCTTATTTCGATTCCTGACCATGTTGAAGAAAGTATGCTCATTGCCCACATTGAGGATCTGCAATGCAGGTACTACTAGATACTCCAATAGTTTCGATCCTCTCGCGTTGATGTTGGAACTTCCCCAGCATATGTGGTGGGTCTTAAGATGACATTCTGCTAATATTCCCATGCCTTTCCTTTTGGCATATTGGTTAGCTCTGATGAATGGTCCGCTGGGAACTTCGTCTACATCATAAGGGAAATAAGCTGAACCTATTGGATCTCCTTATCTCCCTGTTAACTTTTTATGGGCAACTTTATCGTTGTAGTGTCGCTATCACATGGGTCGTTAACCAAGATAGCTTGGAGGTCTTTTGAGACCACCATGCAAGTCATAGTAGATCAAAGTGGCCCCTTTCGCGTCAAAATATTAAGGGGGAAACCCCATTAGATGGTTTTCCGAAACTGACATTAGTTTTGGCATAAATTACAAAGTGTGTAATTAAGGAATCAAAATGTATTCACTTGAAGTGAGACACGACTCATTTTCGGAAACTAGCCAACCCAACCAAAAATCCGAAAAAAAGTTTAGGCCTCAAAATATGTTCCATTCCGATATCTGCTCAAATAAACTTACTAATAGTATAGTACCAACTTTTAGAAATTCGCTGGAAAACCTCCCGTGGATTCATCCTAGGAGTACTAAATTTTGCAAAGGACCATCTCGTGCATACAATTGCCAAGTTTTATGGAAATCCGACTATTAGTGTCAAAGTTATAGCAGTTCAAACTTTCGTGTGAATTTACGCATCCTAAGCCACAAAAATAAGATGCTGACGTCATAACTAACGAGAATAATTGACATTTGAATGAAATATTAAAATTCCATTCATGAAGAATCTACTTCTCCCCAGCGTTTTTTGTATTTGTTGTAGATTAAATTATTCGTATTTGCTAATAATATTAAACTCAGAATGTGAAGCATATTAGGTTGACTATTATCAATACAGGGCTTTCCATCAAATGGTCTATTTAAATCATTTTCTAAAAAATACAGAGCAATGGAGTTTTTAGCTATATGACACGGAGCCGTCATGCATTCGTCGCTCCTCACATCTTCTTCTTTTTCTTCAGACTTTATCCCGTTCACAAGCGGAGTCGGTTCGTCGTGATCGGTTTCGCCATTTTATTTTATCAAATGCCTAATCCGGATGTAATCGCGAGGCTTTTAAATCCCCATCCAGCGTATCAAGCCACCGTTGTTTCGGCACCCCTTTTGCTCGCTTACCATTGACTTCGATGTTCAGAACAATCTTAGCAAGTGAATTATCGTCAACGTGAATTACATGACCATACCATTGAAGACGCCTTCCTCAGAGTTTCCCCACGGTCGGTGCAACCCCATATCGATCGCGGATATCTTCATTTCAGATGTAATCAAAACTGTCACGCCATCCGTCCAACGCAACATCTTCGTCTCCATTACCTCAAGACGCCATTCATTATCTTTTATAGTCGGCCAACACTCAGGACCATAGAGAGCGGCAGACGGACGACTTTGCCGTAAATTTTAGATTTGAGACATTCGCTGATACGTCGATCACATAGAACACCAGTTGTGAAATGCCACTTCACCCAGGTTGCCTTCATGCCTGAAGAAATTTCATTACGCAGTTCTCCATTGGCTTATAGAACTGACCCGAGATATTTAATTTCTGGGCAGGTTACTGAAGCTGACAGCACTAAGCAATTTAAATATCTCCAGTCAATGCTGTCAACCAATGGAGAATAATCTAACGTCTAGTGTGTCTAGAATGTCTCTCCATCTCACAGAGCACAGAGCAAATCGTTGCGAGGAGCACCACCGGTCGATCTCGGCGGCTGAATGCCTCAGGTTGATGAACCCCACCCACAACTTGCATGACAATACGCCCTGTGGATCGCCCTGGTCTAAAATCATACTGTCGTGAGGATAAATCTCCAGCAGAACATATCGTTTCAGCTTCTTATGACCTTTTGAAAAATTTCCTGGCCGTGGCAGCATACAATGTGGACTGCTCGAGATCGCCTTTCCTTTGTTGATCAACGGAAGTTTCGGCACATTTCAGCGGGAAGAAAAATGCCCCCTTTTGGACAAGCGTTGAATGCGCCCAACAGTAGTTTTGCCCGATGTTAGAGCACTAGTTGGCATATTTATGCCGAGATACCATCTGTGACATTGAAGTTTCCAACTTTTTACTAGAGAAAAGTGGACTCGGCGCCTTCACGCTGCTGTTATCAACCCGCGCGGATGTGCATGTAATTTATCGGGTCACCACTCCATCTCCACGGGTCTCCATTATCCTCGTCGACCAGGTCCTCTCACTAAGGAGAGATTTTTTCAAAGTTTGGATATCTATCAGTAATGTCTCGACGAAAGAGACGACTGTCTGTTCTGTTCTTTTTTCAACAGGAGACGTCGAAAAGTCATGACACCATGTAGCAAAAATGGTACGATTTTACTGCATACCGCAGCCTGAAATATTATCACAGAACTGTCACTTCCAAATTTCTTACAAATAAACCAGAATAATGAACAACAGTGATCGGACGAATACCATTGTGTCTCAAAATCAATCTAAAATTAACGTTGTCAATACAAGAAGTTTACAACTATAGTCACCTTTTTTTGTACCCTTCGGAAACAGTCATCCTATCTGCGTGTGTCATAAAATCGATGAAAGTAGCATAAATTTATTGAAAACATTGTATATAATTCTCAGACTCAAATGACAGAAAGAGAGAAGCCCTATTTAAATATCACGTGAAAACGACCCTATATTGCAAAAATTTGTTTTCATTACTCTGTGATATGGACATATCGTTACACTTATCAAGAGGAAAAGATGAGGGATTACCTCAATTATTTTATGTTCAACCCCACTGACACCGTCATTCAACTGAACACGGTGCTCCAAACCACATTCAATTTCACATAGTGCAGAATTATTATCATTTTTCCAATCTCGTTTGCACTCACCGCTATATCGTCGAGGGTAGTACACGTCCGTATCACAATCAACCCTTTTCTCGCCACCTTCACCGACCTAAACTCATCTCAACTCACCTCAAAGAACACATAACTTTTCTGTCATATCCTTAATGCCCCCGAAACGTATTCTAATATATCGCAGTGGTACACAGTTTAACCTCGTTTAAGAGCCAGCTATTCATTCTTTTTTGATGCATCCCCTCCCTAGGTACGTTCTGGTATTAACCTGAAGAGTTACTGTGAACGATATCATCATCTACCTACCCCGACAAACAAACGTACGGTTAATGCATGAGGGGCTCTTGCAGCCTGAAGTCTTTTGCTCGCCAGCGCCGCAGAATTAATCTTGGAATGGAGAATATAGGACACACATTAGGGCCGGGGATCATTGTGCTTTAATCCACTTTATTTATGGCTTTACATTATGTCGGTGCGCTTAGCCTTAAGCCCATTCGGGAAAACCGAAGCTAAATCCTCTTCTTCATCATCATCACCGTCTTCTTCGTGCTGGGACATTCCATACAAACAACGGGTTAGCTGGAATTCGAGGTACTTGCGGATGCTCACACTCGAGTTGAAGATGAAAAATTACACAGGGATTTCTCGCGATGTCCTAAAAAAACTCGACTTGCTTTGCTTCCGTTGTTTACAATGTTTCTAATTTTAATTAATGAAGTCATATTTTTATTAACCGTGCCTTTTATGGAAGTAGGTCAACTTACGGAAACGGTGGTTTAGTGCTTAATAGAATGAGCAAATGCCCAATTGACAGGTTGCATCCTGGATATTATACACGTAGAATGTGTACTTCAGAAAGTTTTTATATGGATTAGAAACCAAACATGTAAGACGCTAAGATTTGTTAAGTAAATCAGGGTCGAAAAGTCAAAAAATTTAAGAATCCTAAACAAACAGCTAAATTAAAATTTTGAATTCTGTTTGACTAAAAGTCGGAAAAAGGGTACCGGCTTTGGTTTAGAGGAATAGAATAGGCAGGTTTGAGATTAGACGTGAAATGAGTTGGATCTTATTAGTAGATAAGTAAATGGGTTGAAGAAGGGAAGAGGAGCTACAGTTAGAAATTTATTATGTGCTTAAAAATTAAATAGAGAGTGTAATCGGCATCCTTTGAAATATTGTAGCGCATCTCTTGCCAACACATCTTCACTGGTCAAGGTTTGCCAGTGGTGGCTCAAAATATGCTTCAAATTTATTTTCACACAACTTCCCATTCTAAATTCATAAGGTAGACAGTTTCTCGCACAGTGATTTCCATTGTCAGTCAAAGAAGTAAAATAAAATGCATAATCCTCCAGTTCGGTCCATTCCATTAAAGGTTCACGAAAAAGTACTTCTGCTTTCTTCAGGTCCCTCCGAAAGGTCTGCGCTCATCCTCTTCTGTTCTACACCATATCTTTCTAGGCGACCTAATCCGGGTCAATCTTGCAAAGGGTTTTCCAGTGAATAGTATAGCTAACAATGAAGCTGTCATCATATCTTAAAAGGTGCACTATCCACTGCTGTTTCTGCCGTAAAATCCACGTGCTTCGAAATGAACTAAAGGGTGCTGACTTGGTTAGTGCCAGAGGATCGAGACGGGAAACTAACCTACTTTTTGATGACCAAGTTTTGTGAAGTGTCCTTCGATGCATTTTAGGGCAGTTTTAGCTATAATCTTTGTGACCGCAGAATATTTAAACGTAGTTGATAAAGAAGGGGAAGAACTAAGTCGAGCGAAATGCTATACTTCCGGAAGGTTATCCCTAGAAATCAACTGTGTATTTAAGTGAGAATTACATTTGACAAATGCAGTTCAACAAAACCAAGGTTCTCAGTCTAACTCTCCCTATCTGTATTAATGGGTAGAGCATCCAAGGCGTCGATCAATTTGTATATCTAGGAAACGTGGTTTCTGTCGACTGAGGCACAGAACTGGCTGTTGTTCGACGCATTAACAGCGCTAGAGTCGCTTTCGCTGCCCAGTCTAAAATCTATAAATGTACTTATCTCAACACCAAGATCAAGTTGAGACTATTCTATTCTGTCGCTGGCCTGAAACTATCTGAAACGAAGAATTTAATCAGCGCACATGTTGGCCACTCGTACGCACCATGATTGGAATGCGCAAGTGGCATTGGATAGGCCACATATTAAGGAGAGACGACAATTGCATTGCTAGCTACGCTATGCAGTGGAATCCACTATCTCAAGATTGCCGAGAGGTGGGCCGCCACAAGGGCACTTGGCGCGGAACTGTACAGGAGGAGTGTGAGCCTCTCGGGAAGTCGTGGGGCTGCTGAGCATTTCAGGTTACGGCGAACGATGGCGCGTAATTGTGGTTGACGCGCTACACTCCACCAAGGAGTGAATGGCAACCATATATAAATGTAATTCTACTTATAACATTTAGTCACAAATGTGACTGCATTTAAGCGAATAAATCTTTCAAATATCCTCCTCCAGTCCCGATTCATTAATAATGCTATAGGATGGTGCTTCGCATTATCAGGGGCCGGTAGCGTATAGTGAAAGGTTGTTTAGTACTAAAAACTCAATGCAGTCTAGAAGAGACTCCTTAAAGGTGATATAATGATCGTGATGGATGAAGCATAGTATTGGTGGCGATATATCAAAGATAGTAATATTCTGCAATCTTTGTCGTTTTGCCTTTGACACATTTATGGAGGCTACCCTAAACTCAGTAGAGTTTCAACAAACTTCGAACATTGGATCAAAATGCACGCCTTAATTAGAGAAATTAATACCTCAAGTTGTATTAAAAACTTTTTTGGTAGAGGAAAAGAGCGTAGCCACATTAAGGTCTCACATATAAGGCCGATAAATACTATCTTCTAAAACGTCTCTTCAGACTGTGACAGCTGCAAACTTCTCTAAATCGGAGGATGTCTCCCATGATAAAGGGTTCGCCAATTCTTTGGAAAAACCTGAGTATCTTCGTTAAAAGTCCAAGCAAATCAGACAGCTACGTATGAGATATAGAGTCGTCATGTCCTCTTTGGGTGTGTATAGCCGAGATCACCACCCTGATTTTCTACAGATCATTGCTTTCGGAGCAATGCAAGGGGTTTGATGTCCCTCTTGTTAAGACCCTGGATTCTAGGAAGAAAAAAACCGGCAAGGGGAAATGCTAGAACTTTTTCAAACGACTAAATAGGTCCCTGCGACTTCACCCTTCACAGTAGAGTTCATAGCAGATGATCTGAAGGCCTCTAAATACCCTTTCCCAGACTTCCCAGACTTCCCAGACTACATCCGCTTTCATCAAAACGACAGATGTATTTTCTGCCGAAAAGGCCCACTTCAATCAGCTTCGATATTACCCTAAATCCAACACAAAAAGTCTAAATCATCAGGCAGTAAATTAAATTTCATCATCGTTTCTTCTCATAAGGAAGAAGGTGAAGCAGCATTGATCTTACCAACTCAGCTGTGGATAATATCCAGCGATGTTTCGCTCCACCAACAGGCGACAACATGTTTGCAAAATACTGCCAACTTTTGTCAGGTATACTCAAGGTTTGATATCTATTTTTGGTATTTGATGGCCGGCGTTGAAATAGCCATACCTCACCGACTTCCATTTTGACATTGTGCTTCCTGAGATTTGTAATCATCACCACTATCATTTTCTCCCCCACCCGGGTCATACTATAATACTTCTCCACGTTCCGTTGAGCTTCACATGTTTCGGATGTCTTTTACTTCGTCAACCACACTTTAGTCAGCTGCGAAGTCGGGAATGGTAGTCTCTTTTAGGTGACGGCGATGTGTTCTGTCCCCTCTGTATCAGATATCCCTCTCTGAAAGATAATTTCCAATCTGTCTCGGCAGATACCCAGACATATTTATTTAATCCGATATAGCTCACATTTGTAGCTAGTTTATGGGGTTCAATTGGAATTTTAAGACTAGTGTCAACCCGGGAGAGCACTTACCAGAGCGAACTACGCATTCTGACAAGTCTGCAGCAATGTTTGTTGGATGCAGGCTTTTATTGTGATCCAGTGAGCCATAGGATAGATTAGTTTTCGTGTGGTCCATATGGTCTCCTTCACGTTGGTATGCATTCTCCGACTCCTGTGCATCAACAAAACTTGATTGTAGTCATATCCATATAAAATTTCGTGACGTTTCCAAAGTCCTTAATGGGAAGGATTCCTTTGAGAATTTTACGTTTCCAAGAAACCATAGAGATAGATCAGACGCTTGATTTTCTGGACACACTTTATTTCTTGGAGCAGAGGTGAGACTTCAGCAAATATTCAACTAGAAATTTATAAGGAAAGAATTTCGCTAAGTGTTATTGTTAAAGGCGAAGCCAGCCTGAATCTTCATCACTCTGCAATTTAGTTGTCCTAATAGACATCGTAGGTTAAGGCATTATTCATTTGAGCAAAACGACAACCTTAAATTCTCTTGAACGACCGGGTTTTCAAGGGGGTTAAGGACAAAGAGGACAAAGACGGTAATTTACCTATTATTCGACGAGTCGAAACAAATAGATTGTTCACTCTCCACATCCACAAACACTGTCGACATTTGAAGCAATTCCACCTGCCAGCGCCACTGAAGGCGAGGAAGCAATAAAACAAATGAAATCGGGGAAAGCGAAACGGCATCGCATCTGAGCTTCCGAAACGAAGAGCTGAGTCCCAACATTGTGGCTCTGCGAGTTCTTCAATTGGATTATTGTGGAAGGCAAGAAAGCACCGTAGCTCCAATATGGAAAATAAAAGGTAGTTGGAAAAAATAAATTTGATTTGTAGAATGGCCGGAGACGACCAAGAGGGGGAGTCATATCCCACAAACCTAAAAAGTTCGCGAAATGGATTGTGAAGCTCCGCTCGCAAACATTGAAGCTCCATCGATGTGGTCCGTCGATACGTGCTTACATTCCGCTGGGGGGTCCTGCCTCATATGTATTGTGAGGCGCGGCCTTTGAGGTTTCCCTTATTGTTTCAATTTTACGGGGTTAAACAGAAGTAAGGGAAAAGGAGGTCCTCAAATTAAAAGGAAATTATTTCAAATTCATTTCCTTTTGTACTTCATAAAATGAAAAAAAAAAATCCAGAGCAAGAGAAAATATAAAAATAGAAACGTAAAATAAGAATAGATAAAAATAACAATAGGGAAATAAAAATAAGAAAAATAATACACTACACACACACAAAATATATAATCAAGAAAAAAATAAAACAAAGATTAAAATATTAAATATGAAATATGGGATATAGGTTCCCTTCCCTTGAGAGCTCTCCAGGGAAGTTTACATGAGTTATGAAATGGATCAAATCCCAACCGCAATTAATCAAAATCAAATACGATCCTACTAAAGCTACATGGATGACTAGTTTACAAATGAGTTTGCACTTATTGTAAAAAAATGCTCTTGCATTGTTCTGGCACTTTCTCAGGTAAATATTGCAAGCCCGCAAAGCTAATGTCTTTCAGGACCTTTTTCTCTCTATCTTTTTTCTTTCTATGATCCGCTTCGAGTGAATTATGTTCTTTTTAGGAAAGTCCGAAGCCCTTCACGCTTTCGAAATGGAACACATTCACAGCCAACAACAAAAGTATATCGTGATTGTAGCTGTTCCCCCAGGAATAGTGCTCGACTAACCAGCAAAATCCGGAAACGCAATCTGGGACTGACCAGCTATGAGCAATAAAATATAATTCCTGCTTACGGCAAATTAGATACGCTGCGTCAAAAGAGTGAAGTGAAGAATGCAGTCAGCGTTGAGTCGAGCGTGTTGGGGGATACAAGATAAATTAGTTTTAGTTCCGAACTCGTGAACTGAGATCGTCCAGATATCAAGATCTGAGAAGACACAACCCTCCTTTTCGCGTTAAACATGCACGATCACCTATCGATGTTCGCACGGTAAAATTTCAAAACAATTTCACTCATTCTCAACCACTGCTAGCATATTTTTCAATATTAATATTTCTTCGGTGCACTAACATCTATGTCTCTGCATACGTGAAGAAAATAGGCAAAACAAGACCCCGGGTGGACAAAAATGCATCTATCCGTCGGTCGCAGCCGCAGCAGTAACAACGCACATGAAAGCTTCAGATCAAAACTTCAAATAGAGGTCACCCGTTCAAAGCTCCCATGCTAACCAATTTCCTACAAATTTGATTCTCCTCGCAAGAAAGGAGTGTACCCATAGAAACTCTTGGTGAATCCATCAAAACTGAAAATGCCCTCCAATGACCAACAAACAAGAAAGAACAATTTCAAACCGAGGTTATTCGTCAAAATTTGACAACACCAACCAACACTTTCTGGAAATCTTCTATATTGAAAATTGTTTGCACCGTGTAGTCGCCGAGAATCGAAATTCAACTCGCAGTCCAGCCACTCCACTATCCATCGATCAGCTGATCTCGATCCCGCTAATTTCCATCTAAAATACGAGCAATTTTTATATAAATATATAAATTGGATTTAGAATTTAAAAGAGAAGTAACAGGTGGTAGGCTTTGAGCAAATAGAAATAAAATTATAAATTGCAAATATTATGTGGTTAATGCAAGTGAATATCGAGGTGGGAAAGTAAAAAGTATAGAAGTATATTGGGAAAGGTAAGGTGTGTTAAAGCGGAAAGAAAGGGAAAAATATTAACTATCTTAAATGCATCCCCCCTTTTAAGATTACCTCCGGAAAAGGCGAACGAAGTTCTGCACATGTAGAAAAAGAGTAGTCCAGCAGAGAGTTCAAATTACACTCCGACCCGGTTACTATCCCATACCATGAACATTTTTCAACGCATTTTAGATAACCTTATTCGCGACATTGTTAAAATAACCGTGAATCATGCCAGGCTCGTCAAGAATGAAATTGCTTCACGCATTAGCACAGCTTGGATGCAGTGGCGTTCCACAAATGGCGTTTTTTTATCGTTGTATTTCCAATCTAAAATTTATCGCAGTGTCATCCGTCCTGTCGCCCTCTATGCTTCTGAGTTTTGGGCGACTATAAAAGACAATGAACGGCGTCTAGTGTTAAAGACGTTGAAGATGTTGCCTTGGACAAGTGATGTAATGCGTTATGATCAGAACCGAAATGAGGATATACGCGATTGATATCGTATTGCACCGACCGTGGAGACGTCTTCGATTGTATGACCATGTAATTCTCGCTCGCACTTGGCATAAACATCAACGTCTATGGAAAACGAGAAAAAGGCCAGCCAAAGCAGCTTTGGTTTGATACCCTGGATGGGGATTTAAAAGCCTCTCGACTGCATCCAGATCAGACGTTTAACAGAGCAAAATGGCGCAAATGATCATGGGGAGCCAACCCCCTTTCTAAACAGACAAGGGCTAGAGAAAAAGAAGAGGATTTTCACTTAGAAGTGTCCTGTCCACCTGAAATTCTGTTCCAAAAATAAAGTTCTGATCCAAAAATGGTCCTGAAAGTGCTTGTATAAATGCTATCCTGAAAGCGAATCAGTGATGATTTGACACCAGATGGACGAGCAGGATTCTCGACTTTTTCTTTTATGCGATCCCCAAAAGTGGACAGCGTTCCCCACTCCAGTACAACCTTATGAAGAAACTGTGGAACAGATGAGGTTTGCATAGAATGAAATACTAGCTTTCAACATCTATTGACAAAATGCTGGAATCTTATTTCAATGAATGGAAGTACTTCACTTTGGCTGTTTTTATAGTATATTATCGCGATATGTCAGAAATTTCAAGGCGATTTATCTACAGGAAAAACCACAGAGCACAAATCCAATATCACATTGTTCTATTTTCCTGTTCTATTCCTTCTTGCTTCCGACGTAAACCTTTCCTTAGAAACCGTCTCACAACCGAACTTCGTAATACAATCACATCATTGTCGGAGCTAAATTCCTCTTCTTGAAAGAACCTCCACCAAGCACTTCTCATTATTCGTATTAATTGTATTGCATCTTACATAAATTCAGGTGCTTTCCTGGCTCCTGATAAAATATACTCGACCTAATTATAACACAAATGTGGCAAGGTTTGACTTCGGTTCTCATTTGTCTGCACAATACAAAAGTTCCAACGATAAAATTCAAAGTGCGAACTCATATGCATACTCACCTGCATGAGGAAAGAACAACAAACCTAAATCTTGGTTACACAATTCCATTAGATGTAACAAAGTCCAACTACATGAAAAGCGTAGGATAGCATACTTACAGTTAACATGTACATCAAATCGTTTGCTGCACGACGGCGGAACTCCATTCGATGCTATGCACAGGTATCCGCCCATATCCGTCCGATGTACCTGATTTAATATGAGCCTTTCACCTTCCACCGCTTTAACAGCAACTGGCACTGGAAAACCCCAAAAACACGTGACATTAGAATCACAGCCAGGTTACATGCATGACTTCTTGTTCTCTCGGTAAGCCCATGCAACCGCACTCTACAATCCTTTCCGAACACAATATGCTAACTTTGATTCCGCCAGAGACGGTATTCTGGTGCAACCTGCATACCGTTCACGTTCCATAATGTGTTGGGAAAGTATTGGAACAGGAAAACCAAATTTTCGGGACTTTTCTAAAGAGGGGACCGGATATGGGACGTTCGAAAATGTGATTTGCATGTAAATCTAGCATGGATGAAAAGATATATTCGTCCTTATAAGGAAGGAGCTGAGAGGAAGCAATTCCGGACATTTGTCTCTTTGCAAGAGGTACTCCGGTCCAGTATTAATAAGCAGCTTGGCCGAAAAATGTCACCCGAAACTGTAGCTCAATTCCACGCTTCACCTTGCAAATTCAGACACAAAATCTCTGGAATGCTCTTCTCAAATACCTGGCCCAGAAGAATAGAGTCCCCTACTAACCTCGCTTGTCTTTTGATTCACTCCTAAGAATAATATCCTTGCCGTCTTCTCGCCTCCATTGTACCGTCGGCGATGGCACTCCCGTTGCTCGGCAATAAAGTTGAATTGTTCCACCCTCGTTGTTTGCTCCTCGCGGCGGTGATTCACTGTAAACGTCCTCCTCGTCCAGGATATCAGGTGGCACGACGACGCTAAGGTAGCCCGACTAAAGTAGGTACATGAAAATAGAGGAACAAGTGGAAGATGAAGATGCTGGAATAGATGATATAATTTCAGGAAGTTGAAGGATTTTAGTCAATTAATTCACCCTAATATAGAATTGAGAGAGAGTTGGTACCGCACACTTGGTCTCGATACGAGCGGGTGCCAGGAAGGACTGAATAATTGGTGTCAGAAATGTCTGCAGCGCATGAAATTTACGATCTAATTATCTCCTTTGACATCCTGCTTCGTCTCGTTAAATCGGCATTCCTGATTTGTATCAAATTAAGCTGCATATAATTGTTCGTTACGCGGTTTATAATTAATTATTCATGACACTGTAGCATTGGGAGCATTGCGGATACATACCCGGTGGACGAGTAATTACTACCGGATGAGATACAGAGCTGATACCTCTATATGTATATGGAGATATGTTCAGGATGGAATGCTGCATAGCTCAGAGCCTGACATAGTGACTTATATTAAGTGTATATGACTAGAAATTGAATGATTTGCTGATACAGCAAATTTAATGCCAAGTGCCTTTCCTTCTCCAACCACCCCAGAAAAGGAAATCGATTCACTCTCAAACGGTAGATTCCGAGAAAGTATTCCTCCTTCGCGGGTCAACTGTAACTTCCTTGTGGCGCTTACCTGAAATTTCATAGGATCCGTATTCACTTGGCACATGTAGCTTCCGGAATCGTTCAGTTGAACATGAGATATGTGGAGTTTCCAGGTGTTGTGACCATTATGTGTCACTGATAATCTTGGATTTAGAGCCACCATGTGAGTATGTATGGCTAGTATCGCTTTCGTATCCGATTTAATCCAGGCAACCTGAAAATACAGACACATGCACTGTAAACATAATGTTATTTGCTTAATAATGAGATTGTTAGGACTCAGGAGATATCCTCGGCGAAAATTTAGGAGGATTCAAGCTAAGAGATTAGAGCTCACCAGTATCGGCAGATTGTGATGGTCCTAGAGCTCCAGGGGATAATGCTATTTGGTTATACGATACATAGGGGTACGAAGAACTTACACTTGGTGAGGAAGGATATAGACATAGTTTGGAGCTTTCAGAAGTATTGTGTTTGTCAATCGTTATCTCAACAAAAGACCATAGTATGCAAATCAAGGACAAGGCTGTCATTTAAGGGAGATTTAGCTTTTTGATCAGCTGGAAAGGATAATTGTAAATTAACTGCAGAAAGATTGATGCAGTTATTACTTTATCATTATCCCTGAGTTTTGGGGTAGAAGAATTCTATGATCCCAAAGATAACAAATAACTCATGGAATTTTATGATTATTTGTCCTTTTGGTGACGGTTGAAGTAAACCCTGTCATAATTGAACATTATATAATTAGGTGTTGTCCGAAATAACCGAATGCACATTAAGCTAAATTAACAAAGTATTTCAGCTACTTCACGTTACATTTAGATTTACTTTACACAGGTTTCCTTACAAGCAATTGAAGTTCGAAATTTATTCAAATACGCATTACAGAAGTGGAAGGAATCATTCAATTAATAATAAAAGCATATTTCTTCTTCGATGATACTATGGTCCAAATTGAGCCTTTTTCTTTTTAAGACACAACTGTATCTGCGAAATAATTGAAGTGATTCCTAATCTAGACCAAAAAAACCTCGATTAGTGTAGTCGCCCGATATAGCTAGTCTGTTGCTGTTTTAGGAATTTGACTCCTTGATCTAAATCATCATAAATCTTCTTTCTTTATGGCCCCGAAAAACACACGGAGGATCGCTGCTGAACCAACACCAACAGCTCTAATACCAAACCATATCTCCACTTCCACGTGGTGACCGGGAGCTCTTTCTTAACGAATAGCTACAGACTAAGTAGAATGGAGGCGAGTCTCCTGCGCCTAAAAACGGCACAAATTGTACCAACTTTTTCTACAGGTTAGAGGTTGGGTAGGGCTGATAACCCTACATGGAAAACAACTTGATACATGGAAAACAACTTGATACAAAACCACAACAGGAGAATCGGACTGGACTGAGGCTGTAGAACGAACCCTCGAAGCCTGTCCCAGATATGATATCAAAATCATACTTGGGGATTTTAACAGCCAAGTAGGGAAGGAGCCCGTATTCAGGCGATACGTTGGCTCCCATAGCTTACACGAAAAACCAAATGATAACGCACTGCGGATTATTCAATTAGCAGGGTCACACGAAATGGTTGTTGGAAGTATCTGGTTTACGCGGAAAGCGGTCCACAAACATACGTGGGCCTCTCCAGACGGGGCCACCTTCAACCAAATTGACCACGTATTGTTCGAATGCCGCCACCTCTCGGCCTTGATGAATTTCAGAATATATAGGAGGCCCAATATAGACTCGGATCATTATCCCGTTGGCATGGTGCTCCGAGCTCGAACAACAACACCACCCAGAATCCCCTCTGACAACCAAGTGACAGTTAACGCTGAAGCCATCGACAACACAGCCCTCCGCAACACCTATAAGAGGGAATTGGATGCCGCAATAATCGCAGTCAACAGAGGACCTGGAGATGAAGCATCCAAAAATGATCTTCACAATCACCTGAAGAACGTCATCATGGATACGGCCACAAACGTGCTTGGCCCCAGCCGCAAAAGGAGTCGGAACGGCTGGTTTGACGATGAATATAAGCTAGCAATGGAACAGAAGACTGCCGCATACCGAGTAATGTTGCATTCTCAAAGAATGCGGGCACGCGCAGAGACTTATCACGAACTCCGTCGAGCGGAGAAGCGACTTCGCGGACGGAAAAAGGAAGCTTGAAGAACCAACAAGTATGTGAACTAGAAAAGTACAGGGAGCAACGTTCTACCAACAAGTCAGCAGGATGAAGCTTTATACACCCCGATGCTTTTCCTGCCGAGACAAAGAAGGAAATCTGATTTCCGACAGAATGGGCATATTGGAGCGATGGGTTGAGTATTTTGATGAACTACTGAACAACCAGAACATCGGCGAGTTGGAGGTCCCGCCAACTGAAGGCGACGGACAAATACTGCTACCACCAATACTGTAAAGAAGAAACAGTTCATCGGCTTCAAAATCATAAGTCGCCAGAAGCGGATGGAATTACAGCCGAATTGGTTAAATATGGAAGCGACCAATTACACCAAGTGGTTCGTCAACTTGTGCTCAAGGTGTGACACAGCGAATCAATGTATAACGACTGGCAACGAGGTATTATCTGTCTCATACATAAAAAGGGAGATATCACACAGTGCAGCAATTATAGAGGTATCACGTTGCTGAGTACCATCTATAATATATTCTCCGCTATCTTGCTAGGCCGGATAGCCCCATACGCCCAGAACATCATTGGCCCATACCAAAGAGGTTTCACTCCAGGCAAATCAGCAACAGATCTGATTTTCTCACTGCGGCGAGCGATGGAAAAACTGTTGGAATACAGACATCAGCTGCACCACTTATTCATCGACTTTAAAGCCCCCTATGATGGCATAGGCAGGATAAAACTGTACACGGCCATGAGAGAATTCGGTATACTGGCCAGGTCAGATAAAAGCAGTAGGATCACTTTGAAGACCATTCGACATCAACAATAGTCTACGACAAGGGGATGCACCATCATGCGTCCTCTTTAACCTGGCCCTCGAGAAAGTGATCCGTGATGCTGAGGTAAATACAAAAGGAACGATACTGTTTAAGGCCACCCAACTAGTGGCCTATGCTGATGATATCGACGTCATGGGAAGAACCACCGGAGACATACAAACTGCCTTCATCCAGATCGACCAGGCGGTTATCGGCGCGAGATCTTGGGCTGCACACCAATGAAGGCAAGACAAAGTATATGGTGGCAACGTTTGCACAAAAAACCAACCAACCAACAACATCAAACCGCACTGGTCAAACAGGAAGAATGAAAATGGGAGACTAAACTTCGAGACCGTTGATAATTTCTCCTATCTAGGGTCAAAATTCACAACCGATAACAGCTACGATGATAAAATCCGCGCACGGTTGTTGGGAGCCAACAGAACCTATTTCAGGTTACAAAAACTGTTCCGCTCGAAACATCTCACCATAGGGTCAAAGCTCTTACTGTACAAGACTATGATCTTGCCAGTCCTCATATATTCCTCGGAAACTTGGGTTCTTAGCAAGAAAAATTGCGAACTCTTGGCCGCGTTCGAGAGAAGAATCCTACGAAGAATTTTTGGCCCCCCACATGAGGATGGACGATTCCGTAGCCTACACAATGACGAAATCTATGAGCGATATCATGACCGTCCGGTTGTGGATAAAATCCGGCTCAATAGGTTACGGTGGGCGGGTCACTTAATCCGTATGGATGAGGATGATCCCACCCGCAAAGTCTATAAGGGCAATATCTATGGTAGAAAAAGAAGACCAGGCTGACCCTGCCTAAGATGAAGCGATGGGGTAGGCCAGGACGCCAGAGCTTTTAGGGATATCGAATTGGTAGACTTCGGCGCAAAACCGGGATGTCAGGAATCCCTTATTATGGCAGGCCTAAACCAGATATCGGTTGTAACACCCTTGATTATGATGATTTTTTTATGATAATGAAGTCAATTTTGTTAAAAGTGCGTCCGCCAGATAATATGTGCATACATGTTCCTCCAGCTTGTCTGTAGTAAATTATTGTATTCCAATGTCAGCGCTGAAGTCCCCCATTAATATTTGGATGCCATTGGAAAGAAGCCCGTCGAAAATTCTGTTCGATCAGGAGCAGAATTCGTCCGGAAGGGGCACATTAACTTTAAAATGAAAGACTAAGCTGTCAAGTGAATATGACTTGACAAAGTATGGAACCAAAAGCGAGCAACTCACTGTTATTTTTTGGACGACTGACCCCTAATTTAAGGAAGGAAAATACCCATTTTCGTAAAAAGCAACTGAAACTAATCAAACATTGCATGAAATTAAATGTAGATGGATCAGTACTTGGTGAAAATGTTCCTTCTTATAGAAAAAATATGGTTTTTTGCAATATGACCCATCAAAAAATGTTGATGAGATTGTTCGAATTATCAGACCTCTGGTTCTGAATAAGTTGCAGAAACCAAACTTCTTCGTTACGTCAAATAATTTTTGTAGTGTGAGGAGATAGAAACTATTCATTTGGATATAGGAGGTGTGACAATGGACTTCCGGAAACTTATGAATTAAACACATGCAAAGAAATTTACGAACATAAATATGATAATTCCCTAAATATAACCCGCCCAGTACGGCGATTATAGTTTTGTTGACCTTTGGTACACCACCATAATATGATAAGTTCTGTTAAGGTGCAACTCCAACCTGTGAAGTACCGGTAGCAACTCTAGGATGCCAACATTGAACATAGAGGAACATATTCACAATGAATGTTACCGCGGAATACCGGAAGCTAAACACTTCGATATATATATTTCCACCCTCTAACTCCGCCTTTCATATGAGTCCACTTTAGATACTGATGGCATCAAATACATCTTAGAGTGTGATAAATTCACGTGAAATATAAACTTTGATCTTTTATAACTTTGATGATAATGCGTGGATTTTTTTTTTAAACTTCAAAATTGGGTATTATATTAACCAATATCCTACAGACCTGTCTGTCTACTGAATACAGTAGGCAGGGTCCGGGAGTGATTCCAGTGGATGTTTTAGCTGATGAAGTAAGCCGCTTGTACGAGAGGCAGGAAGCGAGCCTTAGCAAGCAGACCGAGGGAATGACGTCATTGGCGGTTGCGTGACACACAGCATGAGAACAGGCGAGGAATGTTCAGTGGAAATACAGACCAATCCCGAACATATGGATATGGACTGCACGAAACCATGGCGCGAGGAGTTACGACTTGACTCAATTCTTAAGCGGACATGGTGGGTACAAAAAGAAACTCTATAGGCTTGAATTGGATGAATCACCGGATTGCGTTTCATGTGAAATTGCAGAAGAAGATGCACAACACATTTTCTTCTTCTTCAAGATTCGAATGAACAAGGAGAAAGCTCGACATTTTTCGACCCAAACATGGTTCGTTATTGCGCCGGTGTGTCAAACCGTCGAGCATCGAAAAGTTCACCGTCGACAGGGCCCGCTTTGAGCGGCGTCAAAAAGACAAAATACCTGCATCACCAGCACACCAGCATCGAGAATGAAAGAAATAACAGCACAAAAAAGCACATAACAACATAACAAAGACAGCAGAATACAATTTCGAAAGCGTTGATAAGTTCTCCTTCCTAGGGTGGATTTTGTCAGCCAACGTCTTACCATAGCACCAACGTACAAGGCAATGATAAGTAGGAGACTTTCACCAAAAGAAATTGTGAACTCTTAGCCGCGTTCGAATGAAGAATATTTCGAAGAATTTTTAGCCCCCTACAGAAGAATGGGTCGATTCCGTAGTCTCGTAGCCGCGACACCGCGACCCTTTAGTTGTGGATAAAATCCGGCTCAAAATGATGCGGCGTATGGTCACGTAATCCATATAGTTGAGGATGATTCAGCCCAGAAAATTTATAAGAGAAATATTTAATGGTAGAAAAAGAAGACCTAGCGATGACGCCAAACAACGTTTCAGGGTATCAAATCGGCTGACCTCGACGGAATGACTGGAGCTCCTTGTTAAGGCAGGCCTAGAGCGGATACCGCTTGTTGCGTCATTGTTGATGAAGATGATATGTCACTCCACTAATAGTGAAAGGTTAGCGATAATAATTAAAGAAAGAAAATAGTTAAAAAGATCCTCCCCTTCCTTTGCATCACAATGTAGGATTTCATCTGAAGCTGACAATTAAGGCTTGAAGATGCAAAGCGTAACGGATAATTTAATATCACCTAAATTTTTACAATAAGTGGGGAAGCGAAAAAAAAAAAACCGCAAAAAACTTTAATAATTTTAGCTTATAGAAAGTGAATATCGAGAAATCCTCCCAAGAACACTTGGGCGATTGCAATGGAAGAAAACAAAAAGTCGAAAAGATGCTCTTTTCCTCCCATCACATCCACCTGCATGTAAAATTCCTTTTGAGATACGTTTTACTATACATCAATAATATCATAAAATTTTTCTCTTAGAAGTCGACTACAATCGTCAATACGATACGAGCTGTGGCGCTGTTCGAGGTCTCAGGAAGCTGAAGTAGGGGCTTCAGCCCCAAAGTTACACTTACTCCTATCTATGGCAGCCCGCGAGTACGAACTCCACGAAGAAGACAGAAGCTAAAACCGAGGAGATACTAGGCAAGGATGAAGAGGCGGGCGCAGATCAAAAATGTTGTCTGGCGAAGGAGTTTTCAAGAGGAATCACTCAGCGAGGTCCTGCAAAGTGAGGTGGGGAACGGCAACTTCACTGCTTTACAATGCCCATGTTCTGGAAAGAAACCTAGAAAAGATCGGTAAAACTAAGAAAAGAACTTTATACAAAGACCAAATAGTTTCCCAGTCGACTGTCTTAGCAAAGTTGACGAGGAAAGGCTTATCCGCAGCTTTCAACTGTCCTTCTGAAAACGTCAGGAAAGGACAGAAAAAGGGGTTGAAAGAACTGGAAGAATCCCTGCGCTCTGCTACCTTCTACAGACTTACATAGTCACAACCGTACTTTCCGCTAATTGCAACATAGGCAGGTAAACCAATGGACGGCAAGACCTTTGCAGCAGTCTTCGGCAATTTTCGCCAGAAGACCAGCCCGATGATAGTGCAGAATAAGTATCCTTCATAAGAAAAATATAGAGTGAATTCAGTAGAAGGAAAACCGTCAAGAGTACATTCTGTAAGATAGTAGAGGAGCCTCTGTGAGAGGAGGCTCTCGTTTCCAGCCTAGAATTTGTGTAACCACTGAAGATCCTGGACTATCTTATAGAAAAGACCGAAGTGGAAAAAGGCATCAAGAGTAAATGTCTATAAGCTACCAATACCCGGATAAGAATTACCAAGGGCAATTTCTCTTGTAGTTTTGAACCCCAAATCTACGCCAACCTTCTGTGGAGGGGTGGCAAGTTTAAACGATTATTTTGAGGGTACATTGGCTGCAACTGGCTGGAACTTACGCTGACCTAAATTCAGTTACGAACCTAATAATGGCGGGCTTTTTATTAATTTTATGCCTCAAGGGCCCTACCTCAGCGCGGAAAGAGTGCTATACGCCCCTTCGTTTGACACAAACACAAACCGTTCAAACAAACGAGAGAAAACATACACCAAAATGACAGACTACCGATCAGCTAAATGGAGACCCCCTAGCGCGATAAATAAAAGGAAAGGTAGACTTTGTTATAGGCTGCTCACCTGAAGAACCGGAACTCTGCCCAAACCCTGTTCACTTGATGCCGAATGAAAGGACTGCCTTATACATTACATTGTAATTCCTGTGCGTCTCGGGCATGTCAACAGATTGAAAAGCTGCGGGCATAGCCTACTTTTTACCATGAAAAAGCCGGAAGAGGTTGTCCTATATTTAAAAATTAAGAAGCAGAGACAAAAAAACTACTGTTCCACAAACAGCCGGGTATATTGCATTCAGCGCTTGCATAAAGCGAGGAATTTTTCCATACCGCTTGGAGATGGCTTGGCTCGCGCTAACCAGCAAAGGCAAAAAAAACTTAAGCTGGCGACTATACTGTATGTTTCATAGAGATACTGGAAAAGCAGATACACACCCCCGTGAAGTTATTCGCTAGGTATTTCGATTTAAAGTAGGGAAATAAACAGTAGCTACTATTATGGGTGCCGTGGTTGACGTTCATGCTGTTCGATCTTAACGGGTAGTGCTCATCGTAAGGGCTAATGCTAGAAATGACTCCAATCTCTGGACCGCTTACTAGAATAGACTGCTAAGACTCCACATACCAGAAGAGTCACAGTGGACGCGCGCAAAGCAAGCTTGAAATGCGTGTATAGATATGACTTATAAGTCGATGGATAACTACCCATAATTGCCTCGTGAAAATCCAAATGTTCATCTTGAATAAAAACGGAATCCCGGCCTGCGTCCTATAGTAATAAGCCGCACAGTTATAGGACTAAAGCTAGCGACTAAGTATCTTGAAGGGATACTCCATTCGAAGAAGCACGAAGCAAATCGAACAGCCGCTTAAGATGGCTAATGGTGTACATTGGAGGCCTAACCCATAGCTGGAAATCGCAGAGCTCCGGAAGGAATGTCACAGGCTCCGCCGCTTAACACAACGTCTAGGCGACCGGGAGGAGGCATGTACCATAATGATGGAGTACAAATCAGCCAAAAGGAGACTTCGCAGCGCAATAAACAAGAGCAAAGCTCGCTGCTGGCAAGATCTGATCGACGAGGTGGGGACTCGGTTACAAACTTGTAACCCGAAAAATCGGGGCTCTGCGGAAACCCTGTTCACTTAAGGCCGAGCAGATGGACCGCATTGTGAGGGCACTCTTCCCTGCTCACCCCGTATGGGATGGTGACGTCGGCGCGGAGAGCGCAGAGGAATGTCCACTTTTCTCCGTAAAAGAGTTGGAACAGGCAGTCCTCTCTATGGAAAACAAGAAGGCGCCAGGACCCGATGGTATTCCAGCAGAGGTGTACAAACTGGTATTCCAACACCGGCCAGACCTACTGCTCGGCGCATTCAACGCTTGCCTGAAAGAGGGCATTTTCCCTGCTCGTTGGAAAGTTGCGAGGCTTGCGCTGATCCCTAAGGGGAAAGGCGATCCCGAACTACCGTCTTCATACCGCCCACTATGTATGCTTGATACTGCTGGGAAAGTGCTCGAAAAGCTCATCAGAAGTAGACTCGCTGAAGCGATACGCGCTGCCTGATATTTATATCCCCTTCAGTTTGTTTTTAGGGCATACAGATCGACAATTGATGCTGTCATGCAGGTCGTGGACGCCGTTCGACGAGCAGAGGCGCATAGCCGCCGAACTCGACGGGTGGTGCTCCTCGTAACGCTTGACGTCAGAAACGCCTTCAAGTCCGTAAGATGGAAAGATATTCTAGGCACACTGACAATACCTTCAACGTGCCGAACTATCTCTTACGGATTTTGAGGGACTATCTGAGGAACCGCTCCCTGCTCTATGAAACACTAGAGGGTCAAAGGTGGATGGAGGTCACATCGGGGGTAGCACAGGGATCCATCCTAGGGTCGGACCTCTAGAACGCTACCTATGACAGTCTGCTTAAACTCGACATGCCAGAAGAGTCGCGCCTGGTCGGCTACGCAGTTGATGTCGCAGCGCTTGTTACTGGACGCACTGTCGAACAGCCGCAAAGCAGACTCGGCATATTGATGCGACGGATAAGCGGATGGATGACTACTCATGGTTTCAACCTTGCACTGGAAAAAACCGAAGTAGTCATCCTGACTAAGAAGAGAATTCCGACCTTGCGTCCCATATCGTTCGGCGAGTCGATAATCGAGTCAAAATCGGCGGTAAAGTACCTCGGGTTGACTCTTGACTCAAAGATGAACTTTCTGAGCAAATCCAAGCAGCAGCGAACAAGGCTGCGGCTGGAGTTTCGGCATTAAGTAGGCTAATGGCAAACATTGGGGGTCCTACGTCTAGTAGGGGACGTCTCCTGATGAGCTCAACGCAGTCTGCCCTGCTCTACGGTGCAGAGGTATGGGCTGGCGCTCTTAACAAGGAGGTATATCGTAGACGCCTCGCGCAAGTACAGAGACGGGGAGCTTTACGGGTGGCGTCTGCGTACCGCACACTCTCTGAACCGGCCGTGATGGTGATCGCGGGAGTTATCCCCGTTTCCCTTCTTGCTAGGGAGCGTCAGGCCATATACAAGCGCAAGGGAGATGAGCCAAGGGAGGTGGTTGCTCGCGAAGAGCGGCAACACACTCTAGACGAGTGGCAGCTCTCTTGGCAAAATGAAACTAAAGGCAGATGGACTGTGCGGTTCATCGACAACTTAGGTGCGTGGCTGAATCGGAAGCATGGTGAGACTGACTATTTCCTTACCCAATTTTTAAGTGGGCATGGAAATTTTCAGTCTTACCTGCACAAGATTGGAAAGGCGCGTTCTCCGGATTGTGTGTTTTGCAATGGAGGTGTGGACGATGCCCACCACACTTTTTTTTCTTGTGGAAGGTGGGATGGGGTTCGTCAACAGCTCTATTTAAACACAGGGGATCTCTCTCCAGACAACATTGTGGAAGAGATGCTGAGGACTGCTGATAGCTGGAACCGTATTGCCCATTACGTTCGGGCCCTTCTCGTTGCTAAGGAGATAGAACTCGACCGGTGGAGGAGCCGGATAACAGGGGGTTCCTTGAACTGACAGTTCCCTTCCTCCTCTCCCCTCCCGTTGGTGAAAGGAATTCCCTGATTTGAAGGCTCCGCAAGGCGGGAGAGTTCGGGGGCTGGCCCGAAGTAATGTGACAAACGGTTCCAGGCTAGCTCTCTGACGATGGGGAGGTGTTTAGTTGGTAGTCCGACGACGTACCGAATCGGCAGTCCAACACTGTGTGCGTAAATGCATTCACCTACCCTACCCCAAAAAAAAAAAAAAACCCATAGCTGGAGATGGTTTCTCCGTCCCTTCCGTTCTACTCTACGGTGCGGACTGACGCTCTTAGCACTTTGTGCCTGGGACTTGCCTAGCGTATTTTATCAAAGTTCATGATGAACACAACGCTGATCCTTGGTAAGGAACACAGATGGCCCTGTGTTGCAGATTACTTTTGGGTTCTTCTTGTTGCGAAGGATATTGAACCAAACTGGTGGAGGAACTGGCTGGAAGTTACAAATTTCCTTGCTGCTCGCACCTCCCGTTTGTGAAGGGAATTCTGGAAGGCTAGCATGGAGTAATAGGTAAGTTGGTTCTAGGCTACTTTCCAGATGACTTTGCTGAAATCCATGTGGAGAGGAATGTGGTAGTGTAACTTATATATTTTCTGTGTATTTATCCAGTTCCAATGAACATTGGCCTTTTAGTTGACCATAGGTGATATGTTTAATTGAATCTGCACTGAAGGGGTCTTCAGTAAGCCAAGCTCTTTTAGTATTTTTATTATTATTTCGGAGAAAGGTTTCGAATCCCAGCCCATGCATAATAATGTTCATATAAAGACATTTTTGAATTTGTTTCGGGTCACGGTTTGATTCTTAGACATCTAAATTTAAACGATTCTATATCTGCAGTTAATGTTTCCTTGAAAAGTGAATACAAATATTCGCATCTCTCACTTCCATGATAAGAAGAATCTAAAATCGGATCCTTGCCTGCAGAAATATATTCAGGACTTGGAACAAAATAATAACAAAAATGATGAATATCAACAATGCCCTGGGCTATTTATTCTATACGTGTCAATCCCAACATGGGAAACCTATTAGGTAGATTTGTATGCCATTACCAAAAGCGGGATATGAGGAAATATCGATGGGATTTTATTATCCTTCGTCGTATATGTTTGAATATTTTCATATTTTGTACTCATGTATGCCACCATATTCATATGAACACTCGTGCGCGTATATGCATATCGATGGGTGATTTATGAGCATAAATATAGTACATACTTCCAATCCCTCAACTTTTAGGATGTGAAATTGTTGTGCTACACAGTAAAACGTGCTGTTCTCGCTTTTGAGTCAATTTGTCAGCGGATTTTTGATAGGGATCCAACTAGATGACTTTATTTTTTCGGCTCTGATTCCGAACAAAAAAATATTCCAAGTAGGGGTTAACAAATTTTGCTCCGGTTTTAAGTGTTGAAGATGTCACCACCAAATATTCAAAGCGCAAAACTAGAAAATCCTGGATAGCTCACTGAAGGAGCAAAGTTTAACTCAGAATGTGGTTAACTTATGGCAATCAATTAACATCAGATCTAACCATATGAAAAGCAGGGCTGAGCCGTCTTACCTTACCCCGTGTATTCGCCAGACATAACCTCTTCACAAGTACAGGTAAAAATTTTAGTTGATGAATCTGTCGATCCAAAAAGATGAAGATTTTTGTATCTTGCATCTTTTTTAACACCAATAACGTTACCAACTAACTTATTGTAAGGTTAAACGTATGAAACTTAACCTAATAATATTCCATCATATTTTACATTGTAAATGAATGAGCACCTAGCATTGTTGATAGATTCTAAAATAGGGATGAAAATGGACGGAGGATGAGGATAAAGATGGGAAAAGGTTTAGGGAGAAAACCTTGTCCTTTGCTTAGATGGAGAAACATAGCGGATGTGAGAGTCGTGCCCTGTGTAGAGGACCACTCCACCTTCCTTGTCGGAAAGGCGGTTATTACATTTATAAGGAAGAAGGATTTGTGTGAATTGGTCCGAGCGAGGTAGGTTTCCCTCGCTGACCTCAATCCCCAGGCACTTGATGACTAACGGCTTAGGACGTAACATACAACCCTCAAGGCATTTAACTGCGTATTCTGCCAGGCAGGCATCACGTGGTGGAAGTTCGTAGAGGAACTGATTCGATGTGTACTTGGTAATATCATCATTTTAACTACGGATGTGAATTGGCGGAGGATACGCCTTTACGAGAGCGTAGCCGCTCCATCTGATAAGAAAAGGTGTCGGTCCGCCCAGCGACACCGAAAGCGATTGGATAAATTGCTCTTGAGTTTTGGTTGGGTGCGTTTATTAAACCGGAATATCGGGTACAGCAATTTGATGGCTCGGTTTCTGGGGTTTAGAACCTTTGGCCCTGTGAATTGGGACTTAAGAAAGTCTTCCCTGCTTGTCGTAAGAGGTAACTAAAAAGGATAGAAATTTGTGCTTGCAACCAGCACATTCTGAAACATCCTCAACGCCTGGGGCCTACTTCACGTCGAAGACCTCTGACTATTAAAACCCACTATGATTGGTTTCTGGTTTCAGTATGCTCGCTTTCTCCAACTCGAGCGGGAATGTCACCGACATAAGCTGAACATTCTGGACCTCAGTGAGGCAAGATGGTAGGACTATCAAATGTAATTCCCTGTCGGTTGCTTTGTATTCTGGAAAGGCAAGATGTAGTAGACGCGAATTTTGTGTGAGGTTGATTCTGGGGCTATCCGAAAGGCGGCAGATTTCTGACTACAAGATTCCGGTTAAGGTTAAAGAGCACCACAATTGTACAATACTACCCACAAACGGAGACTTCTGATATAGTGAAGCAGGATGCTTTCTACGAGCAATTACAGGCAGCAAAGGGGGGAAATCCTGAAAGTGACTTTGTAGTCGTGATGGGTGATCTAAATACCAAGGTAACTTCCACCGCTCCGTCTTTAATTGCACAGATCAGATTTTCTCTCTACGGCAAGGGAAATGGAAACTGCTGAAATATGACCATCATTTGCACTATCTTTCCATCGACTTCAAGCCTGGCTATGGCATTTTGCCAGGGTAAATTTTGTAAACGTCCATAAGAGAATTCGGTATCCCGACGAAATTGATAAAACTGACTAAACTGATCCTGACCAATGTGCGAAGCCAGATAAAAGCAGCAGGATCACTTTCGAGACCATTCAACATCAACAACGGCCTAAGAGAAGGAGATGCTCTATCATGCGTTCTCTTTAATCTGACCCCGGAGAAAGTGGTTCGCGATACAGCTGATAATGCAGAGGCACCATCCTTTTCAAGTCCACCCAACTACTGACATACATTGACGACATTGACATTACAGCAAGAACAGCCCGAGATGTCAAACCGAGATGTACAGTCTACCTTCTTCCAGATCGAGCAGGTGGCGCGAGATCTTGGGCTGCGCATTAATGAAGGACAGACGAGGAACAAAGAACCAACAGCATCGAATCGCACTGGTCAGATGGAAACAATGAAGATAGGGTACTACAACTTTGAAACCGTTCAAAATTTCTCCTATCTAGGGTCGAAAATCACAACCGATAACAGCTATGACAATGAAATCCGCACACGATTACTGGCTTCCGAGGAATTTTTGCCCCCCTAAATGAGGATGAACTATTCTGTAGACGACATAACGACGAAGTGTATGAGGGATACCACGACTCGACGCGATACCAGCACTCAAACGAAGTAAAACCGCTGGGCTTCACGGTTTCCTCGCAGAGTTATTTATCACTACACTTAGAGCTACTGCAGATTTACTACTTTTAAATTCAAACCCTTGCCCAGAGTGTGGAAGAAAGGGATACTCATTAAGATTCTAAAGCAGCCACCCGTTTTGAGTGTGACGTTTAGAAGGGTATTTGCGTTTCCCATGCCGTCGCAAAGATAATAGCTAAAATAATCCTGAAACGCGTCAAACCTCAAAAGCATGATCGGAAGAGAGTAGGCTGGTTTCCTCTCCCAATCCTCCTACATTGACCACTTCAACACCCTACGGACCATTTTGGAACAGTACGCGGAAATTTGGTCTTCGCTGCACCTGCTATTCCTCAGTTTTCGACAGCGGGAACAGGGATTGTATCGGCAGTACTCTACCAAGGAGGGGCCTTCCGAAGAAACCAATATCTGTTATCAGAGGGACATTTGATGGCACAAAATGTCAGCTGTTGCACTAAAGTAAGATCTCAGAGGATTGTGAAGTCGAAAGCGGAGTCCGCCAATCGGTCTCATCTTCAATTTTCCTTTATGGACGGTTGTTTGGCATTTTGGCAGGTTGAGAAACGGATGGATGCAGAATATTTTTTAAGAATTATGAAAGCGTGAATCTGTTTTGCTGGTGAAGGCACTGGAGAGGAGGATAGTGACGATAGAAGAGCAGGTTTTCACTCAGGAGATAGATGATGTTACAAAAGTTAAGGCAAGTTGTTGGCACGAATTCATTAAATCACTCCTGAATTGTCGCGGTGTATTTATGATTCGTATGACTAACTGTAAGAAACTCCCCGTTTCAATGGGAGTCGAAGCGGGAACAGTAAGGCTTTCAGGTGTTTGTTTATGAAACACTAGTTGGCGATTCTTAAATCCAGGACTTTGAGAGGCGGTAGGTGAATAGGGGTTTTGATTGACGCGATGGTAACCTTCAGCGATTTGAACCCATTGGAGGCAGAATTATCCTGCGATTGAAATCCGTGGTCTTGTGGATGGGTATAAAGGAGCCCACTTTTGAGTGTTTCTCGTCTCCATACTTTGGCGAAGTTAGGGCACCTGCGGTATTTGGCGGGGTAGTTGCCTAACACACAGCTTAAACACTTAGGACTTACGTCCAGCATTTGGGAACACTCGACTCAGGAAGTGGCAGTCCTGTGCCGCAGGAGCGATACACTGGCCAATTTTCCATTGTTCTGTTTGTTCATAATTCGCTCGAAGCTCACGAAAGTCCTGTTTATCACTTTCAATGAAATAAGTTTGTCGGTCTTGAAGGACATGTCAAAAGTGGCAAGCCACAGGCTCAGCCAATGGCTCTCTTGTTTCGTCTTTGATATGATAAAGGATTTTGCGAATAGAACCCAGACATGAATTGTTTCTTATGACCCTCAGATTTGAATATTCTCTGTATGAAAAAATTTTATATTGGTTTTGAAAATTTTCTTCACATTCACTTACACATATGCATTTTGCCGGGGGATGGGGAACCACCTGTGGTGAAAATCACTAATTCCTCAAGTGGGGAACGACCTCGAGGTTTTACAATTCCACTTCAACAACGTTCCTTCCTCCTTTCTTCCTTCATCCGAAGTGCATCTTACTCATATTATGGTGCTTGTTTTCTTGTTTTCCCCAGAATAATTCAGTCAGACCATGAATTTTTCTACGGCTCAACAAAACTCTATTTTCTTAAACTTCGTTTTTTATAAGAGCTATGTACAGTATATATAATATATAATGTATGATATATGTTTGCAATTACATACAATACAAATTAATTTATCCTCCCAAGGATATACGATATCATGTCATATCCAGACAGTTCGTTTAAAGCACCGCAAATACTCGTTTAATTAGTGAGCATGCCCACTCCACGACCGCAATTCTGATTGCAACATTCCGGGATATTCCGGAAATTTGACCCTCACCGGAATTCACTTTGTATGTGAAAATCAAGCGAACCATTGCAGTTCACACGCTTGACTGCATTAAGACAAAGCCAAAGCCACGAGATCCCCTATTCCCCCCTAAGTAATCCAGTTAATGCACAAGTAGGTACACCTCCAATATCCTTAAAGGTGATGCGCTCAATACGTGACCTCAGTCCTGTCCTAACTTCTAACTCAGCGGGGAGACATTAACCTAATATTCGTCTAATTGAATGATTTCACAATAGAATTAATGGATCACATTTCAACGAAATTGCGCTCCCGCCGCATCCATCTCTATTAAAGCATATATTCCACATAAAGCTGACACATATTCATTCGTCCTTAGTAAATCTGAAATAATGTCACCCATAATTGTCGCGAATACGAGAATCCGGTGGACACGAAATCCTTCTTTATGTGCTTGGAACGTGCTATCATTATAAGGGTGTCACTAGCACTTCGCATGTATGACTGTTGGCTTAGATTCAGGAGATGAAAAACACTAGCTAATGACGGGATTAACTGAGAGAAGGAGACTTGGGATTAGTGCGTTCCTAAAAATGGATTTTCAGTGTATGTAGGGGTGATTGTTGAAAGAGAATTGAATATCAATATTAAGAAATCAACCTAATTATACCTGCTACATGTGGGTTTCTTTAATTAGAATACCGCACGTTGGCTATCCTAACCTTTGTCAATTGTTATTTAGAGTTACTTCCTACATTTATCATAGTAAAGCTCTCAGTTCTCTCTGGATTTGCGGGGTTATCTTTTGGATTTGGCTTGCTTGCCTTAGTAATTTTTCGTGTATCTAGTTGGAAGTGATGACGTGGATCTCGGCTACATCGGAACCGCCTCGCTTGTAAAGCGTTACCTTCACTACCGCTTCTTAGTGAAGGAAAAGTCTCTGAGCAATCACGCCTTAGCCCGTTTTGTAAAGGAGGCGCCATATTCTTTAATGTCCTTATCGTAGTCAACAGTCTAATTTGCAAGCGTCTTTTCTTTGAAACATGAACGGAGATTACTTCTTTGTTGGTTCTATATAAGTTCTCTTCTGACTGCGATTCTACTGGTGCCGAAGTCAACTGATAACTTACCCTTTACGTTACTTGTGTTTATTACATTGTGAGCGGAAATGCATTCGCATTGACGGTGTAGTTAGTCCCTCCGGTGTATTGAAAGAAATTTCATCACAGGGACTTCTCTTGCAGTTTGAATAAATAACTGAAAAGTGTTTCCTGATCAGCATTGGCAATTGGTACATATTTTCATTAATTCTGTCTCATTCCCTTCCCACCCGCGGTAGTTATTCTTTTTGCAGTCACCGACACCATATTAACACGCCTCATACTACAGAAAGGTACTGCCGAAAACTCCATCTAAAATCAGCTCTCTGCCCACTTGCCTTAAAGAAAGCATAATCATCAAATAATCCCTGAATTCATGGTTGTTTCGAAAAGCTTCCTTCGAAAGTTTTGTGTCTTACACGTTTGTTTGATGGTGACTCATCGTTTGGATGACCGGTAAATTTCTTCTAGGTGAGAGCACCTCAATAGCACGGCGCAGATAAATGTTGACAAAGGGTCAGTTGTCCATATCCCCTAATGGGGCATAGCGCATCAACCACGCCCATGAGCCGCTTTCTCTAATTCGTTGAAATGTTCTTCAGTTCCATCCTGGCGAACGACCTAGACCACTCCTCTACTGTTCTACGCCATGTGTTTCTAGGTCGACCCACATAGCGAGCAATTGAGTTGACGCTCCTTGCTTAAAGTGTGGCGTATTCACTGCCACTTTTGCCCATAAATCAATACGCCTAGCCCCTTTGCTTGACCTGTACGCGTATGCGACACTTCGTTCAAGATTGTGTCGGGCCAAAGTACACCGATGGCATGCGCAGAGGCGGGTGCTACTGAAGACCTGGAGTCTTCGAGCAACAGTGGTGCTCACACATGCAGAGATAACACTGTCATAGAACAGTCCTATGCTTTGTACTGATGAAGGGGGTAAGTTGCTTCCGAAATAGATATCTACACTGAAAAATAAAAATTGTAGTTTGGAGTAAGCTACTAGTCTATCAATTTTAGGCTAGACTACAAATAGAAGACAATATCTAACCTCTCAGTCCCATGCTCCTCCTGCATAGAGTACTCCACATGGACTCTTTGTTTATGATGTCGGAAGCTTTCTCGAAATCGGTGAAGAGCCGGTCAACTGTGAATCTAAACTGCTCAGACTCTTCCAAAATGACCCGCAGGGTTTTATTGTCGTCAGAGTGTGACGATCCAGAAGGGAAACCAGCCTGCTCTCTGTCGGTCAAGCCTTTAAGGGATTCCTTGATAAGGGAACATAAATGAAGATACAGTAGGATTGGAGAAAGAGTTGGGTGTGTTTGTACGCAGCACGCCAAGAATGCGCCAAGCAAAGAACGGAGCAAGAACTAAAATTCCCGACGAGACATCGGGATGCGCGAAAGAAGAAGAAGACTCGCAAAGTGATGCAGCACCTGGGACGACGGAAACGTCAACTTGGATCGAACGTCATACTACAGGCGGACAAAGGAAGCAACAAAAAATGCGCGAAAAACAGAAGCAAACGTGTGATAATACCACCGCGAGTGCCAAACCAGCTCTGCTTATTAAACCGACGGAAGCCAAGACTTTTTGGAAATTCCTCTGCGAAATCCGTTACAGGGTCAAACCCGAAGATAGTAGGGTGGATAGTCATTCGGAAAACAAAGGATGGTAGAGTCCTAGTGAATTAGGCCTGTGGGCAACAGATAAATAATAAACTGGAAGAGAAAGCTTTGGTTTGTAGTCTTGAACTCACATGCTCGCTGGAAATTTGACGCCTTGGCTACCTCACAGAAAATAACGAAGAAGAAGGGACCATCAAGCGCGAATGTGCAGATATAACCAATGCCCGGATTGACATCAACTCTGCTAATTCCCGAGGCCAAAAACTCGTTGGGTTGGAAGTTGCCGAGCAATAGGCGGGGACGCTTCTTAACAGCATGGAAATTAGAATTAAGTGCGGAATATGCAGGATACGAATCCGGACCGCCCCAACCAAATGTTGCAGATGTTTAGATTATGGGCACACGTCTGCAACCTACCGAATAAGGCAGCATGCCACGGATGCGGCCAGATAGGCCATAAGGCGAATACCTGCACCTAAAAAGAGAGCTGCATTCAATGCAAGGATCGTAGCGCGTCTGATGAGAGTGTTGCGTACACTGTGGGCTCGGCGCGGTGTCCAATTTTCAAAGCAAAACTGGATAGAGCTAAGACGCGGTTAATATGATCCGTATCCTACAGGTAAATATGTACTGGAGCTCAACCGCTCCCGAAACCCTTTTCGAAACCCTGGTTGCACTGGAGAGCACTCCTCGGGGTGGTGGCGCTGCAGCTGACCCTGTCGTAAATTCGGCTATGAAGTATATGATAACAAAGATTCCGTGCCCACGAGGTCATCGTGGCAAGCCTTCTATGTACAGGTGGATAGCGGAAATTGCTGAATTCCGAAAAGAGTGTCACAAACTCAATCACTTGACACCTCAGCTGACTGCTTGGAGGACCTTGTCGACGAGATGGCTGGATTACGAACTTGTAATTCGAAAAATCGAGACAATGCGGAAACCCTATTTACTTACGGCCGAGCAAATGGACCGCAATGAATGGGCGCTATTCCCTATGCACCTAGCACGGGATGATGAGAGAGCCGAGGACTTCCCATGTTTCTGAATAAAAAGAGGGGACAGTTCTCTCTATGAAAAGCAAGAAGGTGCTAGGACGTGATGAGGTACACAAACTAGTACTCCAACATCGGCTAGACCTACTGCTCGGCGCATTCAACGCTTGCCTGAAAGAGGACATTTCCCTTCTAGAAGCTTCCCAGCTAGAAGCTGGCGAGGTTTGTGCTGATCAGTAAACGAAAGGCGACTCTGAGTTGCCGTCTTCACACCGGCAACTTTGTATGTTTGACACTTGCAGGAAAGCAAGCGGTCGAAAAACTCATTAGCAGTAGACTCACTAAAGCGGTACCTGCTGCCGGAGTCTTATCCCTACGGCAATTCGGCTTTAGACCACAATTATAATGATAATATATTTAATTCCGTAAGACGGAAAGACATTCTTGGCACACTAGACAACACTTTCCATATACGAAACTATCTCTTGCGAATATTCAGGGATTATTTGAGAAACGGTTCCCTGCTCTATGGGACGCTACAGAGTCTGAGGAAGATGGAGGTCACGGACCTCTGGAATGCTATCTATGATAGTCTGCTTAGATTCGACATGCCAAAAGAGTCGCGCTTGGTCGGTTATGCAGATGATGTTACAGCGCTTGTTACTGGACACACTCTTGAATAAGCTTAGAGCAGGCTTAGCATATTGATGCGGCAAGTAGAAGGATGGGCTTAGACCTTGCAGTGGAAAAAAAGCCGAATTAGTCAACCTGACTAAAATGAAAATCTCGACCGAAAATACCGATCGGCATGTCGATAATCCAGTCAAGTACCTTGGACTGACACTTGACTCAAATATGAGCTTTTTCGAGCAAATTAAAGCACGCCGGACAGGGCTGCAACTTTAGTTGTGGGAATTAAGTCTAAGCTAATGACAAACATTTATATTTAGTATACGACCTCTCCTGATGATTACAACGCAGTCTGTTCTTTACTTGCACAAGATTGGGATACGGGCATGATCTTCTGGATCTCCCTCCAGAAGCGATGCTGAGGACCGCTGAAAGATGGAGTCGTGTTACGCATTACGTCCAGGTTCTTATTGCAAAGAACATGGAGCTGAATTCAATGATATTACCCGCAAAATCAATGAAATACTTTACCTCCCGGTTTTAAAGAAAAGAAAGACAGGCTTCCTAGGAAAAAAGTGGACGAAAGCTTCCAACCTGAATAAGGAGACCTTCAATGATATCGACGACATATTTCTACATTTCAAATCATAACCCAGCACAACTTCCCGAGTAGGAGCTTCTTATGTAGGAATATCTCATCTATTAAGAAAATTGGTCAAAAAGATGAATATGATCATAATGTCAGTGACGACAATGTGTTTACCAAGGTAGACTCCAACAATTTGAGAATGCAGGTTGTGTCTACTTTCCCGATAGCCGTGGACTACTTTGACATTTTAGACACGTATCATCGTGGCATTCTACGGACATGGAAATGGGTTGAGTCCTATGAACAAAGAAATCGTAACGAATGAGACAACAAATAATTAAGATATAGATAAGATAGAACGGACATTCAGAAAGTCGCGCAGGATATAAAGCAAATTGGCCCTTTTTAATACGCAAGGATACGTATGATATCTTACAGGTGACGGTCATTGCTCGAACAATGGGAGTGGGGCTTTATCTTGTACTTCAACTGGACGTCAGTTCATTTCCAGGAGAGTTCAATTGAAGGAATTGCCTTGACCTCGATGTGTCATCGCTATAAGCGTGCATTGAACAAGTAAAGTTCTACTTATGCGCACTTAAAATACCGAAGAACATTGAAGGCGTACCGAACTGTCTATTAGATACAATCTACGAACGATCAAGCAAACTAAGATGTGACTTACACATCCTAGAAGAAATTAGTTGTTGTATGCCCCTAGTAGCCCTACGACTGCTTCAATAATTTGCAAAGGAGATAGATGTGAGGTAGCTCTCGAGAAAGTTGAATTAGTTCCAACGAAGGCTGTACTATCCAAGTGAATGGTATATACCAACTTCCCATTGAATTCAAGTAATCAATACTTTCTGCTGAGCATTGTAATCATCCGAGAAAATTGTAGACAATGTAGTCATGAGTACAGTATTCATCCTACTAGCTACTTTCATAATTATGAAAGAGCAATTCATATCCGCCCTGTGAGTTGGGGCTTAGAAATACATCCCCTGCTTGTCGTAAGAGGCTACTAAATGGAATAGAAATTTGTGGCCTAGCAACCTGCAAATTTTGAAACTTTATTGAAACCTGTTCGAGCACAGAGCCTGCCATAACGTCAGTTAGTTTTGAACTAACCGACCGCGTACGAGCAAGCAGATCGACCATTCCGCGATCAGAGAAGAGCTGACGTCGGCCTCGAAAGGGATCACCGTCTGATAGTCGCTTACGTTCGCTTGAGTGTTGTGTCCGCCACTTCTCGCAGGATTGAGAAGCTGCGACCCCCCAAGTTCAACATCGACCAATTGTATGGCTGAGCTGTCGCTCGACAGTGGGAGAACTGTCTGGGCGATTGGACGGCAGATATACTGAGTAACTCGCCTGAGAAATGAAAAACGCCTGGTCCCCGCTGCTATACAGACCGTCGGCCACGTCTCAAAGGGGCGTACTAAGGTATAGGTGACTGCGGGATCGTAGAAGCCGATCGATGAACGGATGGAATTAAAACCTCTACTGAATGCGGCGAGTGATGGGGCACACAAATTTTTCGAGGAAACTTTCGTGGGTGGGTGGTTGGGTGTGTAGAGAGTGTATCTGCAGTACCCTACGCAGGAGGGGCATTCTGGGGAAGCTAATAGCTATTGTCAGAGTGACATATGCAGGCACGGAATGTAATGTGCTGCACTGTCTCGTAGTAAAATCTCGGAGGATTTTAAGGTCGAAAGCAGACTCCACCATAGTTTCATCCTGTGATCGACATTATTTCTTCTTCTTATCGGTGGCGTTCTTCATGTTCCGTTGTTCGGAGGTAATGGAGGAATTCAATGGACACTGGATCCTTTCTCAAACATCTCGACTACGCTGAAGACATCTGTTTGATCTCTCATCGTATAACCGGGTCGTGTATCTTAGCCAAATGGCTCAGGATTTGGAGAAAGAGGCAAGTAGAGTTGGATCAAACACCAAAAAATCTAGGTTCTCAGTCAGACGGCTCATCGTACTTTCCCTATCTGCATCAATGGCCAGAGCAGTGCCGACAGTGACGCCAAACTGGATGTTACCTGACGCATTAACAATATTAAATCCGCTTCCGCTGCCCTGTCTAAAATCTGCAAATGTAGTTACCTCACTCTCCAAAGATGGCCGACGAGTAGATCGTCCTAAGGGCACTTTTCGCAGAACCGAAGTGGATGAGTGAGACCGTCTCGGGAAGTCGTGGGGGATGCATTGCAAGTAACCACGATAGATGTGGTTGATGCGCTATACCCTACCAAGGGTTGAAGGGGAGCCATATATATATATATCGTTCATATCAACTGTCAAGTTCAGTTCAGGAGGGTGCAGACCAAATGGAAGAAGGTATTCCGTTGTACCATCAACTGCAACACTTGGCCAGTACTTGAAGCGAACATAGAACATAAGGTTCCACACATTAGAGTTTATCTTAACATTATTCTTAGTCTACGAAGGCAAACGCAACCAGGAAATTAAAAGGCAAAAGATTTTCGATGAGAAAAATCAAAATCTTCATTCTCATATCCAGTAATCTTATATATAGGAAAAATCTATTTGGTTCGTAGCGGAGCGCCGTTGGAAGCGAAAAATATCCTTCAATGTCTGACCAAAATGATTGGTGGAACAAATACTGAAGAAAATTGACGCTCCATTTTTTCGACCCTGCTTTCAAACATGGATTGCTAGCAGTGACCTACCAACGGAGCCTAATCCTGCGATCAATTAACAAGCAACACTCACCCGATACTGTCCCAAATTATTAACGATGCACGTAAATGAAACATCTCGTCCTTGTGTCACGCTGAAATTATTCAGTTGTGCTAAAAATTCCGGTTGTACTTCGGCAGCGGTGTCTTGATTATGTCCTGCAAAAATGCAAATATTTACGCTAATTAAAACTTCAACTTTGTTTTCACTTCTCTCTCATTAACATGGAGAAAAGTCGGAAACGGGTTCCGCTGGCAATTAGACTAGTAGAAAAAGGCCCCGTGAAATTCACAGGATGAGAGGCTAATCTTATTACTTACCACCACCCTGAACCAGAACTGCAGCTATGAAAATGTTAAAAAGTAACTGAATAAAAACGCCCAGGGCTGTTGTAAAGTGGCGTACGCTCTGAGCCATTATAAGTTTGGAAACGTGTCTCCCGGCGAGAAATTCGCAAAGTTAATTTTCATACTATGGATTTCGTTTATTTCAAAATTGGGTGGTGGATGCGGCAGTTTCCGTAGAAAACTTTTCGAAGAATCTGAAAAGAAAGTCAATAATTAATTATTATGAAATGAATACTTTGGGCAAGAATTTTTAGAGATACTTTGGAAGCTATTAAACCTTGACAGGGTGGATCAATACACTTAGCCCTAGGTAAGGGTTGCGACTACTTCTAGGTAAAATTATTTTCAAAAATTAATCCCAACGGATAATTTCCCGAGAGCATCTAGTACAAGAAAGATTCTGATTGATACCCTTCTGTGCATTCTTAAGCTAAGAGGAGTTGAAAGCCTCTTCCGGAATTCGTTCACTAATGAGAGGACAAAGATTCAACCCCAATTGTAATACAGATGATCCCTCTATGCGACCGTTCGTGACATATGTACCTTAATCCAACAATAATGTCCTAATTGTCAGCTTTGGTTGCCATTAAAGCTTATCATTTGCTTTTTCATTAAGGTTTTATTATTGTCTGCTTCGCACTGAGATGAAAGCAGAGCCAACGATCTTATCGTATTTGAGCCTTTACAACGTTATGTCCTACAAAGCAGTAACTTTTGCTGTTATCTGCCAGCATTTTACTATGCCAGGAGTATGACGACTTCACATAATTAATTATGGCGTCGTGCATGCACCGCAGACCCCTGGCTGGCTGCGTCTCACCGACGCGACATTGACATAGTCCTTGTCCGCGGGCGGGTATATTTTACCCATAACCACATTACGTTGTAGGAATCATGCCAGTCTTTATTACATGTACATTACAGTAATGACACACCCCAATAATGTGTTTAACGGCCGAGCTCCTTGTATTGAAATTTTAATGAAAAGCATACAAAACTAAAAGATTCGACAATATCAGACCATTGTCTATGGCACAATTTTGATAATAGCTTTCGTGCTGTAATGAGAATTAACGCAGAAAATGCTTTAACGAGTCATTTTGAAAAGTGATTTACGCTGATTAAAGTGCACAGCGGAATGATATTGTTCTTTTCAGTTTTATCATCGCGTAAATATGACGTACAATGAGAAGTATTCCTGTTGGTAAAATATGACAACCACCATTGCTTCATTGCAAAATAAAACCCCACCCTTCACTCCCAAAGGACGTCAGTGGTTTTTTTCAACCATAAATGGAAACGTAAAAGTCAGACTTTGCTGGTTGATTTTTGAGTTCACTGTCAGCCTGTCTACGTGTCTGAATATTTGGCCCTCCGATTTTGACTTTTTCATAAGGTGAAAACTAACGACAACTCACTGAACTTAATCCACCATGACCAGTTAAAAAATACATTAGATGGCAATCAACATCTCCAACTCTCCAAGTGTGCCTACTCCCCCTTAAGAGAATTATTTCGGCAGTTCTACCACTTGATAATGGTGAGCATCCTCTCCTCCCCGTGGTAGTTCTTCGGCCTCGCCATCACCCAGCAATTGGCTATCGTACATCATTTTCAACTTCTGTACCAAAATACCAATCGATATCATTCCAAGGACCGAAAATACTTCTTCATCGAATATTACTAAAAGGTGCTAGTGACAAGAATCGTACCAAACGGATGCGCTGCTGGAGACTAAAAAAAATTTGCGTATCCTTAAATCCGATGCATGGGACCGTCTTCAAATCTGAAACCCCACAATGGACACGAAGTTAAAAATGAAAACAGAAAAAAGAGGGCTTGGACAAAGGAAGACGAACATACACCACCAACCAGCGGATTCCCCAAAAATAAAAAGGTGTGTTCATCCCCCTCCTCCGCCACCCTACCCGTCCCAAGACGGTAATCTTTTGAAGCACGGGTTTCATATTTCACGCAGACACATTAAAAAGAGTAAAAACTGCCCCAAATCTCAAAGACTTGAGGGGGAAATGTAAGCAGGATCCGGAGGAATCAAATCATCCTTTTGATGCTGAAGCTGAAAAAGTCCGAGGCCTTCCCAGCCATATCAGAAATTTACTTGAAGAAAGTGCTGCGATGGATGCTCAAAAGTATGAGATCACCATACACTGCATGGACCTAGACGAGGTAACTTCTGAAGTAGTAATCTTCATTGACTTAGCATCCATTGTAAGCCTTAGCAAGACCTATGGAGGCACACAGATGCCGATCAACCAGCTACCATCTCTTTGAAAAGATTCTTCAAGTGTCTTTTGTACGGCAGTGTGGTTCATCGGTCTGACCGATGCAGACGATGTAGAAAACGGGTCAAATTACGCGGTAATGTAATAAGGATTCCAACTGAATGATGTGAAATGCAAAGGTATGGAGCAAGTGCCCTGAGTTTGATCTAAGTCAACCTCAAACACTGTGGGGATCTGTTCTCGCAGACCACCTACAAATCGGCTGCGGACATGTGGGAATTAAGCCCGCCAGCACGCGAGTGGTTTAATATGGGCAAAAATACACGGCACATACGCCCATAATTGTTACGCTCCTCTACCTCTGACGTTGTTGGCTGAGGAGGACGTGTTGGATAGATTGGTCCTGGAGGCAAAAAGATGGAAACTAAAAGTCATCTCCGGTGACAATGCATAAGCTACAGAATGAGGAAGTTCACTAACGAATGCTGTCCTTTGGAGGCTTTCGCGCAATTAGACATTTTATTGGCTAACGATGGTCAGGTTAATATTTACCAGAAAGCGGGGTCTGGATCGGTTGTGGATTCAACTTTTGCTAGTTCTTCACTAGCTCACGATATCTCCTAGGACGTCATTGAACACTACACCCGCAGTGATCACCAGGCAATCGTCATTGACCTGAAAAGCAAGCCAAACGGTTGAGACCTGCTTCTATTCGGTTGAGGTAAATGCAAGGAGTACGATCCTCTTTACTGGCCTATCCTGATGCACGAGGCGCGAGATCTTGGGCTCAATGAAGGCAAGACAGTATAGGTGGTGGCAACGTCAGCGCGAAAAACCAACCAACCAATAACATCACTAACCGCACTGGTCAAACGGGCAGAATAAAGATAAGAGACTACAATTTTGAGACCGTTGACAATTTCCCCTATGTAGGGTCGAAAATCACAACCGATAACAGGTATGATGCTAACAGAACCTATTTCAAATTACACAACTGTTCCGCTCGAAACATCTCTCTCAGGGTCAAAGCTCTTACTGTACAAGACAATGATCTTGCCAGTCCTCATGTATTCCTCGGAGACTTGGGTTCTTAGCAAGAAAAAATGCGAACTCTTGGCCGCGTTCGAGCGAAGGATTCTCCGAAAATATTTTGAGGATGGACGATTCCGTAGTCTACGTAACGACGAAGTTTACGCGCGCTACCATGACCGTCAAGTTGTGGATAAAATCGGGCTCAATGTCCCCGTGGGCGGGTCACTTAATCCATATGGATGAGGATAATCCAGCCCTGAAAGTATATAAGGGCAATATCTATGGTATCTCTTGGCCGCGTTCGAGGGAAGAATCCGGCGAAGAATTTTTGGCCCCCTACATGAGGATGAACGATTCCGTAGCCTACATAACGACGAAATCTTTAAGTGATACCATGACCGTCAGATTGAGGAGAAAATCCGGCTGAATAGGTTGCGGTGGGCGGGTCACTTAATCCGTATTGATGAGGATTACCCCACCCGAAAAGTCTATAAGCCAATACCTATGATAGAAAAAGAAGACGAGGCAGACCCTGCCTAAGATGGGACGATGTCGTAGGTCTGGACGGCAGGCAGCCTTTAGGGATATTGCATTGGTGGACCTCGGCGCAAAACCGGGATGTCTGGAGTTCCTTATTAAGGCAGGCCTAGACCGGATACCGGTTGTTGCTCCGTTGATGATGATGAAAAAAAAATAAATATGTCGAATTGACTAACAAGTAGTCCCGTGACCAGATTGGGTTAATACAAGCATGTAGTGAGAACCATCAAATTTTTGTTCGAAAATTACATCTTCGACGGTAGTGCAGGTGACACCCAACCGCATGCTCGTGGATGGGTAGAAAAAAAGAGGGCTAGGGGAAAGGAAAACGAACATCCAGGAAACCAGCGCGTTCTCCCGAAACCAAAAAGGTAAATTTCCTTTATCTAAGGAAGTGAGTTTCAAAGCCTCGTTCGGAATGAATGTTGTTATCAGGCTTCAGAAAAAGCATGCGGAGGGGGAGTCAGGGTGCTGGTCGTTCTTGCTCATTTGGGATCATCATCCGCCATTTCGTTGTGAGAATTTGCGCTATGCCCAGGAACCCAGAGTGTGAGCACTTTTTTCAGACGAGCTTTCCTCATTTCATCGTGGGCTCGAGCAGCCAGCTAATTGACTGGAGTTTTGTTAATGAAGGCTTTAATGAGACTTGACCGGTGTCCATGATGATTGGGGATTTTCTCTAGGTTAGCCGTTCCTTGATTGCTTCAACAATGGCTAGTCGCTCAGCCGAGATAACAGACGTTTTGTTTGTCCTGAGCATAGAGCAGAGTTGTTGTATCTTTGAGAAAACCACACACTCGGCGTTTACGACGTCGAGTGAGGCATCAGTAGCTAGGATGCTAAAGCCAACAACTTCGGTTTCACCACATGTGGCAGGATCCACTTTGGAGGAGGAGTCACCATCCCCATAAGGGTTTAATATAGAGAAGTGCTTGAATGAGACGGGGTTACGTCTCCATGTGAATTTTCTAGGATAGAGTAAAATTTGTTGAAAACAGCCGTTAGTGTGCTTGAGGGGATGTAATTGTCCCTGATGAAGGCATACAAGAAGGGGTTGAACATGTTGGCATTGAGAAGCTCTTAGACTGCCAATAAAAATCTCCTGTAAGAGAGAAGAGGTTCACCCGCTAGCGCAAACGTGGCATGCATTGGAAAAGGCCTCACGAAGCCGCCGTAAGAGATTCGATTTTCTTATATTATTTGGGAGCGAATACTGAAGAGGACGCCTAGTTAAGGATTGGTCTAAATAATTTGAGAGCTTCTCTAGGGTGAAGTCCCCAGCTGGCCCCGGTGCAAAATTTATGACTCTGGTCGCCTTCATGGCCTTATCCGAGATGTATTTAATGTGTTCCTTGACTGAAAGAGGAGGAGAGAACGATCAAAAGTAATTGTGCATAACTTCTCCAGGTTGACGATTTATGAAGAGATCTGCCTGTAGTCGAAGAATATTTTCTGCATCCTTGCGGGAATCCCTTGAGTCTATAATTAGGAAGTCATCAACATATTGGAAAATTTTCACTTTACTGGAGCATTTCTTGTGAAGAGAGGGCACATAAATGTTGAAGATTACTGAGCTGAGGACACACCCTTGGGGAATGCCGTTGTTTATCGGTACAGGGTGGCCTTGCATGGTTAACTTCCTACTGCACTTGATGTTCCACATCCATATAATGATGTCAGGAGGAAGATGCATATCAGCCATGTTTTCCATGAGGAGCGACAGGTCCTCCCTCTCGTAGGCTTTGCTGGTGGTATGAGCATATCATTTGCGGTGACGGAAACTCAATTGGCAAGATTAATTTAAATATTGAAGCGACCAAAACGCCGACCTAAAAAAATATGCCATCGCCAGATGGTAATTTAAAAGCTTTTTGACTCCCTCATGATTATTCCGACGCTGTCCAACCTTTATGGATTTTAAATCTATTGCAATCGCAACGAGCGATTGGTGTATTCAAAGGAGCCAAATTTGGTGAGACCGTTTGGTCTGCCCTTCACACTTTATGCTGAGTTTAAACATAACAAATTTAATCCAACTATTGTTAACAAAATTATTGAAGGTCAAAGTTGTGTATGACGCCATCATCACATAAAGTGAACTTATATGAAGGGGGGTTTATGGGGATGTTTTAATTTTCCTTTTTAAAGTTTTGGTTAAAATAAAACCTTATAAAGATCGGTTTACTGTCTGTCTGTTTGCCTGTCGGTCTGCCCGTCACACGCATTTTTCTCGGAGACGGGCCTAGTGATTGACACCAAATTTGGAGGAAAGGTGGGAAATGTGCAAGCTCAAGCGTGCAGGGGGAACCTCTAAAGAAATGACCACGTTCATCGCAGTGATTAATCTGGAAAGTAGGCTATGAATACGTGAAACGTACATGAGGGAACCGTAAAAGTAATGGTTAAAGGTTTGTCGCTTTCTGCTCTTTACAGCGTTCGCCATTGATAGCATACATTTCGATCACCGAACCTGCCATAGAGTCAGATGGTTTCTACTGACGTTGCTACAAGATCCAGGCCTCCATTTTTTCATCGAGGTACTCTGGTTACTTATTTTTCGTACATTTCTATCACTGAATCGAGAGATGCGAATCCACAATGTTAGAATGTGATATTCAAAATAAAAAACCTTGATGGATACTTCGGGAGTTTACTTTTACTTTATGTGAACTATACATATAAAGTGTACTTTGAAAAAATATGGATAAACTGTCAATTTTTTAAAATTTATAATTTATGAATTTATAGTTTTGATGCGGTTTGAAAATTTTAGTTAAAGATTCGCCTCTAAATTTTGGCAATTCTTAATTTATTTTTAAGTAAATTAAACGGAAAATAAGACAAAATATACATTTTAAGAGAATGGTGAGAGTGTCAATCGCGAAAATGGTAAATAGATCAGAACACATCGGGAGAAAAAGGTAGAATTTTTATTCACATATACTTTTCCCATTAGCAATCAAGTCGTCTTGGCCGTCTTCCGGAGCACTTTGGCAAACGCGATGGACTTCAGGAAAATTATGGTGATCTAAACTTCGGTTATCATGGTTTACTATTTGAAGTTGGAAATGAATTGGGAAGTGGAAATGCACTCGGCCATATGCAATATACATTCGAGGATAACTACGGGGGATATAAGTCTCGTAAAATAAAGTCGAGAGGAGGCAATCTTATTCCTTTGAATGACGCTGAAGAGGATAGATATGATGATATCAGCCGACAACCCATGAACCAATTCTCACAAAGGTTTCCTGAGCAACCCTGCTATGGTGGCATGGGAGAAAGTCGCTGTGCTATTAAAAAAATGCGCCGAAGACGTTGCATGGGTGGTGGGAGACTTAAATGTGAACCCTACATGCTGCCATATAATACAACATATTATCCGTGTGGGTTTTATGGACCGTGCATTCAGTTGTGCCCTTACGTCCCTCTTATGGCCTTCTGAGTGCCACCTTTTGCAACAAATCATTGTGTGACTGTTGAAGTCGAAAGGAGATTTTTTTTATTTTATTATTTATGTCCTTTGTCAATATTTTCCGTGTCTATAGTTGGTCTATTGAATAAAGTCACACCAGAGTTTCCAGTTCTATGAAAAAGGTAAGAATTTTACCAGTGTGTCGACTGTTCAATTAAGATCTGTACTAATAAAAAAATTACGGACAAAATTAATTTTTTATTGGAACATAGTTGGTCCGAGTGTAACTGCCTTGTTGAGAAAGTCTTGAAGGACGGAATGCCTTTTAAATTTATCACAAATGTAGTCTCACTAGTTGCCAAGAATCCTATCCAACCGTAGGCCTGCTCAAGTCACCCTAATGTAGTCTTACAGGATAGGATATTACTTATTTTCCTGACCTCAGACTTTTTTTCCAAAATTTACGTCACCAACATTGTTGTAGAAAGTCGGAGGAATTCATGCGATTGGTTAAATTGCTCCGCGATCCGAAGAGGCGCGATCAGACACGAGTCTATAAGGGACTCATCTGAAGTGGCTCTTGCCACGAAACCTCACCGGAGGTTATTTGGTACCATGGGAGTCGGGATGGCCCTCTGAGAACATATGCTCCATGAGAATTCCTGGGGGATGTGTTCTCGGTCAGGTTATTTGCGGTTCGCCCCCTAGTGGGAGTTTTATTGGGGTTGTGGTTATGCCTATATCGCGGGCAAAACTCCTCGGAGCTCAAGCGTGGAGTTGCGCTGTATAACTCGGGTGCCGTAACCCTTAGTTGCGGTAGAGGTGTTAGATAGGCCTTGCATCCACTGGTATGAATGCTGAGCCTGCGCTCGGTATAAACCCGTACCGTGGTGCGGTCCGTCACTAAGTGGGTGCGGACTTAGGACTCCCAGCATACTCAACAAATAATATTAATCAGTACCGCTGTGCCAGTCATGGCGGGGCTCTGCTATGGTCCCAAAATCAACCCGTGTCCGAAGAGGACCGTGGGATTATGCCTACACGACAGGTACTTACGTTAAACCCCCAGGACTTTCAACCGCTTCTTCGACAGTGAGGAATGAGTAGTCCGCTACACTCACTACAATGCCTAATATGCCTCCCCACCCAAACAAAATGGCATACGCTGTTCCTAATCCACGTCCCTTTTTTGGGAGTAGGGTAGGTGAATGTGTTTATGCACAGAGTGTTGGACTCGCGCAACAGTACGCTGTCAGACTAACAACTGAACACTTCCCTACCATCAGCGAACTAGCCTGGAACCACTGGACATGTTACTTCGGGCTAGCCCTTCCACTCTCCCGACTTTGGGAAACTTCAAGTCAGGGAATTCTTTTCACCAACGGGAGGGGAGGAGATGAAGGGAGTTGTAAGTGCAACCAGTAACCCCTTACTGTCCAATTTCTCCGCCAGTCGAGTTCAATCTTCTCGCAATAAGAAGAGTCCGAACATAATGCGCAATACGATTTCAGCTGCCAGCGCTCTTCAGTATCTCTCTGACAACATTGTCTGGAGAGAGCTCCCTGTGTATGCATAAAGCTGCTGACGAAAGCCATCCCACCTCTCGAGAGAAAAAGGTAGGTTCAGCGTCGTCCGACATTCCATTGTAGAACACACAATTAGGAGATCGCACCTTCCCAGTTCTGTGCAGGTAAAACTGAAAACATCTATGCCCGCTTAGAAGTTGAGTAAGGAAGTAATAAATCTCACCGTGTGTTCTGCTCAACCACGGGTCTAATTTGTCGATGAGCAGATGAGCAGTCCATCTGCTCCTTGGCTCATTTTGTCAAGAAAGTTGCCACGCGGTAAGGGTGCGTTGACGTTCTTCACGAGCAACCACCTCTCTTAAGTTCTCGCCCTTACGGCGGTAGATATTTTTGTGCTCCTTGGCAAGGAAGGCAACGGGAATCACTCCCGCGATCACCATCACAGCCGGTTCAGAAACGGTGCGATAAGTAGATGCCACTCGGAAAGCTCCCCGTCTCTGCACTTAAGCAAGACGCTTACGATTCACTTCCTAGTCAAGGGCATCATCCCATACCTCCGCGCCATAGGGCAGAACCGACTGCGTTGCTCCCACAAGGAGAGTAAATATAGCGCCACCAACCTTCACCATTAACCGACTCAAGGCCGAGACTCCAGCTGCAACCTTGTCCGCTGCTGCTTTGAATTGCTCGAAGAAGCTCATCTTCAAGTCGACATTAAACCATGGTATTTAACCACTGGTTTAGACTCTATAGTCAATTCGCAGGGTCGGGATTCTACTTCTGGTCAAAACGACTACTTCGGTTTTTTCCAGCGCAAAGCTGAAACCGTATACAGTCATCCATCCGCTTACCCGTCGCATCAATATGCCAATTCTGCTTTCGCCTGTTCAACAGTGCGTTCGACAAAAGTGCCGCATCGGCATCTGCATAACCGACCAGGCGCGCCTCTTCTGGCATATCGAGTCTCAGCAGACTACCATAGGGAGCGTTCCAGAGGTCCAGCTTTGAGATGGATCTATGTGCTACTCCTGACGTAATTTCCATCCTCCTTTGGCCCTCTAGAGTTTCATAGAGCAGGGAGCGGTCTTTCAGATAACCACTTAATATCCGCAAAAGATGAAATGAGTTTTCTGATGTGCCCAGACAAACCCGTTCCCTTGGCCTTGGGCAAGAACACGAAGTCAAACGTCGTCCCGAACCCAGATGGCAGCGGTGCCCGATAAGTCGAGATCCCTGCAGAGAACGCACCTCTCGCTTTCATTGCAGGTCTTCGCTTGATGACCTACTTGGCCACACCTCTGGCATGCTGTCCTCCTTTCCGGTCCCTTGCAAGCTGCTGACGTGTGTTCATAGTCCAGATACCTACAGCACTTGGTGTAGACTATCCGCATTCGCACCCTCCGTACTACCCACCCAATTTTGATTCTCCCGCTGCTAAGGAGTTTCCTTGCATATTGCTCGGGGACTTCCACCACGGCGAGCTTTTGGCCTCGAGCATTTACAAAGGTGATACCTACCCACGCTTTATCGCCTCCTCCAGTTTGACCTTTTCAGTGAGGCAATCAAGATCGCGGATTTCTAGAGAGCGTCTAGGCTGGAAACAAGAGCCTTCTCCCCCAATAACCCCTTGACCGCTTCGCAGAATGTACTCCCCTGTAGTTGTCTTTGGGCCCAGTTCAACGAGAACTCTTCCACTCCTCGTTTTCCGTATGAAAGACACCTCTACTCTGTTGTCTTCGGGTTTCATCCTATCACTTAGGACTTTCGCAAATGTCTTGTCTTCCGTCGGCTTAATGAGCAGAGCCAACGGTCTAGTCCTTCTTCGTTTCCTCGTCTTTTCTGCTCCTGGCTTTGGTTGGCAGCCTCCTTGTCTTTGGGCAGACGTGTTTTTGGCGGCGTAGTCAGTTGTTTCCTTTTTTTCTTCTTCGACTTCTTTTTTTGGGCCTTGGAAACTACTTCGATAAAGTCTCCTTCAGGCACCTCTTCCTTTTTCCGCTTTTTCTCCAGTTCGCTTTGCAGTGGGTTATCTGCGGTTCGTTTGACGCAAGCAGCATTCTCAGCGAGGAGTGTGGATGTTTGCTCTAAAATCGTCTTCCGCTGCTCTCCACGTTCGTCTATAGAATTTCCTCCAGTTCCATTAGCCCGCTTTTGACGCCATATGCTTCACCACTGCTGCGCATTTCCTGATGAGCCTTTCATCTTCGGCTCTAGCTAAGATGGTCGACTGCACTTGCACTCAGTTTGAATCCGAATCCATCTGCTCAGGATTAACGATTCTGATTGAGCTTTCTTTCGGAATAGGGGCACTACAAGGTATTATAGTTGCCATCTCCGCACGGTCAGTGACACCACTTGATAAGACTTCCTTTTTATTTGGGCGCCCCGGTGTCACATCGGGTATGTCAACCCTCGCTGCCTCTTTCGCTGATCACTGCGGTGAATGACGCATTTTTGTGCTGCGCCCAAATGCATTCAGCTTTTCCTCCTTTCCTGTTATTTTGTCGATTTTTTAAATTAATTTATGTATATTTTCAATGGAAAACGACCGTTGAAATTGGCGAGAAAAACTTCCTCCGCAAAAACCAATTACCACAAATCCCTATTCCCTCCAGTAGTGGTAACCGCTTATTCGACAATGAAGGTTGAGTAGTCCGCTTCACTCACTCCAATGCTCAATATGTTTCCCCACCCAAACAAAATGGTATACGGTGTTCCTAATCCACCTCCCTTACCATCCTAAAATCAGTCCTCTCCTCTCTTTCCTCCCCCTTGTCTCCTTTAAATAATATCACAACAACCACTGGAGGTCCTTTTAATCTTCCCTTCAGGTGCCACTCATTACTTATACCTTAGCTTTGTGTGGATCTGTTAGTTTAAGTTTCTTATATTTTGCCTTAGATTTAGTTAGCAATTAAGGTTTCTGTTCTACTCTACGTGATGTCCTCTATTTAAAGACAAAGTGTTGTTCAGCGAGGAATTACTTTTCAATCTGATTCTCCCTTAAAAGGAACGAAAAACTGCTGACTTCCAGATAAAATCAGAATGCCTTAATTTATGCTGACATTGACCAGGGGTGGATTAATCTGTGATTTAAGGGAAGTATTTTTCGAGTTATGGCGGTGATCGACTCAAAGGAGTTTTGGAATTGTAGTAAAAGCGAAAAAGAGTATCCAAAATTGCCTATACCCATGAAACTTGGCGAAAACACAGCAAACATTTCGTAAGTTTAACAATCACTTGAAGCAAACGATATAACCCGAGCAATTAATTTAGATGCCGCATTTCCATTACATAAATTCCGGTAAATTATAGGCAACGTTACTACCCCACGGCAATCGCTTTCCTGCTATCGTAAAATGGAAATCGCCTTTTAATCAAAACTTTACCTCATGTTACCCACCCGAAACCGTCCTGCAAGCGGGCAACCGCGTTACAATAATCTCAATCATGATCCAATATAGCGCAACCCCTTTCTCGAATAAATCTTACTCTGGAACCGTAAAACGATAATAAGATGCTCATAGCAAGTCAAATAAAATTTACGTCGAATCCATATGATAAATGGAATCCGTAGCCATCTCATGTTCGAGTTCCTCCTTATCTTTGTTCAAATTTTATCACCTTTCGTGCGATAATAAATGATCGGCGAAAAGTTTTGGCGATAAAACCATAAAACCATAAAACTCCCACAAAAGTCACCCCAAGGGGCAGAGTTACAGTCACACACCACTACTACCCCTCGCGCGTTCGTTTAGCTTGAATTCATTTCGAGAAAATTAGTAGGAATAAAACGAATTTCTTATGCACTCAAGCGTGGAAAGGAACTCGCCAGGAACATGCAAGATAAGAAACAACGGAGCAAGGACTCCTTTAGATACTCTTGGGGCCGAGAGAGACTTGGGTGCCTAGTTTAGCTCTGAAGTTCACCACTACGAATGGGAACGGCAGATTCGAACTGCGATTTCTTTGTGTCTTAATGTCGCCTTGCAAGGAGCAGGAGCGCCTTCAGCAGTTCTGTTTACTTTTTGTTTTGTTCAATCCCATTTTGCGAAGTGACTGCAAGGAATTCATCTACTCAGTTTTTTTCCGTGGCTGCCTCTGCCAGACAGCACGTTTTATGATCTCTTCCTTACAAATCAAGGGTGAGCTCCTGACATAATATATTTATTCACTATGTTCATTCGATGTCCCATTTGACGGCGTCTCTGTCTCTTTTACCTCAATGGCATCACCACGTTCAGAGGAAATTCCGAGGCAGGCCCACCTGGAAGTTTAAAGTGTGCGGCACTCATTTGCCATATTCAGAATTGGAAAACAAATTAGAGGAAATCTGGGCTTGGCATACTTTCTAAAAATAAATCGCTGATGTGGGATGACCTAATGCTTTTAGGGAATATTTCAAGTATCTCTTGTTCGGCTGTTCGGATTCGTTTCTACATTTCAGTGCTAAATAATGTGTACTTACAGCTACTCATAGGAGATGAAATCATCCTTGAGAAAATACAGAAAATACCATAAGGACCGGCATTTTCCTTGAAAGCAGCCTGCATTTCGACAAAGGCACTTCTTACGCTTCCTTTTCAAACTCAATTCAAGGCATCGTCACCTGACGGTAACGAAGCATTCTCCAGTGTCCAGATTTTTATGGTAGCAGAAGAACGTGGGGCTCAACAGGTTTCGCTCTTTAATAGGTTTTCCGTTCCGCAGAAGCAGGAATTTCCCTGTCTGCTAGCTTGCCTTCCTGTCTGTAATAAAAAGGATCAACTTTGCGAAAAATTCAGGGGACACTTTTTATACGTTCCATACCCCGTCGCTCCCCATCCCCTAATGATTCCAACAGTTGGGGAGAATAGACCTTCTTGTCGTGCTCGTTAATGAAGACAATTTTCTTTTTATTATCGTCGGTTTAATTCAATTATATGCGAAGAGGATTTCTTATTCTACCTTCTTCTGTGCCGCCGCACAAACCTATTCCTTGGCTGTTGTGGGCGCGCATTGAGCTCATGCCCTTTTGTTGTAATGGAAATTGGAAATTCTGTTTAATAGTCGTCGTTTTTAAAGAGATACTTAGAAGTAGGTCGTTACTCGTCCCTGTATCCAGCCGGCATTCGAAAGGCAGGAATCTTCCGCGAGATAAAGTTTGACGAGTGATTGGTTGACTGGCTGTTCATTTTTCAAGTTTATGAGTGGCCTGATATGAAATGGATTGAACGGAAAAAAAGTAAATTTCCTTCAATCGTGATTGAAGACATCGCCACCTGCTGGTTGTATCGATTTCATCTTGTTAAGGGATTTGATTGGAATATCTAGATTCCATTAGGAGTTAAGTAGATGCCACTCTGTTTCAAAAGTTTTTTATGTTTTCTGTGAAGTGAAGTGTTGAGATTAGCAGTTTGATAAACTGGGGTTGCTTGGATGATGAAGATTGCGTATCTCCCGCATTCGAATTGAGAAGGGGTAAGTTAGCTAGATAGCTCTTCAAAAAAAGCAAACAGTCTTATTTGAATAGAAATGAACAACTTTTATGACCGAATAATTAATGCTTTTCACAAAAATAAAATAAAGGTATTTTATTTATTAATTTAGGAAAAACTTAATTTAGAGCAAGGGTTAAATCGGAAGGTATGCGATTAAGGTATGAACTTTGAAGACAGGAATCTTTAAAATGGACGTAGCTAGAAATTTAATTATATGACAGTCTTTTAGATCCGCAGAACACGTCTATTCCCGAGGGTCATGTGCCGGGATTAACCAAGATATGTTGCCTCACAAAGAGCCAAACCAACCAAGTTGCACCGACCTTTGATATGATCTCGGAAATGAAAGTATATATCGAAGTAGACGAACCGAAATTATGTGCTCTATGTGCATTGTAAGAAACATTGCTGGAGATAATGACAAAGCAGTCATTTAGGCACAGTTCAGTCCTTCTTTCTTTAGCATTTGTCTCCTTTAGTAGTGAGATCTACTCGCCTCGAAGGATTACACCATTTTTTCGGTTGTAAGCCTGGTTTGGCTGGTTTACAACCTGGTTTGTTCCCCCTCGGTTACCACCTTGTCGTGGTGAGGGAGCTTGTGATATTTTACTACTACACTAAAAGTGTCCAAAAATACATGAAGATGGAAACAAAGGATTGTAACTCTCCAAGTGGTAAGAAGTCACAGACTTTGAATCCACCCGCGACTCTGAGAAATCGCATCGTGGACGAGGCACGGATTTTGGAGACCTCAACCAATTCATGCTCCCCCACGGAGAAAACTGTGGAAGACAGACTCTCCACTTCAGTGGAAAACCTACACCCGGTGTTTACGGCGCGGTCAGCCAAAAAGGATAGTACAGCAACTCCCTTAATGAGAGGAATTGGAAATCTGACTACGACCGGTCGGTCGGTGACGCTGTTACCTAACTCTTCTAAAATACGGGGGAGGAAGGCTCTGCAAAAGGAAACTTCAGCCGCAAAGGAGAAGGGACTTCAGGCTCGCCTGTCAAATCTTCTCCTCCGCCGGTACCAGAAAAAACGAAAGAAAGGGAAGTTGGTAATGTGGACGCAACTCGTCTAACGCCGTGTGAAAATAGATCCATGCAGCCCGGACTCCGTGAACCTGGGAGAGTTTCTAGCCAACGACAATGGAAGGCACAACGAAAGAAGGCGAAGTTTCTTGGGAATGAGGACATGGACGTCGCTATACCACCAAGTGTGGCGATATCCAGAGAAATCCGACGCATGAAAGCGGAACTTTCGGTCGAAGGCGAGGATAAGCTGATAACCCCGGTCAGATCCACACTGAGCGCAGCAGAGTTTCCAGTTAGCGGCGGTTTTCATATTAGACTGCACTTATGGCTACAAACATAAGAGTGAGTCAAATCAACGAGCAGCATGCCAAAGCTTTTTCATATCTACTGGCGGCAAAGCTGGTAAAGTTGTAGGACTGTCCTTATATATTTCTGGCTCAAGAGCCATGGGTTCGTTTTAACAGAATCTGTGGTATTGGATCATTCAAGGGGACCAGAATCTTCTTCGAGAACGAGGGCCTGCGTTCTGATGTCAAAATTATTAGAGGCAACCATGCTGATACAAACGGATTGGATAAAGGTCTATGAACTTCTTGGCGACAAAATTGAGCTCCCTAGTCGACTTAGAACTCCTTTGACGATAGAAGATCAATTGAAAACTCTGAATCGCACACTTTTGGAGTGCTTTGAAAAGACTTGTCCTATTTCCTGAGGCCAACAGGGTAAAACGGTTCTATAGTGGAACCGACAACTGCAAAGACTCAGGAAATCAACCAGACGACTTCTAAATCATGCTTGCAAAAGCAATAAAGATGAAGACTAGATAAACTTCCGGAACTCACAGCGTAAATATAAGAGGCTCGTAAAACGTTTGAAACGAAACTCTTTTAGAGCATACTGTGAGGAACTCGAAGGTAAAAGGGAGACTTTCAGGTTGTGCAGAGTCCTTAATAAGCATGAGTCGTCCGGATAGTACTTTCACGAACTCCAGAGTTGAGTCTATACAGTCTCTCCTGGAAGTACACCACCCGGGAGAGCAGGCCTCAGAAGTGAGAAGAAGAGAATTGCCGCTTTCTGCAAACCCTTCAACACGAAGGTGTTGAAAGGGGAATTGGGACACTGCGGGAGCGATTGTTACCAGAGAAAAAGCGAGAGCTGCTATACTATCATTTGAACACTTCAAACCACCTGGTATGAATGGCATCTCCCGGGCGATGCTAAAGGAGGGTATAGAGCACTTAGAGCAACTTCTAAGAAATATTTTTCGAGGATGTCTTGCTCTGGCTACGTGCCTTCCTCTTGGCAGGAGGTGAAATTAGTCTTCATACCAAAGACTTTGAAAGATGACTATTGTAATCCAAAGAACTTCAGGCAAATCACTGTGCGCCCTTCCAAAGCTCTGTGATGCCGCTAGAGAACATGGTGTTGACGAAACTCTAATAAAGTGGATCTACGCTATGCCAACGCCGATATTATTGTGTGCTGAAGTGAATGTTGATCGCTACTAAACAACGGAAGCGACGAAAGGCTGCCCTCAAGGAGGTATACTATCGCCACTTCTGTGGAGTATGCTGATCAACTCACTACTATGCGAACTGCAAAATGTGCCAATACACGTCCAAGCTTATGCGGATGACATGGCTGTTGGTCGAGATCCCGGAATGGTGTGTAGAAATACACAACGCACCGTTGATTTGATTGGTTAGTTGGTGTCTCAGGCATGAGCTTTCAGTAAATCCAAATAAAACCACAATGATGTTATTTACAAAAAGGAGGGAACTGAATGGTCTTTGCCTACAACCCTTAAACTCTCCGAAGAAGTGAAATATCTGGGAGTTATTCTCGACAAGAAGCTCATTTGGAACAAACATGTAGAGGTAAAGATGAAACGAGCTTCCACAGCTTATGGGCTGAGTAGGCGGACCTTTGCTTCGACATGGGGACTTAGGCCTCAGGTAGTAAGGTATATATATGTTACTATTATTAGGTCGATGCTTACTTATGCATCCGTAGTGTGGTAGGTTAAAGTGGATCAAAAATTTTCCGAAGTAAACTAGCCGCACTGCAACCAACTATGTATCTGGGCATTAACGGCGCCATGGACACAACATCCAGCGCAGCTCTAAATGCATTACTCAGTTTGCAGCTCAGGGATTTGTTTATTCATAGCGCTGCAATAAAAGCAGCTCATAGACTAATTTAATCAGATTTATGCGGAAACCATGGAAGTGAGGTTAGCGGGCATTGGATGAATTATTGAGAGAACTAAATCCAGTTCGCAATGTCTTCTGATTCTCGGAGGAGAAAAGCGTAACGAACCAGAAGAATGTGGCCAGAATATGCTGAAGTCTTCTGCACCGATGGCTCAAAACAAAACAGGCTTCTGGAGCAGGAATGTACCTCTCGAACAAAAACGAGAAGTGGGCATTTCCCGAGGGACAATATAAAATGGTCTTTCAGGTTTAAGTGTATGCGATTCTAAGGTAGCAACCTAAATGACTGACGACTAGATAAGATGCAATGCGGCGGAACTACTTTGGGTACCCGATCATTGTGGTGTAGAAGCAATTGAAATCTCGGATGATTTTTCCAAAGAGGGTTCAATTTCCCCCATACCCGGATGAAAACCATGAACTTCCTAATGCTGCTATCAAAAACTAGGAACAAGCTTTCTACAACGGCAACCAAGCAAATACACTGCATTATTTATCCTATCGAAAAGCAGGAAGACTTGCAGAAGTATTGTGGGCATTCTGACTGGCCATAATTTGCTAGTTGGGCTTATATTCAGAAAAGAAATTCCCCAAGATGATAGGTGTCCATCCAGTAATGAGGAAATGGACCCTGCTGAGCATTTTCTATGTGAGTGCCCTGCTTATGGACGCATCAGACATGAGATTTTTGGCGATGATGTGCTCTCAACTGTAGAGGATAGCGTTGCATTTCCCTCACGCAAATCCAAATACAAAAACGGATCCATAATAGACGGGGGAGTCGCGTCCAATAGGCCACTGGAGTCTGAGTACTCAGGGGCTTCGCCACCTAAGACCGGTGTGCTAAACCTCGTCGTATGCCTCGTCAGGGTGCAATATCTTCTTTTTTGGGGAACATTGCTTTTATCCCAAGCTTTCGAGTCATTAATGCAATTGCATTTTACAACAGCCTGGGGAGTGTCCAACTCTGGAAATCACATTGAAAATAAAGCACAGAAGTTTGTACGCTGGACCTTGTCTAGGGTCGACTTTTCCTTGATGAAACCTTTAGGTTCTTTTAACAATATTTTCAATTGACTTGGCTTGACGTTGGTTGGAGTTCTGGAAAGTTTAGGCGGGACAAGTGGCTCAATAGTTTTGTAAACCTCTCCTAAGTGAGCCGTAAACGCCCCGCCTTAGTTGTGATCATTTTATGCCCAATCCCCGGCAACTGTTCCAAACGGAGACTCGCCAATTATTGGTCGATTGAGCTTCTTAACTGTTTTTCACAGTGAATGGTCGGTGGACTCAAAAGTAAATAGGCTACTCAAAAATGTTCGGGTATCCGACTCCTGCTCTTCTACAAGAGCCAATTTGAGGAGTTGGTTTTTTCTTCCACATGCGTGTATTTTCATTTTCCAAACCTTCCCACCAAAGCTGGCGTCAGAAGATATCACAGCTTCTCAGAAGAGTATGTGTGACATATAAACAAGCTTGCAGACAGACGGACAATGGAGCAGCTTGCTTGATAGCCAGAAAGGTTCCGATTCAGATTCTGGCGAAGGAAAAACAACGACTTTACGATCGATCATATCTCACCGGAGAATCTCCTGTTCGTCCGCGACAGTTCGCACGGACTGACACTGTCGCGGAATGGCAGGAGAAGTGGGACGAGTCAGAAAAAGGCGACTCAGAAAATCATATGGGATATCCGGAAATGGATCAAGCGATCCCATGGTGAGGTAGGTTTCGACCTAACTCTATTCTTGAGCGGACATGGAGGCTATCGAGCATATCTGCATCGATTAGGGCCTAATGATTCGCCATATTGCCAAAAGTGCCTAAATATTGCAGAGGATGCAGAACAAGTTTTTTTCATTGCTCCAGGTTCGAAGTCTAAAGCTACATTAGTGAAAGCAAAAGGAATATGGACCGAAGTCGAAAAGGTGATTGCAGCCATCGGAAAGAAGCTTAGGCAGGAAGAAGTCAAGATTCGCTATTGCGAAAACTATACGAATTGGCGTATTGGCAGATGCGGAATTTGTTACCGAGTTTTGACGATATGCCTTGATTAATGGGGGGGGAGATATTTATCTTTTATAGTGTGTTAAAATATCTACTGATCACTTTTCTGAAAGACTAGAATTTCAATAGAATGTGCAAAATAGTGAATGAGTGAAATGGAGCAATAGGTCAGGTCAGGAATCATTTGGGTGTTTAGACGTCTGTAATTGCCACAAGGTGTTCAATCGCCATTGTGTTTAGGGACCATGTGAGACGACGAGAACTAACAGCTGTCTGAAGATCTGCAAATACTCTGCTTAAAAAGTTGTTCGAACTGCGAGCGCGAATATCTTTAAAACAATGAAAATAGTTTTCAGCATGCAAGTTGAAATTCTTTTAGATGACCTAAGGAAGGTTGCAGGGTCAACGATGGATCTGATGTGGAGAGTATCTAGTAATCCATAGTGGCACGCAAGATCTGCGCTTGTGATAATACTGTTGGCATCCGCGATAATGAAGCGCCGAGCAAACCATCGTAGGGTTCTGGGATCCGAAAAAAATCGAGACTTCAGCGCTGGTATCAGCGAGGTAGTGGTATGGGTAATGGGGTAATGCATTTCAAATAACTGTCACCAGAGCTCCTACCAATTCTGGTTTTTTGCTTAAATACTAAAGGGGCTGGTACATTTTACGGTCTTTTCTGCAAACTTATGGTGGTACCAGCATGCTCGAAGGCGGATTTAGACCATGATCTGGTCCCACTTTCCGAAAACCGAGCACCGACTGATTCTATCAAACTAGAAACCGCGGCTGTTTATATATCACCAGACAGCTCACCAAACTCGGGTCGCATGTATCTCGTGGATATTGTCTACGATGGAGGCTAACATGTCTAGAGCCTAGGATGGCTTGTGTGCTCTCCGGAAGGTTTCGCAGCCACAAAAACTGCAGCAGCTTGGTGTTCAATTTTTGTAGAAAAATGGTATTCTGTAGCAATGCATTATTTTTCCTAAGAAGCGGGCAGAATAGTTTTTTCTTTAAATATTGCCATGGTTGAAGTCGGATTTTTTTTTCGGTAACCTTCAGAAGAAAGCTACCGTAAGTATTTTCAGGAAACGATTGAACGGAGGCTAAGATATCTATCCTTCACTAATGTAAGGCAATGATTTTTTGAGACTTCGTGATATATCTCAGAGTGTAATCTGAGCTGATAAATTTTTCAGTGCCATTCGCCAAAGACTTTAACATTTAAGAAACGGCGCCCAATGTGGGTTTAAATGCATGAAACATATATCTAGAATTTACAGGTTTATTATATATGGTAGTATAGAAAGTCCCAACCCAATGAATCTTTTTTGATATAGGAAGAGAAACATACAGCATTATATTAGTGAAAACATGGCGCTTTCCGAATCGCCACCTAAAAATTCGCATAAAGGCATTGTCACTTCCTCCCAACACCCAACAGAAAATTCATTACTCAAAAATGATTACAATTCACCGCAGGTACTCCTGATTTACTATCCGGAAACGGGGGAAATTATTATTCGCGCATAATATTATTCAGATACACTCTAACAACTGGTACTATTCCATATGTAATTTTAATGTACGCAGTAAATACGTGATATCAGAATAAAATATTGGATGACGGCGAATGAATTGCGAGTGAAGGAGCGAATCCTGTAAAGCAAAACACTGCCAAAGCGCTGCAGGTGACACCCTCGTCACCTACTGTGCACTGAATATTCCCACGCTTCTCGTAATAGCCCTGTTATGCTGCACGTGACTTGATTAGAAATTTCTCCACGCGGAATATATTTTTCACCTTTTCCATATGCGACACGAACGGAAATATCCTAAGTATGTCATAATCTAACTGGCGGCAATTTTATGGATTACTCTGTTGTAAAGTGACGACTTGAGTGTGAAAAATCACTGACAGGAAAATGAAGCTGCAGGATATTTACTGTATGGAATGAGGACATCGAAATTTTCATATGCATAATTCACAACTCATGAATATAAGTGGCGCCTTTGCCGCATGATTTGAAAGCTCCGCTAATTTGAAATATGGGAGACTCAGCCCAAATCAGATAATCCTGCACTGAACCGCAAAAAAAAATTCAGAAAATGTTAAAAGAACCAATTCGAGCAAATGAAAGGTAAATCACTTAAGAGTCTTTATGTTTCTCTAATAATAAACCCCTATTATCACCTTTATTAATAAAAGTCGCGTAAGCTCTCTTGACATCTGTTAATTTGAACTTTAAATTAAACCAAATATTCACTGCACAGGTTAGTTCGTTAGTTGACCAGCACTATTTGTGCTACTGTAGTTAAAGCAGGGGTAGCTTAAGAATCAGTTCTCACAAACAATGGGCTGCGCCATTGACGAAAGATGAAACAATTTTCCTTTCATAAAAGGACGTTAAAAACCCTCAGAAACTTTCCCCACCTCTCCCAAATTCCTGAAATAACAATATGCGATTGCAGGCAGAATCACACAGTCGCTATTTGCCACTCTTCATTTATTCAGTTTACAAAGCCCAACCAAATCGTGAAGCGATTGCAAAAGAATGCTGCACTTTCAGCGTCTTCTCATTGGGCTGAGCAAGTTGGACATGTTGCCGAATTGTCACTCCCAAAGCAGTGAAACTCATGGGAATAGCCGCTATGGCCAGATGATAAATCAGTTAAGAGCCAACTAGTCTCCATGGGAATGACTAACCCACATATCGAGGATTAGAGTTAGTTATGTGCTTATTGGCCCTCTTTCGAAACTATACCATTGTATCTGCCATTTAACCATTCTTTTTGCCTCTTCTTCATGCTTGATCATTTTTACACTGTATTGAGCCCTCATGGCATTTCTTCAGCCAATATGACCACCATTCGAAACCTGGTGATCTACCTCAGGGCACAGGTAGATATCACTGGCCGCTCTGAGGCGTCCAATTAGCGTTATGGTGTGCTGTTTTGCTTCTACAAACTGCTGAGACCATGACAGCTATGGTAAGAGCAAGGCACAGAGTCCGGTTAGCTCAGATCGTCAATGCCAGCCTGTAGTATTCATGAAAGAAACAAGCTCTCCCACCCTGCAACTAGAGATTTCTCTGAGGTGCTCCTGGATCTTCTCTTCTCTGCAGCTTCGGCAATGCGAATTGTAGAATATGTCTAGCGGCATGCTCTCTATAGGCCAGTGCCTCGTATAGACCACCGTAATCTTGTATGAATTTTCACGCGTCTGACACAAGAACTCTCGCGATTGGGTTTTGTTGTAGGTAGGCTATATCCTCCTTGACTTAGCAAAGGTGGTGTCTTTACCATCTCAAGTTCGCAGCTACGAAGCAGTACGAGTAGATTCTACCCTTGATAGTCGCCAGCGAGACACAGACTATACTCTCCGAAGGACTAGCCCACTAGCCTGGAGGATTTCGTCATTGAGTGCAAGGTCTTAATGGCCACCTGGCTGTCGGTCGACATTGCTATGTTACGCTTGGGACTTAGATCATGTCTCACCGTAGACAGGCTTCCAGTATTGCCAGTACTTCCGTTTGGAATCCACTGGCCAATCCTGGGACACGCTACGATTCAGATACATTGTGTGTATCCAAGGGAACTCCCGCATCAGCTCCGTAGACCATCTTTAATTCATCAGTGAAGAATATTGCGCCATAGCCTTGGAGCGTGGCGCCAGTCTTTCACTCCGCCTTGGTTGGAAAGTCCGCAGCCGAGTTTCACGTGAAGTTGGGCTTCCGTGTGGCGTAGTCGATGTTGAATGCCCAGACTTCTCGAGGTACTTCATCTAGGATGTTAGCCATAGGACTTCGCTACCCAGTATCCACACTGACGCAGTTTGGCGGCACTGTATGCTGCAGCGTATTTTATGTCGACAGGTGTAAAGGAGGAGGTGTGTGAGTACACATATCCTTCTAATTTGTTTCTAATTTAATTTGTCGTTAACATAGCAGCCCATATAAAAGCAGCTAACGTACCTGAATTCACTGGCATTAGGTTCGCCTTATTTCCTATACCAATCACCCCTACCGCGTTGCTCCAAGAGACAGCGCAAACCGTATCTGAATTCACTGGCATTAGGTTCGCCTTATTTCCTATACCAATCACCTCTACCTCGTTGCTCTAAGAGACAATACTCTGTGATTGCTGGCTATAATGGATGGAAGCGGAGCAGGCAGAGAGTATGAGATCAAATTACCAGGCAACTAAAAATAATTTAGATTTCCACATAAAATACTCAATGTTGATGAGGTGAAAACACCCTGAAGGCAAGAGTTGAGTATGTATTAAATTCAGCAGTCATCAGGCTGGTGGCTTTGAATGTAACCGACGCATGTAATGTACTACGCGAAACACTGCTGCAGAGAGAATATGCTGACCCCAGTGAAAATTATCTGGAAAAACCGACCAAAGAAAGTAAGTTATGCGGGCCCTCTATTCCCCTTTAAGGTTTTGCGTCAAATAAAATCGGTTTGCCGTGATGTGTTTTAACTCTAGAGCTCGGCTGATTCCGTGGGCGGACTTTCGGCCCTTTTATACCCCGCAGAATATTCCAGAAAGGCATACAAACATTTTACTAGAAAACAACTGTGCGCCTTTGACAAGATCTCCTTACCGGCATTAGTGTCAGCTGCTAACAATTATCCTAACTGAATATTCGCCCTACTGTTATACAATTCTGGTATCTTGGCTAATTGTCATTACTACGATTTAAACTAACGTCACTGATACGTCACACACAAAGCAGTTTTCGTCACAATATGTTCATCATCTCGTCTGCCAGGATGTCAGTCGGCATCATTCGCGAGATGAAGATCGTTGCATCATCTGCCCTGAAGGTAGAAAACATCCACTGCATAAAACATGCAGCGCTTTTCCCCAAACTGGGTATATTCAGCAAAATAGAATTCACCATGCTGACTATGAGCAACCTGCCTCGGCGCTCCTACGTTCGGCATCATCCTTGTACTCTCTAACCAAGCCTTGACAGCACTGATTGCTTCGAGATGCTTTGCGAGCACAACCAGCGCTATGTCGTCGGATGACCTACCATCGTGGCCACCTCCGGAAACGAAAGGTTAAATACATCATTGTGCATAATGTTCCACAGTAATGGGCCCAGTATAGAGTCCTATAGGACACCCGCGGAGGCAACGTACTCCTTGAATCCAGCATCGGTGTCATACCAGAGCGTCGGCTCTCACTAGTAGCTATCGACAACAGCGGCAAATTAGGTGAGAGCAGTAATCAATGATCTGAAAGACCTGCTGCTTACGACGACCGGGAGTAATCTATTATAAATAACTCGCTTTAACATTTCCCCCATAGTGTCTGGAAGACAGATGGGTCTATGGGAGAATAATTCACCTGAAAGTTTACCAGCCTTAGACAGAACCACCAGCTTCTGCCGCTTCCATGATACAGTAAGCATCACGGTAAAATTCGGTATGCTATCTAGAACTGGGGGCTTATTGTCACCTATACGCAGATCTCTAGCAGCTAGCAGAATCAGCATCACATTCAGTGGTCGCTAGAAGGTGTCAGTATCCCCTTTGCTGGGGAAATAACCCCTGGATGATTTTTAACGAGAGGGTAGGGTACGGGATCTGCAGAAATGAATGACCTCTGAATCGTCCCGCCACGATTGAGTAAGCGCTGCCCCAAAAGTCTGCCTGTGGGCATGTGGGCTTCCCTATAGGCATGCTCCTTTTGCCCTTAATCGATCCTCCAGACTGCAATATGGTCTGAGCCATTCGTTTGCCTCGACGGTAAATTCATCGAAGGCTGACCAACTCATTATTCCACCAGTAATTGGGCCCGAGGAATGACCATCTCCTAGGCACTGATGCGTCATATGCTTTAGCGATGCATTACATGGCATGGATAGTTCTATCCGTGAAAGTCTCTGCTCTGCTAGGTCGGCCACACCTGCTGCTTTAGCCACACCTCCATAAATGTTTGGTCATCTAATGCTTTTGCAGACCATCCTGGCGTTCTTTTCCACTTCTGGGGATGCGGGTATCCTCCGTTCTGACTCCGTCCTTAGTTCAAAAGTGATTGCCTAGTTGTCGCTGTAACGTGAAGTCCCCGCCAACTTTTCCAGTTCATTTTACGTGCCAGCGCAGGGCTGATAAAAGTCAGCTCAACAATTGAACCAGACCCCCTTTCCGATAAGTATTTACACCCATGCTTCTAATAATACCAAGTTACTCTCTTTGCTGCCCCACTCAATTGCACACTCATTAAAGCCACCATATAGATCTACTATTTTTCGGAACGTACTCGTCAGTTTTTCCCATGGTGGATTTTTTTTCGCTCACACATGAAACATGAGATCGCATTTCTGGGCCCTCCACATTTTGCTGATATTTCTGCCTAGGCCTCTTAGATCGGAGTCAGCTTTAACCCTTTTTAGTATCTGTGCATAAGACAGATTTCCTTTGCTGGAAATTATAATTGACTCTAGTCGAATTCGCACCTTTGGTTACGTACTCCCCTTTTTATTTAGGACTTTAACCCATCCACAATTTTTATTTTCCTTGGGTTTCACTTCACTAGCCCGCATTCCCATTTCGAGCAAATCTTTCTCCTTTCTGAACTCCCCCCAGCCCCGTTTGTTGGACTGATCCGCACGCCTTTTTATCTGTTTGGCGCCAATTGATTTCCGAAAGCTTCCCCTTTTTTATATCCCACTCTTTTCCTTGACCGGAGGTCACCGGCCTCGTGCTTTCATTTTACGTGGGTTATCTGTAATGCTGTTGAGACAGTAGTTTTCTGCTTTTCCTTAACTCTTGTTGTTCTTCCTGGGAACCATTATAAAGCACCCCGATGGCTCTCACCATGTTCTTAATGGCTCGGTGCAGGCTAACCTTTTCCTTGATAAATTCGGAAAGCTTAACTATTTTAATTCTGAGCTGTATGAAAGGTAGTTCATCCAGGTCGTGGCTCTGTTTTCAATGCGCAGATCACTCCTTATGCTGACACCTTCGTCTTTGGTGTTGGTAGCGATTTGTCTGTCTGTCCGTCTCACGCCGTCTCGTAAACAGTTATACCAATTGATACCAAATTTCATGGAAAAGTAGGAACTGTAAGCGTCCATGCATTCAGTGGGTTATATCTTCTATATCTTCTTTCTATGTAAACGGTAATGAAGACTATGAAAACGGGGCTGTACAATTTTTTCACAGAGTATAGTCATGTCGGATATCAAAACAAGGGCCATGATTAGTGATTTTCAAAGCTGGTTTCAGTTCTGGTATTTAATGCACTGGGGGAGGACGAGGGCTTTTCCTTTCGTCCTTTTAAACTTTAGTGTAAGTAAATAGCTTCAGCTAACTCATCATCATCATCAACGGCGCAACAACCGGTATCCGGTCTAGGCCTGCCTTAATAAGGAACTCCAGACATCCCGGTTTTGCGCCGAGGTCCACCAATTCGATATCCCTAAAAGCTGTCTGGCGTCCTGACCCACGCCATCGCTCCATCTTAGGCAGGGTCTGCCTCGTCTTCTTTTTCTACCACAGATATTGCCCTTATAGACTTTCCGGGCGGGGTCATCCTCATCCATACGGATTAAGTGACCCGCCCACCGTAACCTATTGAGCCGGATTGTATCCACAACCGAACGGTCATGGTATCGCTCATAAATTTCGTCATTGTGTAGGCTACGGAATCGTCCATCCTCATGTAGGGGGCCAAAAATTCTTCGGAGGATTCTTCTCTCGAACGCAGCCAAGAGTTCACAATTTTTCTTGCTAAGAACCCAAGTTTCCGAGGAATACATGAGGACTGGCAAGATCATAGTCTTGTACAGTAAGAGCTTTGACCCTATAGTGAGACGTTTCGAGCGGAACAGTCTTTGTAAGCTGAAATAGGCTCTGTTCGCTGACAACAACCGTGCGCGGATTTCATCATCGTAGTTGTTATCGGTTGTGATTTTCGACCCTAGATAGGAAAAAATTGTCAACGGTCTCAAAGTTGTATTCTCCTATCCTTATTCTTCTTCGTGTTTGTGTTTGACCAGTGCGGTTTGATGTTGTTGGTTGATTCGTCTTCGGTGCTGACGTTGCCACCATATATTTTGTCTTGCCTTCATTGATGTGCAACCCAAGATCTCGCGCCGCCTGCTCGATCTGGATGAAGGCAGTTCGTATATCTCGGGTCGTTCTTCCCATGATGTCGATATCGTCAGCTAACTCAACGGCATCAATTTCATTTAGGAACAGAATGTCCACTATTCGTTAGCCCATTCCCTCTATTTACAAGGTTGGACAACCGCCAGTCATTTCATCGGCTAGCCGCGGTACCCAGCCTTTAAAAGGTGGCGGCCCCTGAAAGAAGGTTTTTTGAGATCATCACCGTGAATTTTTAACCCTAGTCCAGAAAAAAAAGAGGATATGAAGAAGAAAGAAGAATGCCCCCTTTTCTAATCCCATTGAAGAATGGTAGCAGTGTTCCTTTATCAAAAGGTCATGGCACCTCAAAGTGGACTATTTTCACGTCAAAACAGGCAGGTGGGTTTAACTTCGAACGCCAATTCCGCACTGGCAAGTGACTAGACGAGGTCTCACTGTCAGATGACCGATACCTAGAATTCAATCTAATTATTGCGGTCGAACAGTCTGCGGTACAAAGTCAGAACCCTAGGAAAACGGATTGGACAAAATTCAATGAACTTCTTGGCAATAAAGTACAGTTCCCTAGGCCGTCGCCTAAGGACTCCTTTCGCGTTGGAAGATGAATTGAAAACTCTGAAGTGCACACTTTTTGAGTGCTATGAAGAGGCTTCTCCTATTTCCCGAGGCCAACGCGGTAAAATTGTTCCTTGGTAGAACCGGAACTGCAAAGACTCAGGAAATCAACCAGGCGACTTCTGAACCGTGCTTGCAAAAGTAGTAAGAACGAAGACTGGTTAAATTTCAGGAACTCACAGCGTGAATATTGTATAAGAGGCTCGTTAGGTGTTCGAAACGAGACTCCTTTAGGGCGTACTGTGAGGAACTGTAAGGCGAAAGAGAGACTTCAACGCTGTGTAGAGTCCTCAAAAGGGATGAGTCGGCCAAGTTGGACTCTCTTAGAACACCCGACGGTACTCTCACGAGCTCCAGTCTGGAGTACAGACCTTCCTAAAAGTACACCACCCGGGAGAATGGGTGAAAGAAGTGGCAAGGGGAGGGGGTTCACGGTTCTTGCAACCCGTTCAACACGCAAGTGCTGCTAGGGGAACTGGAACACTGCGAAAGCGGTTGTTACCCATGAAAAGGTGAGAGCTGCCATACTGTCTTTTGAACATTTCAAAGCACCTGGCATGGATGGCATCTATCCGGCAATGCTAAAGGAGGGTATGGAGCACTTAGAGCGACCTCTAAGAAATATTTTTCGAGGATGTCTTGCTCTGGGCTACGTGCCTTCCTCTTGGTAGAAGGTTAAGGTAGTCTTCATACCAAAACCTGGGAAAGATGACTATTCTAATCGAAGGAACTTCAGACAGACCACTTTGACTTCATTGTTGCTGAAAGGTTTGGAGAGACTGGTGGAGCGTCACAGTCGTGGAAATGCACTTAGATCGCACCCACTTAATGAAAACCAACATGCTTACCAACGTGGAAAGTCCTGTGAGTCTGCTCTTCATTCTTTGGTCACAGAGATAGAGGATGCAACTTTGAATGGTGAGTACGGGATGGAAGTGTTCGTGGACATTGAAGGGGCGTTTGACTGTGGGCCTTTTCAAAAACTTTGTGATGCCGCCAGAGAGCATGGTGTTGATGATGCTTTAATTAAGTGGATCCATGCTATGCTAACGAAGAAATTGCTGACGCTGAGGTGGGTATCGATCACTACCTGACAGCAGAAGTAACGAAGGGCTGCCTCCAAGGAGGTGTGCTTTCGCCACTTCTGTGGAGTATGCTGATCGACTCCCTACTATGCGAACTGCAAAATTTGCCAATGCACGCTCAAGCTTATGCTGATGACGTGGCTGTGCTTGCAGTTGATCGGGATCTTGGAACGGTGTATAGGAATATACAACGTGCTGTTGACTTGATAGATAGCTGGTGCCTCAGACATGGTCTTTCAGTTAATCCAAATAAAACCATAGTGGTTTTATCCACAAAAAGGATAAAACTGGATGGACTTTGCCTCCCTGAGATAAGAGGTACCACTCTTCAACTCTCCGAAGATTGAAACATCTGGGAGTCACTCTAGTTAAAAAAGTTCTTTGGAACAAACATGTAGAGGTAAAGATGAAACGAGCTCTCACAGCTTATGGGCTGTGCAGACGGACCTTTGCCTCGACTTGGGGACTAAGGCCTCATCAAGTATCACTGGTGCCATGAGCACGACATCCGGCGCAGCTCTGAATGCACTACTCAATTTGCAGCCTCTCGATATATTTATTCAAAACACTGCAATGAGAGCAACTCATAGACTAATTCGATTAGAAACGGAAAGGTTGTAGGTTTTAGGAAACGAAGGTTGTGGGGAGCACAGAGCATTAGAAGATCTACTGAGAGGACTGAATCCAGTTCTTACAATGCCTTTCGATTCTCGTGTCCCCACACATCTGTTTGGTAGAAGATATGAAGTTATCCTCAGGCGTAGAGAGGACTGGGAAGTCCCAGAGGAATGCGTGGCGGGATATACGGAAGTCTTCTACACCGATGGCTCAAAAACAGAAAGGAATTCTGGAGCCGGAGTCCGTTTCAATAAAAGCCGAAGTTTATACGATTCTAAGGGCGCCAAACTGGGTGGTTGACGAGCAGTTGAAGGGCAGGCGTATCGCAATCTGTAGTGATAGCCAGGCTACATTGAGGGCGTTGAGTAGTCCTTTGATCACCTCGAAAATTGTTCGGGAATGCAGAAACCGTTTGAACTCTATCTCTAAATTCAATACGGTGGAACTACTCTGGGTACCTGGTCACTGTGGCGTAGAGGAAAATGAAATCTCGGATGCTTTAGCGAAAGAGGGGTCAATCTCCCCTATGCCGGGACCGGAACCAGCAATTGGAGTATCAGTAGCGTTTGCAAAGTCTGTTTTCAAAAACTGGGAAGAAGCTTCCCACAATGACATGTGGCGGAGCCTACATGCTGCTCGACACACCAAACTTTTCCTGCCAGAACGGAACATGCGTACCGCAAAATTTATCCTGCCGAAGAGCAGGAGTACTTGCAGGTGATTTGTTGGCAGTCTGACAGGCCATAATTCACTAGCTCGGCATATGTTCAGAATAGGAATTATTCAAGATGATACATGTCCCTCTAGTAATGAGGAAGCGGAATCCACGGAGCATTTCCTATATGAATGCCCCGCTTATGGACGCATCAAATCATCACATTTTTGGGTTGCCGATGTTCCCCAGTTACGACGGGTAGCATCACATCCACTAACAGAAATCCTGCGATACGTTAACGAATCTGGAATATTCCGTTACACAGGGGTGGCGAGTACAATGGACCAACACGGCCTGAGTGCTCAGGAGCTGTAGCTTCGCCCCACCACACACACACCCACCTATATGGTCAAATGGTTTTATTGCTTTTCTATTACCAGCAGATGCTTGTTTTTCTAGACTTAATGCAAAAATGCATACTTTTTTTAACAATGCTCTATAGATACGTACTGGTATATGTCATGAGGGTTGTTATATATATTTAGAGGACACCCCTTCCTATATTTAATTGAATAATGCCACTGAACAAGGCCCACATAATGCGTTAAAAATAGAATGGACTTTACGGTATCAAAATTACCTTAGAATTGAAAAGCTTCCATATCACCACGGCATCAGAAAGATATCAACCGTCGATATACCAACATTTCTATAGCGAAAAAACTATGGGGCATAAACACCCACGAAATACACAGAGAATCTTATTTGGCGCTAAATATACAGCTGACCCCAATATTTTAAATGAAAAAAAACCATATCCACAGGAGCTTAACGTTCTAGCCCCATGATCCCAAATAGGAAGGACCCAAGTAAATTAGGTAACCTCATATTTTTGACAGCGTAGAGATAAGCCGCATGGAAAAGACACTTTCAAAGACCAACACCCCTCTGTGTCACAAACACTGCGCGTCACATTTCAAATATTCTAATTTTTCCCATAAGCACTTTATTCCCATAACTACAATTCACTTTGTAGCTATTACTTACGGACTATTAACGTTCAGCCTAGTGACATACATGTCGCAAGTATTTCCTTCGCTAAATGCCAATCGCAGGAAATTCCCGCCCCGGCGCAGCATGGCAGTTTCCTATTTAGTTTTTCTTTTAGTCCTTGGGTTATATCAATTCGCCTCGGCAGCTGTTCCATTATAAAACTCGTTATTTTGCTGCGCACAGCATGCTTTGAAATAAGAAGGGAGGACCTATCGTGCAATGAATATGTTCCCGCTGCCACCCTGGAACTACTTGATTCCGGTACCGGTGTATAGATGACATTCCCTTTTCTTTTTTCCGGACCTCGTTTTTCTATCTTTCCCCATACAATGTTGGTCTTTAAAAATTGCCATTTGTTTTTGCCTTGACAGATCTAATTAAAAGCCATTACGGAAAAATTAGCTTGCCCGGAAGATGAAAAAGAAAATTAATACGAGGAAAAACAGTACGACCGTAAGCTCCACCATTGCCGCTACTATGCCGCCACTACTGCCACCCCAACCACTATCTCCTGTTGTTCTGCATTAAACGCGTACTGTCCTAGGCTCCGCACTGTTCGCTCCACACACCCCAACCCTGTTTTCCTTTTCACCCGGTTCGCTTGTATTTAATGCAGACGAGTCATTAGAGGGAATTTTTGCAGCCATTATGAAAAATAGCACTTTCGTACTGGTTTTCATTTGCAGGAGTGCCTCTATTTTGCATTAATTTCTCATATCGCGAAAGGGGTGGCTGCGGTGGTAGTTTGTAATCGGCTCACGCTAGTAAGCATGAAGTAAGTACGTTCATTAAAATTTAGGACTGTTGCTTCAATTGTAAACCAACATATAATTCGGATACACAACCCCATTCAGAGCGGGATCGCATTGTTTCCTAATTTTCATTTAGGCTTTTCTCAATAACTGAAAAGCCTTTTATATTCCCAAGGAATTTATTCATTTTCAGATTCTCTACTTTATGCTCAGAAATTAATGCACAGTCAAAGGGTTCAATAGAACCATTGAAAATGTGCACGAACTAAATTACAAGTCTGTGGCTTTCTCTGTGTTTGCCATGGAGCTGTGTCAAAAGGTTTTCCTCCATGAAAGGAAAAGCTAATTATAATGCGTAGCTGCTTTGGAAACTTGTTTATCGGACAGATTGTTCCATTCTTGTGGGTTTGTCAAATGAACGGGGACATAAGTGCATTATAAGACAGTATCGAATACAGTAAGGACTCATTGTGGCACCGTCGTCAAGCAGCTAGACATCCTGGTCCATATAAGAGACTGGAAACCAAGCTTGAGTAAGTGGTATGTATCTATCATTTGCAGAACTTTACTGGTGCAGACAGTTAAATCGAATCATGGAATCGTGGAATACGAGTAAATTAAGTAAACAAAAAGGAGCCTTCACTTTAAAGACTTCTGATTTTACTGCAATCTCAATCTGCAATAATTAACAATTGCATATTTCGTCTAGACACCCGAGTCCTTCAAGTTAGATACAGTTTTAATCTGGAGATAACAAAATATTCCTGACGTAGCGAGTAGTTTTTAGGCAGTATTGTATTATAAAACTCTGGTATGGCCTTCCGAAAAATTAACACCAACAACGACCGTACGCTTTTCATGACCAGGAAATAAGAGAAGTAGGAATAATTTTGCAAGGTTACAGTCCAGGCGGACAAACATTAGAATAATGGAAAACCACCTATTAAGGGAAACATTCATTATAGAGATGGAGGGCAATTCAATCAGAAATACTAACAAGTCGGGAAACCGGAAGCTTGACGCTTCAGGTATAAAAGGATTTGTGTTTCCCTTTGTAAGGAGCATACCGCAGTTCTCCATTGGGTAATAGCATTGACCCGAGATATTTAAATTGCTCAGTGTTGTCAGCTGCAGCAACCTGCCCAAAACTGAGTCAATTAAATATCTCGGGTCAATGCTACCAGCCAATGGAGAACTGCGTTTTGAAACTGCTTGACGTATTAATCCGACCTGGATGAAGTGGCATTCCAAAACTGGTGTTCTTTGTGATCGACGTATCAGTGAACATTTCAAATCTAAAATTTACCGCAATGTCGTCCGTCTGCCGCTCCCTATATTTCTGAGTGGTGGCCGACTATAAAAAACAATGAACGGCGTCTCGCGATAATGGAGACGAAGATGTTGCATTGGATTGGGGGCGTGACACGTTTTGATTACATGCGAAATGAGGATATCCCCAATCGATATGGGGTTGCACCGTTCGTAGAGAAACTCCGAGGAAGACTTCTTCGATGGTAAGGCTACGTAATTGGCGTTAACGAAAATTTACTTATCAAGATTGTTCTAAACATTGAAGTCACTGGTAAGCGACCAAAAGGCAAAAGGCCGAAACAACAGTGGCTTGATACGCTGGATTGGCATTTAAAAGCCTCAAAATTGCATCCAGATCAAACATTTGATGAAATAAGATGGCGAAACCGATCACGACGAACCGACCCCGCTTGTGAACGGGACAAAGGCTGAAGAAAAAGAAGAACGTGTGAGGAGCGACGAGGGCATGACAGCTCCGTGTCAAATAGTTAAAAATATCATTACTTCTTGTTTTTAGAAAGCGATTTAAATAAATCATTTAATGGAAAGCCCTGTATTGGTAATAGTCAACCTCATACGGTTCAGACGCTGAGTTTAATATTATTAGCAAATGCGAAGAATTTAACCTACAACAGATACAAAAAGGGCTAGGGAAAAGTAGATTCTTCATGAATGAAATTTTAATATAACATTCGAATGTTAATTATTCTCGTTAATTATGATGTCACCATCTTATTTGTATGGCTTAGGATCCGGTAAATTCGCAGGAAATTGATAAGTTTGAACTGCTATAACTTTGACACTAATAGTCGGATTTCCATAAGATGTGGCACGTGGCACTCATAGAATGAACTTTTTGAGTTTTTCAGTAAATTTCTGTAAGTTGGTAATATACTATTAGTAGGTTTATTTGAACAGATATCGGAATGGAACATATTTTGAGACCTAGATTTCATTTGAACCCAGCATCCTGATTCTTTTCGAATATTTAAGTTAGGTAGTTTCCGAAAATGAGCCCTGTCCCACTTTAAATGCGTACATGTTGACTCCGTACTCGCGCACTTTTTAATTCACGACAAAACTAATGCCAGTTTCGAGGATTGCTAGTCGAGACCTTTCATATACAACTAAATCCGCTGAATTTTTTTTTAAATCCCCCTTTTCATGTATGGGGCGCCCTCCTTTAAACTCCATCTAAATTTATGTCACGCTGAATCCGTGGGATTTCATAGTTCCCATCTATCCACCAAATTTCGTTCAGATCGGATTAGTCGTTTTGGAGAAAAGTGCGTGCGACAGATCGGCAGGCAAACAGACAGAGTGAATCGATTTTAGTAATCAACAAGTGACTGTTGGGATTTCCAGCGATATAAGTTGGACATACTGGGCCTAAACGAATTAAGATGGTGGAGAATACTCCCCTTCCTCCTGCCACACTTATAGCAATCTACTTTTGTTCTGTGGAAAACCAAGTGGTAACAGACGACAATCCGGTGTCGGGTTGATACTGAGTTCTACCGCAAAGCACGCACTCTTGACCTGGGAGAAGGTTTCTTACATACTTCTAACTGCACTATTCCAGTTCAGGTTAAGGAGCATCACCATTATACAATACTACGCAGCAACTGAAGCTTTCGATATAGTGGAGAAGCTTATTTTCGACGAGCAATTAAACGCAAATGGTGGAAGATCCGCGGATTTCTGCAGCCTCCACCGCCTCGACAATGATGACACATTGTTTGATCAAAGAGCCGTAAGTTGGGTTTCAACTGACCAACGCCGTATGAACAATCAGATCGACCACATAGCGATCCGCGGTAGATTTAAGAGTTGCCTGTCGGATGTGCGAAACAAGAGGGGCACTGACATCGATCTCGAAAGGGATCATTATCTGATGGCCGCTTACGTTCGTTTGCGTTCTACGGAAGCCATTTCTCGGAAGGTCGTTGAAGTTCAACATCAACCAATTGTATGACCCAGTTGTCACTCGATAGTGAGAGAGCTATCTTGCTGATCGAACGGCAGATATACTCAGTAACCCGCTTGAGAGTATCGATGAGTGCTTGGCTACCATCAAAAAAGCTACACAGATCGTCTGCCACGTCCCGAAAGAGCGTCACAAGATCTAGCAAACTGCGGAATCGTGGAAGCGGGTCGATAAACGCAAGGGGTTGAATGCTCTACTGAACGCTGCAAGTGATGCGGACGTGCTGCGATTGAACTCCAATACTGTGCAAAATCCGGGGCGGTTCAGCATAGTGTACGACGTTACAAGAGAGAATTTGCTATTGCACTGGTAAACCAAGCGAAAGATGCCGAACATTGCAATGATTTCAGAACCTTATGCCGCATCATGAAAGAGCTTGCATGTGGACGCAAATCATTCGATGGTCCTGTGAAGGACATCAACGATCGACTTCTCATCCACGATGATGAACAACTGAAAAGATAGAAATAACACTGTATCGTGGTTCTTAACCGTATTATACCCGGTGAATTTCCTCCTTTTATGGGTGAAATGACTAATCACTATAACATGCGGATACGACTGTTCTTCCGAGCAGAAGAGAAATCATTTCGGTCATCGATGTACTCAAACGGAGTTAAGCTGTTGGGCTTGACAGTCTCCTCGTAGAGTTATTTATCCCTGCACCTGCAGTTACTGTAGCAAAGAAAATCTCGAAAGCTTGATCAACGAGAGCAGGCTGGCTTCTGCTCAGGATCCTCCTACATTGACCACTTCAACACCCTACGGATCATTTCATCATGGAATAGAGCATGGAAATTGAATTTTCGCTGCACATGCTCTTTATCGATTTCCAGAAAGCTTTCGATAGTGTGAACAGGGAGTAATCTGCAGTGCCTTACGCAGGAAAGGGATTCCATAGAAAATAACAGCTATTACCACAACAACATATGAAGGTGCAAAATGTCACGTGCTGCAACAAGTTAAAATCTCGGATAATTTTGACGTCTAAAGCGACGCCCGCCATAGTTGCATCCTGTTACCGATATTATCTTTTCCTGTTACCGGTAACGTTCTTCACGTTGCCTTGCCCGGAGGGCGTGGAGGAGTCCAATAGACAATGACATCTTCCTCAAACACCTCAACTACGCTGATTACAGTTGCTTCTTCTCTCACCGGGTGATGGACCTTGGCCAAATGACCCTGGATTTGGAAAGAACGGCAAGAAAGTTGGACTGAAGATAAACACGAATAAAATCAAGGTTCTCTGTCTGACGGGTCAACGCACTCTGCATTAATGGCCAGAGCATCGAAAGCGTCGATCAATTTGTCTATCTAGGAAGCGTGATTTTTGTGGACGATTACACAGAACTAGAAATCGCCAAACGCATTAACAGTATTAGATCCGCTTTCACTGCCCTAACTAAAATTTGGAAATGCAATTCCTCAACATCAGGATGAAGTTGAGATTATCCTGTGCTAATGTTCTTTCTATGTTGCTATATGGGGAAGTACATGGAAAGTGAACTCCACTGTTACCCAAAAGCTCCAAGCTTTCGTCAATACCTGTCTACGCCGTTTTATCGGAGTACTGGCTCAACAATATCTCAAACAGAGAACTTGGTCCGCGCACAGGCCAGCCACTCGTACGCACTATGATTGGAAGACGGAAGTGGCAGTGGATAGGTCACATTTTAAGAGAGCCAGCAATTGCACTGCGGGCTACTCCATGCAGTGGAATCCACTCTTTCAAGATGGGCGACGAGTGGATCACCTCAAGGGCACTTGGCGCAGAACAGTACAAGGGGAGTGTGAGCGCTTTGGAAAGTCGTTTGGGGGAGCGGAAGTGTATTTAACGTAACCACGAGGTACCGCTCGCAGGTGTAGTTTAGGCGCTAAACATCACCAAGGGGTGAATGGCAACCCTTTATAATAAGCCACTAACTCCTTAAAAATTCGACGCACAAGGGCGTAAGGGTGATATAAGCTATCAAGAACAACACCGAGAAATCAACAAGAAAAGTACCCTGCTGGCACTTGCAGTATTCCTATTACGAGTCAGACGAAGGCTAGAATCATAAAATATTTCGTTTGATACTAAGTATCCCGTATCTTTACCTTATGCCCATGCTTCGTCGACTCTTGCTTGGACCCTGCTGCCCTAGCCAGGTTCGAGAATGTGGTGGGCTCCTTCGAACACTTCGATGCCTAACATGTCATTTCACACAAATGCACGTATCCTCTCCGGTACCGAAAAACCAACACGCGAGCTCAACCTAAAAATAAAAATTTTAAACCAAAAAGAAAGACTTGACCGCGCGGTTATAAAAGGAAGAGGGATGAATAGTTTCAGGTTCAGCGTCTCAGGGTGTTGGTGAAGAAAGTCCAGGAGCTTTACAGTCTTGCAGATTACTCACTGAGCTGAGCTATCACAGTTAGGGATAAAATGCACTACAAAAATGAGGAAAAGGAGAATTTCAAGGTCCGGCACGGATAACCGGCAGGAGTCGTCTGACTTGGTGACTGAGTCGCACGCCGTCGAACCCGCTAATCGTGGGGCGATTCGACGCTTGCGCGCCACCATAACCAAAAGCATTGCTCCACCTGCTGCAGCTGTTTTGCCACAATCTGTGGCCACCACGTCAGTAGGTTCGCGGAGGCAGTGGATGAAGTGGATTGAGGAAATGAACCTCTTCATTATCCGCTCCTACTACGAAATAACGGTGGGGTTGAGCACAACACCTTACCGCTGCTTCTAGGTGGGGTGCAAATTTTCTGGTATAAAAAAATTACCAGTATACACAGTCGGTTGGCACATAACATAAATCAGGTCATTTGTCGGCCGGAGGAATTTTCAACCATCCTCACTGCAGGAATTATCTATCTCCTCCCTAAAAAGGACACGGTGCAGGACCCCGTGGATACAAGACCGATAACTTATTTACCAACCCTCTACAAATTCATAACGTACATTATTAGTGGATGGGCCATTGCGCACCTCAAGACCAACAACATTCTACCTGAGGAGCAGAAGAGCTGCCGAGTGGGGCCAAGTGGTTGCAAATATATTATCGACTCGGTAGTTGCAGAACAAGCAACTAGAGGCCAAAGAAACCTCTTTAGTTGAGAGTATCTGAAACACGTGCAAATCGTTCTAAAGCGGCTTAAGAGCGTACCTACCTAACGTGAAGAAAGGCGATAAGACACCAATCAAATGGACGCCTAAGTCAAAGAAAGTCTACTTAAATTATAAGGAATCACGGGCAAAAGCAATTCTCCTCGCCCACTACAAGAAAAATCCGCCTCTCCCGTTAGTATGAATGCATGGGACACCGCAATTGGATCAATCTTACAACAACTGTAAGACAACCGTTGGCTTCCACTGATGTTCTTCCAACGCCAACTTTCTGATACGGAAAAACTTTGCATCGTTTATCATAGGGAGCTCTTCGCCATTCACGATAACATCAAACACATGTGTCAAACACTTCGGACGTTATCTGGTAAGCAGAGATTTCTCAGTAATGACCGATCACAAGCCCCTTACATACCCATTCCAGAAGAAAACCGAAAAAGCATCACCGTGATAAACCCTAAGCTAAGCTTCTTCTCGGGTTTCGCCAACTATATAAGGAGAAAGATAGTGTGCGACACGACGCTTTCCTGGGACTAGCTCGATCTTTTTTTTGAGAGAGCCTTGCGCAGACACATCTTCGATACTCTCCACGATCCGTCACATCCTACCGGATGGCAACGTGCAAAGTAATCGCACCGAAATTCGTTTGGGTTAGAATGCGCAAAGACATATATAGTTAGGCCCGTTGTTGCGTTTCTGCCAGCGCTCCAAAGTCGAAAAACACACAGTTAACCCGATCCAGACTTTGACGCGTGCACTTAAGCATAGGCGGCCCGATTATATCATTTAATAGTTGCAGATATTGATCATGATGGACCGGTATTCAAAATGGCTCGAAGCAGTACCACTCCCTGATCAAACGGTCGCATCTGGTGCATCAGTTTTTTATTCAAGCTGGATTTCCTGTCCTACGCGCGGTGACTACGGATCAGGGGACACAAGCCCTAACAAACCAAATGGGCTGTGAAAGAAGCCGCACAACCCTCTATAACCCCGCAACGAATGAAATGTTGGAACGCTGGCATCGGTCGAGCAGACCCCAGCGTGGGCGGACGTACTCCCAACGATTATATCATCGGAGGATCCAGTGCGGAAATCCTCTATGGGGTAACGCTTACGTTTCTAGGGGAGATCATAGCGTCCGAAAATAAGCACATTGAGCCGAATGCATTAATCCAGCAACTTCGAGAAACAATGCATGCACTTCGACCCGTGCAAGCTGCACATCATTGTCAACGTAAACGTTTTCGGAGCAAGAGTTTGGAAACCTGTACTCACATTTTTCTTCGAGTGGACCTCGTAAGATCTTGTGGAGAATATTCCAGGTCATATATAAAATTAGCTTCAATGGAAAGGAAATCAACGTTTCTACGGAACGCCTGAAGCCTGCTTTCCTCGGGGCTACAGCATTCGAAGGAAACAACATATTGACATTAGCAAGCAAGTCGACAATCACAGCAGCTCAGAGGATACCAGGTGACAGAGTGATTCGGTGAACTCCAATCAACACACCTCCAAAACATACCACCCGAATTTACACAACAGCCACGGAAGCGGATAAAAGACAACGCGGACTTCTTTCCAAAGGGAGGAGTATTTTGGCAACTCAGCTGAACAAACCCAGCCCGTTTCGAACTTTGAAACGAGAGGCAGCAACATTGACAAAGGGAAGTACCGAGACGTCAACTGCAACAATGCGTGAACTTCTAGTTTAGTTTTGGTATTCTCGGATGGAATAAAGTGGTTTGTATTTAGAAATACCCCCTCTCTGTTGTATCACTATCCAGCTCTCGCTTGCTTGGGTACGAGCAATAAAAAGCATCCATTCAAAAGGTTATAACTATCACCTTCATGCTACAAAAACAAATTATAATTACATTGTCCTCATTTTTCTTAGCCAATTAAGTTTTCGGGTTCCTAATCAGACCCCATCTTGAACTATCGGATGGTCAGAGACAACATAATGATTACCCTCCTCGAATGACATTTGTGTCCCCAAACAGGTTCCTTGCAAATTTTTGCATGGCTCTTGTTTCCTAGGAAATTTGCAAACTTTGGATTCTGTCAGACACCAGAAAACTTTCAATGGAGATGATAGTTTTTGCTCTTTTGGTGGTACTGCTGCTTGTGAGCCTACTGTAAGAGACATATTCCAACTAACAACATGACCTTCAATAGAATATTGGGTTCACCCACTCAACTTTTATTACCAAAGTTTTTCCAACTGAAACTTACTCCATTTTTTGAACATGGTGACTTGCTTTCCAGACTACATTTCATTTAGCAATTCCAGCAGCAAACTTATGTCATCTGGGATTCACTCCTCGTCCTAGGAAAGCATCATATGCAATTTGACAGAATATCTCATTTTACTGATGAAGCGGAGAGAACACATGGCACACGCGCCACCCAAAACTGCAAGAAAGTTTCCGTAATAACTCTATGTCGCTGAAACAAAACCATTGAGCCCCAGGCACTACAGGCTCCTAAAATATGAAATTTGATTATTTCATATGAACAAATCATTATGGGGTGCTCTCAGATTTCCAGCAATTTATGAAGAGACAAATGAAGGCGGACGACAGGCGTAGCGTTGTGACATTGGAAATTTTCGGTAATTCTGCCGCTGAATTTTCCTTGAAAATATCCTATTAATAAACCCATACTACATACGGATATACACGAACATATTGATTGAATATAGGAGCAGAAATGTCTGGTAGTGAAGTTAAAACGTTTAATGCCTCTGGTTATTATTTAAACAATGAACAGGTCTGAATAGCTGATCCTTTTCATAGCGGCATGTACACATTTTACAATTTTAATGTGGACGGTTTTACAACCCCCAAGGTGTTGACAGGTCGTGTGGATAAATTCATGGCAATAGACCGTGTAACTTGCGGGTTGTACTTCCCGAAGCAATGATTTAAATTTGTTTTGGAAGGGAGCTCCAGTTATTGGTTTTTGGTGGTAATAAAAGCGACTATACATTGTTCGATGTCAGCCATAACCTTCACTTTTAATGAAATAACTGGGAGAACTAAATTGATTTTCTCTAAACTATTCTTTCACTACTTCCTCAGCCGAAAGCTTGGCTTTCGTTTAAAAGGCAACAACGAATTCAAACGCGCTCCACCATAAACGTTCCATAGCCCGTTTGAGAGAAGAGGAGGAACAAACACTATCCTTTCTATGAACAACTTAATATATTCGAGGCTTCCTAAAGGTGACATTGCGATAATGATGGATAATCTGATAGCCAAGTATTCTGATAACACTCTGCCTGCATATCTAATGGAGAAACTCGGTCATGAGGGTCACAATGGCAATTGCAAGACGCCTGTGGATTTCGACAACTCCCATCTCCTTGGACAACCCTTCTCATTGCTTAATCAGCAGCCACGTTGTCAACAATTGGTTAACCGCTGACAAGTCTCAGAAACCATCTGAATCGCAAGATATTCACGTTATCATCGTCGATAGGATAAACCCAGCGTCCAAAAAAGTTGGCGCGAGTTCACACCAATCTTAAATTCTTGAACTTCTTCACGTGGGCACACTGGCATCCGAACTACCATATAACAGATCTACCATAGAGAGGAAAGCTGGGCACGGGGTGAAAATCATGCACGCCCGACTGATGCTGCACAATCCAACTGATTTTAATGAGGACTCTATTTTAGACCCTTGGAGAAAACCCAGAGCCCGGCGAGTATCAACTTATTCCCATTCCTCGACAGATCTAAGGTCAGACGGGGAGAACGGGTAGGATTCAGGGTTAAAAACGGGGAGTCATTATCTATTAAGAGGAAGATCGACGAATTATGTGTGTCATACAAAGACCTTTAAGATAAGTCTCCTCTTTTTGGGCATTCATTTGCGCGGAATTGCCTTTTAAACGCTGGAGATCTTTCGCAAGCTTGGGAGGAATGATTGCCCAAAGTGAGTAAACGTGGGTGACGACAGGACTAAATAACGATAATGCTTTAGGACTGACTGACAGTGCCAATCTGTTCAAGTAAGCAACAACTGGAAACTAATTCGAAACTCGTAGCCATCACTCGGCCACTTGCTTGGAAATATGTAGTATTTCCAGGGAATTAGATCGCTCTGGAGCTAGGCAGTGTAGTGACAATCGATCAGACTACAGAGGCCCCTTTTTGAAAAGAGAAGGACAAAGAGCAGTTAGCAAGTGACCTAAAAAGAAGTAAAGGACAGTTGGTTTCATTTAATTTATGCACAAGGTCTTCCATGTAAAGAGAAAGTGTGTCCTGTTTGGTAGTGTGATAATTTTCAGCTAAACAGTCTAATTCCTCATTTGTAATGATAGCTTAGAAGTCAAAAAATTATATTCAATCACCAATCAGTGGTTAATAGAAGAGAGATTGGTCACATCCTATGAAAATAGGCAAAGATCATTGAAACAGTAGTGAAGAAGATTCGAAGGTGCTCACTCTTAATAGAGGCTAATTTTCGTGGAACATAGCAGGGAATACCTTTCGGTCTACATGAGTTTGCCATCCACCCTATAGTGGGGTTTAGCGCGCCAACTTCAGCTACGCGCCATCCTTCACGTTTACCTGAAACGTGTTTCAGCACCCTTCAAGTCCTCCCAAGACGCTCGCATTCATCGTCTACTATTCTGCACCAAGTGCCCTTGGAACGACCCACTCGTCAGTCATCCTGGGGGAATAAATTCTACTGCATGGTGAGAGAGCAAGGAAATAGTATAAGCGTAGTCGAGGTGTTCACGCGTGAAAAACGTCACCGATAACAAGAGGAAATGACATCGGTTACAGAACATAACCCTGCTTTAGACCTCAAAATCCTATGAGATTTTTCCTCAGCGATAAATAACTATCAGTTCCTCCGGAATGCCCCTTCTGCGTTGAGCACTTCAGATACATTCCTGTTCACGCTATCGAAAGGTCTACGCACAAAATGATTCGTATAGTGTTGATGTGGTGCATGCAGGAGGATCCGGAATGTAAACCAGCCTGTTCTCTGTCGATGAACCTTAGGCGATGTTCTTTGATACGTACCAGGATTATTTTAGTTATTATCTTTGCAACGGCAGGGAGCATTCAGATAACCTTCAATTTGTAGCACTCAAAACGGGTCCCCTTCTTAGGGATTTTGACGATCATCTCTTTTTTCCACTCCCTGGGAAAGTTCCCGGATTCCCAATATTTCGGTTCGCAGATCTGCAGGAATTCCAGGTGCAGCGATAAATAATTCTGTGTGGAGACCATCAAGTCTAGTGGCTTTACACCGTTTGTGTACCTTTATATCCGAAATTAATCCTCTTCAGCTTGAAGGAACAGTCCGTATCCGTATATTACGCTGACTAGCGATTTTATCCAAAAGAGGAAAAGCTTCACCTGTTGTGATACGGCTAGGAACCGTTATGAAGTGTTTTTTCACCTTTTCAGTTGTTCATTATCGTGGATGGGAAGACCAACGTGCACGTCCTTCACAAGATTACCGAAAGATTTGGAAGCATGTTCAAGATCTTTCGTGATGCTGCATACATTCTTGAAGTCATTGCGACCTGCGACAACTTCAGTTTCCCTGACCAGCACAGTAGCAAATTCTCGCTTGTCACGGCACACACTACACCGAACTTCTCGAGATTTCGCTCTGTATCGGAGTTCGAGCGCGTCTCGCGCGCCATCGTTCGCAGCTTTCAGTAGAGCCTTCGCTTCCACGATTGCTCAGTCATCCAGAACTTGTGGTCCCCGCACCGGAACGTAGCAACTTTTATGACGGCCCAATGCACATCGAAATTCCCAGGCGGGTTACTCAGTATATCTGCCGTCCGACCAGGGAGATAACTGTGACAGCTGGGTCTCATAAGTGGTTGATGTTGAACTTAGGTCGGCACAGCTCCCCAGCCCTGCGAGAAGTGGCGGATGTAACACGCAAGCGAACGTAAGCGACTATCAGATGGTGATCCCTTTCGAGGCCGATGTCAGCGCGTCTCTTGTTAGGCAATTCCTGGAGACTACTCCTAAATCTACAGCTGATCGCGGAGTGGCCGATCTGATTGCTTGTATTTACAGCGTCGGTCAGTTGAAACCAAACTGACTATATGGCAGGCTCTGGAGAGAGAAGGGAGAGGAGTACTCTCCAGTATCCCACCAAGTTACTTCGCTTAGGCCCAGAATGTCCAGTTTATGTATATCCCAGGAATTCCCACTCAAGTTGAAGAAAGCGAGCATTCTGAGGACATTCGCTACCGTTATCGAGGAGTGTGCGCACATTCTAGAAACCAATCATAGTCACAAATGGGTTCACAACACTTCGCTCAGACATATGATGTAGAAACACGGTCATGTCCACCGGAACGTAGTGGTGGAAAATTTGTGGAATCATGAAACTTCTACCGCCTGGTCATTGATAGCACATTGTTCGAGCACAGAGCCTACCATAAGATCAGTTACTTTTCAACTAACCGCCACCGTAAGACCAATTAAATTGACCACTTTGAGATCAGCAGTATATTTAGAAGTTGTCTCCTGGACATGCGTGCACTGATATCGGTATCGAAAAGGATCACCATCTGATGGTCGCCTCCCAAGTTCAACATCTACCGCTTGTAGAATCCAGCTATTGCTCGACAGTGGGAGAGCCATCTTACTGATCGAATGGCAGCTACCCTGAATACCCCGCCTGAGAATGAATGTTGGGCAGCAATGAATTCTAAAGTATATACTGTATCACGAAAGAACCTATGCTGTTGCAAACCTTTCGATGGTCCTGTGCAAGATGTTAACGATCGACTGCTCTGAGAAGCTGAAGATTTGGCAAGAACACTCCACCACGATAATTACCCGTACCACACCCAGTGAAGTTCCCGGATGAAATGGCGAGTCAACGTAACATGCAAATGCGGACTGCTCCTCCAAGCAGAAGAGAAGTCATTTGGACTATGAATGCACTCAAACGGCGTAAATCCGCTTGGCTCGACGGTATTCCCGCAGCACTTATAGAGAAATACTCGGAATTCGACAGCTTTCTCAGAATATGGAGGAAATAGATGATGGTTAATATCCCAGAGAAGGGCACCTGTTTTCGAGCTTGAGAATTGAAGACTTTCTGCATGCTTCCTGTCGTCGCAAGGAATAAAAATAATCCTGGAACATACCAAAGAATATTTCGAAAGCTTCACCGACATAGGGCGACCTAGTTTCCGCTTTGGAGCGTACCGCATTGACCATATGAACACTTTACGTACCATTTTGAAACATGGACAGACCTTCAATTCGACAGCGTAAACAGAGAGGGTATCTGACGTGCTCTAACCAGGAGGGGTAAAATCTCGGAGGAATTTGAGGTCCAAAGAGGAGTCGGCCATGTTTTGTATCCTGTCATCGACGTCATTTCTTTCTGTTAACGGTGATGTTCTTTAAGCTGTCTTGTCCGAAGGACATAGAGGAGTTCAATAGATTATCACATCTTCCCTCGAACACCTCCACTACGGTGATGACATCTGTTCGCTCTATCTCCAAGTCATAGACTGTATTGGTATTGGATTTGAAAAGAGAGGCAAATGGTAAGTTTGCAGTAAGTTTGCTTTCGCTGCTTTGTCTAAAATCTCAAAATGGAGTGATCTCAACATTAAAATCAAGTGGGGACTGTTCTGCGCTAGTGATCTTTATGTATTGTCATAAGGACGCATGGAAAATGACCCTCACTATCCCTGCCATATCATCAGTGTATGCCGGCCTCGTGTCAAATGATTGTAAATGTGCTAATTATAGGTAAGAAATGGCAGTGAATAGGTCACACATTAAGGAAGGGAGATAACTCCATTGCCGGCTACTCCATGCAATCGAATCTATTATTGTGTGGGAATACAAACCTCTCGCGGAGTCCTGAAGAGTTGAAACACATTTCAGTAAACCGGCAATGATGACGCGTAGACGTGTTCAGTTTATCATAAAGGACTTTGTAGTGGACCGCTCGGGTAATAGCTTATCGCTTTCTTGGCTGCCGAGCCACCAATTGCCCAGCGTTTTATCGACGAGAAACTTATCTTCATTTAGGCATCTCGTTCTAAAGTCCAACATATCGGTTAATGTACCGCTTACCGGCCTCAATGATCCCGAGGGTTGCATAGGCATCCACGTGACAAAATATCTCCGCCTAGCGAATTTTTTGATTATACTGATCTCACCTAGGAACAATGGAAGATCCACAGGCCTATATACACATATTCATTTCTACTTCATTGGGCATCTAATCAAAGAAGAATGGTCTACCCTTTGCGCCTAATCAACTTCGATTTGCAGTCATAGTAACAGAGATCCGATACTGTCCTGAAAAGCCTGCTAAAAAGCGTGAATGCGCTTTGTTACGAATCTCGAGGACTATCCTTTCCAGTTAAATTCTGTTCATTTCACTTCAGTTTGAATATTCATCAAAACTTCCTTCTAAGCTCATCATAGTCATGTGTATGTACATATGTACAGATACGCCCGACAGAAAACCAATATGAGGTGAATATGGAAGTTTTGCAAAAGTTTGAGCTGGCCATAGAGTGCAATGTGAAGAATTTGCAGAAAGTTGAGTTTATTGAAATTGAACTGCCATCAGAGCGGATGTCTCTATAGAAGGGAATCCTCTTTGATTTGAATTTAACGCTATCAACTTCAATGAATGGCAATATGTATAAAATTCCTGGAGAACTTTCTGGGTTCGTTGCAACTGTTGAATATGCAGTGATTTTATGAATGCAAACTAACAGGACAGAGAAAGGATGACATTTTTGACATTTTTTGACAGGAAAATATTCATCTTAAAATACTGAAAATTCAACTAACGGATTAATTACGATGTATAAAAGATATTCCTAGCAAAATAAACTTGATGCGTGATATTTATGACCTACATGCATACACTTACCCGCACGGTAGCCGAAATATTGCTGCAATAAAGAGAAGAAAATGGACTTAAAGTGACAAGTTTTGAAATAGTACAAATTCAAAATGAGATTTTAAACCCCCTTTTAAGGTTCTGTTTGCAAAACAAAACCTTGTTAAAATCGGTTCAATGTCTGCCTATCTGTCTGTCTGTCTGTCTTTTTTTAGGGACTCTCTCAAAAGACTCTGGCCTGGGCACGCCAGAGTGTGGGATTTTTACCCACTAAAACCCATCGCTGTTGCCATCTGCTTATGGATCTCTCCCTTTCGGCTTTTTTCACCTGCGATAAGGGAGAGATGGACCTGGTGTTATAAATGTTCATCATTTCTTGCCAGGATGTCAATCGGCATCATTCCCGAGATGACGAACGCTGCATCGTCTGAGAAGTTCCTGAAGGCAGAACACACCCTTAAGGCTGTTCTTCTGTAAACCGTACTCAGTTTATATGCCTAAAACCTGCACCGCGTTTCCCCAAACTGGGACTGCATACAGCATGATAGAACTCACCACCCTGGCTATGAGCAACCTGCAAGTATGCCGCGGTCCTCTTACGTTTGGCATCATCCTTGCCAGAGCCATACTCATGGTGGATGCTTTTTTGCAAGTATGCTCTATGTGCTGCTTAAAATCAAGTTTTCCGTCTATCATCACCCCCAAGTATTTGATGGCCGGCTTGGAAGTGATGATCCGATTCCCGATTCTAATGCAGGCGTAATTTCTTTTGCGGCGCATAGTGATGGGGACCGCTTCCGTCTTTTCCTCCGCGAGTGCCAGTCCAGCACTCTCAAACCGAGCCTTAACAACACTGATTGCTTCGCTTGAGTACAACTCAGCATCCTCGAGATGCTTTGCGACCACAACCGGTACTATATCATCGGCGTAACCCACCGCCGTGGCCTCCTCCGGAACCGGAAGGTTAAGCACATCATTATATATGATGTTCCACAGTAGTGGGCCCAGTGCAGAGCCCTGTGGGACACCCGCGGAGACAACGTACTCCTTGGGTCCATCATCGGTATTATACCAGAGTGTTCGCTCATGGAAGTAGCTATCGATAATAGTGGTGAGGTAGATGGGAACACCAATCGTCGCCAGAGACTTTCGAATAAGATTCCAATTGGCCGAGTTGAATGCATTCCTCACATCTAGGGTCACCACCACACAATATTTGCTGGTACAACCCCTTCCGTGAATTGCATTTTCGTCATGCCAGTAACCATTTTGATGGCATCAACGGTTGATCAGGCTTTACGGAACCCATACTGCCTATCTGAAAGGCCCCTTTGGCTCTCGGCGACTGGGAGTAGTCTATTATAAATAACCCGCTCCAACATTTTCCCCATAGTGTCTAGAAGACATATGGGTCTATAGGAGGACGGTTCCCCTAGCGGTTTGCCAGATTTAGGCAGCAGCACCAGCTTCTGCCATCTTCGGACACGCACTTTTCGAACAGCTCCGTGGACATATCCGGTCTACAGTTGACGGCAAGTTTGAGGGCCTTATTCGGTATGCCGTCAAGACCCGAGGCTTTTCTGTCTCCTATTCAACTGCTGATCTCCAGCAGCTCGTCCCTGGTGGCTGGCGGAATCGGCGTCACGTTCAGGGGACGCTGGAAAGTGTCAGTACCCCCCTCTTGTTGGGGAAATAACCCGTGGATTATTTTCAACAAGAACATAGGGCACTGGTTCTGCGGAGATGATCGGCCTCTGAATGGTCCTGTCATGATTTTATAGGCGCTACTCCACGGATTTATGCCCGCTTCCAAACGGAGCTCCTTAAAACAGTCCCTCTTACTCCGCTGAATGGCGAAGTTAAGGTTCCTGCAAGCTTCCCTATAGGCATGCTCCTTTTGCATTTGATTGATCCTACCTATTGCCTCTGAGCGGTTCGTCTGGCTCTGTAGCAAATCGATCGAAGCCTGGCAAGTTCACTATTCCACCAATAATTGGGTCTTCTAGTGAAGAATGAGCATCTCCTAGGCATCAACGCGTCACACGCCTTAGATATGCTTTGTGTAACATGGAGAGCTCTATCCGTGGAGGTGCCTGCTTTGCTAGGCGGGTCTAGCCGCAATGCCATCAATGTTTGCTCATCCATCGCTTTTGCAGACCATCCTGGTGTTCTTTTGGATTTCGGCTTTCGGGGTGCGGGTATCCCGCCTTGTGGCTCCGTCCTTAGTTCAAAGGTGATTGCCTGATGGTCGCTGTACGTGAAGTCATCGCTAACTTATCATGTCACGTGCCAGCGCAGGGCTGACAAAAGTCAGATCTAGAATTAACCAGTTACCCCCTCTCCGATAAGTGTACATCGCCTTCGTTGGCCAGAACTACATCTAACTGCTTCTAATAAGCACCGCCGCCTTGCGTTAGTCTCTTTAATGTCCCACTCGATAGCCCACGCATTAAAGTCACCAGCTATCACCTATCACCTATCAGCATAAGATCGTCTAACCAGTCTTCAAACTCAGGAAGTGTGAGGCTCGGTGGAGCGTAGCAGCTGTATACGAATATACCGCTTATTTTTGCCCACACAAAGCCACTAGCCGCCTGACGCATGCTATATTGTATGGCTTGACGACCGCACGCCCATATCGCCGCTCGACCAGTCGAATCTGTGACCCATACACCACCGTAGAGATTTCTGTACGATTCGCTAATGATAGCAGCCCCCATCGCGTGGGTCTGCGTAAGCAAATCTTGGGCGACCCTGCAATGATTAAGGTTTATTTGTGTTAACCTCATTTTTTTCACAGCAGTTAACGTCTTCTTAAATTCCGTCATTTACTACTTCCGGCAATATGCCGGGATAACCGGCCCTACTTTCCTTCGCACAAAATGCATTTCGTGTCTCTATTGCACTCCTTAGCAATATGTCCTTTCTCCCCACACCTTCGACATAGATCGAGCTGTTCGATGCCGTTAGTTCATGCCTTCGCAAAGTGTCCAAACATTAGGCATTTGAAGTACCTCTTTAAAGAAATCTGCTCCCTTAGTCGGCAAACAACCCATCCAATCCGAACCTTCCTCACGGACAACAACTTCTGCGCTGACTCCCTTGGCAGTCGGATTGTGGCCGTTTGAGTACCACCAAACGCTTTTCTTAGGCTCACGGTAGATCCTTCGCTGAATCCCTCCAACTTGAATTGTTGCTTCAAGACAGATCTCTTCTCTGGATGTTACCTCATCGAGATCCTTGCACTGTATATAGATCTCATGTTTTTGGGAAGGAACCGCGACATTCTCCCCAAGTGAGTTAAAAACTTGGTTCCGAAAGCCGTCAGTTTTCCCCACGCTGGATTTTTTCTGCTCAAACATAAGATCCCCTTTCTGGGTCCTAGGGATTTTGCTGACATTTCCGCCTAGGTCTTTAAGGTCGGGGTCAGATTTCACTTTCTTCAATATCTCCGCATTCGTTAGATGTCCTCTGCTGAAGATTACAATTGCCTCTAGGCAAATTCGCACCTTTGGTTTTTTGTTTCTTTTCTCGCTTCGCTAGCCGACGTTTCTACTATCTGTCTGTCTGTCATCCGCACTTTTCTCAGAAACGGCTATACCGATTAACCCGAAATTTGGTGAGAACAAGGGAACTGTGAACGCCTAGACATGGGGGGTGTAAATTTTTTTTCACCGAATATAGTCACGTGGGGTATCAAATGAAAGGTTTCGATTAGTACTTTTACATGCCAGTCTTATTTTTGAGATTTATTAGAAAGGTGGGGAGTGGGGGGGGTCGAAAGTGATGATTTCTTTAACGGACCCATTTTCAGAAACTACCCAACCGAAAAACCTGAAAAAAATCATGAAGCTCCCTCTATATGGTGTCCAGCCCTCAAAATACTCTCCATATTGATATCCGTTCAAATTAGCATAATAATAGTATATTACCATATTTTTGGGGAAATTGAGTAAAACCCCCCCTTAGGTTGATCCCCCAGTTATAGAAATTGGTAGTAGTATAAAATATAATACGTAGCATATTATTCCCAAGTTTGATCAAAATCATACTATTAGTAATAAAGTTACAGTAGCTCAAAGTTGTGTTTACCGTGTAAATTTACAACCCAAAGTAATAATTCTGACATGCTAAATGCATATACATAACGGGCTACGTACAAATGGGATAGTTCTACACTCAAATGTACTTACAGAGGAAACAAACAAAACCTTTCATACCTGAAGCGCCCAGCTTCCGGTTTACCGACTTGTTATGATCTTCAATTTCCCACTTCGATACCGCGATACTAAAGTGACGCAATAATCTACCCTCGACTATTTTTTTTTGAAAATATTATTCACCATTACAAGGAATAGCAACTCATTTTTCGGAGTAACAATTGCCTGTCTGTTGCACATTTTACAACTATTCATTCCCAGCTTTTCTCTGCTAACTACCATTCATATATTATGACATGAGAGTCTGTTATGTCGTCTAAGTTCCATTTCTGAAGCCTCAAGCTTAATTGTAAATTTTAAATTGCTCATGACAGTCTCCATTTCCAAAAGTAACTGAATCGGCTCAGAATGAAGAGCTCTTCTTTGGAATGAGGCCCTCCATACAAAAGTTATTCTAATTGCCACGTTTGCAGTAAAAACATGAATAGGTCCTACATGCACGAGGACTAATTTAAACGTGGCATTCGCTTTGAATGACGAGATACTTTCTATGAACGCTGCGGTAAGCTTTTTACAACAGAAAACTTCCCTTTTGAATTGCAAAATGGTTGTATGTAACGCGATACATTTCATTCCACCCTTGGAGATTGAGTATCATTGAAATATGCGACGACGGCAAAGCGTCCACCCATAGTAATCAACAAGTAGCCGCTTAATTGGTACCCATGGAAGCAGTTCTCCCTTGAAAATCCCAGTGACTTGGGCCAATTTAATTTACATATTTTATTAGCAAGTGTTAATGCTTGCTCGAATAAAGGCCCCTTCCATTCACTTCCTCCGACCATAATGGTCGTCCTTGCTAGGAGCCGATAGTGGATGTATGCTTATCTATGCTCAACGTCTGGTGTGGCTACGGCGAAATTAGCTATTCATATTCAAATAGAATCCTCTCAAAGAATTCCGTTTGCCGGATTTAAGAGGCTAATGGTTTTTCTACATTTGACACCCTTCGAAATGTTTTATGCACAATTCGCTAATTTGCACTTGATGCATTCTACTCATCTACCAGAGGAGGCACTTGATAATTTCTGAAGGTTTTGTTGGTATATATTGAAGGGTTTTTCGTTGTTAGTAATTTTCTAACTCCCCATTTTGAATCGCTGAGGTGAGTAAGTAAAAACCATAAAATCGGTAAGCAAGGGAGTTGGAGTAAACATTACAAAATTCAATATTTATTATAGACTGTTAATTTTCATAGATTAGATGGTAAGTACAAATGGAATCTCTCGAGGGGCGAAGAGCCTAAGGGAACTAGTGTAAGGACCTAACGGGCCAAGCACCACTATGAGCTTGCGGAGAACAAGTCTTCCAGGAAATAATGGAGCTTCATCAGAGCAAAGGACAAAGGAGTTCACATCTACAGCTGCTGTGCTCCATCCAGCGCTACACTTGCCGAATATGTGCAGATACTGAGCGGATGCAAATGGACGTTAGCCAATAATCATAGGAAGTGATTTTAACGCGTAGAATGGGCCTTGGGTCTATAACCTGACATACATGAGCGCCACTTTAGCTAGTAGAGCTGTTTGGCAAATCAAAGACAAAGCTTCTGAGGGGCACGTTTCCCAAATGCAATATATTCCCGGATGCTACGCCAGAGAGAAAGTCACCTAAATCACCCGTTGAGTGACTAAAGCATTCTATACTACAGTGTTCAAAACGCGACTGCTATCCAGTAATCAACCCAACTATTGGTGAAACAACGAAATTGCAAGTTTGCGAGTCGCATGTTTCCCGGCAAGGAAACTTACCCAGAGGTTTAAGGGAAAACCCGGTACCGATGATCGCGAGAAGTCACACAGGCAATTTCGTGGCCGCTTAAAAGAAGCCATTCGGAGGAGTAAAAAGAACGGCTTTAGACAGCTGTGCCACCATGTTGATAACAAGGTGGAAAAGGCTGCAGAAATCACCCCAGGTGACCTGCCGCCCCTTACGAATGTTGATCGTTACCACTCTGTTTCGCTACCATACAAATAATGGAAAGCAAACGTTTTTCCAGATCAACAAGGGCATAAATCTAACTTCTCCATGCTATTAACATAGTATACTGGTCCCAAGCTCAGGTAAATGAGGATCGTTTGACGCGACAAAAGTTCTATCCTAAGTAAAACAAAAATAAAATGCTGAGACCAGGGGAAGAAATAAATAAAGTATAGTTGGAGTTAATCCACTATGCTCAATCCTGCCTGATCTCTTTTGGTGACAAATGCCACGACAGGTCGACCAAGAAAATGCATCCAATGTCGTTAGAAACAAGATGATCGGATCGAGTAACCAGCTTCGTGCACCTCAGTCGACGCAGCAGGACGGGCCACGGTCCTGTCGAGAATGGGCAAGGGTTCTTGACGCATGGACGGCGCCAGGACGTAAGCAAGTTTGTCCGAACAAAACAAATACGTGTCTGCACGCTAAATGTTGGCACCCTAACTGGAAAGACCGATGAACTTGCAAGAGCCCCGATGGTCTGGTGCCAAAAGCTCCGACATAAAACGCGAACGGGGTGAAAATGGTTATAAACTTCTCTATTTTGGTAGCCCACACACTCAATACGGTGTTGGCATTGCCATCTCAGAAGGTTTCCGTGATGTCATTAAACAAGTCGACCGATTTGATGATCGGGTGATGAAGGTTGCATTACATCAACTGATCGCACTATTCACTTCTTCACCGCATACGCACCACAGGCAGGTCGATCAATAAAACAGCGTGAGGAACGTAGTGGCCCGCCGTGCATTAAATAGTGGCGATTTCGTGAGAAAGAAGAAGAATTGACCTAACTTACACGATTAATAGCCATTACGAATGTAGAAGAATCGTGAAATCAAATAAAAGACACGATCCACAAAACGGCCTCTGTAACCCGTAGGGCCACCAAGTCACGAAAGCAACCGAGATACGTGGCTTTGGAATGACGATGTTGAAATGAAGGTCCGTGAAAAGAAACACCTCTGTCACAAGTTTCTCGACGATAAAACGCTCGCCAATTGGCAAATTTACAATAATGCCAACTGTGAAGCAACGAAACCAATCGCCGCCACCGAGCGGCCATTACAAAAATCTTTACGATAAACTGAACACTCGGGATGGCGAGAGAGATCTGTAGCGACTTGGCAAAAGCCGAAACAAACGGACACAGGATATCGAACATCGACAAGAACGGTACTCTGCTTAGTAACCGTCGAGCCGCGATGGATAGATGGCGAGAATATTTCGAGCAAATTTCAACTGAAAAATTTGCTCATCCTCCACTTCCACAATCATTGCCAACATTAGGAGCTGTGGAAATCGAAGAGCTGGGACCCAACTCCGTGGCTCAGTGAATTCTTTAATCGGATTATTCAGAAAGGTAGAACACCATCTGACTGACAAGAAAGTACCGCAGTTCTAATATGGAAAAAGAAAGTTAGTCCAGCAGAATGTTCAAATTACAGTCCGATCCGATTGCTTTCCCATACATTCAAGATTTTTGAACAGATTCTTGAGAACATTGCATTTCTGGATCTGAAGAAAGCATTTGACCATGTGCCACACGAACTCATCTGGTATGCTCTACGACAACACTTAGTGCCAGAAGAACTCGTGCGCTAGGTTCAATTGCTCTACCACGATCTGAAAAGTAAGTGGGGTAGTAAGTAGCCGGGTGTATCAAAACAGTTTCGTGTCTCGGTTGGTGTTCGTCAAGAAAGCGCCCTCTCACCACTCCTCTTTGTGCTTGTTATGGATTGGAATGATGTCGAGCAACTTGTCCAAAAATAGAATGATGCCTCATGCAACACGGTCTCAGATTGAACCTGAATAAAACCACGGCGGTGATCTGCCCAAAAGTGAGCGATCTAAATACCTCGGGTCAATACTATCAGCCAATAGAGAACTGCGTTATGAAATTGCTTCACACTAACGCAATCTGGATGAAGTGGGGTTCCACAAATGGTGTTCTTTCTGATCAACGAACGCCTCAAATCTGAAATTTAGCGCAACATCGTTCGTCCCGTCGCTCTCTATGGTTCTGAGTGTTGGCCGACTGTAAAAGATAATGAACGGCGTGTTGCGGTAATGGAAACGAAGATGTTGCGTTGGACTAGTTGTAATGGTATAAGTGGAAATAGGTGATCAAGTCGATCATCCTGAGTGGCCGATAACGACCTAGAGGGCAGAGCTATCCCAGAAATCTAAACAAATTGGCTAAATTGACCGTGAAGGTCCGCCCACAAAGATTGAAGCTCCATCAAAGTGCTCGGTCGACACGTTCTTGCACGCCTCTGTGCTAGCCAGGCTCGGGAATGTGGGGGGGGGGGGGGTCCTTTGAGCGCTTTGATCCCTCACGCTTCATTACTCGAAACAACGTGTCTATTCCGATGCGTGGGTCCGCACCGGATTCTAAATTCGATATTACTACGAATTTCGCGACGGCCTATCGAAGGGCAAACAGAACGCGAACTAGAGTTGGAAATTAAAAGAGGAAAGAAAAAAAAGAAAAAAAAAACGGCTCGACCGCGCGCCTGGAGCCGAAAGTCTCCGGACCCGAGTGCCGCGATCAAGGAGGGGAAGATCCACGACGGTTCACTGTCTCAATGATCACTTGGGTCCGGAGACTTACGGCTCCACGCGCGCGGTCGAGCCGTTTTTTTTTTTTTCCTCTTTTAATTTCCAACCTTAGTTCGCGTTCTGTTTGCCCTTCCATAGGCCGTCGCGAAATAAGTGGAATTTCATTACATAGTGGCGTGACACAGATTGATCACATCCAAAATGAGGATCACTGTGATCGATATGGGGTTTCACCGACCGTGGAAAATCTGCTAGAGAGCCGTCTTCGATGGTAACAAAAATTCACTTGCCAAGATTGAGCATCGAAGTCGATGGAAGCGACCAAAAGGCAAGCCGAAACAGCGGTGGCTTGATACGCTGGATGGGAATTTAAAAGCCTCGAGATTGCACCCAGATCGGGCATTTGATAGAGCCAAATGACGAAATCGATCACGACGAGCCGACCCCGCTTGTTAACGGGACAAAGGCTGAAGAAAAGAAGAAAAACGAGGGCATAAATCTCGAGTAACTGCAGAGGAGCTGCAGAAAATATGTAGTAGGATGGGCGAAAACAAGGCGCAAGGTTTCAATGGCTTCCCTAAGAGAGCTTTGAAGCCTGCAGAAAAAACAAGGTTCGATCTTTTCGCTTACACATTCGAGGCGTCTCTAAAAGAAGAAATATTCCTTGCCCAGTGGGAAAGGGTACAATTGGTGTTTTTTCCGAAACCTAACAAGTCATCTGGAAATCCAGCAACATATACCCCGATCTGGCTGATGGATACAAGGAGGAAGATGATAGGGGGAGCAGTCTTCAACAGACTGCTACCAATTGTCGAAAACAACATTGGCTTGTCGCTAGTTTGGTTTCCGGCGTGCCCCTTCTATAGTGGAAACAATAAGCGTGGTGGTACCGCGGCACTTGCAAAAAACTTTCCGAATATTGACGAACTGGAACACTGTCGGAGGTTGTTTCTAGGCGAAGGATCCAGAGCATGTGATGTTTCGCTGCCAATGTTCGCATGGAGAGGAAGAATCGGAACCAGGTGTTGAGCGGAAATGTGAGCCCGGAGAACTTTATCGTAGAGGTGCTGAGATTGAAGAAGGACAGACTAAGGCTTTCCTTCATAACAGTTAAAAAAAGCAGGAGTTGCTGAAGGAGAAAGCTGTTTGTAGCAGAAGGACAAGTGCCCAATGACCCACCCCCCAAGGTAATACCTAAATGGTGGTCTCGCGGAGTTGAGGCTGGAAAGAGCTGAGGCACTGAATAAACAAATCCCTGTACTGCAATTGAGTAATGAGTTACGCCGGATTTCGTGCACATGCCACCAGTAATACCCAGACACACAGTTCTTTGCAGTGTGACTAGTTTACAGTGAAAACTCTTTTGTTTTACCTTAGCCCACCACACTACGGATGCATAAGCAAACATTGGCTTAATGACAGCGATATATTTCCACATTACTACCTATGACCTCGGTCCTCATGTCGAGGCAAAGTTCCACCTACACATCCCATAAACTGTGAGGGCTCGTTTTATCTTTATCTCTACAGTTCTGTTCCAAAGAAGCTTTTTATCTAGAATAACTCCCAGATATTTCACTTCGGAGAATTGGAGGGCTGCACCCCTTATCTCTGGACGGCAAAGACCATGTAGTTTTCTCCTTTTTGTAAATAACACCATTCTGATTTTATTTGGATTTACTGACATGCTTGAAGCACGAACTGGCAATAAAATCAAGGGCGCGTTGTGTATTTCCACACACAGTTCCGAGATCTGGGCTAGCAACCAGCAGAGCCACGTCATTCGCATAAGTTGAACGTGTATTGTCAGATTTTGCAGTTCGCATAGTAGTGAGTCGATTAATATACACACAGCAATGGCGATATCACACCTCCTTGAGGGCAGCCTTTCGTCGTGTTGTTAAGTGAGATCAATACCCACTTCAGCACAGAGCAATCCATGCGTTAGCATAGCATAGACCCAATTAATTAAAGTTTCATCAACACCATGCTTTCTGGCAGCATCCCAGAGCTTTCGGAAGGGCGCACAATCAAACGCTCCTTCCATGTTCACGAAAACTCCCATCGCATCCTCGACTTTCAGAGTTGAATCCTCTATCTTTGAAACCAAAGAGTAAAGACTCACAGAACTTTCCACGTTAGTAACTATATTGATTTTAATTGAATGGGTGCAGCCTTAGCGCTTTCTGGCGAATGTGACGCTCAACCTGTTTTTCCAGACATTTCAGCGAAAATGATATTAAGCTGGTTTGCCTGTTTTCTTTGGATTTGGATAGTGATCTTTCCCAGGCTCAGGTATGACGACTACCTTCACCTTCTGCCAAGAGGAAGGCAGGTAGTCCAGAGCAAGACATCCTCGAAAAATATTTCTTAGAAGTTACTCCTAATGCTCTATACTCTCCTTTAGCATCACTGGGTAGATGCTAACCATCCCAGGTTCTTTGAAGTGTTCAAATGATAGTAAAACAGCTCTTACCTTTTCATTGGTTACAATCGCTCACGCAGTGTCCCAATTCCCTTTACAACTCCTTCGTGTTGAAAGGTTTGCAGAAACCGCCAATTCTCTTCCTCCCACTTCTGAGACCTGTTTTCCTGGGTGATGTACTTCCAAGAGAGTCTGTATAGTCTCAACTCTGGAGTTCTTGAGAGTACCATCCGGTCTTCTAAGGGAGTCTAATGTGGCCGACTCATCCTGATTAAGGACTCTGCACAGCCTGGAAGTCTCCCTCTCACCTTCCAGTTCCTCAGAGTATGCTCTAAAAGAGTCTAGTTTCGAACGTTTTACGAGCCTCTTATATTCAACCGGTGAATTCTGGAAGTTTAACCAGTCTTCATCCTTATTGCCTTTGCAAGCACGATTTAGAAGTCGTCTGGTTTATTTGCTGAGTCTCCGCAGTCCTCGGTTCCACCATGGACAAGCCTCTTCAAAGCACTCTAAAAGTGTGCAATTTAGAGTTTCCAATTGATCTTCTACGGCCAAAGGGAGCTCCCCTTTACCGTCAGGAAGTTCATCGAACTTTGTCCAATCCGTTTTCCTGGGACTCTGTCTTTGTATTACAGACTCCTCGCCGACAATAATATGTTCGCTCATGAATAAATTTGGTAATTTTTAGGCAAACATCACGTACTTCTGATCCCTGCGAATCATATAATTTCCATATTTGGCAACCATGCTTCCCTAACCGTTGCCAAACAGTCATAGCTCGTTGGGAGTTATGGACATAATATTCATCATCGACAGTATTCCAGAGTATTTTCAAAAGAGCCGTTTATGGAACCGGCACTTCCGCTCGGGAAATGCACTATATATCAGATGGAGGGTTACGCTATTTACTGGTGAATGAAAGTTAATGAGGTCGCATCATTTGAAACCTTTCCGAATAGTAAAGTTGCAGGGATTCACGCATCTGGAGAAAGTTAAAATTCATACTCCCAAGCGAAAATCTTCGTGAAAGAACCCTAAACCACGTTCTTACTGTCCCTTAAGAAGAACGATTTGAAAACCTTGCAATGAGGCATTACTCCCTAAAGTATTCAGAGGAAAATATTGAGGTCGTCCTTTTGGCTCCCTACAGCTAATATGATATAGAAAATGAGGCGACCCTGCACATCATAAAGAATTGACGGCTTTCTCAGAACTCATCAGAACTCAAAGGAAGGTTCACTTTAGCGAAGAATCTTCACAGGGCCAATCTTTAGTAATAATAATAATAATACTCGTTGGCGCAACAATCCATCTTGGATCAGGGCCTTGAAGTGTGTTAGAGCACTTCATTCAAGACCGTAACGGTACACTAGGAGGCAATCTGGTCAGCATTGCGCTCGCCCGAGATTATTACCCTGATTTGACTCAGGTACTCATTCACAGCTGAGTCGACTGATATCCGACGTCAAATCATGATACAAATCCCACTGCCACCAGAGAGATTTGAACCGCAACCTTCCGTACGGCAGCCTTGTGCTCTAACCACTCAGCTATCCGGACACATCTTTAGTAGGTATCCTTAAATTTGCAAAAGACTGAGAACGTCGTAATAACCAAATACATATCAAATATTTGAAATAATAAAAAATCGTTGTTCCTTTTCGCTAGTGTTAATTTGTTAGTCTTGGAAATACCGATATTTTGGGAACTACTTGTTCCCTTCATCAGTGCTAACAAGTCTACTCATCAGTATTTTTTTACTAATCTAAATCTATAATACTATTTTAATTTATTAGGCAATGACGGCTTTACGGTTTCTTACCAGGGCAGAGGTAAATCGTCAGACGCTGCCTCACCTCTGCCCTGGGAGCAGCGTGACCGAAGCGGCTCGCAGATGTTGAATGCTCCTTTAGCCTCCATCGTATGCTCCCTAAATATAGCGATTACCAGCCTTTTTGTTTGTCCGATACACACCTTCGGACCATCTGAGCAAGCGATTTTATATATTCCGCTCATCTCCGCCATTTTTCAGTCCATTTCTCTAGCCAGCTGAGTTTTTAGCTGGTAGATACGACTTGATCCTACCAACTGTATGTCGAATATTTTTGATGTCCGTTTTATATGCTTGAACAGATTTGAGAACTTTTGGCTGTACAGTGTAGTGATGTTACTACATTCTATCCTTCGTGTGTGTCTCCTGATTATCGTATCTATGGTTTCGCTGATGTGCCCGTTCTTCCTTACAGTGTCCATAATATAGTGTTTTTCGCACTCGTGGTCTTCCTCTGTGAGTAAGATTGTTAGAAGGCGGTAGATCATCGTGCCATAAGCTGTTATTTTGCGCTGGGTGCTGGTGGGTTTCCGGAAAATAAAAAATGAAAATTGTCCGTTTTGACGTGTAAATAATATATCTAAGAAAGGCAATTGGTTATTAACTTCAATCTCATGAGTGAAGTTTATTTTAGAGTGCAGTGTGTTGATGTTATCCAACATATTGTTGATACTTATTTCTGGGATCACTGCCAAGATGTCATCCACGTACATCAACCATATATTTGGCAGTAATCCATCCTGCTCCATCGTCTCCTCCAGTGATGCCATAAAGATTTCACTTAGGAATGAGGAGAGAGGATTGGCCATCGCTACACCTGAGGTTATCTTGAATTATTTCCTCTGAATGTGAAATAATTTTCATTCAAGCGGAGTGAAACCAACCTCGCATATTGTTTTCCCGTTCTCCTCCATTCTGGTGTCGAACCAGACCGTAGCAGCCACCCTTCAAATTTTATTATTGCCTTTTTTACAGGCGCGCTGGGAAATAAAGCTTTTTCATCAAACGACGTTGGTAGACCGCAATTTCTGGCATTCTCTAACCAACCACTTCGCAATGTTGTAAGTAGGGGAGTTAGAATCGGCATAATCTACCTCATCTCATTGCCTGCTTTGTGTATTTTTGGTTGGGATCGGATTCAGGGTAAAGAGGGGTTTGGCATCCTGAGCTGGGCTGGGTTATCAACCACTAGAGAGTATTTTCTACTCTTTTGATCGATGCTGGTAGCAGGTCATTCCTTAATTCAGAGTAGTTTCTTCCAATCAACTTTTCCGTTGCTAGGCTGTCATAGTGTTGTTTATCCATAATTACGGTAGTACACCAGCTTCTTCTGCAGCTCTCGTACGATATTGGTTTCCCGCCCGTTAGTAGACTTTGGAATCTTAGGTTGGAAAGCAATGGCTGTGGATAGTTCGTGCCCCTCCTTCGCTTCGTTGCCCATGAATTTTATGGCTCCTTCCACATCTATAACAACGTGTTCTACTGGCAGGTCTGTCTTTCAGGATTTAGATATAATAATAATTAATGAGAATAGTATTATAGATTTAGATTAGAATAAAAATAGTTAATAAACCCACTGATGAGCATGATAAAGGGAACAAGTGGTTCCCGAAATATTGGTGTTTGCAAGACCAATAAATTAACATTAGCGAATAGGAAAAACACACACAAATGCCGCGTAATTACACTCAGATATCAAATATGTTTGGATTTCATTGTTTAGAGTTACGACTTCTCTATTTCGTCATCCTACATACCTTTATTTATAATATCTAGGCCGGCTAAGTAAATAGTAGTGAAAAGGCTTTGTTGAATAAGAACCATTCCCACTTTTCAAGGAAAGTGCAACATGTTGAAGCAGTAATAATCGTGATAATCAGTGGAATAAGATAACGACTAATTCTATTATTTAGTTCTCTTGTCTTTTATCAGATATTTTCAAGTCAAATCCATTCAAGGAGTGAAACAAAATTTGAAATTCCAACATCATCGGGTTTATTCTCTAACTCGTTCACTTTATCAAATTCTCAATGCAAATCATACAAATTTCTTGAATGCGACGATTTGCCCAAGCTAAGAACTTTCCCAAGAGTCATTTCGAAATTTCTCGTACGTTTGTACGTTTCGTCGACCATAAAAATTCGTAGGTGCTCCTGTTCGTCTTCCATTGAGGTTTCTTAGAAGGAAAGTTTTGAGACATCGCAAATCAATTCGTTGGAAACTTTCCAAATGATTTGAAATAGTGATAAGGAGGCATCCGGAGATATAGGAGCGCCGCAGACGAGGACCGGAGAGTATCGTCGAACTATGGGGTAAGCAGAATTGAAATCAGGATTTAGCCAACGATAAGAATTTCGAGGAAGGTACTCAACTAGAAGGGATCTGCTAAGCGATAAAATGGCTATGCCCAGAGCAGTGGGAACACGATTGTATGCTTTTCGTCATATTCAAGAGTTATGAATTTCAATTGTCCTTGATGTGCTCGCACTATGCTTGCACGTGAATGTAGGAGAGGTTTCATGATTGGCACAGAACGGCTTTATCAAATATGTTCATTGGAAGTACACATTCCTCATTTCGTATTTCCGATTGAATCAACGTTTAAGAGTAATCGAATCATGATTTGTTCTTTGTAGACGCCTAACAATGGAGAAGAAGTGTCTTTATATTTTTTGCTGGAGGGAATGTACTTTTCATCTATTCTTGGCTGGTTGCGAATGACAATTTTCAAGTGTGTTCGTCGCTCGTTGAATGATGGAAACCCATGGAATTATCAACGGAATTGCAGATAATGGTTCGTTGCACTGTTTGATGATATCTTTTTACCTTCAGCGCGTGTATATACATTTGTCGTTTCCAACAACTGGTCTATAATATACCAATCTGTATTGGCTTCTGCCAACTGCGTATGAATCATTGGGAATTCCTCACTCCACGTGGCTAATATTTTCATAATATCAGGATGAAAGCCTATTAGAAAATATTGATTCAAGCAATAAATTTCCATTCTATCATGAACCCTGGACGACGTGATCATACTATTAACAAAACGCTACGGATCTAGACCAAAAAGTCAAAACACTTACCCCAATCCAGGGTGCTATGCAAACCGTGCAGAGGGAATCTTGAGGCGATCAGGGGAGAAGGAAGGAACTAGGAGATGCGCTGTTAACTATGTTAATGCGGTAAAGAACATTCGACTAACCATACTGCTGAAAATATTTCCGGAGCAAATACTCACTAGTGGGGTGCAGGAAATAATTCTGCACCTTGTGTGTGAGGGATGGGATAAGGTACTCGTGTTCCCCGGCATACGCTTTCGATCAGGTCTTATATTGGTAGACTACGCGATGGAGGACACGGCAGACTAGCTTAGGACTATAGTCGCTAAACTGCTAGGATGGAAAGCAACGGAACTGTCGACATGTGCTAGGAATGACATATCAGGGGCAAATATGGTGACAATCTGCATTCCAACCCGGTCTACGTCCAAAGCGGCAGCGATTGAGACGGGGAAGCTTCTACATTTTCTCAACACTCAAAACGTGGATCTCCACACATTGTTGTGGAGTTTTTAGAAACAAGTAGGAGGACAAAGGCAAACTCCTCACTATCTCCCAGGCGACCGTTTCCTAGAGGTAATTAAAGGTCGTAACTACCTTATCAAGTACGGACTTGGTAGCATACCTATCCACATGCACAAGGAAGAACGAAGGGGATGCTTCGGAAGATACATCGGGTGGTAAACCTATCAAAGTTCCCGAAAGGATCGCGGAAGCGATATAAGCTGAAAAGGCGGTTTCGAGTAGGGAAGTGCGGCCCACAGAAGAGGAGAAGGTGGACGACCTTGATCTAGGCTTTCTAAAACTCACGTCGAACAGGGAAATGCCCTGTCGGAAGAGGAGAGTAATGCTCCGGCATTGGAGCCCAGGTAAACCTATACCACACAAAAACTCCATCTGCAAATTGCATCAAAGGCAAGTTTCAAGGATAACATTGGAAAAGGCCTGCCTCAAGCAGAAAATATGCAGATAATTTGGGATTCTTCTTGTGAAAATTCGAGAGCTTCCATCATTCTCAAAAGAAACGTAAAGAAGTCGGGAAACCGGAAACTCGGGATTGGGGAGTCCTAAGTCCGCTTCGACTTGATGCCGGACCGGACCAAATGCAGAGCAACCTGCTCACACTCTTGATGGTCCAGGGACTCCTCTTTTTTGGTTTAACACCCACGTTTCCAAAATTAAAAGAGGGACGAAGACGGCCGCGGTTTCTTACCAAGGCAGAAGCAACTCTTCAAGAAGATTGTGAGGAGGATTAGGAGGAGGTCCTTGATATCAACCTACTAACCGACAATGGGATTCTTAGGATGGAGAACTGGATAGTGCCTGACTAGAGATCCTTCTCAGATCATAGTTGGCAAGTTATCAAGAACAAACTTTCCGGTGCGCAAATTTGTAAGATTAGTATGAAAGACGAATTGGAGTCAAAGGTTGAGGCTGTGCAAAAGGCATTTGAAATCATCTTTAAAGTCTCGTGCACTGCAACAAGTAGACACTGCCACCGCAGTGGAATGAAGATCTGTCCAGGCTCAGGAAGCTGATCAGGGAGATCTTCAACAGGCACGAATATTGGCAACCATACAAAGGCTGCCTGAAGAAGTAAAAATCGGCCATCAAGACTAGGAAGAGGCAGTCTTCGATTATTAAATTATTATTAAAACATTGAATGCACCAGCGAATTTGCGAGACTCAGTGTCTTACTGTGTTGTTCGATAATAACATAGGACCCGATCTTTTCTTAAAAAGTCGGAAGGCTTCTGAGCAGAATCTTCTGGTGAAACCTCGGAGCGGCTGATTGCTTTAAAGGTATGCAACCACCCCAGCCACGCGAGACCAGCGAACCTCACCTCGTTCGTGCAAAGGACCTTGGAGCGCGTCATGAACATCCCCTTAAGGACTGTTACGAGGAGAACGCCTCTCTGTAAATTCTAGGACGACTACCTCAAAGCCAAATCCCCAGTAACCGCTCTCTACGAGGAAATCGGCACAGTTGAGTGTTCACTGCAGTGTAAGTAGTTTACTCTGGTTGCCTTCCTGGATATAGAGGAAGCATTTAACAACGTTAGTATCAACGCAATCGTGGAAGCTTTGACCAGTATTGAATTTGAGAGGTATTTTACGCATTGGATAATATCCATTTTAACATAAGAACCAGGGTAAACAGGATCGGGGAGATAGCCACTTGATAAAAGATATGAACAGTAGCACGCCTCAGGATGGCGCCATCTCTCGGGTGCTCTGATTAATAGTGATACACAGAATTTGACGGATATTGGACAGGAGCGGGGTGATGGTGTGGGCGTATGCCAACGGCTTGGTGATATTAGTGTCAGGGAAGTTTCTCTCCATTATGAGTGATACCATGGAAGAAACGTTGGGAATGTGTGCCTGTTGGCAACAAGATGCAGTCTCGAAATAAATCCAACCGAAGGATATTCCAACTCCTGTGGCTGAATGAACAAAGATTGGTTCTTTCCTCCAATGTAAAGTATCAGGGTGTAATCCTGGATCCGAAGCTAAATTGTAGATTGAACATAGGACCGCAGGCGAAGAAGGCATGTATAGCCTTCTATGGCCGAAAGAGGACCTTTGCAAAGGAATGGGGTGTCCGATAGAAGATGGTTCTCTGAAGGTACAGAGCTGTCATGCATCCCATCCTAATGCATGAATCTATTGTGCGGTGGCAGGCTTTAAGCAAAAAGTACGATAGAACGAAACTCAATAGGATCCAAAAATTTGCGTATGCAGGACCTCCACATTAAACAAGTCGAAGCGTGTAGTGCTGGAGAGCGACGCCCTACGGTGGTAGAAATATCCTAGACAAAGTGGCTCGGGAAATCTGATCATTCTGCATGGACTATGCCACACAGAAGCTGAACTTCGCGAGAAAGTCCACTCTGGGCTTTCCAACCAGGACCAACCAATGGAAGATCAGCGGCATGTTGCAAGGCTACGACACAGTATTCTTCACCGACGGATCAAAGATAGTCTACGGATTCGGTGCAGGAATTTTCTCGAATGCACATTTCCCACATTTCGCTAGTATATTCCAAGGGAAAGACTGGTGATACGAGAAATCTCTCGATGGCTGGAGTATGATGCGAGCTCCAAGCGTATCACGGTTGGTGGGGCAGTGCAGAAACGCGCTGAAGAGTCTGGACGGCACGCTGAAGACCCCTTCCTCATAGGAACATAGAGGGCAATGAGCGAGCCAACGAAGTGACCAAGCGGGCTCTGCTCTTGCCAGCTCTTCGGCGGGTATAGTCTACGTCCCGCTGGCGGCTATCATGGATAGAATCTACTAGCACTACTTAGCAGCCGCGAAATTCAAATCGCGACGGCTCACCACTCGTGCCACGTGAAGGATTATTTGGCCGCATGTAACAAAACCTGATCGGAAGAGCTCTTGTGCCAGACGCGGGAAAATGCATATAAGATAACGGCGGGGCACGGGGCCTACGGACCATAACGGCAAACGCGGCCTACCCTAAAATTCGCATTTCCCAAGCTCCGTAGAGAAATGGCAAATCCTCCTGCGCTTCTTTTGGGATTGCCCAGCTCTAGCTAGAGTCTGGATACGGACACTAGGTAAACCATTCTTTGAGGACCTCAGAGCGACCTCTAGTTGCATGGTGGGAGAGCTGTTTGCTGTGTGAATATTACTAGCTGATTATGATGATCTGAACCGGCTGGACTCTGCCTCCTTGCTCTCATATCAGCAGCCATGTACGTAGGAGTTTGTGACATCGAAACGGCGCTAATTACGCTCCTCAGAGTGGCCGCTGATACCCACTTACCTACTTAAGGCACTACGGTCCCTGGATATCGTCGACGAAGAACTCGTCTGTCCACTTCCCAAAACTGACGGCACGGGGCTACGGAAATCGTGCACGGTAAAAAATTTCACCTTCTGCCGTGCCATGTTTAGTTTATTTTTCGGGTATCCTTCCCAAAATATTGCCCACGAGTGGGCGTTTTAAACCCAGACATGCACAGCGCACGTTCCCTTATCGGGCTTTATGGCATATTTAGCAACTGCATCATGTGAACGATATTCAAAGTCAAAATTGACGTAGGAATGTCAACTGAAAAATCGGCGTAAAAAGATGTAAAAACGCAATCTACTCTGATTGAATGAGCGAATGTTAAGGAAAGCCATGGTCCGACAAAAGCTGTAACTATCAATATTTTAGGGCCAGAAGGGGAACTCTCTTTTACCCGGTATGTCTTCCAGAAAAATGGAAAACACTTATACGTAAGAGCTTAAGACTGGCAAATAAATAGTTGCCTCAATGTAACATTTCTGCAAAAAGTTTTGTTCTAATCCGCAAGGCGTCCTTAAAAGATTAAACAAAGACCACATATCCAATGATGACAGTTCTTACTTCCTGCATGGAATACTCTCAGCGAATGCATACCAGTTCAAAGGAAACTATTTTTTAATTCGCAAACCATCTCCATGATGCAAAAAATTGGCCAAAACACTAGTATGTTAGCCACGTACATACATATATAGTATAACGCTAGAGTACTAACCGATTAACACAGCCACCAAGGCCAACTGTACGGACCAGAATTCTAAGGCAAATCGGAATGAGAGGACTGCCATGTATGCATAATTCTCCGAGGGAATCAAACGAGTAGTCCAACTCCACAAACTAAGGATTCCCTCGGTTCTGTAGCACAAACATTCTAGTGCTTCCATCCAGATACTCTCCACACTATCCAATTTTCGCTATAATGCAATTTGTTTTGTGCATTTTTCATTTTCACTCCTCCCAACTAGCGGCTTATACTCGGCTAGGGGATAGTAGCCAGAGAGATCTAGTTGGCGTGGTGGAAAACTCCTCATTTTCTAGAACGTGACCCAGATATTTGCACAAGATGATTGCCTATGCACGTTTCATCCTTTTCGGCTAAAATATTTTAATATTCGAATAATTCAAATTTCTGTTGTTGGCTGCGAAGGGAGACAACCTTCAGGAAATGATGAACGAAATGAAAGGCTTAATTCCACGAAAGAAATGTATAGAATGAAAATTCTGGATTTGCATATGTACCCCGTTCGGTCGGGAGCTCGGCATAGGGCGCGGAATTCTGTAGAAGAATGTTCATCCGATTTCACCCTTCATACTGTCATCTGTAAATTTTCCTTTCCCCGGGAATGACAATGGGCTATTGACAATGTTTTGATAAGGTTTTTCTTGGTATCCGGGGGACGATAACGCTGTATCCAATATAAAAGCTAACCAGAAAGCGTGTTCGAAACGGGGAACGAGCAACCAAAGATGCTCCACTTCTGGGGAAATTCTTCAAAAGAAATCAAATACAAGTTATTTTTAATATTCAATGGTATTTGTGGAGGAATCCCTGCCGACATTGTGTCTAACGAAAACGAAGTCTAAAAATATCCATAAATCCAATTGACTGAAACGAACGGCTGATCTATAATCTTGCATTTCTCTTCCGTTTAACCAGAAAACCAGATATTCTCCCGATAATGAACTCTTGCCAAATTAATTTGAACTCTTGCTCAACCGTTTAAAACTTCAATTGTCGATTTAATCAAATTTCCAAATTAGCCGTTTCGGGTGCTCGAAACTTGGGCCCCGCAAGCACGACTCCCCATTTAGCCCGCAGTGTGAAAAAGTGATAAATGAAATATATTTTCATCAGTGGCTTTTAACTCCTTCGACTCATCTCCTGAAGTTCCTGACGCGCCATTTTGCTCCGTCTGCCCCCGTTTTTCCTTTCTTTCCTGACTACTTCCCTAACGAGCTTGAAAATCATTTGAGCAGAAGGAAAATTTAGCAAAATCTCATTAAAAATGACCCAGATCAGGAAGCAAGACTATCGCAGGGAGCAGTAAGTGTATGAAGCTGACGTTGAAGGAAATCCAAGGAAACGTCGTTTTTCCGACGGCGGCATTTTACTTAGACGCTGGTTGCCTTGTTTCCTGTGGTTGGTTTTTTGGTGCTCTTGAATGAGTTCACCATTTTTTTCCGACTTTATCGTGTTTTTTTGCACTCCATTATGCAGAACGGTGCCGTTAATTTTATGCAATACATTTACCAGCGTCGAGACAGCGTCCTTTGTGGGGGAGTGCATGCGGGCGGATAGTCCTCTTGTTCATGGATTGAAGGGGTTAAGACGTTTGGGAAAATGGTTCGGCTTTATTTAGAGAAGCTTACGTCCGTCTGATTTTTCGTAATTCCCCTGAATGATGAACGACCGACGAAGAAAATTGTTTAGTATGCAAAGGACACGTGGTAAGATAACAGAACAGTGATTACGAGAATTGATTTTAGTTTGCATCGTCTAACTTTTCAGAAAGGGATACGGACATGACCATTTCATTGAATACTTAGACTTAGGGCTGGTAAATTGGTTGAGCTCCACGGATATTGATGGATATATGTTTTCGTTACATCCATCGGAATGATGAAGACGGAATAGTCTTTACAATTAATACATTCCCAAAGATACACAAGTAAAAGTCTAAGAAGTCCCTTGGAAAAATCGGAACCCGCTACCTCAACAGTATCCAGGTGATCCAAGTGATACCAAACTGTACTGTCAATGACTTATGGCCGAACAAAAGAGTGTGGTGAAAAGAAGAGGACTACTAAGGCATACCGCCACTGGCAAAAAACCAAACTAAAACTTCGGAAGGGGAAAGCATCTGTCCAGGTGTGAGCGTTGCCAAGCAAAAAGAAACTTAAGAGGAAACAAAATAGTAGATAGAACAAGATTAAAAACTAAAATACGGAGAAGAAAGCGGAACTGCGAAAACGCCCAGAAGCCATTGTCGTCTCCATCAATGACAATCAGTCTTAAAAGTTGACAAGCAGGTCAAATCCTGACCTAAAAGACTTCAATGGAAATACTTTCAAGACCCGAAAACCTTAGAACTATGCTCTTTCATTTAAGCTGTAAGAATTTATCTTTCGCAAAACTGGTGGCTGCTATAACCAAGTTACAAACTCACTTGAAGAAAATATATTTTAATATAGTTTGCATGGTCAGAAGATTCGTTTCCATGTTAGTGCCTCGAGTAACTAAAGAGATCTTCAATGGAAAATTTGTCTAAAACGTCAGCGTGCCTCATTGCGGCAGGACATTGTTAAGTTGACTCAAATCATCACTGGCGTGTTGGCAACGCCGAAACGGGTGAAAAATAAAGTGCAGAGGGTTTACCCAGTGAGGTACCCGTAGTTGAAATTCAGGCCATACTAAACCAGAAACATTCTGTGGTATGCAGTCGGTTATAATAAAGTCCAGACGTATTCAGAATGCAACGAACGCGACGAACCAGCGGCGCTTTCCCAGATCACACAACGAATCCCAATAGAGGATCCAGACAATACAGTTTTTGATAACGGAAGCAAAATAATATTGTGGTGAAATTTGAGGGTTACTCACCAAGCATGCTGAGTGAGTGAAGGCACCCGCCATAGCACTATGCCGTGCATGAATTTTGCGGAAGCTACCGAAGAAGAAATTTGATAAGTCATAAACAGCACCAAAAACTGGAGAAGTCCTGGTTTATATCGAGTGCAGAACTTCTGATACAAATAATTTACCAGCATACACGGTCGGTTAGCATACACCAAAATTTAGATCATTACTCTGCCGAAGAAATTTCCATTCTTTCTCGCTACGGGAGTTACCTACTTTATCCCTAAGAAGGATACGACGCAGGACCCTGCAGACACTAGCCCAATTACTTGCTTACCAGCCCTCTGTAAATTCATAACCTTCATTATTAGAGGAAGGTTCAATACGCAACTCGAGACCAATAACATTCTGTCCGAGGAGCACGAGGGTTGCGGGTTGGAACAAGGGGTGTAAAGAGCAACTCATTACCGATTTGGTAGTTGTAGGACAAGCGGTCAGAGGATAGTAAGGGTTCCAAGGCGAATCGTGGATTGGTACCCACGATGGAGGATAAAACCTGATAAACCCCTACTGAACACCAACATCTCTATTCCCGAACAGTATCTTCACCTCCCCGTGGTGCTCGTTGAGAGTTTTTTCTTAACGAAAAGTTGCAGACGGAGGAGGATGAAGACAAGCCTCCCGCGCCTAAAAACGGCTAGAATTGTACCAACTGGTCTTGCAGATTTGCGGTTGTGTACGGCTCACAGCCCTACACGAAAAATGACTTGTTGCGAAGGCACAAAAAAGCCTCGGACGGGATGGATATTTCAACACCGAATCCATGAACGAAAATGGGCAAACGATTTGCGCATTTTTTTCATGGAATAAGCGCTCGCTGCAAAGATCGAATGCAGATCAACAGCTAGCTGATATTCGATCCCAATATAAGACCGATGTAGCAGTACTACAAGAGATGCGCTGGATAGGCGTCCATTTCCTGAAGAAAAGCTACCACACCATATATTATAGTAGCCATCTAGTAAAATATGTTAATAATAATAATAATAATCGTTGGCGCAACAATCCATGTTGGATCAGGGCCTTGAAGTGTGTTAGAGCACTTCATTCAAGACCGTAACGGTACACTAGGAGGCAATGTGGTTAGCATTGCGCTCGCCCGAGATTATTACCCTGATTTGACTCAGGTACTCATTCACAGCTGAGTCGACTGGTATCCGACGTCAAATCACGATACAAATTCCATTGCCACCAGTGAGATTTGAACCGCGACCTTCCGTACGACAGCCTTGCGCTCTAACCACTCAGCTATCCGGACACTAAAATATGTTAGTCAGCCAAAAAATGTTATCGGCTTTGAAAATATAAGCGAAAGGCTATGCACTCTGCACTTGCAAAGTAAGTGCAATATAAGCCTCATTAACATGCACACCCCTACAGAGGAGACTATAGAATCCCAGAAGGTAGCTTCTACAACACAGTAGTTGGTTATTTGTTGGAATTTGCTGGCTTGCACGGAAAGCGGCTGTTTTGACGGTGAATATAATCAAGCAGCGGAACGGAAAAATTTTGCATACCGAATAATGCAACACTCTCAAAAAACGCGGGCACGCGCGGAGACATATCATAAACTCCGTCAAGCGGAGAAGCGCCTCCATAGACGGAAAAAAGAAGCAAAGGAGAATCAACAAGTCAGGGAACTCGAAAAGAATAGGGACCAACCGCCCAAAAACGCGGAAGTTTTGACAACGAGTCAGCAGGATAAGGCTGTGTACAGTTCCATGTTCATCCCGACGAGGGATAGGGGGGAATTTGATTTCCGATAGAATGGGAATATTGGAGAGATAGGTTGAGTATTATGATGAATTGGTAAACAACCAGAATATCGGCGAGATGGAGGTCCCATCAACTTCCCACGACGGACAAATAGTGCCACTACTAACCATGGAATAGACAATCCCTGCAAATCATCGGCTTAAGATTCATAAGTCGCCAGAAGGCGATGGAATTACAGTCAAACTGATTAAATGTGGAATCGACCTATTAGACCAAGTGGTTCATCAAGTTATTGTGCTCTAGGTGTGGGACAGCGAACCAATGCCGTAAGGTATCGCGTTGCTGAGTATCATCTATAAGATATTCATTCTCTGTTGTCTTGCTAGCTGGGCAGCCCCATACACCCAGAACATTATTAGCCCAAACCAAAGAAGCTTCACTCCAAGCAAACCAACAACAGATCAGTTTTTCGAATATAACCGACAGTTGCACCATCCTTTCATCGACTACAAGGCCGCCTATGATGTTATGCCTAGAGTAAATCTGTACACGGACATGAAAAAAACTGGTAACCCGACCAAATTTGGTAGACTGACTGTGCTGACCCATACTAATGAGCAAGGCTAAATAAGAGCCGCAGGATAACTCTCGAGATTATTCAACATCAACGACTTAGACAGACAAGGAGATGCCCTATCGTGTAACCTTTTAAACCTGACCCTGAAAAAAAGTGATCCTATATGTCGTGAACGAGTCACTTAACCCGTATGGGTGTGAATGATCTAACCCTGAAAGCCTATAAGGGCAGTATCTTTGGTAGAAAAATAAGATGTGTCAGAACCATTGCTAAGGCGAAAGGATTTATATGGGCCAGTTAAAACCCCGTGGTCGTTACTCGAGCTTAAATAAAGCTCATAATGAAAGATTGGGTGGAGAACGTGCGAAATTTGTGGTTCGTACCAATGTTATGGCGCTGGTGCAATACACGGACAGGCAGCATGCTATATATAGGGTGATTCATCAACTTTGCATACAAGCATGGGCTGATCACAGGAACATGTAGGTCCTAGAGGATATAACGTGAGCTCATGCCTTGTTGGCATAATCCCACGGCCCTCTTCGGGCACGGATTGATTTGGAGACCACAATTAGAGCCTCGCAGTGACTGGCACAGCGGTACTGATTTGCATTAAATGCAGGCTCAATAATCTTACTAGTGGATTCGGGGCCCATCTAACACTTATGCCGCAAGTAAGGGGTACGGCACCCGAGTTGTACAGCGCAGCTCCATGTTTGACTCCACGAGGGTGTTTGCCCACGATATGATCCCTTTTCGCTCATAACACCTCCTCTGCCTTTTCACCCACATAACCATTCAAATCACAAGTAAATTAATTACCAGAAGGCACTTTGCTGGGCATCAGATCATGCGCATGCGGCGAACAAATAAATCGGGCCATTAACTGAGAGAATAGTGAGCTTCATCGGCAGTTCATCAAAACGCTCGACTTCTTTAATAGTGTCACTGAAATTCTCAGACACACTAACGTCGACGCAATACGGAAACCAAATTTAAGAAATTTATAGTAATTTTTCGACGTTTGTGTCCTATGCCGCAGCTTTCACGTTTCTTGTAGAGCGCAGATGTCAATGCGGCCCTTCCTAGTTCCTCCATCTGATCAGTGAATGAACGAATATTTAGAGGCACAGGCACGGGTTTGTTTAGCGTGGACTACGTCCTGACGCCAAACCATCCACCAAGAACCCTTCCTCGTTTCTCAACATGAGAGGGATCCGTAATGCCACGTCGACTATGATGGACGACCTAGCATCTCTCCGAGGCTTTCTATTCAATGGTGTAATCATTTTTGCGTTTTCAGTAATGCGTTTCCTTGGTCGGCCTATCGAGGGACTTGTCACTAAAGTCACAGACAGTATACAGATACCATATCTAAGGTCAACCGCTAAAAATATAGTTACAAATCCTTCTCCTCGTTTTAGTCCAAAATTAGTTTCATTGGTTCGATTAATCGGGTCGGTTTTTGGAATAAATCACACTCACGCATATGTTGAAGTAGTCCATGTTGAACAGAATCCTATGCAAGGAAAAAATTGAGGAAGACATTGTGTAAATCTCTGTTAAATTAGTAGAATAGTAAAAATATGATCTGTTGCGAATGGGGCTTATCGGACACCTCTCAAATGTGCATCAATTTTTTTCGGGGGAATGGTTCTAGTTTACTCTGAAAGACAATCTTTTCATTTGAGTAAATCAAGCAGATGACGGACCACACTGACTTTAAGGAGCACCTTACTCCTTCCCCGTAAGGTATGGACTACTCTTTTTAAGGTTTTGTGTAAAACAAAACCTTATTAAAATCGATTCAATGTCTGTCTGTCTGTCTGTCTGTCTGTCACACGCATTTTTCTCCAAAACGGCTAAACCGATCCAAACGAAATTTGATGGACAGATGGGAACTATGAAATCCCACGCATACAGCGAGTGGCATAAATTTAGGTGGAGTTTAAAGGGGGCTCCCCATACATGCAAAGGGGGGATTCAAAAATTTTTTTCACCGAATATAGTTGTGTAGAGTATCAAATGAAAGGTCTCGATTTGTACTTTCCGAAACTGGCATTAGTTTTGGCATAAATTGTAAAGTGCGTGAGTAAGGAGTCAAAATGTACGCATTTGAAGTGAGACAGGACTCATTTTCGGAAACTACCCAACCCAAAAATCCGAAAAAAATCAGGGTGGTGCGCCTAGATGAAATCTAGGCCTCAAAATATGTCCCATTCCGATATCTGCTCAAATAAACTTGCTAATAGTATATTACTACTTTTAGAAATTTACTGAAAAACCCCCCTTAAATTCATCTTAGGACTTCCGGATTCTGTACCAGCATAGACGACAATATTTCGTGTATATGCGCTAAATTTCATAGAAATCAGGCAATTAACGCCAAAGTTATAGCAGTTCAAACTTAGCAATTTCGCGCGAGTTCACTGCTTCCAAAGCCATGCAAATCGGATGCTGACGTCATAATTACCCGGAATAATTGACATTCGCGTGGAATATTAAAGTCACATTTATGAAGAATCTATTTATCTGCAGCCCTTTTTAAGGTTTTGTGTAAAACACTTATGTGAAATCTAATCTTCGAGAGATGTCCCATTCCGGTATCTGCTCAAAAAATTTACTAATAGTATATTATCAACTTTTAGAAATAGACTAAAAAACTCTCCTTAAGTTCATCCTAAGTGTACTAAATTTTGCACCGACATAGAGGACAGCCTCGTGCATACACATGCCAAGTTTCATGAAAATCCAACTATTATTGGGAAAGCAGTTCAAACTTATCAATTTCGTGCTAATTAACAGCATCCTAAGCCATACAAATAAGATGCTGACGTCATAATTAACGAGAATAATTGAAATTCGAGTGAAATATTAAAATTCCATTCAAGAAAAATCTAATTCTCCCTAGCCCTTTTTAAGGTTTTGTGTGAAACAAAACCTTATTAGAATGGTGACGGTGTCTGTCTGTCCGTCTGTCCGTCTGTCTGTCTGTCTGTCTGTCTGTCTGTCTGTCACACCCGATTTATTCGGAAACGGCTGGACCGATTGTCACGAAAATTGGTGAGAGTATGTAATCTGGTGATCCCTTTACATGCAGTAAGTGGCGCCATCTTGCGTTAAGTTTAAGGGGGGGCTCTCCGTACATGTGAATGGAGGGTGCAAATTTTTTTTTCACAGAATGTAGCCAAGTGGGGTATCAAATGAAAGGTCTCAATTAGTACTTTTCGAATCTGGTTTAATATTTGATATTAGATGAAACATAGGGGAGTAAAGGTTGAAAATATGACCCACAAAAAGTGTAACAGGTCTCGTTCTCGGAACCTATCCAACCGAAAAATCTGGAAAAAATCACAGTGGTGCATCTCTACGAAATCTAGGCCTCAAAATATATCCGGTTCCGATATCTGCACAAATAAAGTTAATAATAGTATATTTCCACATTTTAGAAATTTACCCGGCACCCCCCCTTATATTCATCCCAGAAATACAAAATTTAGCATGAGTGTAACGAAGAATATAATGCACAGTTTGGTCAAGTTTGAAGAAAATCCAACTATTATTAACAAAGTTATTGGGGGTGAAACTTTACAATTTTTTGTGAATTTCGTGCACTCTACAACCCGCATGACGTCATCATCACATATCAATTCGTCAATACCACAACGAAATGAATTCTTATGAATTGGGTCGCAGACAATTATTTTGTTTTAGTTTGTTAGTTATTTGTCAACCAGACATGTGTATATGTAGGTATATAATATATGCGTGCTAATGAACTTTGCGGCTAGTGCCTAATTCAGATAGATATAAGACGTAAATCGGAAATATGGGTACGATAAATTTAGATACGTGCATATATGTGTACAGCAGGTAATAGGCAGTTTGTTTGTTTAGGGTGAGCGTGATATCTATGGCCCTAATATGTACGTATGTCTCGTAGTTTGGAAAAATATGAAGGATTATGTTGGATTTGTAGCTAGATACGGACAGAGAAATGTGCGTCTCTTACATAAGATGAACACAAAACCTTTATACCCGAAGCGCGAGCTTCCGGTATTCCGACTTGTTTATATTTGATGTTGGTTAAATTGTTGGCATTTGCTAATAATATTAAACTCAGAGTGTGAAGCGTATAAGGTTGACTATTCCAATACGGGGCTTTCCATTAAATGATTTATTTAAATTACTTTCTAAAAAATAGATGCCAATAGAATTTTTAACTATGTGACACGGAACTGTCAGGCTCACCGCTCCTCACATCTTCTTCTTTTTCTTCAGCCTTCAGTTCACAAGCGGGGTCAGCTCGTCGTGATCGGTTTCGTCATTTTATTTTATCAAATGTCTGATCAGGATGTAATCGCGAGACCTTCAAATCCCCATCCAGTGTCTCATGCGACCATTGTTTTGGCCGGCTTTTTGGTTGCTTACCATTGACTTCGATGTTCTGATCAATACTGGTTGTTGAATTCTCGTTAACGTGAATTACGTGACCACACCATCGAAAACGCCTCTCTTGCAGTTTTTCCACGATCAGTGCATATCGATCGCGGAGATTCTCATTTCAGACGTGATCAAAACGTGTCACGCCACCAGTGCAATGCAACATCTTCGTCCCCATTACCGCAAGACGCCGTTCATTGTCCTTTATAGTCAACCCTCAAACTATAGAGAGCGACAGACGGACGATATTGCAGTAAATTTTAGATTTGGGACGTGCGCTGATACGTCGATCACAAAGAACACCAGTTGCGGAATGTCACTTCATCCAGGTGGCGTTAATGCTTGAAACATTTCATTACGCAGTTCTCCATTGGCTGGTAGCATTGACTCGAGATATTTAAATGGCTCAGTTCTTTCAATGGCAGTAATCTGCCCCTCCAGATATTTAAATCGCTGAGTTCTGGCAATGGTGGTAACCTCCCCAGAACTGAGGGATTTAAATATCTCTGGTCAATGCTATAAGCCAATGGAGAATTACGTTATGCTCCTCACATAGGGAAACACAAAACCTTTTATACCTGAAGCGTCAAGCTTCCGGTTTCCCGACTTGTTTCAAAAATGTTATTACTCACGATTTCGTTTGTTAAAAACTCATTAGATGCTACCTCAACTTTGCCCTGCGGGGAACAATGTTACTGACGCCAAATATATTAATTCAAAGACTGACATGGATATGAATTAGATCTACCGAAAATCGTTGGTTTGAAACCTTGGCTGCTCTGAGCCTTGGCAAAAATCTGACTGCCCCGTTTTCGTTTAAATTTGGTGTTGAATGCACATAGCCTCCATTTTTTGTTGTTTAGTTTTTCAGACTTATCATATGACCAATGTGTTGTTTAGGGCGTTACATTCTATATCTGCTTCGCTCTTAAATTGCAGACATACATCTCTTATCTATCTTAAGAAAAGAGGATATCATCAACTATGTAGTCATGCCTATATAGTGACTATCTGTGATTCAGTTTATTCATTAATTTATTTTGTATCTTACACAGAGCGAGGTATATTTCTGGGATTGCCAATAAATAGTTTGTCTTATGGGTTTTGCAGATTTCTAGTAATTTCTGGCTAACAATAATAATGAAATTTTTCTGTGTTCATTTTTGTTTATTAAATCTATTTTTTGATAATTTATCTTAGATCTTATTCTTTGCTACTCTACAATAATTAGCATTTTCCTTTACTGTTGTCAACAATCACGACTTTTTCTTCCTCTAATATTTTCAAAAGTTTCCATTAACAGATTAAAACCTTTCACAAGTAAAAACTCTCTACATCCTCCTAAGTCATACTCTGTTCACATGTACTCAATTTTCTGTAACATGAGACTGTTCACTACAATGGGAAGTTGCCACCCCCCGACAGGGCGACTTTATAAGAATTGTGTATGTTGTTCTTTGAGGTCATGTTTATAAGTGGCTCTGCCGAGCAACAAAGCTCTTTGAGGAACAATACAATGTCAAAAGACATATCAAGTGGATGCCTGAAGCCTTTTCCTTTATCACGTATTAGACACACTTGATTGCGCCTGAGAGGATCTTAGCGCCACTGAAAACTGAATGAGTTGATTAGGTTGAGAATTACCCATAGATCAATGAGCCGTAAGATATGAAGAATTTGGTAATTTTTGATAAATTACTTTAAAAATTACGTTTTATTTCAGACAATTTGGGTGATGGGAATGTCTTACTTGCTTGCCTTATATTATTATATGCCATGATTATATTATGATGCCAAACTAAACAACGGTCAACCATCACGTTCTAGGTTCAGAATTAAACAAAAGATTGGATGAGAATTACAATACATAAATTCATATTAAATATTTCTTAGATGACCATTAGTTCAGTAAGAAAAAGAATAATCTTGAAATTTCACAGATTTAAATGTCTAAGAAACCAAATTTTATGATTTTAAGGATATAAAGAAGTGGTGAGATGAACAAAATATTCCTTTTGAAGGAAACCTAATATAACTCGACCGTGTAGCAAAGGAGATGGAATAGGAAAATACTAGAATTAGTAACCACAATTCAGCGAACTTTATAGGAATAACGTCTATAACTATCGTTTTTAATATCTGCAGATCCTAGAACTATCCCCACTCTACCCTCTCTCTTTAGGTAAGTTGTGATGACTTAATGCAATTGGGTCGATTTAAGGACTTTGTTAATGGCCGGAGGACCATCGTTAATTGGCTGGACACGACCAAGAGGCAAGACCTACCACAAAATGTTGGTGAAAATGACCATCAAGGTCCAACTGCAAATATTGAACCTGGAAGTATTCCGTCGATTCACGCTTGCTTCCCTCTATGTTAGTCAAGGTGGCATGTAAGGGGTGCTTTGAATACTTTAGTCCTTCAAGTGCGATTGTACAAAACTTCACGTATCCTTACGCGATGCATATGTCTGTACCGGACCTTGAAAAACACATAAACATAGTATATCGCGCGAACCTAATGAAAGATCAATGTGCCAACTTGGAAATTCAAGACAAAAGAAAAACGGCCGCACGCGCTATGTAGAGGGAAAATGCACGCCAGATCAATCGATGCTTCTCCTGCCTCAGATGGGGACAGCGGAAATGGGGTGCGGCATTTGAGGTTCCCTCGCTGTCTTGACAGCCCAAAAACCATCATATTGGAGAATGCACCTACATATATGAGCGGGAGCTTTGCGGGTTAAAGAGAAGGCAGCGAACGGAAAGGTCGTTCCGGAAATCAAGCAAAATTGGGTACGATTCATTGCCTTATAATTTATTTTTAAAGCTATTTTAAATATCAGAAAACTATTTTGTTGTTAATAATAATAATTGTAGCAATTCTTAAAAAAAAATACTGAAAAAAAGTAAAAGTAAAGGAAAAGAAGAATGATTTTGGTGAGTAAAAATATAAGAGGAATTTGTAAATAATAAAATAAAAAAAGGGAAAAAGGAAAAGCCGTAGCCAGTCCCAAGTCCGGTTCCCGTAATGAACAGCAAAGCATCAAAACCGCTAGCCGTGGGATAGCTCGACGTCTAGGTGCCACGACATTCAGGAGCATTGCTCCTCCTGTTGCAGCTGTTTTGCAACAATCTGTGGTGACCACTTCAACAGGTCCGCGTAGGCAGCGGATAAAATATACTGAGGAAATGAACTTCTTCATCATGCACTCCTACAACGAAATAATAGCCGGGCAGGCACAACATCTTACCACCCCTTGTTGCACCAGAGATTTGTCGAGCGTTTCTTGCAATTCGCACACGTGACTGTGCAGCGAGTCGGAGACCAATACCGCTTTATTACTCGCAGCGAAACACGGCCATCATCAGAGAGCATGTTCGACTTGAAGTCATCGGGAAACCGGTGAGAGGTGGCGGCATCAGCAATACCACGGCGCACCGCAGGCAACAGTTTCAGTAGTCGCCGAAGTACTCTCCTTCACCGTCCAGCTGAAGTCTCCGCTAAGATTCGGCATGAACTCTAAAGACGTGTATAGAATTCTCAGAAATAGATATTTTGCATACACCAGGTATTCCCAGGCTCTATGCATCTCCATGAACTCCGAGAATTCTATCTCATATCAATGAAGAGATTGCATCTGGGCTGTGTGCTGATATGCCACTTTTGCAACTACAATCACTTGGGTATTGTGGTGCATTTATGGCTGTCAGATTACACGGTCAGAAAGTTCGCTTTCTTGGTTTGAGCGACCGAAGAGATTCGGGATTCACTAGGCTGATTCAAGTCGGCACTGGCAATGCCAGCAGACGGGTGAGAAATAAAGTGCAGAGGGTTTACAAGAATTATGCCATCCGTAGTTGAAATTCTGCATACTAAAGCAGAAACTTTCTGTCATATGCAGTCAGTTACGAGGTATGGCAAAAGTCACTCCAGACATGTCCACAATGTAGCATACATGAGCAACCAGCGAAATTTTTTCAGATCACTCAACGAATCCCAACAGAGCGTTCAGACAGTACAGTGTTCGGTGACGGAAGCGAAAAATTTTGGGGTGGGCTTTGAGGTTACCCGCCCAGCATGTTAAGCATGCTGTGTGGATTTGTACTGAAGGTACCCGCCATACCACTACGCTGGGTATGAATTTTGGGAAAGTTATCGGACAGAAGGTTCGATGAACCATACACATCTCGAAAAAATTGAAGGGCCCTGGTCTGGATCGGATGCAAAATTTCCGGTATAAGTTTATATGGTTGTTTAGAACATGGCATAAATCAGGTCATCAATCGATCTGATGAATTTGTACCCTTCCTCACTGCGGGGATTACCCATCTTTTCAATAAAAACGACACGACGCAGGACCCTGAAGACACAAGGCGGACTACTTGCTTACAACCCTCTGCTACAAAGTGCAACATATTATTAAGTCGTTAGTTGTAGAACAGGCAGCTGAAACCCAAAGAATACTCTTTTGTGGCTATATTGATTATTCAAAAGCTTTGTCATCCTGCACAGCTGGCTAATGGATATCCTATATCAGTATCGCATTGAGGGCGAACTAATAAAGTTTTTGGTAGCAGTTATGAAAGGGTGGCATACCATCTTGCCTTCATCTGAGGGTGTCAACACTACAAAACCCATCCACGCATTTTCAAGGGGGATTCGTCAAGTCCTCTTTGGTTCTGTATGGCACTGATTCACCTTTCATGGCTAAACGGTGCTAGAGAGTGTCATCATCATCATTAACGGCGCAATAACCGGTATCCTGTCTAGGCCTGTCTTAATGAGGAAATCCAGACATCCCGGTTTTGCGCCGAGGACCACCAATTCGATATCCCTAAAAGATGTCTAGCGTCCTAGCCTACGCCATCGCTCCATCTTAGGCATGGTCTGCCTTCTTTTTCTACCATAGGTATTGCCCTTATAGACTTTCCGGGTGGGATCATCCTCATCCTTACGGATTAAGTGACCCGCCCACCGTAACCTATTGAGCCGGATTTTATTCACAACTGGACGGTCATGGTATCGCTCATAGGCTACGGAATCCTCATCCTCATGTAAAGGGCCAAAAATTCTTCGGAGGATTCTTCTCTCGAACGCGACCAAGCGTTCCCAATTTTTCTCGCTAAGAACCCAAGTCTCCGAGGAATGCATGAGCACTGGCAAGACCATAGTCTTGTACAGTAAGAGCTTTGACCCTATGGTGAGACGTTTCGAGCGGAGCAGTTTTTGTAAGCTGACAACAACCGTGCGCGGATTTCATCATCATAGCTGTTATCGGTTGTGATTTCTGACCCTAGATAGGAGAAATTGTCAACGGTCTCAAAGTTGTATTCTCCTATCTTTATTCTTCCCGTTTGACCAGTGTGGTTCGATGTTGTTGGTTGGTTGGCTTTCGGAGTAGAGAGTATGGTTTCGCAATAAAGTATGGCAGAAGTGCTAAGTGCGAGCTAACGCACTAGGCATACTTAGACGACATCAACTTCTGTGCTGGTGGTGTGTTCATCAGTAACCTTAGGAGTCTCTTGCGAATAGTGGACATCTTTTGCCTTGATATTCGGATGGAATTTGGAAAAGACAAGTACCGAATCCAAGCTAATCGTAAAGGAACTGGATGCCAGACAGCATCGGTGATCTTCACATCCAGGCTATGACCAAAACAGACTTCTACTAGTACTTAGGAATTCTGCGAGGAACCCTTGTTCGAGTTAGTGATCTAAAGATCCAAAAGAATCTCTGTTGTCTGAATTCCTGCGAGGTGCAAAGCTGGTACTTAAATCGCATCTCTCGGGGAAGAATAAAATAAACGCATTGAATGTATTTGCTATCCCTTCACTGGATTATGCATTCAGAATATTGCCGTGGACGAAAACCGATCTGGGAAACGTCCAGCGGCGGATCCAGACTAATACGTCCATATTCCGAATGTATCATCCAAACTCGACCATGCAGCGGATGAACCTGGCACAGGACATCGGAGGCAAGGGCGTGATTGTCGTGGCAGCTACATGGTGATTGACAATAATTGCAGTTAACGAATAAAGGCCCAACCCCCCCTTTGTGAGCTCTTAAAATTTGGCCAAACTCTTTTTCAAGTCTTTATCTGTGTTGGTCCAGGAATCTGTTGCATTCGATAAACCTTACCTTCACAAGGAACGTTGTGTGGAGACGCTACCAGAGTAACATAACCCATCACGAAGCGCAAGTTGATGTTTTGGAAATTTCGCCTGGTGAGCGGAAATATTGGCACTTGTGTGTATCAGAAAAGAGACTTAGTCTACCTAAAAAAACAGAGCCTTATTTCCCCAGGAATAAGGAACCGATCCCTCACTTATCCTAAACAATAATTTACCTTTAGCCTAGCTTAGGCTCAAACTATTGGCGGTTTCAATCCGATATAATTCGCACCCTTGGCGTGCTTTTCCAAATATATAAATGAGTGTTTTCCATCTGATGCCACTCACAGTCACGCTGCTCCAAGGGCAGAGGTGAGGCAGCGTCTGAAGAGTTGCCTCTGCCCCAGACGAAACCGTTTGAGTGGACCTTACTTTTTCATTTCGTTCCTTGAAACAGATTCATTCAGGGTCTTCATAAATATATGGCCAGATCGTCTACATTATACACACTTTTTTATACTGCTCACTGGTGGATGCTTTTGCTATAAGGTTTTCCAATGGTACCCAATCAGAAATCATCGCTTTTGTTAATTTTTCATTCATTCGTGACGTGGAGTTCGAGCGAAACTTTTTGGAAAATTTCTTTCCTAGTTGAAAAGCCAACACGATTATTTTTCGCTATCACTTAGTGTTGATTGACGACGTTCTATCTCGGAACATAATTTAGTTCTAGGAAACGGGTTGTAAATTCTTCATGAAATAGTAGTAGTAGACGCCGACCATAAATTCATTGAGTTGATTCGTCCAAGTAATACGAGGTCTAAGCCTTCCGTCCCTGATGTTGAGCGACACTCGGCGGTTTACTTTATTTTCTACGAATAGTATGGACACAGACAGCCACCGAACCCCAATATTGGAAGGCCCAACGGTTACCTCCAGAGGAAGGGAAGATATCTGGAGGGGAGCCGCGAAGATACACTGCAACTCATCAGATAGCGGTGTAAATTCCTTCACCCTGGATTACGGGCTTTTTACAGAAATTCACTCTACTAAAAAGACAGAAGTTGTAAAGGAAACCGAACACAAGGGAAATATGCAACTTGTCCGTGACTACTTTTTTACAATATTAACTTATGGGGGGGACTCTATACAGGGCGGGCCTACCAAGGATGGAGAAGTCCAGGGTGTTTATTGGGGGATACGAACCCATACCCACAAAGGGTTGCTTAAACCTCACCAAAAATAACCTCCGAATCATAGTGGGAATTCTCACTGGTCATTGTCGGCTGAACTATCACCTAGGGAAGCTAGGGATATCTACGAACACTGCCTGCAGGTTTTGTGAGGAAGAGGACGAAACCTCTATACACGTCCTGGGACAGTGTCCGGCACTTGTGGAAAGTAGGTCGAGGCATCTGGGAGAACACTTAAGATCAGATGCAAAGCTGAAAAATCTGGAAGTAGGGAACATACTAAAGTTCCTAACGGCTATAGGCCTGTTTGAGATACTATAATCAATAGATACACTATAACCAATAAAAGGACACAGTAGTTCTTCAAGGACGCTGCGCGACTTTCCCTTAACAGAATAATAATATAGGGGGGACAAATTATTTTTACTTCATCACAAAATTATTCCACTTATGCTTTTATATCTGAACTTGTACAAATTATAAACCAGCTTAGATACAGTGCCAGAAGAGAATGGTGTTAAACTTACCCTTGTCTATCTTACTTAGAAGGATCTATCCTAGCACTGATTCAATTTCGACTCGAGAAGGATATCTTTTAAAAAATTTTTGAGAAAACTAGAAAACCGAATTAAAACGCTATAAATACAAATGCATATTTAATATCACCTAACAAATATGGAAGGACATCTTAAGAATTAATAATTAATTCTACGCACCGTTCAGAAATGTTGTCGTAGTTGTTTAAAAAAGTAGTATCCTTTGTTTTCCAAGTCATTAGCCAGCATTTCCCAGATATAAATAATGCACAGCACAGAAGCCCTTGACAACGAATTTCCTGCATCAAAAATAAACCTGTCAATCCTAGCTTGTTTGGTTCCTTAATTAGATAATCTTCCAATCCCGTATACTTCCAGAAAATTATTTCAAGGCCATTTTCCATGTTCACTTGAACTGAAGTTTCCTAGGAATTTACTGAGCATAAGCGAGCAACCATATCAATTCACTGAAACCATAACGTCCCCTTAAAGTGAGTCTGAAACGATAGCAAACGTATTCCCTCGGCAAAAGGAAAAAAGTCCGACTAATCAGATACTACAACTGGGAAATGATGTTGCATGATTTAATTTGATAGGAAAGTTCATTCAGAGTTCATTTGAGGGCTATAATGAGCTCGGGCTGCTGACTCATAACGATGAAGTTGATGAGACTTCTCCGATAAAGTTTTCGACGGGATTCCCTTAGCACGCCTGCGAGTTGTTCGGTTTGTTCCTAAGGACACCGAATAAAAAACCATTTCGAACAGTCCTTTTGGGGTTTCATCGAGTTTCGGTTTATTCAGGATAGTATTTATGAGACATGGTTGTGGGTCGTTATTCTGCTTGTTTTTCTGATATTTACCCGGCTCTTGTAAAGCGGACTAACAAAGTTACTTCACGTGCCTATTATTTCTGATTTATGCCAAAAGTTATTGGGAGTTTAGAAAGTGTCAATGATTATGATTGCAAAACCGTTTATGGATGAGATGGGATACCGCAAATTTTATGAAACAAAATACCAATCTCCTTTGATGTTGAATATAATGGCCATCAAATATTTGGCACCCTTAACTTGACAATCATTCAAGGAGGGGATTCAACTCAGCTCATTGAGGACATTTGCATAAATGCGGAATGAAAAATTGGTGACCCTTCGAACTGCCAATCAATTTAATTTCAACATTCTATGTTACACTGAAATATTACAAAGAAACAAAAAAACGGACACTTCAATTTATCATTTGACATCGCAACGCGTAACGCGATTGTTGCTCAAATGGAGGTACCGCTATGTTTCTTGTTGTGCCTAGAACTTCTGGACTTCCTGGCGTATACGACAACGATTAATTCGCTGCAAGAATTACGCGTCAAAGAGCCGAAAATGAACAATGAGCAATTGTCCTGCGACTCCAGTGAGTTGAAAACAAAAAAGCCAAAGTTTACTGTTCATTACGCAATAAGAAACTTTAAAGAAAGTGGTTTCTCCCAAGAGAGGTGGTGGTTGAACCGTGAAAATCTAGTCGGAGCAAACAAACGATATATTTCGCAAAACACAAAAAATAACTCCAAGGCAACTGCAGCATCTCTTACAAAGAATTTTGGCACAAAGGCATAGTAACAGATCGTCTTACATCCGTTCGCGCAGAGAAGGATACTCCATTGCCTTCCCAGAGGAAAGTTGAACAAGTCGAAAAATCGGAAGCTGGACAGGGGTTTGTGTATTTCTTTTTGTAGTGGACATTTGTCCCATTATTACCTGGCACGAAATATATGCATGCATTATGTAAGAATGTCCAGTTCGCGTGATATTGACATTCAAAATCTTGAATTTGCACAGAAAGAAACTTTGTCAGTAATAGTGCGATTTCTACCAAACTTGGTAGAATCATGCTCTATATTATAGCCTACATTGCTGATTCTAAGATGAACTTAAGGTGGGTTTTCCAGCCAATTACTAAAAATTATAATGATATGCTATTATTAACTTTATTTGATCAGATATCGGTATGGGCGGTATTTCAGAGGCTAACAGCCTCTCGATTTTCCAGCTTTTTGGATTGAGTAGTTTCTGAAAAGGGGCCCGTGAAAGAAATTATCACTGCCGATCTCCTGCACTCTCCACCTTTCCAAAAAATGTGAAAACTAAAACCGGCTTTGGAAAATACTAACCGTGACCTTTCATTTGACACCCCACATGACTATACTTGGTAAAAAAAATTGCACCTTTATTTGACATCTATGGGGATCTCCCTCCCCGTACATTCAATGTAGAACTGTGTAAGTCACTATATGCGTGAACATTCACAGTTCCTACCTTTCCAACAAAGTTGGTGTCAATCGCTATAACCATTTCCGAGAAAAGTGCGCCCGATGGACAAACAGACGGACGGAAGAGCGGCGGAAAAGCGGCAATCTGGACCTGTGGAAATTGAGCAATCGAAGACACGAACAATAGCCCAGAAGACATATTCACACCAGCTAAGATAGGCGCCGTTCACATGTTGAGTTACTACGCTGCGCCAAGCCTCATGCTAGACGAATTCGTACCAATGGTGGAAAGATTAGCTTCCGAAGCAAGCCGCCGCAACCCAATAATCATCATCATCATCAACGGTGCAATAACCGGTTTCTGGTCTAGACCAGCCTTAATAAAGAACTCAAGACATCCCGGTTTTGCGCCGAGGTCCACCAATTCGATATCCCTAAAAGCTGTCTCGCGTCCTGTCCTGCACCATCGCTACATCTCAGCAGGATCTGCCTCGTCTTCTTTTTCTACCATAGATATTTCCCTTATAGACTTTCCGAACTGGATCATCCTCATCCATACGGATTAAGTAACCCGCCCATCGTAACCTATTGTACCGGATTTTATCCACAACCGGACGGTCGTGGTATCACTCATAGATTTCGTCGTTATGTAGCCTACGGAATCGTCCATCCTTATGTAGGAGGCCAACAACTTTTCGGAGGATTCTTCTCTCGAACGCGGCCAAGAATTCGCAGGTTTTTTGCAAAGAACACAGGTCTCCCAGGAATACATTGGGACTGGCAAGATCATAGTCCTGTACAGTAAGAGCTTTGACCCTATAGTGAGACGTTTCGAGTGAAACAGTTTTTGTAAGCTGAAGTAGGCTCTGGTGGTAGCTAACAACCGTGCGCGGATTTCATCATCATAGCTGTTATCGGTTGTGATTTTCGACCCTAGAAAGGAGAAATCCTCAACTGCCTAAAAGTTTTAGTCTCTTAACTTCATTGTTTTCGGTTGACCAGTGCGATTCGATGTTGTTCGTTCTTTAATTTCTGGCGCTGACGTTGCCACCATATACTTTGTCTTGCCTTCATTAATGTACAGTCCAAGTTCTATCGCCGCCTGCTCAATTTGGATAAAGGTCGATTATACATCTCGGGTTGTTCTTCACATGATGTCAATAATAATAGCCGGCGATTTGAACGAGGGACCAAAAATCGGGGTAGTCACGAAACAAATGCAAGAGGCCGCATATTGCTCGAAGTTTTTTCGGGTCTGAATGTCATTCTGGTAATGCTGACGGTGTCAATACTTCTCGGAGACGGGTGGTAGACCTGTTATTAGCGACACATTATCTAAGCATCCCCAATGACAGATGAGAGAGGAATATACGCATAGCGCCCAGATTATCATTTTTCGGATAGAACGTAAGACAGAAGGAAAACGTATCCAGAAAACTGCAGCAGGGGGTTGGACATCCAAGAAACTTGACAAACATATGTTCGAGAAAACACTTCTGCAGGAAGCGATGCCGATAGGAAACGAGGGTTTTTGAAAGGATGCAATAAGCGTGTGACGCTCCCATGCCACGCCGCACTCAAGAAACGGATGCCCAATTTCTGGTGGAATGCCGAAATCAATAAACTTCGCAAAGTTTGCCTTAAAGCTAGGCGACACAGTCATCATAGCAGAAACCAGCCTGAGTCTGAAGAATTGCACAACCGATAAAATAAGGCGAGGTAAGAACGGCAGCAGACATCTCTAGAAGTAAATCTGAGTACTTCAAAGGGTTATGCAAGCAAGCAGACTCCGACCCATGGGGAGGTGCATACAAGACAGTCACGGCATCAATCAAGGGTAAACGCTCGCCACCGATCACCAATGAGAAGTAGATGGTTGATAAGAATATGCAAGCAAGCGGTCTTAGTCGCACCGTGGAAATCCGTCTGAAACGACTTTAAAAGCAAAACTTCATCAAAGGAAAGTAATGCTCTCAGTATGGTGGAATTGAAAAGGTGCGTTAAGAACCGAACCATCAATTTAGAAGAGTATTGTCGGTAATTGGACAGTTTGAACACATCTCTCATCCCGAAACGCCCGGATCTCATCAATCGTCAAGGAGATGTGTTGCATCATGACAATGTAAGACCACATACCATTGGTGGTTTGTAAAAAATAAAATAACCTTGTCAGTCCACATGTATTCGTCGGAGACTTGAGTTCTTTACAATAAAAACCACAAACCCTTAGTCGCCTAGTCGCCTTCGAGAGACGAATACTCCAAAGAATTTCTGGCCCTACATGAAGATAGACGATTCTGTAGCTCATGGATTTCATAACGGCGCCCGCCTAATCTGTATAAATAATATCTAACCCTAAAAATCTATAGCGGCAATATTTATGGTGGAAGAAGAAGAACTGGTAGACCCTGCCTCAAATGGAGCGATAGCTTAGCTCAGGATGTCAGACAATTTGCTGGGAATATTGATGTGGTGACTATAACCATTCAACACTCTCAACCATCCCTTTTAGAGGGAAATTCAACAACTCATTGCATAATTTTTAAGTAGATCAGTGCCTCTTTAAATAGTGCCCCCACCGGTCCAAAGCTTTCAGTTGGACGTAGAATTGCCACAAAAGCTAAAAGCAAACCTGTGAAGTGAAATATTTTTTGGTTCTAGATCTTTTGCGAAAATTCAGCTTTGTTAAATATTAACTTGTGAGTTATGCAGTAAAATTCAATTGACGCACGAACTCAAGCTATAACATCACAGTAATGAACATTCGCAGGGTTGACTCTAGAATCATAGAAAATGGATCTTAATCTCGTTGTCAATGTTATTACCACTGGCGAAATTTCCAGATACCCTTTGATTGGTTTGTAAACAACCAAATCACCACATTCAAATAGGTTCCTCCGTAAGAGTTTTGTAGCCTCCTTTTCTTTCTCCCAGATCCAGTTTAAGTGTGCCTTTTTTCCAGGTGCTATCATCGATCAGTGCCAAAGATGTAAGGTATTGAGAACTAGTAATCAACCCCAACGGTCAAAACTGCGTTTAATTCAAATGGAGTAAACAACAACTACCCATTTTAGTTGCAATATTTTAAGAATCAGAGCTTGGAAAATCAGGTATAGATGCGTTTCCAGAATTGATTCCAGCAAACGGTATGACAAAACTGTTAGCCTAAACTTTAAGATGCAACTTCCTTTTGAAAGAGTAAATCTCCATTAAAAGTTTTGTTTAAAATCTAAAAAAAATTGAAATTGAAATAAAGAAACTCCCATTTTAGTTCCACCAAAAATCGCTAAAATTATAACAATATCCAAGACAAATGAAGGAAAATGACGAATTCATCACATTAATTATAATAGAACAAGTTGGGAAACCGGAAGCGTGATGCTTCAGATATAAAAGGTTTTGTGTTTTCCTATGTGAGAAATGTAAAATGTCGTCCATCTGCCGCTCTCTATAGTTCTGAGTGTTGGCCGACTATAAAAAACAATGAACGGCGTCTTGCGGTAATGAAGACGAAGATTATGCATTAGACTGGTGGCATGGCAAGTTTTGATTACATTCGAAATGAGGATATCCGCGATCGATATGGCGTTGCACCGATCGTGGAGAAACTCCGAGGAAGGCGTCTTCGGTAGTATGGTCACGTAATTCGCCTTAACGAGAATTCACTTCTACTATGCACATGGAAGTCAATTGTAAGCGACCAAAAGGCCAACCGAAACAACGGTGGCATGATACGCTGGATAGACATTTAAAAGTCTCGAAATTGAATCCAGATCTGGCATCTGATAATAAATCAAATGCCGAAACCGATCACAACGGGCCCCCCAAACGGAACAAAGGCTAAAGAAAAAGGAGAAGACGTGAAGAGCGACGAGTGCACGACAGCTCCATGTCACATAGTTAAAAATTTCATTGTCCTCTAGTTTTTAGAAAGCGGTTTAAATAAATCTTGATGGAAAGCCCTGTGTTGATAATAGTCAACTTCATACGCTTGAGACTTTGAGTTTAATATTATTAGCAAATGCGAAGAATTTAATCTGCAACAAATACAAGAAAGGGCTAGGGAGAAGTAGATTCTTCATGAATGGAATTTTAATATTTCATTCGAATGTCAATTATTCTCTTTGATTATGACGTCAGCATCTTACTTGTATGGTTTAGGATGAGGTCAATTCGCAGGAAATTGATAAGTTTGAACTGCTATAACTTGACACTAACAGTCGGATTTCGATAAGATATGCATGTGTATGCTCGAGACAGTCCTCTATTTCTGTGCAAAATTTAGTACTCCTAGGATGAACTTAAGGGGGATTTTTCAGTCAATTTCCAAAAGTTGGCAATATAATATTAGTAAGTTTCTTTGAGGCTTAAAGTTCACATAAGTGTTTTGCACAAATCCTTAAAAAAGGCTAGGTAGAAATAGCTTCTTCATAAATGCAAATCTAATATTTCACGCGATTCTCAATTATTCTCGTTAATTATGACGTCAGCATCTTATTTGCAAGGCTTTGAACTGCTATAACTTTGGCGTTAATGGCCAGATTTACATGAAATTTGGCATGTGTATGCAAAATATGGTCCTCTATTTTGGTATTTGGTAGTCCTAGGATGAGTTTTCCAGTAAATTTCTAAAAGTTAGTAATACAATATTAGAGGATATCTGAATGGGACATATTTTGAGGCCTAGATTTCATCATCCTGATTTTTTCGGATTTTTGGGTTGAGTAGCTTCCGAAAATGAATCCTGTTTCGCTTTAAGTGCGTACATTTTGACTTCTTACCGCAGTTCACGCCAAAAAAAATGTCAGTTTCGGAAAGTACTAATCGACACCTTTCATTTGACACACGATACACGACTATATCTGGTGATTTTTTTAAAATCCCCCCTTTGCATGTATGGGGGGGAGCCCCTCTTTAATTTCCACCTAAATTTATATCACTCGCTGTATGTGTGGGATTTCATAGTCCCGACATATCCACCAAATTTCGTTTGGATCGGTTTAGCCGTTTTGGAGAAAAGTGCGTGTGACAGACAGACAGACATTGAATCGATTTTAATAAGGTTTTGTTTAACACAAAACCTTAAATATCTTAAAATGAAAGATTGCCTCGGAAGATATTTTTTCATTTTGTTTGTCCCCTTCTTCAGTATTTTATTTAAAGATACAGCACTGAAGAAGGGAACAGTTGGTCCCAGAAATACGTAGCTGTCTAAATTAGATATAATACTTTTAGCCAATAGAACGGAAAAATATTTTCCAAGGCAATCTTCCATTTTAAAACTTTGACTAACAAACAATCTCCTAATTCAAAACATTAAAAAATCGTCCTTTATATAACACCACCTCTGGTGCTGTTTGGTAAGTTGAGCCTAGGATGTCGAAATCAGTGAGAAACTGGACATCCATAACTTCATCCAATGTAATATTAAATAGTGGACGAAAATTCAACTAAACAATTGCAATTCCTTCAACATAAATAGCAATTCTCGTATAACGATATGTTAATGTGAATATTGGAGCTACATATTCGCTCAGAATTTTAGTCAAGGCCGTTTTCATCATCAAATAAAATTATGAGATTCAAAAGAAAAAAAAAGAAATCAAATCACAGCTAATAGCAAGGCGCTGATTAAGTTTATAAGGTTGCTACCACCTATCTTGAAGATACAACACTCGCTTATCACCGAATACCACTTTGAATAGAATTCCTTGAAAATTACATTAAACCTCTTAAAGCGATAACAAGCAACGTTTATGTAAATTGCCCTTTCTACCATCAATATTAAAACTACGCTTACATTAGCCTTGTATCCATCAAGTGCTTCCCAGCAGCTGTAATTATGTTGTCTGAAGTAATTCCACTATCTCTTCTCAACCAACAAGAAATAACAATTCCGTTAGATTGTGTTCCACAAAATCAAACTCGAAATTTTCACTGAACGCCTCTTCTTAACTGCATACCTCACAACACAATGATTCCTTTCATTATCATTCGAAAATTAAATTTTCACTAAACACATCCTTTCCTTAAATAGGCTGTTATCTCAGATCATTTAATAACTGACAATATCACACGCGCGCTATTCGACACTATCGACATTATTGGCCCGATCTCGATGCGAACCGAATGAAAATCTGTTTATAACTGAAGATACATTGAAAAGTGTCGAGGATAATAAAAAGCGCAAAAAGGACAAGTGCATGGGAAAGCGAAAAACTGCGAAAGGATACGAAAGGAAGTGCGAGGCACAATCGACAAAAAAAGCCGGGAAATGAATTGTGAGGAGCAAAACGGACAAACTGCAAGGCGACAAACAACAAAGCAACAAAACCACCAGGAGGGAGCTTCAAGGATGGCTTTTGGTCCATGTGTGAAGCGCAAAAAGGAGAAAGCCATGGCTGAATGCATGACTGATAACAACGAAATCCCATGAATTTGCGGAGTTCATTCCGTCCTCAGGGGGTAGTAGCCCCTATCCAAAGTTCACACTCCAGATAGCATGCGCTCCTTGAGGGGAGCTTTCCGAACTCAAACCGGCAAATAGACACCTTGTTATAAGCCGAGTAGATATCTCGAGAGGAATGTTGTTAAAATGAATACAAAGGATTATTCGTAAGAAGGAACGCAAAATACCGAAAAAACGAACAGTCGTCCCGTGAGGGGGTGAGGAGAGTGAAAGTTTTGCAAAAATATTTGTCCTTCGTGGTGAATCTTTTCGTAACATTTTCCTTTTAGGATAGAAAAGTATAAAACAAATTCCCCTTCTTTTCGTAGTAATTGCTATTCCTTTTTATGTAGGACTTCATTTAGTTCGTTTTTCTATCTTTTGGTATGTTGCGGAGTTGCGGAGGGTTTGCTTTGAAATGATGATGCAAAAGATGCAATTCGTTTTTCTTTCTTTGTTTGAAAAAAAACTATTATCGCGGAATGTGTGAAAAATAGGGCAAGTAAATTGCGAATCCATTGTTGTCCTGGGCTAGGAAGATTATTGTATTTTTATAATGGTTCATGCTGCAGGTGCAATTTCTTATAAAGGCCTTGAATTAATTAATAACCCAAAAGCATAACCGACTGCAAGTAATATAAGTCGAAGCAAGGATAGGTGGATCATAATCTTCCACCCACGCCGGAATTTACCTTTAAAAAAACAAATTCTCTAACGAATTATAGGATCAGTACTGACCATAACTTTTGATAGCTAACTTCTTGCCTATAAGAGTCTACAAAAACTATCATTTATCCTCCTGTGGCAGAAATAACGATGATGCCCGATTTTACCTTCATCCTTGTATTATATTACGTGATTATGTACGTAACTCAACACGATATGATGAAGGCAACCCCCTCAGGGGTCGTCAGCCACCTTAAACCGGTCGCCCGAGTTAGTAGTTCTGACCCCCTAGCTGGCAGCATACTTGCGTCCTAGGAAGTAGCCTTGAGAAAGCCTCTCGATAAAGAGGGAACCACGAATACTTGCTACACGTCGGAACACACTAGAAACCCCCGGAGTCGTCGGCAGCTGTTTGTCGACGTCGATGGGGTGATGTGAGTCAAGCTTTGCCAAGGTGGTAGTTGTGACGTGGATCAGGAACCAGCCCCTTCGGCACCCTGGTCGAGCAGTATGTATTGAACCGGTGTTAATAAACTGCGTTGCCCCGAGCGAGCGCTAATCCGTGTGTGAGTTCCGGGATCAGTTAAGCGTGGGTCAGGCCTCAGGGAACTGGGGTAGCGGCTGTGTTCCCGAGGATACACCCGTTTCTAACTATTATCGCTCGTCCCCTTGCACACGATGCACTGGTGAAATTTCCACGGAGGAAGAGCAAGGGAGGAGGAAGAGCTGACTACATTTAGGCGGAACACAAAAATGCGTCGTTTACCGCAGCGACTAGCGAAAGAGGCAGCGAAGGCTGAAATAAAGAAGAAGGCTTACCAAATGACGCACCTGATGGTGCGGGGACGGCAATTTCAACACCCTGAAGTGCCCCTGTTCCGGAAAAAAACCCAGTCAGGATCGCTAGTCCTGAGCAGGTGGATTTGGACCGAATAGAAATGCAGTCGATCGTCCTAGCTAGAGCCGAAGAGAAAAGGCTCATCAGGAAATGCTCGGCAGTGGTGTAGGCAGTCGGCACCGTTCCTCCAGAGGAACGTCAGCAGAGGCGTCAAAAACGGGCTGATGAAACTGGAGGAACTACAGGACCGCATCTCCTTCTACTACAAGCGAAAGTGGAGAGCAGTGAAACACGCTTGAAAAGCAGAAACCGCCGCATTTCCCTCTGAGAACCCTGCTAGCGCCAAACGGATCACAGATAACACATTTCTCTTGTGAAACGTGGAACGGCTTTCGTCAGCTTTATGCAGACACAGGGGTGCTCTCCCCCGACAACATTGTCAGAAAGATGCTGAGGAGCGTTGCGCATTATTGTCGGGCATGTTGCGCATTATGTTGGGGCTCTTCTTATTGTGAAGAAGATTGAACTCGACTGGCGGCGGGACCGAGTGGCAAGGGGTTACCTTAACTAACAACTCTCTTCCTCCCTTTCTTTTCCGTTGATGAAAGGAATTCTCTGACTTAAAAGCTCCCAAAGCCGGGAGAGCGGGAGGGCTAGTCCGAAGTATTGCCTCAAACGGTTCTAGGGTACTTTTCTGATGAAAGGGAGGTGTTTAGTTGGTTATCCGACGGAGCACTGTTGTCTAACACACTCCAGAGGTGGCGGTGAGGAAGACCAAGTGGCCGAAGAGAACCTCCATAGTGGTGGCACCGGGAGACGCTGTATTCACTTTGGCTTGCCGGCCGTGATGTAGTAGGCGAATGCTGCAAAGGCCTAATCAGGGCGATCAGACCCGAGTCTGCACGGTGACTCATCTGAAGTGGCAATTGTCGCGGAACTTTACCAGGGGTAGGGAGATTTAGGTAGGTCTTACATCCACCAGTATGAATGCTAAGCCATGCACTTGGTATAGACTGGTACCGTTGTTGCTTGCCTCAACGGGGCTCTGATTGTGGTCACAAAATCAATCCGTTTCTTAAGAAGACCATGGGATTAAGCCTTCCAGACAGGTGCTCACGTAAACCCTCAAGGACTCACTGTCCAAATAAGAAGTTTTATTTACCATAATATGACTTGTTGGGCCTGTGCCCAATAGGACCACCGGTGGGCAATTATGGTTGATGGTTATTATGGACTGAAATCATGCACAAGTGCAATTAGTCATAAGATCATCTTTTCTATCCATACTGAATTTCTTGGAGATTCGAGAAGACAGAAGTGAAGCATACATTCTAACACTTAAATCCGAGTGAGAGACGAGGGTTTATCAATAGAATTTTTTGAAGTAGCCAAAACTTTGAAAGACAAATTAAAGTAAGTGGGAAAAGGTTTCTAATTCGGTTAATGTTGCAAATAGGCAAGGGTGAAAGTGAACTATAAGGAAAGTTAGACGGCAGTGGTTGCCAGAGAATGAACAAGCACTCTTTAAACTATTGTGGAAAATAAAACCCTATTAAAATCGGTTTCCTGTCTCCCTGTAATAGAAAGGGCCGACAGTTAGCCAATTAATGGAATTAAAAAATCGAAAATTGATAAGTCCACATACTGGGTGGAATGTCACAAAGCTAAGCTTCTTAGAAATCTACACTTAACTGAGCTTAGGGCACGAAAAAGACGCATTTTTTCGGCGTACAAAAAAAAGTAGGTTTTGTATGACAACCTTAAAAGATGTAAATGATCGTTGGATGCGGAAAAGAAAGTAAAACGCAACTAAGTCTTTATCCAGAAAGTGTTGAGTTGACAATCTGGAGGACATGGAAAGGACCACTACACATGTCAGTTCCTCAACAAGGGGAAACAATAAATGCAGTTAAACATTATGTAGTCCTTGCCAAATTTTCTGAAACGTAATCTACAACGGCAAATTGTCCGATTTTCACCATCATCAGCGGCGCGACAACCTACCGATTTAGGCCTGCCTTAATAAGAAACTCCAGACATCCCGGTTTTGTGCCGAGGTCCACCAATTCGATATCCCTAAAAGCTGTCAGGCGTCCTGACCTACGCCGTCGCTCTATCTCAGGCAGGGTTTGTCTCGTCTTCTTTTTCTACCATAGATATTGCCATTATAGACTTTCCGGCCCTGCATCATCCTCATTCATACGAACCCGCCCACCGCAACTTATTGAGCCGCATTTCATCCACCTGACGGTTATGGTATCACTCATAGATTTCGTCGTTATGTAGGCTACGGAGTCGTCCGATTTTATAGCAAAGACCCTACATATCACCCGTAAGGGATCAAAGTAAAAGTTGAAATTTCGGCTCTATTTCCGGAAGAAGGGGACAGCTCATGCAGGGGAAAGGAGGACCTCTTTGATCGCCGTGACCTTTTCTGGGAGAGGGGAAGGGTAACTGTTACAACTTTTTATTTATCCTCTTTCTCCCACATACCCTTTTCTTGCCTTGCTTTTCCAGAAATCGGGGTGGCAGGTCTAACTCTGAATTTCAAATCACCCTCCCCCTGCTTGAAACTAACTCTCTTTAACAGAAGAAGAAGGAGGACGTTGCCACTCTGTACACAAGCTTTAATGGTCACTTGGCTATGGGCCAGAATGGTTTTGTTCTAGTCTTGAATCTTACTTAAGCCCTCGACAAGCTTCCAACAATGCCAACTGTTCTGCACCAACTTCACAGATCATCTTTAATCCATCGGTGAAAAATACTGTGTTATAACATTGCAGCACCTCGTCGGTCCTCCACTCTGCCCTGGTTGGAAAATCCATAGTATTCTTCCTGGTAAAGTTCAGCTTGCGTGCAGCGTAGCCCATTTAGAACGCCCTGAGTAACCTAGGTACTTCATCAAGGATGCTTCTATGGCTGTAGGGCTTTGAGATCCAACATCCGGGCTCATTTCTTCTCAGATCACTACTCGTTACTGCGCATTTAACATGGAGGTACATGGCGGATATATAGGAGTACATTGAGAAAATCTGCCAGGCAAGACACCCCGATAACACATGGACTTGCGGTCCTATGAATCCTATTAAGCTTTACTCTATTGTTCTACTATAATATTTACTGCTTGCCACTACATAATAAATCTGTAGGTTACGATGGGATGAACCACGGCTTTGTACACCCAGAGAACTGGCGGCCCCATTTCCTTACAAAGGCCTATTGGACGCGTGAAAGTCTGTGGCCTTCTTGACTGTCAGTCCTATGTTCAGTTTCCAATCTAACTTAGGCTCCAGGATTACTCCCAAATACCTTACATTGGAGAAAAGAGGCAATCTTTATTCATTTAGCCACGGGAGGTGGAATTCGAGTACTCTTACCTTCATGATGAATAGCATCGGCTTCATTTGGGTTCGACAGGCTCACCTTTCACAACGCTCCCTACATATTTTCACTTATAACTGATGAAGACATTTGCATCTTTTGCATTTGGATTGCAACTTTTTGCCAATATCCTGTGATGGCCTTTGAACTGCTTTAATCAAAAATTGCATACTTCGACAATGCCTATCCCCTTCCAATTACCTTTTCAAGAGCTACTTTATTGTCGTTTTCTGCCGGACGTAACCATTTCACAGAAACCCTCGCATGAAAATATTAGACTTGGTAGTCATGTTGTCTTCAAAATCCGAGCTGATTCGAATCCAAACATTCCTCCAAAAGCATATCGCTTCATCTAAATCAAAGTCGTTTTCCCCAATTGCAGGTATTGAGAGTTTATAAACTCGCTTCTTGTATTAGAACAACAAGATATAAATGTCCTCTGCAGCAAATTCTTTAATATGAGATGAATGTGACTAGAAAATATAGCAAGTTTATGCAGTTCCGAATGCTATCCTCAGCTTTCTATGAACCCTCAATGATGGAATTCGAAATTATGGTTAAATGACCTTATGAATGCCCGCTCTGAACTTTTTAGCGCCCCGTGGAAGCGGCAACATATGTAAGTGTGTGCGTTTGTGGTGGGAGAGAAGCTATAATGGATATCGTGCTGTTTGATGTGTGATGCGTACATATGCGGGGCATTCACATAGAGAATACTCCATGGATTCTACTTTCTCATAACAGGAAGGACACGTATCATTTTGAACAATTCCTATTCTGAATGTCTGTGCAGCTAGTGAATTATGGGCCGTCAGAATGCCCACGATACTCCTGCACAGTGACCAGGTACCCAGAGTAGTTCCACCGTATTAAATCTACAGATAGAGTTCAAACGGTTTCTGCATTCCTGAACGATTTGTGAGGTGACCAAAGTTTCACTCAACGCCATCAGTGCAACCTCGCTATCGCTGGAGGTTGTGTTGCGCCTGCCCTTCAACCGCTCGTCAATTGACCAGTTTGCCGCCCTTAGCATCGCATACTTCGCCGTTAAAAACGTGGCTTTTGTCCCGAAACAATAGCCCACTTTTTGTTTTTATTCGAGAGGTAGACTCCGCTTCTAGAATTCTTGCGTATTCCGCCTCGCATTCCTCTAGGACTTCTCAGTTCTACGTTTTATTTTAATATATTCCCTACTTCCAAGTATTTTAGCTTAACTCCCAAGTGCTTCAGCCTACTTGGCCGGCCCTTGTCTCAGAACATGTATCGAGGCTTCGCGACTCTTTGCACTGAATCTGCGGAAATTATCCACAGATACAGGGTAATAATCCCAAGGCCTTGATCCAATATGGATTATTGGGCCGCTTCCTCTGATGTAAGAAATACGGCAGTGTATCAGATAATCAGTTGCTGGTTTAATATATATATGGTTGATTATCTGTAATGTCCTTGAGCAAACCCTATGACTTCCCGGGACACTCGAACTCCTCCTCTACTGTTCTGTACCAAGTGCTTTTGGGGCGACCCACTCGTCTGCCATCTTGGAAGATTTGATTTCACTGCATAACGTAGCCCGCAATGCAATAGTCGCCCCTCCCTAATGTGTGACCTATCCATTTTCGTTTTCCCATCACAATGCGTACGAGTGGCAGGCCTGCGCGCCTGCGCAAGTTCTTTGTTTAAGATAGTCTCATGCCAGCGCACTCCAATGATACGACGCAGTAAGGTATTAACGAAAGCTCAGAGGGAGGTCAACTCGTGGTTAACAATGGAGCTCAATTTCCATGTGCTACTTCCATATAGCAACACAGAGAGAACCCTAACACAGGACAGCGAAAGCAGATCTAGCCATGTTAATGCGTCGGGCAACACCCAGCTTGGTGCCACCGTTCGAAGAAACCATGCTTCCTAGGTACACAAATTGAACGTAGCCTTCGATGCTCTGCCCATTAATGCAAGTAGGGGGAGTGCGATGACCGAACTGAGAATCTTGATTTTGTTGGTGTTTATCTTCAGTCCGACTCTACTTGCCTCTCTTTCCAAATCCAAAACTGGATGAAACTTTCGACATGTTCTTTTATGCGTTTCATCATTATTTTAGCTATAATCTTCGCAACGGCAGGGAGTACGTAGATGCTCCTCCAATTGTCACACTCAAACCCAGTCTCTTTCTTTGGGATCTTGACGATCATCTTCTACTTCCCCACTCTCTTCCCAAGATTTCCGTGCAAGTGGAAGTAACATATCTGCAGTGATTGCGAGTGCAGCGATAAATTATTCCGTGAGAAACGTTTGAGTGCATCCGCATATTACGGTGACTAGTCATTTCACCAACAAGAGGTGGAACCTCATAGGATCTGATACGGTTTGAAACCATGGTGAAGTGCTCTTTCTACCGGCTCAGTTGTTCATCTCCGTGGATGAGAAGCTTCCCATTGACGTCCTTCACAGGACCATCGAAACTGTCAGTCATTCTGTTTGATAATTTGGGTATTTAGCTCGAAAAGAGGTGTCCTTGGGCTACAAATTTGGACGAAAGCTGAATGCGGACTCAGGACTCCTTTGATTTCCCTATTAAATGATAACTCGACACCAAGCTTAAAATATCTCATGACAAATTTACAGTATATTTAGTGGACTAGACTTTTTTCACTATCAATCGACATTGCCTGTTTTGTTTGGAAAGATGACTTAATTTCAAAGAACAGTTGTCGAATGCATATCATAGACGATGTCGATTCTTTAACGCTGTATTTCAACCTTTTTACAAAAGTTTATTCCTGCAGAAGGAAATTGGTTCTACTAACTAACTAACTTCGTCATTACCCACGGCAACTTATGTACAAATTTCAACAAACTCATTAATCGGTATTTATGTTAAGGGCAGTCTGCTAGGATGCTAGAAATCCGATGCTCTAATTAATCGTAACAATTATTATTGCTCGGAAAATCGCTCACACTTAAGAATGTTACTTTAACTGTACCTTGTACTTTACGATCATTATGTTGGTAAGGGAGCTTACATGTACATAATATATGAGCAGTTGCCATTATACTGCCACCAAAGGACTTAAGGGAGAGCAATTATATGGCCCATCTCCTTACAAAAGGAACCATGAAAGCTATGTATCTGAATAAAATCAAAGTAATTACTATTTTTATTTAGCAGGGGAATCGTTAGTACTTAACTTAAATCTTTTAAAAAGAAAGATATTACGGAAAAAATTGGTCCTTTCTATTATGCAAACAAATTGGAAATTCTACTCCAGGTGAAAGTTTAGTCATCATTTTCCATCGAGTCACATTAGATGCAATGACTATAGATAAAATTTGTAGTAACAATCGGTTTTGCATTTTCGAAATTAGTTTAGCTACATGCTTACATAACACTTTCGATACCGAACATAATAGCAAAAAGTCTGAAACTCTCCTTCAATACTTCAAAAAATTACTCTGGAACATAAACCACATAATAAACCTGCACAGATACTTTTCAGAAGCTAAGTTAAGGTTCAATATATAAAAACCAATTTATCTAAATTTTCAAACACTCCATAGAATACTGTCTACGTATACGATGACTCTCAAATGCCACAAAAATCAGTTAAAGTTTGCTCCAAACTTCATTAGCAACATCCTTAGCAGTTCACACTTATTGGGTGTTATACCCTTTTATGGGTGCTTTCTTACGTTATCTTTTCCAGAATGTTTAGATCCTTATATCCCTCCTATCGATGTATTGTAATAAAAAGAATGTTAAGCATTCATGCCTCATATGTGTCTACACTAACACCACCCGCAGCACATTCTCGTAATTGAAATCTGAACATTCCATTTCCTGGACACTATATTTAAAAAGTATTACAGACTATGTGGGAAAGCCTTTTTCCTATCCTACAGGAAAAAATCCCTTTGAATTAGAGGCGACATAATAATACGGAGGACACTATAAAAAGGAAAGGGTCAACGGGAATGTGTTACGGAAGGACTATAAAATGTACAACCTTGTACGTAACATGGACCATCGGAATTTCCGTTGTTTGAACACTTCTCGGATACGTATCCTTGTGAACACGTGTATCTATGTATGCGAATATATGTAGAAGTTTTCTCGCTACTGTTCATGAGTTCGTCGGCTTTGGGGGTTGTTAAATGTAGCCTGGCTACGACGGTTACTCGCCTACTTCACCTTTTCCAACGACCAAGAATTACTGGGGAAGCCTAGTAAAAATGTATGTAGGTAAGATTTCACCGTCCAACAAAGTTATTTATGAATAGGTTAGCCGTAAAGTTATAAATTTTATTAAGAGATATATTGTGTGGATATAATCTGGTTGAAGGAGGGAGTTTGCACAGTCAGGCGTAGAATTCAAGTATTGCGCACTTCAAATTCCGTACTAATAAATAGATCCACCAAATTTAGCTAACCAAGTTGAATAGTTCCTCAACAACTCTGAGATTCTTTTGAATGATGCTTGACTTACGTGCTTAAACATTGCTTGAAAGTACTGAAACGGATGAAATTTATCCAAGTGTTAATACTTGAGGGTCCTGGAATGAAAAACTCAATACAAATAGCCACAACTGCAAACAAGGAAACAAAAATTTACGAAGGAGGAAAAGAAATTTTAAAAATCGGAAGCATCCTAACTAACGTGCTTAAAGATACTTAATCAATTCAATAAATTATATTTAACGAAGGACAAAACTTCTTCATTCAAAGATAATTGAAGATAATCTACTATGCAAGACTATACATATCTCTTCATGCCCCCAAGCAAACTTCAACTTATACATCCCTCTTAGACGATGGACCAATTCGAGTAAGCCATCTTATCGTTATTTAGAGCAATTCTTGTCCTTTTCCTAGTCTAGATATTTACACGATGAGAATATATGCCCCTTATAGGAAGTTCTCTTACATTATTCACATGCACATCATAGATGGTGTATTAATTGCCACATTTTAGGGCGGGAACTAGAAGAAATGTGCGAAGAACAAAGAATTGTTGTAAGTTCTGAATACTTGCCGTCAATGTTAAGACGGGAAAAGTCACTAATAATCGAGTAGCATTTTCAAGTGCAAACTATCTTAGGCCTAATACTAACACGTACATATGTGTATCTAGTGAAGACTTTGTAAGGAGTGTTCTCAAATAACTTTCATTTCAACATTTTGAACAGCGTTATGAAGTAGTAAGACAATCAGACTATGAGAAGGAGAAGCTGTTATCTTTTCCATGACGTTTGGGACCAGGGGTTTCCAGTGGTACCGAAATTGATATTGCTACAATTGTGTCTCCAATCGGAACTGCCAAATCTCCAAGCTTCGGTTTCAATAGTAACATTAAGAAGCGCTCTTCTGCAGACAGTGGAGCCTTCGCTTCTCTTTCTTTCAGCAAATAATAATAATGGTTGGCGCAACAATTCATATTGGATCAGGGCCTTGAAGTGTGTTAGAGCACTTAATTCAAGACCGCACCCGTACATTACAGGATTACAGTACGCTATAGTAGGCAATATGATCAGCATTGCGCTCGCCCGAGGTTATTACCCTGATTTGACTCAGGTGCTCACTTATAACTGAGCCAGCTGGACTCTGCTTCCCTGTTCCTATAACAACAGTCACGGTCTTAGGAGTTTGTGGCATCAAAACGGCGCACCAAAGCGCTAATTGGGCTCCTCGAAGCGGCCACTGATACCTACCTACCTACCTACAACTGAGTCGACTGGTATCCGACGTCAAATCACGATGCAAATTCCACTGCTACCAGTGAGATTTAAACCGCGACCTCAGCCTTGTGCTCTAACCGCTCAGCTATCCGGCTACTCCAGCAAAGACGATCCCAGAATTGATTGGAATAGTTTAAATAAATAAGAAAGATTTAGATTTCTCAGTGTGTAGGCAATAACAAGTCGGGAAACCGGAAGCTAAACGCTTCAGGTATGAATGGTTTTGTGCATTTCTTTAACAAAAAGATTTGAGTGGACATTTATCCCATTAGTACCTAGCACGTAACATAAGCATATATGTGACTGGCTCGGAAGAAAAGGTCCTCATGTCTAAAATATCAATTTTCAGGTTTTGACAGTTTTTATACCAACAAGGCTTCCTCTTTTACATCCCGTTTCACGCAAGGTTAAAAAAAAATTTCGGTGACGTGCAATGAACGATGGAAAAAAAAGAACGCAGATAAAAAAAAAGTTGTAATAAACTGTATAAAAAATTGCTCTGAGGCTACCTCTCGATGCACGTTTGGTTGTTTGTTGTGGAAGCGCAGTCTTCGGTTCCTTGAGGTACGCATCTCTCTTTTCTGGATTTGAACAGAGTGGTCGGATATCTTCAAATAAATACCACAATTGTTGGAGGGATAATCCTTCTGGGCGAACTTCTTGTGGAAGAAGCCCAGGTTCTGGTACTATTTGTGAAATATTGTACACCTCCTCTGTAGAATGAGCGAGTTCTTTTCAGTGGACGCTGTTGTCCCCATTCGTCCATGAAAAATGAAGGAACCGCGTCAACAGTTTAAGTGGTTTGAAATGTTGATCCAAAAAATTGTTCCAGAGGAACCATTTCACAAAAATTAGCTCCTGTTGATGGGTCTGATGTGGGCACTTTCAAGCTGAAGCCTCTTGGTGGTGCGTTAATGACGCTTGTGACGTGATCCTGCAAGGTGTCTACGCTCCTCTTTGCATAATTTTGCTTGATCAGGCTAAAAATTCGGTCCGGAGCGAATTTAGTGTGTCCCACTAAAAGAAAGTTTAGGGAAATCTTCTCATTGTGTTTCATGTCAACACGCCATGCTAGGTACTGCATGACTGCATTGTTGTTGTTCTGTTCTACAGTATTGTCACAAAACAACGCTAATTCATTAACTGGAGGCGCCTTCGGTAAACAGCCATCCTATGTATTTTGAGCCAAATGTAAGCAGCTATATTCATTGTTCATAAGCTGCCCATGTCTTTAAAAATATTCTCTTGATATGGCGGTTTCCAAATCCAATTCCTGGGTTCTCACGGTAGTTTCGTGTTACAATTTGCACTTTAATAGGACTGAGAGTAGAATTCCGTCACTTTTTCCTCCTCTCATCTTCACTGGATGATTCAAGTAAAACAGAACGCTATGCAGAGGCTGTACTCGTACTCGGCTGCGGACTTGAACTTGGTACAGACACATCCATAGGTTGTCTGGAAGCCCCCCTTGCTTTCTTTTTTAGGGACACGTATTGAAGTAGCCGCAATTATTTCTTCACCACTACAACTTGCATCGCTCCATACATGCATGCGCACCTTCGCACCGCCTAAACAGCCCCAAGTCAATCAGACTTACAAGGTATGTCCTGTAACCGTCTTATCCAACTTTAAACACTTTTTCTCGAAAGTTACTTTTTAGGCAGGAGGCCCCTTTCTTCCGAGCCGGTCACATATTATGGTAGAATGTCACATTCGCGTGATTATGACATTCAAAGTTTTGAATTTGCACAAAAGCGACAACTTATAACTTTGTTAGTAATAGCGCGATTCTTACCAAACTTGGAAGGATCATCTTCTTTGTTATAGCCTGCATTTCTAAGATGAACTTGATGAGGGTTTTGCAGTCAATTACAAAAAATCACAGTAATATACTATTATTAACTTTATTTGAACAGGCACCAATTAGGCACCATATAGTGGCAACTTCCTGGTTTTGTTCAGATTTTTCGCACTCCCCACTGTTGCCAAAACTAAGCCCGGCTTCGGAAAGTACTAACCGATACCTTTCATTTGATATCCCACATGACTACATTTGGTTAAAAAAAATTACACCCCCCTTTCACATGTATGGGGAACCCAACCTCCTTAAATTCAATGTAAAATTATGTAACTCACTGTATGCATGAACATTAAGAGTTTCCACCTTTCCACCAAATTTGGTGTCAATCACAATAACTGTTTCCGAGAAAAATGCGTGTGGCAGACAGACAAAAAGACACTAATTAGACAGCTGGTGGAATACGTCAGCCTAAGGAAGAACGTACACCACCCCGTCAAAAATCAGCTTGCGACATATGAGCGGTTTTAAATGCCTCGGATTTGGACATATGGTGAAAGATTGCACTACCACCTCTGATAGATAGAAACTATGTCGAGGATGTGGAGGGGAAAATAATTTGGCGAAGGACTGCAGTTATTTCAAGTGTAGTTAGTTGCGTGCTACTCTACACAGCTCCACTTTGGGCAACTGTTCTGGAAACAAATCAAACTGCGGAAATTTAGAAATAGCGTATTGACTATGAACAACATCAGGAAAAGCAGCATATGTACTGGCAGGGACAATCCCCATAGACATCTTAACGAATGAAGGTCGGTGTCTCCACGATAAGATGTATGCAATCGGGGAATCCATCACAGAATGGCAAAATAGATGGAGCGAGGCAAAAACTGGCCGCTGGACCTACCGTATCATTCTACCCATTCGAAAATGGATTAAAAGGAGACACAGGAAACTAAGCTACGCATTTTTAAGTGGAAATGAAGATTATCGGGTCTATCTACATCGATTTGGACACGACGAGTCACCATGCTGCCCAATATGTGGTAACGTGGCTGACAATGTGGAGCATGTTGTATTTGAGTGCCCTAGGTTTACAGCGCACGGAACTAGACTGGAGGCGATCGCAGACAGACGCTTAACGCCTGAAAATATAATGGAGTTTATCTTGGAGTCAACGAAGACTTGAAATCAAGTTGTAATTGAGCTGAAAATTATTCATTAATAGCTAAGGCATGAAGCACTGCCAAAAAACAAGAAAAGGAGAGGACAATAATAAGCCGCAGTTAAGAACTGTTCCTGCTCCGCGATGCAATGCTTATAGCAGTCCTGTGGGGTCGTACGATGAAAACAAAAAAAAGGCAGATAGACAGTAAACCGATTTTAATAAGGTTTCGTTTTACACAAAATCTTAAAAAATGAAGAGGAACGGTTGAGGGAACTATACTGGTGGGGTCTACCAGGAATGGAGCAGTCCAGGATGCTTATTGAGGGATACGAAGCCACAAAGGATTGCTTAAACCTCACCAGGAAGAACCTCCGAATCCCGGCTCCGCCGGCTAAACTATCACCTAGGAACGCTAAGGATATCTATAGACACTGCATGCAGGTTCTGTCTGGAGTATGATGAAACCTCTATACACGTTCTGGAACAGTGTCCGGCACTTGTACAAAGTAAATCAAGGCACCTAGAAGAACACTTAATACCAGATGCAAAGTTCAAAAATTTAGAAGTAGGGAATATACTGAAATTCCTAACGGTTATGGACTTGCTCGAAATACTATGATTAATACGTACACTATAACCAGCAAAAGGAGCAGAATAGTTTTTTAAGAACGCGGTGCAACTTCTCCTCGACAGAATAATAATAATAATATGGATGCACATTAACTAACTTCAACCTATCTATTCGAACTTATAGCACATCTTGGAATACCTACACATCCCACTCCTCGCCCTCGTCTTGAGTACCACAAGCTTCCACTTTGGAAGCACTTCATTTTTCGTCAACGACCCTCACTCTTTTTCATCTGATCGGGCCTTTTTTTACGCTGATGATTTTATACTGTTTGCTTTCATTTTACCTTCGGAGGATTGTGTCTTAATTCTGTCCAACCCAGATACTTTGATGCATTGGCATTCTATCCAAATACTTGACTAGATAGCACCAACTCGTTGATTGCCAAGATATTATTCAACTTCTAAATCAATTTGTAAACGCTTCTCTAAAATAAAGTTTTTCTTTTGAAGAATACCTGTCCGTAGCTTTTATTCCTTTTAAATGGCGAAAATAATGTTATTCAGTGGAATCTGAGATACCATAAATTATTCCATCGACCCAAAAGCACCCCTTAACCAGTTCTACTCTTCTTTATTGCACAACAAGAAAGACAACGATGACTATTCAATTAAATTGGGATTTGTTACGAAGACAGAATACACTATACCATACACACCAGGCACAAAACTCAAGACAGCTGGAGCAGTCAAGATAAATCCTCCCCGGGCTCGGTTCCTTTTCCCTTATTGCCCTCCATCCAACTTCAGTCTCCTAGGTCTCGATCAAGAGGTTGCAGATTAACGTGTTGGATGTTAGCTACTAATTCTCAAGTGGGAGTAACCCGAATACATTTATAGCTGAATGTTAACAGCAAATAAGCTGCTTTTATAGATAATAACTGCGTGTAATGAAACGCCTGACAATCTTAAATTCTCCTCGTTACAGGGAAAATAAAGAAGGAAATGTTTTACACACGTTCTTGAGTACGTACATAAAGGATGAAGTTGTCATGTTGTCTACAAGAATCCTGACAGTGAATTCAATGAATGTTTTCACTTGCTCTCTGATATCTTTTAAATTCCAGATAACATTGTCAAACAGAAAAAACTCGATTAATCCAGCTGCCGGAGAAAGTTAATTCGGATACAAGGTAAATCCCCAAGGATGCGAGTATACTGGGGAGTGTATGCGATAAAACAATTTTCTGGTGTGAAGATTCACGGACGTTATTTTGTTGCTTTAATTGGCTTGAAAGGCAACAAGAAAATTACAACGGGAGCAGTAAATTGGGAATGGCTGCTCTTGGGGAAAGGTGCTACAAAAAACCACAAATGTACACAACGACGAAATATCCTGTATACTTTGCGACAGCTTTATTTAAAAAGTTGGATAATATTTGCTTTGACTCGCTCATAAATTCGAATGCACGTCCTGCGCTGCTATAAACCGACAAGAAAAAGACAACCCCAACTCAACTAATTATGTCACTCTGGCAGCAATCAAACCCTTTGGCCGAAATCAAGTTCATTCTCCGTAACGACATTCATTAAATATGTCTACAGGCTCCCTCCTCCTTCGCAATCATCCCCTTCTTCCTGGCAAGCTGTTAGATTCTCTGTCGCGACAGGACGGACATGGATGTCATATTTGCCACCGCCACCATTAACTTGGTCAATATTTACCTCAATAATCAGAATCACCATTAGCAAAAGTATCAACTCCCGAAAGGGAAGCATCCATCAAAAATGTTTGCAGATAAAATTGGATATGGAGCGCATAAAGTTTGTTGCAATTGGGACTGTAAACTTTTTTTATACTTTTTATTTTATTTTGTCTCCAGAGTTTGTTTTTAATTCATTGTAGGGAAGTGTTGAGTCAAATTGTAAATTTTTTTAAATAATTTAATTCATATTAGAAAGCAGTTGAACAGAGAAAAAAATGGGAAGAGAAGAATAGATTAATGAAAAACGATTTGCCTCTCCCTCTCTCTCCGCCCAGCGTAAGTCCAGTAGATTGCCAAATGTAGGGACTGCCGACATTTTTTCTATATTTATGACTGCTCCTTCTCGATAACTAATTCGTCTTCGTTTATACCGCGGCCATCTACAATTGGTTGCTCGCTCTCTTTGGTCGATAACGATACTAGTTGACAGTCTCCACAGTAGCTTCTTATCTACATTGGCAGAACGAATTATGAAATTTTCAAAACTGCAGTTTTCGTTTTAAAATTGCGGAATCTTGACGGAAGGTATGGAGGTGAGACCCACACTGGGCACACTAGATTTCAACATATGTTAGCGGCAATGAGCGCATGAAGCGTAAAACCAACACATCTGTGGTGGGCAACGCTTTATTGCGCTCCTCACCAGGGCCTACATCCACGTGTCCCGCGGGAATAAGGACCGGTTCGTCAAAAGGTAATCAAATCAGCGGGAGAGACCTTAACAAAGCTGGGCTCTCCCATGGGAATAGGGACACGAAGGCTAAAAAGAAGAAAGTGTATGCGCAAGTTGCATCCTCATTTCTGACCCTCGTGGGAGTTTCCTCAAAAGATGGCAAAATGTAAGAGGAGCGATTTCATGATCGGCCTCTCCATTTGGAATACACTAATGAGGCTACTTCAAAGTAGCTCCAGCAAGTATTTCCGGCTTTAAGTTCTGGCGGTTGGCCCAAGTTCACTATTGTGAACACTAAGCCACACAAGACAGAACACGTCGGATGTTGGATACCTGGCCCTCGAAGAGATCTCACCCAAGTGTATAGCGACCAGAACACGTGCAAGGACTTCAGACATTTGAGGGTTAAGTTCATGATTGCCAGAAAGGACAAATCCACAAAAGTGAAGGGTTTCAGCTTGGTATTCCAATTGAGGTGGTCAAAGGGTAGTATAAGTTCCAGGGCGAAACGTGGATTGGTACCCACGATGGAGCATAAAACCTGGGAAATGCCTGCTGAACCAACACCAACAGCTCTACTACCAAACCCTATCTCCACCTCCACGTGGTGACCGCTGGGAGCTCTTTCTTAACGAAAAGCTGCAGACAGAAAAGGATGAAGGCGAGTCTCCCGCGCCTAAAACGGACAAATTGTACCAACTGGTCCTCCAGGTTGGGGGTTGAGTAGGGCTGACGACCCTACACGGAAAACAACTTGTTACGAAGCCGCAACAGGAGCCTCGAACTGGACGGACTTTAAAACGACGGACCCGGCAACGACAACCGATCAACGATTTGCGCACTTTCTCATGGAACGTGGGATCCCTGTATAGAGATGAAGCTGATGAGCCGATACCCTGTCCCAATATAGGCCTGATATAACAGCGCTACAAGAGGTGCGATGGACAGGGACCGGTTTCCTGGAGAAGAGCCACTACACCATATATTATAGCGGTCATCCAGTAAACCATGTGCTCGGAGTAGGTTTCTTAGTCAGCCAAATAATGAAACCTGCTGTTATCGGCTTTGAAAACATAAACGGCTATGCACTCTGCGCTTGCGAAGCAAGTTTAGAAATATAAGCCTCATAAACGTTCACGCCCCTACAGAGGAGACTGCAGAGTCGGAGAAGGATACCTTCTACAAGGCAGTAGAACGAACCCTTAGAGGCTGTCCCAGACATGATATCAAAATCATACTTGGGGATTTTAACAGCCAAGTAGGGAAGGAGCCCGTATTCAGGCGATACATTGGCTCCCACAGCTTACACCAAATTATAAATGATAACGGACTGCGGATTATTCAACCAGCAGTGTCACACGAAATGGTTGTTTCAAGTACTTGGTTTGCCAGGAAAGCGGTCCACAAACATACGTGGGCCTCTCCGGACGGGGCCACTTTCAACGAAATTGACCACGTGTTGATCGAATGCCGCCTCTCAGCCTTGATGAATGTCAGAACATATAGGGGGGCCAATATAGACTCGGATCACTATCTCGTTGGCATGGTGCTCCGAGCTCGAATAACAATACCACCTAGAATCCCCTCTGGCAATCAGGTGAGAGTGAACACTGAAGTTATCCACAACACAGCCCTCCGCAAGAAGGAAATGGATGCCGCAATAACCGCAGTCAACAGAGGGCCTGGAGATGAAGCATCAACAAATGATCTTCACAATCACCTGAAGAACGTTATCATGGATACGGCCACAAGCATACTTGGCCCCAGCCGCAAAAGGAGTCGGAACGGCTGGTTTGACGATGAATGTAGGCTAGCAACGGAACGAAAGAATGCCGCATACCGAGTAATGTTACATTTCCAAGAACGCGGGCACGCGGAGAGAATTGTCACGAACTCCGTCGAGCGGAGAAGCGACTTCACAAACGGAAAAAGGAAGCCTGGGAGAACCAACAAGTCTGTGAACTAGAAAAGTACAGGGAGCAACCGCACCAGGCGCGCAAGTTTTACCAACAAGTCAGCAGGATGAAGCCTTATGCACCTCGATGCTCATCCTGCCGAGACAAAGAGGGAAATCTGATTTCGGACATATTGGAGCGATGGGTTGAGAACTTTGATGAACTACTGAACAACCAGAACATCGGCGAGTTGGAGGTCACGCCAACTGAAGACGACGGACAAATACTGCCACCACCAAGTTTAGGAGACACAGTCCGTGCAATTCATCGGCTAAAAAATCATAAGTCGCCAAGAGCCAATGGAATTACAGCGACCAGTTACACCAAGTGGTTCATCAACTTGTGCTCAAGGTATGGGACAGCGAATCAATGCCTGACGATTGGCAACGAGGCATTATCTGTCTCATACATAAAAAGGGAGATATCACACAGTCCTGCAATTATAGAGTCATCACGTTGCTGAGTACCATCTATAAGATATTCTCCGCTATCTTACTAGGCCGGATAGCCCTATACGCCCAGAACATCATTGGCCCATACCAAAGAGGCTTCACTCCAGGCAAATCAGCAACAGATCAGATTTTCTCTCTGCGGCAAGCGATGGAAAAACTGTTAGAATATGGACAACAGTTGCACCATCTGTTCATCGACTTTAAAGCCGCCTATGATAGCATAGCCAGGGTAAAACTGTACACGGCCGTGAGAGAATTCGGTATCCCGACGAAATTAATAAGACTGACTAGGCTGACCCTGACCAATCTGCGAGGCCAGATAAAAGCAGCAGGATTACTCTCAAGACCATTCGACATCAACAACGGTCTACGACAAGGGGATGCTCTATCATGCGTCCTCTTTAACCTAGCCTTCGAGAAAGTGATCCGTGATGCTGAGGTAAATGCAAGAGGTACGATCCTCTTCAAGTCCACCCAACTACTGGCCTATGCTGACGATATCGACATCATGGGAAGAACCACCCGAGACGTACAAACTGCCTTCATCCAAATCGAGCAGGCTCTAATCGGCGCGAGATCTTGGGCTGCACATCAATGAAAGCAAGACAAAATATGTGGTGGCAACGTCAGCACCGAAGACGAATCAACCAACAACATCAAACCGCACTGGTCAAACACAAACACGAAGAAGAATAAGGATAGGAGAATACAACTTTGAGACCGTTGACAATTTCTCCTATCTAGGGTCGAAAATCACAACCGGTAAAAGCTACGATGATGAAATCCGCGCACGGTTGTTGTCAGCCAACAGAGCCTATTTCAACTTACAAAAACTGTTCCGCTCGAAACGTCTCACCATAGGGTCAAAGCTTTTACTTACTGTACAAGACTATGATATTGCCAGTCCTTATGTATTCCTCGGAAACTTGGGTTCTTAGCAAGAAAAATTGCGAACTCTTGGCCGCGTTCGAGAGAAGAATCCTCCGAAGAATTTTTGGCCCCCTATATGAGGATGGACGATTCCGTAGCCTACACAATGACGAAATCTATGAGCAATACCATGACCGTCCGGTTGTGGATAAAATCCGGCTCAATAGGTTACGGTGGACGGGTCACTTAATCCGTATGGATGAGGATGATCCAGCCCGGAAAGTCTATAAGGGCAATATCTATGGTAGAAAAAGAAGACGAGGCAGACCCTGCCTAACATGGAGCGATGGCGTAGGTCAGGACGCCAGACAGCTTTTAGGGATATCGAATTGGTGGACCTCGGCGCAAAACCGGGATGTCTGGAGTTCCTTATTAAGGGAGGCCTAGACCGGATACCGGTTGTTGCGCCGTTGATGATGATGATTCCAATTGAGCACGAGCGTCTGAAGGTCTCAGGAACACTCACCATATGGTGCTACACTCCTTCCTCGATAGATTGAAATTCAATCATATTAGGAAACTGAAAAGCACTATGTCCATTTTGAGAGCGAAGAACAATGACAGCCTTCGATTCAACCAAGATAGAGCAAATTGCATCATCTTCGGTGCACTTATTCACAGTGGAGTTGTGCGCCAAGGATAGTAAATACAGTAGCGGAACCCCCATTTGCGGACTAGCAGTGGCGAAGGAAATAAAAGTAAACCTAACCTACTAGTACCTTCTCCTACACCATTTACGGAACAGGGCATAGGAACTGCTGTACCTCCAATTACGGCTAATCTCGGAGAAATCAAACACGAGGCGATTGAGTCTCTAGCGGTATGGTGTGGGGGAAACAGCGAACGTGGCATACGATTCTGTTTTTCATTACATTAAGTTTATATCGAAGACTGACCGAATTAAATTGCAGCATGCCAAAACCTTCTCCTATTTGCTGGCAGCGAGGCTGATAAAGCTTCAAGAGTACCCCTACATTTTTACGCTGTGGAATCTATAAAACAAAGAGCTTTTTTCCTGATGTCAAAACGGTTAGAGGCAACAATGCTAAGATGGTTTTGTTCCCAGGACCTAGTTACGGTCATCGTATAATGCCAAATCAATGGCGAGAGAAAAAACATTCCAGTTGCCTCTGCTTATTTACACTATGACTCTTTCTGTCTTCCACCGACGCAAGAACTAAGGAATCTGGTTTTGTATGTGTTGGTGCAGAAGCAAATGCAATCCTAGAGGAGAGAAGCTATTTGATTATATCACTTGAGCTACTCTCATGGCTGCAAATGCAGAGTACGCCCGTAAGCTCATGGAACCGAGAAGAAGTGGAGCAATTAGCCTAACCATCTGTACTTCAAAGGTGCTAGAGTTGATAACAGAATGACAGTTGCGAGACAATCATATTCAAATACCGACACCTACAATTCAATCTATATATTACGGACGAACAGTCTGCAACGCAAACCATAGGCAAACGGATTGGACAAAGTTCAAGTAAGTTCTTGGCAATAAAGTGCAGCTTCCTAGGCGACCAATTGCTCTTTTGGCGGGAGAAGATGAATTGGGAAGCTCACACTTTTAGAGTGCTATGAGGAGGCTTGTCCTTTTTTTCCGTGGCCAAAGTGGTTCAATGGTTCCTTGGTTCTACAAAAACGCAGGAAGTCACCTACTTCTAAAACGTGCTTGGAAAACCGTGACACTGAAAGGTTCGTTAGTTGCTTGGGACGAGACTACTTTAAAGTGCATTGTGAGGAACTGGAAGGCGAAAGAGAGACTTCAAGCCAAAGTGGATTGTATTGGATGGTACTTTTATGAACTCCAGGCTGGAAGCAGTACAGCCCCTCGTATAAATATTCCATCCAAAAGAACCAGTGAGAGAAATGGAAAGAGTAGAGTTGGTAATTTCTGCAACCCCTTTAACACGTAAGTGAACAGGAACACTGCGAAAGCAGTTGTTATCAAAGGAAAGGTGAAGGCTTTCATACCCTCCTTTGAACGCATCAAAGAAACTGGCCTGGATGGCATCTATCCAGCTATGCTAAAGGAAGGTATGGAACACTAACTATTATGAAAATTGCAAAACTTGCCAATACACGTTCGAACTTATGCTGGTGACGTTATTGTGCTAGCTGTTAATCCGGATCTCGGAACAGTGTGTAGAAATATACAACCTGCCATTGATTTAATTGACAGTTAGTGCCCCAGGCATGGAATTTCAGTAACTCTAAATCATTTTTTGCAAAAAAGAGAAAACCGGATGCATTTTTCCGTCGAACTAACAACTAAACACCTGCCTGTCGTCAGAGAACTAGCATGAAATCATTTGACACATTACTTCGGGCTAGCCTTCCCCTCTCCAGGCTTTGGGAAACTTCAAGTCATGGAATCCCTTTCACCAAAAGGTGGGGAGGGAAGGAAGGGAGTTGTTAGTTAGGGAACATCTTGTCATGCGATCCCTCTGTCGGTCGAGCTCAATATTATTCTCAATAAGAAGGGTCCGAATATAATCCGCAACATGACTCCATCTGCCACCACTCCTCAACATCTCTCTGACATTCTCCATTAGCCGACTCAAGGCCAAGACTCCAGCTGCAGCCCTTTCCGCTGGTGCTTTGATTTGCTCAAAGAAGCTGGTTTTAACGCTTTATTCAACTCGCCGATCGATATGGGACGCAGGTTTGGGATTCTCGTTCACACGATGTTCACAGGAGAAGCGCTAGGTTGGTGCACGCCGGCAAGTAGCGTCTACCACTGTCCATCACGCAATGTACCTAAAAGTGATGTCAGGGATACTTTCTTCACAGCCTGGGCGCAAAAAGTTGGCGTGGATCTGAAGTTTAAAACCGGGAGCCCGGTTCTCCGCGCTATTTCTCTCTGGAGCCTGGCTGAGGCATACCCCATTCAAGGGCCCTAGCGTTAACAATACCGCCTAACAAGATTCGCCCTCCGTGCCCGAAACGTCGTCCTCCAGAGCATCAAGTCGGCGTCGAAAGTCCGGCATTTTCTCAGTCGACGTCAGGTAAACGATAATAAACTTTATCCCTTAACCCCGGATCCAGACAAACCTATTCCCTCGGCCGTCAGGTCAATATTCCAATATTGCTCGCTGTTTAATGCTAGATCAGCCTTTACCTCCGCAGAGAACTGCGCTAGTAGCTGGTAAGCGGTTGCAATCCGGTGCGTGTTAATTTGTAGAATGCGGATCACGCTATTCGTGCCCTAGCCCTTTCTATCCGCCCTAATGATTGGGCACCGTCCCAAGCCCGCAATATGTGCGACATTCTCACCAGATGCGCAACGATTCCTGCAGAGAACGCAACTTTCGCTTTCATTGCAGGTCTTCGCTTGGTAACTTACCTGCCAACGCTCCGACATGCTTGACAACCGTATTCGCGAAATCGTGTGCCATACGAACTCATCTGGTATGCTTTACGACAACACTTAGTACCAGAAAAACTCGTGCGCTGGGTTCAATTGCTCTACCACGATCCGAAAAGTAAAGTTCGAAGTAGGGCGGGTGTATCAAAACCGCTTCTTGTCTCTGTTGGTGTTCATCAAGGAAGCGCCCTCTCACCACTCCTCTTTGTTCTTGTTATGGACACCGTCACACGGGATATCCAACGTCCAGCGCCCTATACACAGCTTTACGCAAATGATGTTTTCCTAGCATCTGATAGCGAAAATGATCTCGAGAAACTCGTCCAAAATTGGAATGATCGCCTCACGCATCAAGGTCTGAGATTGAATCTGACTAAAATTGAATTTTTGACGACCGATCCCCATGAAACAGGCACAATACTGTCAGCGGCAGTGATCTGCCCAGAACTGAGCGATTTAAATACCTCGGGTCAACGCTATCAGCCAATGGAGAACTGCGTTATAAAATTGCTTCACGCATTAACGCAACCTGGATGAAGTGGCGTTCCACAACTGGTGTTCTTTGTGATCGACGTATCAACGAACGTCCCAAATCGAAAATTTACCGCAATGTTGTTCGTCCTGTCGCTCTCCATGGTTCTGAGTGTTGGCCAACTATAAAAGACAATGAACGGGGTCTTGCGGTAATGGAGGAGACGCGTGAGACGTTTTGATCACATCCGAAATGAGGATATCCGCGATCGTTATGGAAATGCACCGACCGTGGAAAAGTTGCGAGAGAAGCGTCTTTGATGGTATAGTCACGCAATTCGTGCCAACGAAAATTCACCAAGATTGGTCTGAACATCGAAGTCGCTGGTAAACGACCAAAAGGCAGGCTTGAACAATGGTGGCCTGTTACGCTGGCTGGGGATTTAAAAGCCTCGAGGTTACACCCAGATCAGGCATTCGATAGAGCCAAGTGGCGAAACCACGACGAGCGAACGAGAGAACGGGACAAAGGCTGAAGAAAAAAAAATCTCCGACATGTTACCCTCCCGTCCGGCCTCTTGCAAATTGCTGGCGTGTGTTCATAGTCCAGATAGCTGTAGCACTTGGTGGGGACTATCCGCATTCGTACCCTGCATACTACCACTGCAGTTTCCTCGCATATTGCTCGGGAACTTCCACCACAGCGAGCTTTTCGCCTCGATCATTTACAGAGATGGTACCTATCCGGGCATTGGTTACCTCTCGACATTCACGCTTTATCGCCTCCGCAGTTATGATCTCGGATTTCCAGGGATCACATATGCTCTAGACTAGAAACGAAAGTCTTCTCTTCTGTAAACCCTTGACCCCTTTAGGGAACGTACTCTGCGGGTTGTCTTCGGGCCTAGTTCGATGGGGCCTCCACCACCCATCGTTTTCCGTTTGGAGAGCACTTCTGCTCCATTGTCTTCGCGTTCCATCCTGTAGCGGATTTCTCTAAGGACTTCTGGAAACGCCTTACTTCGGTTTAATGAGCAGGGCCGACTATCTAGTCCTTCTTCGTTTCTTTTCTGTTAATGGTTTTTAGTTTGTAGCCTCCTTATCTTTAGATAGGCGGGTTTCTAGTGGCGTAGCCAGTTGTTTTCTTTTATCCTTCTTCAACTTCTTTTTTTTGGGTCCTGGAAACTACTTTAATAAAGTCTCCTTCAGGCACGCCTTGCTCTTTCTCCGCCTCCGCCTCCTCCATGTCCGCCTCAAGTAAAATATCCTTTTGGTGTTTTTCTTCCATTAGGAGACATTCATTATTTCAATGCGATCGCAGGCTTGTGAAGACGCAAACATTGAACAAATTATCAATGTAAATCTTCCACAGTATTACATAAACTAGCAACAAGTCTTCTAGAATTTCTTCCACCGGGAGTTGCTTAGGCTTCATCCTCTCTCAAGCATTTCTGATGTTAGTGACGTATGGCCTGAAAAATTCCCAAGAGAACTGGCATCAGCATTTTACGACTTAGGAGCCACAGTCCACGCAAAAGTATTTAACACATAGAATAAGACTCTCTTGGTCCACTGAACATCAAGGAGGTATAATACTCAACGACCATTTTCGGCAGCTTGACCTCCACACGTTTCCAGATTTCCCGTAACAATCGCCATTAGGAAAATTATTGTCCGCTACCTATAAATAGCTCCTGTCCGTCATGCTAAAAGTCTACGACAAGCGTTTCCTGTTGAATAGCGATTGGTGCGCTCGGTACCTTTGCAAACTCTACTTCTTTTGCTTAATCAACCACTTCCTGAGAGCGATTTACAATTTCATCAACTGCGAAAAATGCAAACCATCCCCGTTTTAAAATCACAAATACTCCTTCTGGTCGTCAACTCCCCTAGATTGTCCTTTTTAAATGGTTTACCCATGAATTCAATAAGCAAACATGTCATTAAAACTCAGTTTGGCCATTAGATTGAATGACTTTCCTATTGTTATAAAAAAAATCACTAAATCAAAAGTGATACCACATCAATTTGAGTAAATATACTCTATCAGCACCTAATGGACAATGTCAATCAATGACCATTTTAGCGAAATTAAACTCTCCGCCAAGTTTCCGTAAATACAGTCTGAAGACTTTCATTCATGTCCTCCACGAATAAAATCAACTTCAACAAAACTCCACACAACCTTACATACATACTTCGAAACGGGTAGAAATTTTTCAAATGAAAATGGAGTAGTATCAAAAGCTTAGGATACACTCTAGACATTTTTATATTTCAGCCGCAGACACATGAACGACTCCACTCAGGAAATCGAATTACATCCTGCATTACATTCAACCAACCATAGTGAGGATCCTTTTCTTCCGACATTTTTATCCTGATGCGATGCGAGCATCGTTGGCCAGGGACAGTCCGTTTTGGTATTTTAAATGCGCCAAGGAAATGATATTTTCAGGTCAGCAATGCAATGCAAGATTACATGTCCTCTGAAACTGGGAAATTTGTTAGTACATTTCAACATGGACAATTTGTTTGACGGATTTTTTCCATTCTCTTGCATTTCTGGAATTATGTATTGAGTTTCCTTCCAGAGAGTAAGGGACGAGAAACTTTTGGAAATACATCTGGAAATATACGAGTTTGGATAACATATGATACTCTGATTATGTACATATGAAAGGCGATGGTGAGTTGAAATGCAATTCATGATAATATCACTTTAGGACCTTTCCTGTAATCCCTTCGCCCAAAGATACTTTCGTTATACAACAAGCTAACATTCAGAAGATTTCCAAAGAACTATTTACCATTTCCCCATCGGAGCCTGCTTTTAAGCGCTTTTGAAACCATTCTCATACAATATTCCGCAAGGGTATTACCAAAACCCCTTTTGGATACCATATGTATGGAAGGACATACATATAATGTAAATGTTATCTTTTCAATCATATCTACGCCACACCGGGTTATAAACGGACGAAGAATCGATTAGAAGGTCCAATACATTAGGCCCCATATAAAATTATTCAGCAAATATCTGAAAAGTACAAGGAGTCAGTCAGTTTTGTGAAAATTCTGCAATTGAATTCACAACCCCTACGAATTACTTATCATCGAATTTTCATCGGTCTCCAGGGTAAAATTTCTATACAGGTGAAGAGTGAATGGTACCCAACAGATCAATTTTGGTTACTTCATACATGGATGCACATAAATTCACACATATTCGACTACGTTATTATTTTCCTCAATCTTTCGGGCAAGTGGAAGCAATAAAAAAAATTCCCTCTGCCGGCAGGCAGTCATCGGACCCGGTTGAAGAAAGAAGAGGTGAAATGCCAAGATAAGATGATGAAAGCTGAAGAAAGAACGCAGAAACCCACCGGCGGCGGTGAGAATGGGGAAAGGCTGACCACAATTTCACAAATGGGTTATTTTCAATGATAAATGACATCCAGGGCCACATTCGAATTACAAATAGACCGAGGCTGAATGTGTTGAAATGCGAACGTCCGATGATGTTGCAGATGATAAATGCAAACACGTTAAGAATTTTCACCACCCAAAATTGACAATTTTCAGCGGAAAATATGTTAAGGAAGAATTCTTTCAGGAATTTTTTCAAGCATCCACAATTTGTGGTTGAGTTGTGCGTTTATTGGCTTTTGAACTTGTAAGAATCTGTACGTGAATGCACTTGTATATAAAGCTTTTAATGAACAGAGACTTAACCTTATCAGCCTCATCCCCCAACCCCCTTGGAAGCCAGCCTTTTTATTGCACTTTAAAAACCCTTCAAAGTCCTAATAGGCTGTTCGACGAGACACTGCCTTCAAACTAGCTAATGGGGATGCCTGTCTATATGCCAGCAATGTAAGGAAAAGGTGAAGGCAGCCCCGCTTTTCATTTGCGCCGTCCAAATTCTTCAGACCACAGATGAAATACATCAGTAAGATCTTTTTCAGTGAAAAATCTGCAGGCTATCTCCCTCCGAAAGACACTCACAGGTGAAGGTCTGAACAATGGGCCTAACTAGCTTAGCTTAACTCCCAGCAACTTGCTAGCCATGTAAGTTTGTTAGGACTTCTCGCAGATATAGATAGAGAAAAGTACACTGCCTAAACCATCAACATTTTGTGAAAATTTTGTAGTTGTTGTCCGCAGATCATCTTTGGACTTTCATGTAACAGCTCGCTGTGGGCTAGACTGGCGGCAGCCATGTGAGCATCTCGTCCGAACTGGCCTTTCAACTTCCGTTAATGGAAGTGTATTTCGTGACAGTGTAGCACAGCACCGATTAGTTACTTACCAACCCTATACAAATTCATAACCTAGATTATTAGTGAAAAGGTCTATGCACACCTCGAGACCAACAACATACTCCGCATACGGAGAGATGTCTTTCAAAAGGATTCATTGAGTCTTCCTTGGTTTTGAAAGGCACAGAACCTCCTTTCATGGCTATTGAATGATGCTGGAAGGTGTAATCATCACGTGTCGCATGTTGGACATAGCATTGGTGTGGAGATCATAAGTTATGACTCAGGCAGACTTCTACATATATCTAGGAATTCTGCAAAGAACCCATTATTATTATCATTCTGTTAAGGGAAAGTCGCACTACGTCCTTAAAGAACTATTGTGTCCCTTTTGCTGGGTATAGTGTAACTATTAACCATATTATCTCAAGCAAGACCATAACCGTCAGGAACTTTAATATAATCACTACTTCCAGATCTTTCAATTTTGCATCTGGTATTAAGTGTTCTCCCAGATGCCGCAAGGTTCCCTCAACCGTTCCTCTTCGTTTCTTAGTACCATAGACATGAAACCATTTCCAATTCCACAGAAGGGTTCTGGCTCATGTTAAGGCGTCCCAACTTCCTTCCTGGCTAGTCCGTCCGCTGCCTCATTGCCTTCCAACCCAACATGGCCTGGAACCCAGAGTATCCAGACCTTGTTGGACGAGTCGAGTGTATTCAGTTTCTCTAGGCATTCCCATACCAGCAACGTTCTGCCCCCTGTAGTTCCTTTGGAGATTAAAGGAGGCACATCTGTCTATGGTGCATATTTCCGCCTAGAACATGCTAGTGTACCTACCCATTGGCTCCAAGTACATTTTCCTTGAACCAATGATACCGGCGCCCTATCCCTCTGCTGTGAGGGATCCGTCAGTGTACCAAGAAATCAGTTTCTGGTTTAAGCTTTATGTCGCAGCCACACTTTTTATCAAAGTGAAACCTCGTTGTCATGTTACCCCTTGGTATAAGTATTTCAGGATACCGCATAGAAAGAATATCAATTTTCCTTCGGTTTAGGCATTGATATTCCCGGCCATCCTGAATATTGCCCTCCTTGCCTGCATCTGTATGTGCAAATTGAGAGGGGTTAATCTCAGAAGGACCTGCAGGGATGCCGTTAAGCATGTCCTCATTGCTTCACTGATACACACGCAAGCCAGTCTTTGGAGCTTGTGTAATTTCGGTTCTTTCTGCCCAGATTACCGCTCCATAAGTAATCATTGACCTTACTATTGCGGCATATATCCAAAGTAGTATCTTCTGGCTGAAACCCCATTTTTTTCCTGCGATAGACACAAGTGTTTCCCACATGCGTCTGCCAGAGTAATTTTTGATCTGGCGTAATTCCCAAATATTTGACCGTCCGCGTAACCTTGGACCTGTATTCCAGTATTTGTTAGCATTGCGTGAATAACAAGAACGGTACTTTGTTTACCAACCGTCGACCCGCAACAGATAGATGGCGAGAGTACTTCGAACAGATTTCAACTGAAAAATTTGCTCATCCCCTACTTCCACAATCATTGCCGATATTTGGACCAGTTCCACCTGTCAGCGCAGCTGGTGCTCAGAGGTGGCGGCGAGGAAGATGGGGCGGCAACCCTATCGGCCAAACCAAAACCAAGTGGCCGAGGAGAACCTCCATAGTGGTGGCATCGGGAGACGCTGTAATCACTTTGGTTTGCCGGCCGTGATTCAGTAGGCGAATGCTCCAAAGGCCTAATTAGGGCGATCAGACCCGAGTCTGCACGGGGACTCATCTGAAGTGGCAAATTGGTCACGAAACCTTACCAAGGGTAGACTGGTACCATGGGACCGGGAAAGCCCCTGGACTCACATACTTCGGGTGAACTCCTGTTGCAGGTGAGGACAGCTCGGTTATTTGCGGTTGGCCCCCCTAGTGGGAGTTTCATGTTGGTTGTGGTTATGCTCAAGCGAGAAGAGACCTTCGGGCCTCGACATGGTGTTGCGTATCAACACGGGTTCCGTACTCCATAGTTCGGTAGAGATTTAGGTAATTCTTGCATCCACCAGTATGAATGCTAAGCCATGTACTTGGCATAGACTGGCACCGTTGTTGCTTGTCTCAGCGGGGCTCTGATTGTGGTCACAAAATCAATCCGTGTCTGAAGAGGACCGTAGGATTAAGTCTCACGACAGGTGCCTACGTAAAACACCATGGGCTTCACTGTCAGCGCAGCTGAAGTCGAGGAGTCAATAAAACGAATGAAATCCGGGAAAGCCACAGGACCTGACGACATCGCATCTGAGCTCTGGAAATCGAAGAACTGGGACCCAGTACTGTGGCTCAACGAATTCTTTAATCGGGTTATTGAGGAAGGAAGAACACCATCTAACTGGCAAGAAAGTACTACAATTCCAATATTGAAAAAGAAAGGTACGCCAACATAATGTTCAAATTATCGATCTGATTACTTTCCCATACCATGAAGAATTTTGAACCCATTCTTGACAACCGTATTCACGAAATCGAAACTTTCAGCCGGATTTATGAAGAACTGTGCAACTACTGACGCAATGCACGCTGCGTGGTTTCTCATGGAGAAACACCATGAGAAGCATCGCCCTCTTTACATTGCATTTCTGAATCTGGAGGACCGTGACCGTGTACCAAACGAACTCATGCTCTACAGCAGCACTTAGTACCAGAAGAAATCGCGCGCTGGATTCTTCAACGATCCGAAAAGTAAAGTTCGAAGTGTGGCGGGTGTATCAAAATCGCTTCGTGTCTCTGTTAGTGTTCATCAAGGAAACGCTTCTTCACCACTCCGCTTTGTGCTTGTTATAGACACTGTCACACGGGATATCCAACGTCCAACGCCCTATACAATGTTTTGTGCAGATGATTTTTCCCAGCGTCTAATAGCAAAAATGATCGCGAGCAACTTGTACAAAAATGGAATGATCGCCATGACCCGTCCAGAACTGAGCACTTTAAATACCTCGGGACAATGCTATCAGCCAGTGGAGAACTGTGTTAATTAAATTGCTTCACGCATTAGCGCAACCTGGATGAAGTGGCGTTCCACAACTGGTGTTCTTTGTGATCGACGTATCAACGAATATCTCAAATCAAAAATTTACCACAACGCTGTTCGTCCAGCCGCTCTCTATGGTTCTGAGTGTGGGCCGACTATAAAGGACAATGAACGGCGTTTTGCGGGAATGGAGACGAAGATGTTGCGTTGGAAAAGTGGCGTGACACGTTTTGATCACATCCTAAATGAGGATATCCGCGATCGATATGGGATTACACCGATCGTAGAAAAACTGCGAGAGAGGCGACTTCGATGGTATGGTCACGTAATTCGTGCCAACGAGAATTCATTTGCCAAGATTGGTCTGAGCATCGAAGTCAATGGTAAGCGACCAAAAGGCCAGCCGAAACAGTGGTGGCTTTATATACTAGATGGGGATTTGAAGGCTGACGATTACATCCAGATCAGGCATTTGATAGAGACAAATGGCGAAATCGATCACGATGAGCCTACCTAGCGTGTGGACGGGACAAAGGCTGAAGTTAAAGAAGACTGCTGAAACCCCGCCAAAAGACTTTGAATAGACAGGAGACTATTAATATTGTAGAATAAAACCCAACGCGGCAGGAAACGAATAGGCAAGGATTGGGAAAACACGAAGAAGAGGAGTGGGTTGAACAATCACGAGCCCATTGGTTGGTCGGGTTAGAATTCTTATCAGCAGTGTACGACAGGTTTCAAAGAAGCATATTTGTTTTTTTGTATAAGACTTCTTGAGTACTATCAATTCCTTTTGGGTTATATTACATTGCATTTCGCTGGAGTAATTCATCATGAATTCTATTTGCCCGTATTAGATTGTAGTTCAATGATGTTTTGTTGGTGAGGTCCTAGGAAAGGACCGATGAAGCCACTGGCGCTTGGTTTCTCAAAACAAAGGCCAAGAATTGCTTTTTCTAGTAGTTTCTAGGTCAAAAGTCTCATCTGAGGAAACAAACTTCATATTTACCATTGGCCATTAGTGCCACTTGATAATCCAGGAATTAAATCTCATCATTTTATGAACTCGGTTTTCGGCCTTTTTAATTTGTTGATCATAATTTCGTTATGGCCTTGTATGGTTTTACTTCACCGATGTTGTCATACCCAGATGTGATAATTGAAAAGACAATTTTAAGTAATATGGAATACAATTTAGATCCAATCTCATTGCAATATACGAAAGATATTAGCATCGTTCTAAAACCAAGTCTCTTTAGTTTCCTCCGTCAGAGTGAATTGTGGGATGGCATGCAAACACTAAATAAATCACATTTGCATCCTCAATCTTTATTCTGAACTAAAGTTACCAAGTTCCTCAGGACAATTTTCTTCGTCTACATTCCTGAGATAGATTTCGCCTTTATTAGAAATAAATTCAATTTCCAACTTAAATATATTTCCTAGATGCGTGTCTCCATACGCAATGACTCTTCTCGCGTTCAAGGCTGCATTTACAGCAGGAAAATTTGTTCGTTCTTAAACAGCTTGCAGTGAAACTTATATGCAATCTGCATGTGGGCTCACGGAGAAACTTACCAGGAACAAGCTCAAGCAGAGATGCAGTTTCACATTAATCAATTGCTGTGAAAAAGTTTCAGATACAAATGCTTGGTAAGAGGTTTCCGAAAGTTTCTATAATCTTGTTGACTGCAATTCAGGATAGAAGCATGCTTTAAGAAGAAAATTGAGTTCTAGTGTTAAAATGTACAGATTTTTTCGAACGGTTGAAGGAATTATAATTTGCTCCGAGGACAGTACAATTTTCGGCTTAAAGGAGTTTTCACTTGTGTTGAGATTAGGCGCCAAGGGCCAACCATTTTTTCAATTAAATCAACAAAGTCAAAGTCAGTCAGTCAAAGTCTAGCAAGTCAAGTGTTTACTAGAAACCAACACCCATTTTAAGTTAACTGAGACAACAATAAGTTTAACGCTAGATGTTAAACAAGTCGGGAAACCGGAAGCTTGACGCTTCAGGTATAAAAGGTTTTGTGTTTCACTATGTGAGGAGCATAACGTAGTTCTCCATTGGCTTATAGCATTGACCCGAGATATTTAAATCGCTCAGTTCTGGGCAGGTTACCACCATTGCCAGGACTCAGCGATTTAAATATCTGGAGGGGCAGATTACTGCCATTGAAAGAACTGAGTGATTTAAATATCTTGAATCAATGCTACCAGCCAATGGAGAACTGCGTAATGAAATGTTTCAAGCATTAACGCCACCTGGATGAAGTGACATTCCGCAACTGGTGTTCTTTGTGATCGACGTATCAGCGCACGTCCCAAACCTAAAATTTACTGCAATGTCGTCCGTTTGTCGCTCTCTAAAGTTTGAGTGTTGACTATAAAGGACAATGAACGGCGTCTTGCGGTAATGGGGACGAAGATGTTGCATTGCACTGGTGGCGTGACACGTTTTGATCACGTCTGAAATGAGAATCTCCGCGATCGATATGCACCGATCGTGGAAAAACTGCAAGAGAGGCGTTTTCGATGGTGTGATCACGTAATTCACGTTAACGAGAATTCAACAACCAGTGTTGATCAGAACATCGAAGTCAATGGTAAACAACCAAAAAGCCGGCCAAAACAATGGTCGCATGATACACTGGATGGGGATTTGAAGGTCTCGCGATTACATCCTGATCAGACATTTGATAAAATAAAATGACGAAACCGATCACGACGAGCCGACCCCGCTTGTGAACTGAAGGCTGAAGAAAAAGAAGAAGATGTGAGGAGCGGTGAGCCTGACAGTTCCGTGTCACATAGTTAAAAATTCTATTGGCATCTATCTTTTAGAAAGTAACTTAAATAAATCATTTGATGGAAAGCCTTGTATTGAAATAATCAACCTCATACGCTTCACACTCTGAGTTTAATATTATTAGCAAATGCCAACAATTTAACCAACATCAAATATAAACAAGTCGGAATACCGGAAGCTCATGCTTCGGGTATAAAGGTTTTGTGTTCATCTTATCAACGCACATTTTTCTACCCGTATACAGCTACAAAACTACGAGACATAGGTACATATTACAGCCGTAGATGTTACGCTCACCCTAAACAAACAAACTGCCTATTTTCAAATACTGTACACATATAGGCACGTATATAAATTGATCATATCCATATTTCCGATTTACATCTTATATCTATCTGAATTAGGCTCTACCCGCAAAGTTCATTAGCACGCATATACTATATACCTACATACAAACATGTCTGGTTGGAGTAATTGATATATGCAAATGACTAAAAAACTAAAACAAAATAATTCTTTGGGACCTCATTCTTAAGAACTCATTTCGTTGTGGTATTGACGAATTGATATGTAATGATGACGTCATGCAGGTTAGGTGTAGAGTGCATGAAATTCACGAAACATGGTAAAGTTTTACCCCCTATAACTTTGTTAATAATAGTTGGATTTTCTTCAAACTTGACCAAATTGTGCATTATATTCTACATTATACCCATGCCAAATTTTGTACTTCTGGGATGAACATAAGGGGGGTGCCGGGTAAATTTCTAAAATGTGGAAATATACTATTATTAACTTTATTTGTGCAGATATCGGCACCAGATATATTTTGAGGCCTAGATTTCGTAGAGATGCACCACTGAGATTTTTTTCAGATTTTTCGGTTGGATATGGTCGATGAGACCTGTTACACTTTTTGGGGGTCATATTTTGAGCCCTCACTCCCCTATGTTTCACCCAATATCAAATATTGAACCAGTTTCGAAAAGTACTAATTGAGATCTTTCATTTGATACCCCACATGGCCACATTCTATGAAAAAAAATGTTGCACCCTCCTTTCACATGTATGGAGAGCCCCCCCTTAAACTTAACACAAAATGGCGTCAGTTGCTGCATGTAAAGGGAACGGCAGATCACATACTCCTACCAATTTTCGTGACAATCGGTTCAGCCGTTTCCGAATAAATCGGCTGTGACAGACAGACAGACAGACTGACAGACAGACAGACAGACAGACAACAGTCGACTGAGCTGGGCGAGCTTTAAAACGCTCCGCGTCTATTTGGTGTTAAATAACAATTTTGGAAGCAGTGAGCAAAACAAAAAACAAAAACAGTGAAAGTTGGTGAATAAGGTGAAAGTGACAAACAAAAGTGTATAATTATCTGAGTACTTTGCAAGAAATTCTTCTTCATTGACTCTTCAGTGATAATTTTTCTCTTTGTTCATTTCATTTCCTTTGTTTGCCCTCTGTATTGATCTAGAAATTAATTAGCCGTTTACTGAATGTATTAGCGGCTACAAACTTGACTAGTGAATAAAAAAGGAAACCAACGATAGTGATATACGTGGTGCGGTGCGAGCTTGTCTGCCCGTCGACTACGAAGACTCAGGTTCGAGCCCGAGTAAGGACGGCGCATTTTTTATCAACATTTTAAATTTTGAATTCTAATTCCATTTCCACCCTGGGTTTGAATCCCACTGAAAGCGAAATTTGAATTTTCTATTCGTCAAGAATTACAGCATATTATCTTCACAAACACTATGGAATGCAGTGCTACGCTACAGTGCTACGGTAGGTAACTTGCTTGATTTGTTGTGATTAGTAGATTATTTAAAAAAATGGAAGGTGAATATAAACAACCCGGAGAAGAGACATCCGCCCGGACGTTGGATGTTAACACAGCATCCAGCCTGGTCCCCACTAGTAAAGGCGTCGGCGAGAAGACGCCACTGGTAAATATTGGAGGCGACCCATTTAAGAGGAGCAGTAGAGTCATGCGATCCCCGGCAGCAAAGCCCGGTAATGCTGACAAAATTAGCCAACGCGCCTCGATTAAGGATGCGAGTAGTGAGCCGGAGCCGATAACTAAGCTAGGGGCAATGATAAAAAACCTCATGGAGTATGTAAACGCTCGGCATAATGTCCATCACGCGATTAAAGACCAAGTGCGTGCTATTAGAGCCGCGTATCTTGAAGTACGAGAAGAACTAAAACAAAGTAGTGAAGGGAAGAAACAGGGAGAAACTGCAGCACTGCAGTCAACGCCTAGAGTGCTGCTTCCATCTAGGGGCAGCCCCTTCACTATTAAGGAAACTCCGGAGCTCCGTAAAAGACCGAGGGAGTCTAATGGGGAACCAGAATCTCCTCGACGTAGCCAAAAACGCAAAATGGAGAAAACGCCTCCACGGCTACTTCGCGAAAGTCTACCAGAGCCTACGGCGAAAGACGGTAACTCCAATCAAGGTTCCACTTGGACTAAGGTGGAAAAGAAGAAAAAGCTGCAGAAGAGAAGCAGGCCTGATGCGTTAATAATAACAAAAACAAGTGAGCTTACGTACGCTGATATTCTGCGCAAGGTCAAAACAGACACCTCGTTAATGGAGCTAGGTGAAAGTGTGAACCGCATAAGGCGAACACAGAAGGGCGACCTATTGCTGGAATTCAAACCAGGCGAAAACAAGTCAGAAGACTTGCAGAAAAAAATCGAATCGTCACTGGGTGAGGCAGCAGAAGTGAAGCTCAGTCAAAATCGTGTGGTCATTGAGTGTAAAGACTTGGACGAGATCACAACGAAGGACGAAATTTGTCAAGCGCTACGATCCCAGTTGGGAATACAGTCGGTCCAGGAGCGAGATATTTTACGGCTGAGGAAGGCATATGGCGGCACACAAACTGCGTCCATAAGCCTGACACTTGAAGCGGCCAAAAGGGCTATCACAGCCAGCAAAGTTCGGATTGGCTGGGTCGTCTGCCGACTACGAGAGCAGATAACTCTAAAAAGATGCTTCAGGTGTTTGGAATTTGGGCACGTGGCGAAGAAATGTACTAGCGTTCACGATAGGTCCGACCTGTGTCGTAAATGCGGAAATAAAGGCCACATTGCAAAAGCCTGCGAAGAAAAACCCAATTGTCTGTTCTGCAGGCAAATAAACGACATTGACAGCGCCCATATCACAGGCAGCAGCACATGTCCGGTGTATAGGAAGGCGATCAACACTATGCGCAAATGAGGTTCCTACAGCTAAACCTGAACCATTGCCAAGCGGCTCAGGACCTGCTCTCCCAGACGATATTCGAAAACAAAATCGACGTTGCTATTATCTGCGAGCAGTACAAAAACCTAGACAGTGGAGTATGGGTCGCGGATAAGAGCGGAAAGGCAGCGATATGGACATGCGGAAATTGGGCCATAGAAGGGACCACCAAGATCCTCGAGAATGGCTTCACTAGAGCAAAAATAGGCGGAATATCTATTTACAGCTGTTATGCGGCTCCAAGCCTTACGACAGAGGAGTTCCATTCTTTGGTGGAGAGGTTAGCAACAGACGCACAAAACCATAGTCCTAAGATAGTGGCTGGAGATTTCAACGCATGGGCTGAAGAATGGGGCAGCCGAGAAACGAACGCAAGAGGACGAATATTACTCGAAGCTCTTTCTCGTCTGAATCTTGTAGTGGCTAACACTGGATGCGTGAACACTTTCCATAAGAGAGAAATGGGGTCCGTGATAGATGTCACTTTTGTTAGCGATGTTTTAGCTAAGGATCTGCAGTGGTATGTCAGTGACGAATATACACATAGCGACCACCAGGCCATCATTTTTGAAATCAGACATGGAAAACGAATGAAACGGTCGCGGACGAGAGCTGAAAGGTGGGCAGCTAATAGGTTTGACGAGGAGATTTTCGGAGAGGTTTTGCAGCAAAATACAGCGCTTGAAGGAAGCGCAGAAAATAAAGCTCTGCAGATTGGCAAGAAGTTGCGACGAGCATGTGACGCATCCATGCCAAGGTATGTTGTATCACAGAAGCGAGTTCCGAACTTTTGGTGGAATTCTGAAATCGGAGAATGCCGCAAGACCTGCCTCAAGGCCAGAAGGCGCAGTCAGCGAAATAGAAACCGATCTGGATACGAGCAGTTACATGAAGAATATAAAAACGCTCGGAAGAAACTACATGTGGCCATCATGAAAAGTAAATGCGAACACTTTAAGCGACTGTGTAATGAAGCTGACACGAACCCCTGGGGTGGCGCTTATAAAACCGTAATATCGAAAGTTAAAGGCAAACGCTCCCCACCGATCTCTTCCCCTACTCTGCTTGATGAAATAGTAACGGATCTTTTCCCACAGAATGTGAGTACCGCTAACCTTCCCACTGTCGAGATAGACACCGCGGAAGTTCCCACGGTAAGCGAAAAGGAGGTCCTCGAAGCTGCGGATAAAATTGTTGGAAATAAATCACCTGGCTTGGATAGCATTCCCAATAAAGCTCTGAAGGCAGCAGTAAAAATAGCTCCAAATATGTTTGCCGAGGCGTTGACCACATGCCTTAAAGAAGGAGTATTTCCTACACAATGGAAGAAGCAGAAATTAATTCTAGTCCCCAAGCCAAACAAACCTTTGGGTGAAGCTTCGTCCTACAGGCCGATATGCCTTCTAAATAATACTGGCAAACTATTTGAACGAGTAATCTATAACAGATTAATTCGAATTGTCGAAAAGGATGGCGGTCTCTCCGAAAATCAGTTCGGTTTTCGATAGGGGAGGTCTACAACGGATGCACTTGTCCTACTAGCTAACACAGCTAAGACCGCACTTGACGAGGGCAAATGTTGTGCAGTGATTACACTTGATGTGAAGAATGCCTTCAATTCCGCTAGATGGAGCAAGATACTTGAGTCCCTAATTAACTTAGGCGTGGCGAAGTACCTGGTGCGTATTGTTGCCGACTTCCTAATCGATAGGACTCTGTGCTGCGAATCAGATGAAGGAATGAAATCCTACCAAACGACATGTGGAGTTCCGCAAGGGTCTGTCCTAGGGCCACTCTTGTGGATTATTATGTATAACGGGGTACTGACCCTAGACCTTCCTACTGGTGTGGCCTCCATTGGTTTCGCGGACGATATTGGTGTGACGGTTGTTGCACGCCTTCTCGAGGAAGTCGAGCTCTATGCAAATGAAGCAGTCTATGAGATTAAATCCTGGTTAGAGAATGCTGGTCTACAGCTCGCAGAGCATAAGACGGAAGTAGTGCTTATTACCAAGCGGAGAAAGTGCACTTCCATGAAGATCAAAGTTGGAATGCAAACAATTTATTCCAAGCCTGCACTTAAGTACTTAGGTGTAATGATTGACCAGAGGTTGAATTTCAGATTGCATGTGGAGGGTGCAGCAACCAAGGCATATAACATCGGAGCGCTGGTTGCGAGAATGCTACCAAATATAGGTGGCCCAAGGCCGAGCCGTCGACTCCTTATTTCAAGGGTGGTCAGTTCGATCCTACTGTATGCAGCCCCAGTATGGGCAGATGCACTGGAAAATATAATAAATAAAAGAAAGATTGGAGCTGCGTATCGCATAAGTGTGCTCCGAACATGTTGCGCTTACAGAACAATTTCTAATGAAGCAGCTTGCGTGATAGCAGGAATGATCCCGATTGAGATTCTGGCGAAAGAAATACAACGACTTTACGATCGAACGTACCTTACCGGAGAATCTCCTGCCCGTCGGCGACAGTTCGCACGAGCTAAAACTGTCGCGGAATGGCAAGAGAAGTGGGACGAGTCAGAAAAAGGCCGTTGGACTCACAAAATCATATGGGATATCCGGAAATGGATCGAGCGACCTCACGGCGAAGTAGGTTTCGACCTAACTCAATTCTTGAGCGGACACGGAGGCTATCGAGCATATCTCTACCGATTTGGGCGCGATGATTCGCCATATTGCCCACAGTGTGTAAACATTCCAGAGGACGCAGAACACGTCTTTTTTCACTGCCCCAGATTCGAAACCCAAAGGGCTACATTAGAAGCTACAACCGGGGAGCACTTTACACCCGAAAATATCATGGAGCTTATGGTGAAAGCCAAGGGGATATGGACCGAAGTAGAAAAAGTGATTACAGCCATCGGAAAGAAGCTTAGGCAGGAGGAAGTCATCCGAAAGAATGAACGCGAGAGGAACACGAATGTTGACATGAGCGCAGAATAAATTCTGATCCAGCCCCGCGACGTAATACCAAATGGGAGTCCCGCGGGGAGAGTGGAAGGAGAAGGAGGTGGTTTTAGTGGGTAAGAGTCCCACATAACCGTGTGGCAGGAGCCTGCGGTAGCTTTTGAAGCTTTCCACCTTCCATCGGGAAAAAAAAAAAAAAAAAGACAGACAGACAGACAGACAGACAGACGGACAGACATACATCGAATCGATTCTAATAAGGTTTTGTTTCACACAAAACCTTAAAAAGGGCTAGGGAGAATTAGATTCTTCTTGAATGGAATTTTAATATTTCACTTGAATTTCAATTATTCTCGTTAATTATGGCGCCAGCATCTTATTTGTATGGCTTAGGATGCTGTTAATTAGCACGAAATTGATAAATTTGAACTTCTATAACTTTGACACTAATAGTTGGATTTTCATGGAACTTGGCATGTGTATGCACGAGACTGTCCTCTATGCCGGTGGTCCACCTAGGATGAGCTTAAGGAGAGTTTTTTAGTCAATTTCTAAAAGTTGATAATATACTATTAGTAAATTTTTTGAGCAGATACCGGAATGGGACATCTCTCGAAGATTAAATTTCAAATAAGTGTTTTACACAAAACCTTAAAAAGAGCTACAGATAAATAGATTCTTCATAAATGTAACTAATATTCCACGCTAATGTCAATTATTCCGGGTAATTATGACGTCAGGATGTGATTTGCATGGCTTTGGAAACGGTAAATTCGCGCCAAATTGCTAAGTTTGAACTGCTATAACTTTGGCGTTAATTGTCAGATTTCCACGAAATTTAGCACGTATATATGAAATATTGTCCTCTATGCTGGTACGAAATTCGGAAGTCCTAGAATGAACTTGAGGGGGATTTTTCAGTAAATTTCTAAAAAGTAGTAATATACTATTAGCAAGTTTATTTGAGCAGATATCGGAGTGGGACATATTTTGAGGTCTAGATTTCATCTAGACGCACCACCCTGATTTTTCTCGGATTTTTAGGTTGGGTAGTTTCAGAAAATGAGTCCTGTCTCACTTCAAGTGCGTACATTTTGACTCCTTACTCACGCACTTTGCAATTTATGCCAAAACTAATGCCAGTCTCGGAAAGTGCAAATTGAGACCTTTCATTTGATACCCTACACAACTATATCCGGTGAAAAAAATTTTTGAATCCCCCCTTTGCATGTATGGAGAGCCCCCCTTTAAACTCCACCTAAATTTACGCCACTCACTGTATGCGTGGGATTTCATAATTCCCATCTGTCCACCAAATTTCGTTCGAATAGGTTTAGCCGTTTTGGAGAAAAATGCGTGTGACAGACAGACAAACATTGAATCGATTTTAATAATGTTTTGTTTTACACAAAACCTTAAAATGAATGAACATTTTGGTTCACTTAATTGTTAAAAACAAAGTTTTATTAAAATCGGTTTATCGTCCATCTGTCTCTCTGTTTCCTATTTTTCTTGAAATCGAATAACCGGCTGAAAAGTGTGAATTGATTATAAAATCCCACTTATACAGGGAATGACATAGTTTTATAGAAAATTGAAGGAAGGACAAGCGAAGATGTGGTGTAAAATGCCGTTGTGGTTACTATAAACCCCTATATGAAGTTTAGCTTGTCAACCATACCTACGCGCAATCAATGGGGGCTCCTGGCAATGTGCTTTAGTTCCCTCATTAATGTTCAATAAATTAGCGCGGTTTTGTACCCCATGGCACTAGCGCGACCCTGTCGGTGGCTACTCCGGGATAGTGGGTTTGTATTATATAACATCACCCGCATTGGTGTTGTGGGCACTGCCATTTCCGCCTTCTCAATAATATGTCTACTCGAGAAAGTTCCTCAGTAGTTATTTTTTCAAGCCGGAATAAATCCAGCTTTCAAGCTTATGGTCCCCGAAGTCGAATAAATACAATTTCACTGCCAGATATCAGATTCTCCTACAACAGCCCGAAATATGCCCGTCCACGTTGAAGCGTTGTGATTATTAAAGCCATAAAACATCATATCTTCGTATTTGAATTTCCCATAACGATCGACTTTAAAAATGTCTCTTATAGCTACTGACGGCATTCACCGGATTTTACTGCACCAGGCATTTCCTTATGGGCGTATTTAAAAAACAAAGTTTATGTGAACAAACCTGAAAGCCACGTACAACCCAAAGTGAACGTATACCAGTGGCCCTAATTACACTCGTAAAGCCTTAAGACAAGATAGAAAACGTCAGAATAGATATTATTATTTAAAAAGTAAAAAACTGTGGAGAGCTTTCGAAATACGTCCTAGAATGATTTTAACTAACATCCTCGTTAAAACAGATACCCCTTTAATTGTCTTCGGGATCTTAGTGATCATCCTTTCTTTCCATTTACTGGGAAACTTAACAAGTCATCAGGAGTTACGAACGAGTGGAAGTAGTAGCCCTAGAGACTCTAAAATCTTCCAAAAACTTCTATCAAAAGCAATGGATTTATTCTATTTGGGTGCGTTGATAGCCTTCCATCTCTAAAGTTGCTCATCATTATGAATGGGAAGTCTGCTATTAATGTCCCTCACAGCACCATCAAAAGACTAACGACCACCAGTAAGCATTTTTCGGGGTCTGGTGTAGAATATGGAAATCGTTGCTGTTTGCGGCTCACAGCCATCGAACGAGGTCTCAATTGCTGAGGTTCATCAATCCCGCCGTCCTTTTATACTTCGTAGGAGAAAAAGGACTTTTGATGGCGGGCCACTGCTCATTAATATTTTCCCGAAGCGGATTCACGTCTGGGACCGCCAGACGTTTCAGGATACAAAAGCGCGGTGCCGCAATGGGGAGGGAATCTTACCACCCCACTCCACTCAGAATGTCCAGCACACATCACTGGAGTCCTCGCTTGAATTGGTGTCGATGGATCTAAAAGCCGTAGCCAGTCGTCTATATACGAGGTATTGGTAAGTTCCAAAATTTACCAATACCGAGGACAAATATAATATAAATGTCCGGTCGATCTAGCACGTGGGATTTTGCGTCATTATATTCACCCTGCAATTTCTAACTCTTTTAGTCCCTTAAAAATGTTGAATGTAATCTTAACCCCCAACTTACAATATATCCCATTCCAATTGCTGGTGATTGAACCCTCTTTAGTTAGACGTCTGAGATTTCAATTTCCTCTACCCCACTGTGACCAGCTACCTAGTGTAGTTCCATCATACTAAATTCAAATATAAAGTTTAGAACAAGTCAGGAAAAGGGAAGCGGGACGTTTCTGGTATAAAAGGTTTTTTTTCTTTTCTTATATAAGGACATTTGAGTGTGCATTTGCCCCATTAGTACCTAGCATAGGGTTTTGCAGCTGGTTACTATAAATTATAGTAATATTCTACCTTTATTAACTTTATTTGGACAGATATCAGTATACAGGGTATTTCGGAGCCTAGGTACCATATAGTGGCAGCTTCCTGATTTTTTTCAAATTTCTGGGTTAGGTAGTTTCTGAGAATGGGTCCGTTAAAGACAAGATCATTACGCACTCCCTAACTTGTCAACAAATGTCAACACTAAGACCGTCTCCGAAAAAATGCGTGTGACGAACAGACAGACAGAGAGACGGACACAGACAGATATAAGTGGAAAGGCTGCGGTGTATGCTTGCGGTAATCGAGCCTTACAGCAAGCAATGAAACACCGCGAACACGATTTTGTAAGGGTTAAGATCGGTGACCTCTACATATACAGCTGTTATGTTGCCCCGAGTATGACAATTCGTGAGTATTGCATCAAGCTAGACAGATTGGCGAGAGACACCAAAGATCGCAGCCCCAAAATTATTCCTGGCGACTTCAACGCTTGGGAAATTGATTGGGGAAGCCAGAAAACAAATGAAAGGGAAGAATCCTACTCGAGGTTTTCCCCTGCTTAAACGTCACCCTGGTTAACATTGAAAGCGTAAACACTTTTGTGCGTGGAGAGTTAGGCTTCGTTGTAGATCTTACTTTCGTAAGTGATTCGCTGGTCAAAAGGTGGAGTCAACGACGAAAAAACACCCCAGAATACGAACAAAGGTGTCTCGAATATAAGCAAGCACGCAACAAGTTGAGATCGCCTCCTATTTTTTATTTCAGGATGTAGGGAGTCCTGAGTCCTCATCTACTTGATGACGGACTGGACTAGACCACTTGGAAAGCAACTTACTTCCTCTCTTGTGGTCCACGGGCTCCTCGTTTTTCGAGCTAAACACCCAAATTTATCAAAAAAATTGACTGATGGTTTCGTCCAGGGCAGAGGCAAGACTCTCTAAATTCTCAGCAAAAAAAAATTACTTCGGCCTGGTTTAGGTCCGAAATTACGACGGATTTCACTTGAATATAATTCGCACTCATGTTGTGTTTGCGATTATATACATAAGGACCTGCTCCCAGGGCAGAAGTGAGCTTCTAATGAATTGTCTATGCCCTGCACAAAACCGTTAGTCAACTTTTTATAAAAAATCAAACTTCTTTCACCCGATGATCGCTTTTCCCAAGTATTGTTGGGAGGATTTTTTTGAAATTTCCATTTTTCACCCATTGGGAATACGTTGAGCTGGAAAATGCGATTTTTGCAGAAAAATCCTCTAATTCATTATGAGAGGCATCGACTTTAAAAACGTCAGTTGTGGGAAAAACATTTTGCAATTTTGAACACTAAAAAAGGACGTTGCTATCATCCATAATGTCTAAAGCATCTTTCTGCCCTTGTCCACCGCGAATTCTGTCTTCTTTAGTCTGTTTTTCAGCTCCAACCTCCGCTTGGCTTATCGTGCCCATGAATGAGCGGTCCAGTACAGATTCTCATAGAGAGTAGATATTGTCTTGTATTTGTAGTGCAGCCTAAAGTTGATAGACCAGTAGCCTTCTCCAAACTACAATTTTCATTTTTGGGTGTAGATATATATTTCAGGAGCAACTTACCCCCTTCATCAGTATAAGATTCTCATGACTTGCATAAAGCACAGGCTGCCACATAAGGTGCAATCTCAACAATGACTAAGGTTTCACTCAAATGCTTTGGCGAGATTTGCCAAATAAGCTGGTTCGAACTTCCATTGTTGTTCTGCGTCAAATCTCCAACACATAGTTCCAGGGGGCATCTTTGCTCAAATCTTCATAGATCGGCTTGATGAGATAAAAAAAATTCTTGGGAGGAGCACTATACGTGTGTTTGGACGAATCCAATGCATTAGGAGCTGCAGATTTTTGTTATTCGAACCACGAGTTTTACACTGATTTTTCTCAAATTTTCTCATAATATTCTTGAAAGATTCTCCATTCAGCAAATCAAATGAAAAAATGTAACCAAAGAAGTTTAGAAACGTTGCCCTCCCTCCCTTAAGTTAAATCAATGCAAAGATCGATATGTGCTGAAATAGCCGTGGATCGCTACCAGAGGACAGAAACGATGAAATACAGGGTACGGCAGCATAACTTCAAATCTGTTAGGTAACGTCCCCCATTCTCCATACATTGCGTAAACCGATTTCTGGCGTTTGTCATGACTCTTGTTAGCATAGCAGGTGTTATGTTGGCAATTTCTTCTTGGATGTTGGTCTTCAAATCTTGTAGGGTTCTTGGACGGTTCACATAAACACGGGATTTCAAAAAACCCCATTGTGATTTTTACAAGGGGACAGATCGGGAGAGCGTGCCGGCCATTCCAAATCGCCTCTAATTGAGATAAGGCGCTCTGGAAAGTGTTCCCTCAAAACAGCCATCGATGCTCTTGAAGTGTGTGCTGTTGCACTGTCTTCTTGGAACCAAGTATCCCCCAAATCCAAATTTTCTAGCCGTGGGAAAAAAAATTCTGCAGCATGTTTACATACCGGTCCGAATTCACTGTCACTGTAACCTCATTTTCCTCAAAAAAACAGGGACCAATAATTCCAGCTGAGGAAATTTCACACCACACTGTGACTTTGAGTGAATGCAAAGGCTTTTGATGCAATTCTCGAGGGTTGGTGTCAGCCCAGTAGCGCATGTTTTGTTTGTTAACCGACCCACACAAATGAAAATGGGCTTCATCGCTAAAAAAACAATAGCACCCTCGGGAACGACATCAAGAAGAAGCTCACACGCGTTCATCCGAGAATTGAAGTCACGTTCTGAAAGTTCCTGCACTATCGCCATCTTATAAGGATGAAAATGAAGACCATCACGAAGAATTCTTCTCACAGAACGATCGGATAGTCCAAGGGCAGATGCGTGTTTGCGCGCAGAACGCCGTGGCGATCGCAACATTGACGCTCTCACTGCTTCAATGTTCTCAGGTGATTTAACGGGCCGAGGGATTCCAGTTCTTCCTTTTGTCGCACTTGCAGTTTGTCTGAATGTAGTGACCCATGTAACAATTGATTTGCGGTCGTGCGATTCCGAAATGCACGCTTGTTGCAATAACCGAACATCCGCTTGAAAAGTAAACCTCAACGGCAAAGGCACGCTCATCACTATTCCAACGCATGATGGCGACTGAACCGTGTCGGGACAAAACTTTACAAAACTTTAAACTTTTGCACTATTGCCATTTCTGTGGACCATATTGATTGACTCACTGCTGTACGAATTGCAAGAACGCTCAAAAATTTGCGGATGATGTAGTTGTGCTGCCGGTTGATCAAAATCTCGGTACAGTTTGTAGAAATGAACAGTCTTTTCCTTTCAAAGAAGAGGGAATAACCCTTCTTTGGAACAAGCATGAAGAGGCAAAGATAAAACAAGCTCTCAGCCTTCGACCAACTTTTACTGATGCATCCGTGGTGTAGTAGGTTCGGGTGTGACAAAAGAGCTTTAACTGTAGGTTAACCTCATTACTTCTCTTGCCTGGATATTACCGATAGCATGAGCACGACATCGGGTGCATCTCTAGATAGACTATTGAATTTGCAACATTTGGACAAATGTATATATTCAGAGAACTGTAACGAGAACAGTTGATAGACTAACTCCTTGTTTAAGTCGAAACACAAGTGGATATAAGGGGCATAGAACATTGGAAGAAATATTAGAATATCAGAATCGAGTTTTTGAAATGCCTTCTGATTCCTGGACTTATATATATCTGTTTGACAGCAGATATAAAGTTAGCTTTAAGCATAGAGAAAACTTGGATATTCCACTAAAACAGAACCAGCTTCCAAACCAGAGCCCTTCATTATAGAGAAAAAAGAGAGGTGGGCTTTTTCGAGGCAATATAGAAAGGACTTCCAAGCTGATGAATGTGATATCCTGACTTAACAATTCTGTGTGATAGACGAGCGATCGAAGTAAAGGCGAATTGCACCCATAATCAAGCGGTCCTGAGAGCGTGGAGCAATTATTTGATCACCTCAAAAATCGGTTGGGAATGCAGAACTTTTTGAATTTTATAGAGAAATGAAATTTTGGATGCCTGCAAAAAGAGATTTCAATGCTAGATACGATTTTGAGCTCTGGAGGACTATTAAGACAAAGCACGGCGTCTTTCACGTCATGATCACATCTGTAATGAGGACATCCACGATCGATATTAGGTTACACCCATCGTAGGACAATTTTGAGAGATTCCATTAAATTCTCGAGATCTGTCTGGCTAAGCCTGGCTGAACAAATTAGCGACGACTCGGTATGCTGAATGATAGTTTGGGACCCTCTCCACCCGGACCGACCCTCTTACCGGGAAAAATGGCGAGTTTGATCTAGACGAGCGCACTATGCTACTCGCGGTAGAACTTTAATAAAACTTTATAGAAAAATATATACGACCTGAAAGTGATATGTAGGGCTATGGTGGCGGCACAACCATTATTAAGCATTCATATGACGTGGCTAACTTTTGGCCAATAACCCAGACCAGCGAAAATAAATTGATTGTATGTATATGTAGTAGTGCCGTACCATGCCGCCCCACGTACTCGAGGAGGGTAATCAGTCCCGAGTCTCCAAGAGGCTCACCTAAAGTGGCTCTTGCCACGAAGCCCCACCGGAGGTTATCTGGTACCATGGGAACCGAGATGGCCCTCCGAGAACATATGTTCCAGGAGAACTCCTGGAGAATGTACTCTCCGCCGGTTTTTACGGTTGGTCCCCTTATTGGAGTTTCATGGTGGTTGTGGTTATGCTCACATCGCGGGCAAAGCTGCTTGTGAGCTCAAACGTGGAGTTGCTGTACTAGCAAACATACCCAAAATAGTAAACTATCTCTTTTGATAGTGAATATGTTTTCAAATTAGAGAAAGAGAATTGTTACCAAATAATCAATCAAAATTTGGAAACAGTTCACCACATGGAAAAAAAAACCCTTTCTAATTTTTCAATAACCACTCTTGCTCTTTCATTAACATTTTCATTGTGGCTTCAGTAACTAGATAAGCTTCACCTATTGCTAAAGGCTCAATTGATTCAATTGATAGGTTGATAAATACCTAAATGGCAACCACATCTTGTACCAGCAGCGCCAGAAAATATAGCCACAATTAATACATAGAATTCCATTCAGAATAAAATATCATTTTCTCTTGTAAGTGCTCTTGAAATCCTTTCCACAATTATTACAATAAAATTACCCACAAAGCTACTGCTCTCAATGCATAAAACCTCATCGAAAAACATTCAAAAGCGCAGTGAATGAGACCATTCAACTTTCTCTCGACCATTTTTCGTTATATTATTTGGTGAAATGTACAAAACGTAAAGCAGCCGATTTCATGTTGGAAAATACTAGAAAGAAATGAAAGTTTCGGAGTACACTTTTAGTGAGAACAATGGCCCTTTCACTGAAACGGAACAGTAAAAATAGTTGCAGAGACAATTGCATACATTACCGTACATTTATTTTGAAAATGCATTCTAACTGTTCTGTGTTATGATGAGACGAAGACAAAGTGGCATGACTAGATGAAGCAGGAGCTGCTGAAACGTTTACCTACTGACAATGCCCTTCTTGCTGGGATTTCCATGATTGCACTTAATTGCAGTTAAACTAATTCCAAATGAACTGCATGAGGGATATTCGACGAGCTTCTGGTGGAGCTCAGAATCCTGGCTTTTATTCATCTAATGTGATGTCCAGAGGCAACGGCCGCTCATTTGCTCATTGGGTCTTCATATCCAGGACTCATTAGAGACTAAAAATTTAAAAAGTTAAAGCAGGGTTGGTAGTGGAGTAGCCCAGTTAAATGTTGGTGTTCGTTTTTAATTTAATGTGTTAGATGAAGGAGGAGGCAAATTCGACTCGAATCCATGGCGTTTATGCACAGAGGGTTGGACTCCCGCATCGGATGCCGTTAAACTGCCAATTAACCACCCCAGCCTCCGTTAGAGACCCAACCTGGAACCATTTGTCACATTACTTCGGGCTACCCTCCGCCATTCGGCCCCTCCATCGGTCGAGCTTTACCTTCTTTCCAACGAGAAAAGTAGAGCTGGGTAAGGAAATAGTGAGTCTCATCATGCTTCCGTTTTAGCCACGCACCGTTCTTCACGAGCAGCCACTTCTCTTGGCTCTTCTCCCTTGTGCTTGTATATGACTTTACACGCGCTAGCAAAAAAGGCAACGGGAATCACTACCGCAATTACCACTACGACCAGTTCAAAACTCCTCTTCAACAGTAGATCTCTCTCTTCTAACGCCGAACTGCCGGGAGGATAAGTCTCCAGCTGCATGCATCGCTTCAGCGAGTCTACAGCATACAAAATAGTCGGTATAAATACAGCAGCACAGGTTAACCTTTCCTTTTGCTAAACAGCGCAAGCCTCGCCACCATTCGACGAGAAGAGAAAATGTTCTCTTTCAGGAAGGCGTTGAATGCACCGAGCGGTAGGTCTGGCGATGATGGAGCACCAATTTGGATAACTCTGCCGGGATACCATTGGGTCCTGTTGCCTTTCTGTTTTTCATAAAGAGGACTGCCTCTTCCAACTCTTTTATAGAGAAAAATGAACAGTACTCCGCCCTACCGTCATCACCCAGTACAAAGGGGACCAGCGCCCATACCATGCGGTCCATCTGCTCGGCCTTAAGTGAACAGACTTTCCGCAGATCCTCAATTTTTCGGGGTTCCCACGAGTCGCCATTCACCTTGCCAAACATGTCCTACCAGCAGCGAGCTTTGTCCCTGATTATTGCTTTGCGCAGTCTCTTTTTGGCTTATCTGTACCCTGTCGTGTTTCTCTAAGTTGTTTAGACGCTGTGCCAAGCGGCGAAGTTTTTGAAACTCCTTCCGAAGCTCTGCAATTTCCGCCGTCCACCAGTACATAGATGGCGAGCCACATCTCGACGCTCTCCATGGCATGGAAACTCCCTAGGTCGTCGTTATTAGGATATTGACTGAATTTACGACATTATCAACTGCAACGCCACCATCCTTAGCAGTGCTCTTCAGTGCAACCCCACCGGTTTCGAGTATTTCGACAAAACTCCCGGTGTTCAGCTTCGCATCGTCCCACGCACAGAACACACGAGAAGTTTCGTCAACCACTTCGAAATGATATATTGATGGTCACTTGCCATGAAATCTTCCACAACTCGCTACTCGTCCCGTAGCGACACCAGTGATTCCGATGCACAGACTAGCGACGTTGAGATGGTTGCGGTGTTTAAAACTACGAGTCCTTGCCTTTCTTCCCTCTGGACTCTGGGTAAAGCATACCCCATTGAAGTGCTCTGGTATTGAAGTCACCCCCGACCGGGATCCACCCCATGTGTCCAAGGTAGCATCCTCCAGAATATCAAGCCTGTGTCGAAAGTCCAACATTGTTTCATTCGGTGTTAGATAGACACTGAAAAACGTTACCCCTAAACACCGAATCCAGACAAAGTACTCCTCTTGACCTTGAATTGTAATGTTGGTGCCATCCCGAACCCGGATGAGAGCTGTACCTGATATGTCAGGATACTATGAAGCTGAGGCTTTGTTTCCGTACTGTTCACCGATGGGCACTACATTAACGTTGATCTCCACAGCGAAGTGTGCTTACAAACTCATGAGCGTCTACCTTAGCATCAGAAGAAATGTGCTACCGGCTCTACTTTGATTAAAAAAGAGAGAAAGAGAGGGCTGCAAGAGAGATCGCGTCCGCGGAAGTCGTACAGAGGGTCTTGGAAGTCACTTCTTAATGGGACCCGGCTGAATGCGTGGATCGCATAAAACGTACGCAAAAGCCACCATATTATTGGAGCTCAAAGTAAGTCAGAAGATCTCCATAAGAAAATTCTTAGGTGAAGCAGCGGAGGTGAAAATGAATCAAGACTCAATGATGATTGAATGCAAGGACTTGGATTTGATCACCATAAAGGCATAGATTTGTGAGGCTTTAAAATCACAGCTCGGTTTACATTCCGTAGATGAGTAAAATATGATGAGATTAAGAAAGGCACGCAATGGTACACAGACCTCCACAATAGCCCCCACAGCCAAAGCGATGGATATGGACACGGTAACAAATCACACATTTGTCAGTGATACCCTATCGGAGGACTTCCATTTGCCTGTAACCATGGAATACCATCAGTCTGAACAACAGTCAGGTGAAGCTTAGGATGAGAGCAAAACTTACCGAGAAATCTGCAGTAGCGGGCTGAATATCCAAGAATAAGTGTTCAAAACGTTACTATTGCAGAAGACGATGCTGATGGGAAACTCAAAGGAAAAAGTGTTGCAAATTCTTAAAGCACGTAACGAGTCCTTAACATGCCACACGGTATTCTAGAAACGAATGCCCAACTTTTGATGGTGTTCAGAAAATGAAGGATATCACAAAATCCACTATAAAGCAGGAAACTTTCGGTTCAAGTGAGTGAAGCCTACTACCTACTGTACTACTCGTAGATCTCGATAAAATTTTCGAACTAACAACAGTTACGTCCTCGGTTAACGTGAATACCCGCCGTGTGGGCCTAACCTCACGGTCTTCTTAACACATGGACTGCTGTTGTGACCACAATCAAAAATCAGAGCCCCATGTGACAAGCAAAAACTCTACCAGTTTATGCTGAGTGCAGGCTCAACATACATACTTTTGTATAAAAGACCTACTAAAGTCTCTATTGAACTAAGAAGTACCGCACCCGGGTTGTACGTGCAACACCACGCATGAGACCCGACCCGAAGGTGTTTATTCGCGGTGTGAGTGTAACCACCATAACCTCCACTAGGGGCAAATCGCTAAAAACCGCACTAAAATGCCCCAGAAATTCTCTGAGACAACTTGGACGGCTATCCTGGTATAAGATAACATCTGATGTGGAGTGACGATTGACCAAAAGTAAACTTCAAACCGCATCTTGAAAGTTCAGTAACAAAGCCAAACTGTAACCAAATATAAGCGGCCGAAGGTAAAGCCTTCGACTCCTTATCTCGACAGTTGTTAGCTCGATTCTGCTCCTGCACTGGAGGCTCGTGCCGATAAAGTGCATCACGAGCTTCGTCCACCCACTGTACAACATCAAATAAAGCAGTTCGCTTGTGTGCTGCGTCCGCTACTTCTCACAAGTGCGAAATTCCAAGAAATTCAACGTAGTGTGCACCGGGACAAAAGGGCAGTTGTTACTACGCTGGTCAGGAAAATGGAAGACGCCGCAGACCGCAATAATTTCATAATTATATACCGCATCACGAGAGAACCTGCATGCGGTCGCAAATCTTTCGACCGTCCTGAGATGGACGTCAACAATCGATTCCTTATCCTTGATGACGAACAGCTGGAGAGGTGAAAAGAACATTTCACCATGGTGGAATTCGTCCTCCTATTGATGAAATACCTACCCACCGTGAAATGCGGAAACGGGCTGTTCCCCCAAGCAGAAGAGAAATCATGTCGACCATCAATGCCATCAAAGAGTAAAGCCACTGGAATGGACGGAGTTCTAAATGAGTTAATCTTCACTGCACTTGTAGTGATTGCAGATGCGCTAATTCCATCTGTACGGAAATTTTGGGAAGTGAAGACCTTCCCCGTAAAGTCGAAGAAGGTGATGATCGTTAAGATTCCAAGGAAGACAGACAGGTGGAGGGGCATCTATATGTTCCCCGTCGTCACAAAGATAATAGCTAAAATAATCCTGGACCGCATCAAAGGGTATCTCGGACTACACCAGCTCCCGCTCTGGATCCCCCTGCATTGACCGCGTCAATATCTTGCGGATCATTTTGGAATAGTGCGTGGAATTCAGATCTTTACTTCACCCGCTGTTCATCGAGAGAAGACTTGAGGCCTGGCGTGCTCTTCGCCAGAGGATTATTCCGGGGAAACTAATAGCTATTATCAGACCGGCCACGTAAAATGTCACGAGTTGCATCGAGGTGAAACCTCAAAGAAATTTGAAATCGAAAGCGAAGTCCGCCAGAGCTGCAACATGTCGTCTACTTTGTTTCTTTTTGTTATCGGTCACGTTTTCTATGCTGCCCTGTACGGACGACGTGAAGGAGTTGAAAAGAAGATGACATCTCAACTACCTCGACTACGTTGATGATATTTTCTGGTCTTGCACCGGGTCATAGACCTTGACCAAATTGTTATCTAAACACCGAGAAAAAATTGAGGCAGTTCTGTGCTAATGTTCATTGTTTGTTGCTATTTGAGAGTAGCACACTGTTACTTGAAAGCTCCAGGTCTTTGTAAACACTTGTCTGCGAGGTAACATTGGGATACGCTGACCTAATACTATTTCAAACAAAGAGAATTACTCATGGTGGAAGTGGCAATGGATAGGCCAAAGTGGCAATGTATAGGTCACATACTAAGGAGGGGCGACAGTTCCATTGCTGGCTACACTGCGCAGTGCAACCCACTCTCCCAAAATGGCGGCGAGAGGGTCCTCCAAAAGCATTTGGCGTAAAACAGTAAAGGAAGAGTGCGGATGTTTCTGGAAATCTTGGAAGGGGTAGAAACGTATTTCAGCGGACCGTGTCTGATGGGGCGCATGCGTGTTTGACGCATTATACCCCACCAAGAAGTGAATGGCAACCATATAATGATTGATAAATTTTCCTTTTAACGTACTCCTTTACCTTCCATCAAAATAAGTGAAAAAAAAATCAGTGAAGCTCAAGCCCGTCGAGTGAAGGAAGATTCCCCCATTATCCTGAGCGCTTCGTGAGTACTGGATACTCATTCACAGCTGAGTCAACTGTTATTCGACGTCAAATCACGATGCAAATTCCATTGCCACCAGTGAGATTTGGATCGTGACCTTCCGTACAACAGCCTTGTGCTCTAACCATTCAGCTATCCGGACAATGGAGTAGATAATGTAGAAAAAAGAACTGAATCGTTGCTCCTCTGCGAACTGTATCTAGATAGGAGTTCACCAGCGTGGCATTCCGATATATTTCGCACTGTTGCCGTTAGAGTGAGAAATACGGAACTTGCTACTGCGAAGCTATGACCTAGGAGATGTTCGCTGTGTGACAGAAAACGCTTACCTCACACCAAACGACTCTATGTCCACTTTCCGGATTAGGCAGAATTCTAGTTGGAGGACGCTTTAATGCCAGAGACCTCGAATGGGGGAATGAATTGAATGAATTTTTTTGCCTAAATGTCGGAAACGCTTCGACATTCCAACGTCTTAGTTGTAACAGCACTATCCCTAACGTAAGCACGTAGTCCTTAGTGTCAGGGGTGCAAGGATACTGGAAATTTTCGCTGCTAGTTAACATCAGTACATTTCCTTCTAAGTGCCAAATAGCTTGTTTCAATGATCTGATGATAGGCAAATACGTACTTGGTGAAACATCGGGGAAATCGTATTTGCAAATATAAAAAGTGCCACAAGATCGTTGCCGTTGTCGTAGTTTACCATACATCGGAACCCATAAGAAGATTCCGACATGGTGACACATGTCTCCTTTGTACTGTACCGCCCAAATTGTAAGTCTACGAAATAACTGCCTCAGACTTCGGCGGGTTACACAGCGTGAAACAGGCAATTAGCCCTTAAATCCGCAGTATACAAGAGAAAAATTCCGCCTCAAAATCTGTGAAGATTGAAGAAATCTTTCAGAGACTTTTTTCTGTTCACCCCCCACGTCAGCTCCAAGACGTTATCAATGAGAAAGGAAGTAATAATATAAGAAGTCTTTACTGTAAAGTAACTGGTGGAGGCGGTCTTGTTCATAAAGGACGAGGGGGCTGTTTGCCTAGCCTCACAAGCAGCACTACTCGTCAACAGTGGCGATTGAGTGGCTCAGTCAGTTTCATCCGTTCATCAATTGTGGATTGCTCTGTCTTCAATCCTGCGACAAGCTGCGAAATACTCAAAGGCACTGGAAACTATTTCCATATTCCAGACTACCTTTTGCGGATATTGAGGGATCATTTTAAAAAAGCACCTATAAGACCCGGGAATGACTGTGACTGCGGTACTCTATCCAGTAGGCGTAGTTTGCTAATGAGTGCAGTTAAGTTTGCCCTTCTTTATGGTTTCGAAGAATGGGCTGGCGCTCTTAGTAAGGAGATGTATTACAAGCACCTAGTGCAAGTACAAGGGCGAGGAGCTTTGCGAATTTCCGTAATACCAGCAAGCAGTAATGGTGATACTATGAGTTGTTCAGATCGCTTTCCATGCTAGAGCGGCGGTTTATATACACCGGAAAAGGAGATGGAAGTAAGGAGGCCGTCGCCTCCTGGGAAAGAGAATCGAGGCGTAGATAAACCGCGCATTTCATCAAACATATGCGACCCAGTTCCAATCGGAAGCACTGCAAGGACGTAGCGGATGATAACTACAACATATTTTCCTTCTGCAGAAGGTGGGACCGCCTTCTCCATCGCTTGTCAGTGGAAAGGCGACAAGTTTCTCAGGACACAACAATTGAGCGCATGTTGCAGAGCAAGGACGGGTAAAGTAGAGTGGCACATTATACTAAAGCCATTCTCAAGGCCAACAAGAGAGAGATGGAAAGGCAGGGCGCTGAGGCTCCCTGTATCACGAGATGCGTGCTCCTTCTTTGGCCTGAGGTAATGTGCCAAACAGTTCCGAGTTAATGTCCTAGACAACACAAGGGGGTGTTTTACCTAGTCTAAGACAGGAGTCCGGCGCTTGTATAAATGCATTTCACTTTTCCACCCAAAAACTCAAAATAAGCTTTCTATTCATGCTAAATTAATGTGAATGTTTTTGTTGCCAACATTCTGTTCTCACCAACGCTAACACCGAGGAAATCCTGGTCACATTTCACTCTATCAACTGTCCAAACCTCTAACCACCATTATTAATAATTTCCTTGAACACCACCCATCCCAGAAAATCCCTGCTATTATACATCCTCGAAGCAGCTCTTGAGACAGTTCATGATACGCACACTCCATATTTTCAAAGATATTTGATACAGGTGGGATTATTATATTTCCCTCTTAAATTCCAATCCGAATTGTTATCTATTTTCAGCTCATCTCTGCCAGAACAGTGAACAATTCGCCAAGTAACAAAGTAGGAGTTAACTCCACGCTATTTCGGTGTATCCATGTAAATAAAAAGGATCTAGGTGTGTACATCTGTACGAGGGATTTCGTTATGGATGCAAAGAAATATTCGTGGAATTTTCGTATTTTTGGATAATCTAATAGCCAATTGATAAAGTTTCTAGAGGAATTTGCGAAATAGTTTACGGACTTTGAAAAGGTTGGTTGCCTTCCGGTTATATTCAAGCATATTTTCCTATGTTCACTTTTGCTTTACTATTTATCTCTAGATTTTACTGCTCTCGTAAAGTTGCGTTGGGGTTTTCCTATTTGGGTCGAAACCTCTGTACCGGATGATGCGAGCTACTTTCGACAATGAGAGACTATGATATTTTGCGATAAAAATTTTTTATTACCTTGCAACCAGCAAATTGATATGGCGGATAAGTATGGCAATGCGAATTTATATCGACCCCATAAACTTTGAGTGAGGAAGAAGGAAGGATATGAATCCATCTTATTTTCAAAACGCATTCAAGTTTAGATCGCATGCAGACTAAGGAAGATAGATGGTGGAATTGAAAAAAAAATCCGTCAAACCTTCCACTATGGCTTCCGCTATCAACAACTACGCCCAAGGCAGCATCTTCAACTTCACTGTGGGCTGCATTATTTCTATCTGAATCTGAACATTCTTGCCTGCCATGGAACTGATAGTTACTAATCTTGTGAAGCAATTGTTTCCGAACGAACAATGTGTGTAAAGAAAATTACTTCTGGCTCAATGCACATCATGTATGGGAACTCAGTGTTGCGAGATGTAGCCATTTCAATCCTCAGCTATATTATTGTCTGCCGGGAATCCCACTCTATAGAATGAGGACTCAAAATGGATGAATTCATTGCTATTCAGGAAATTCATGAAAATGACAATGACAATTGTTTTTTAAAGATTGGCCTGATTTTCCCATTCACCAGGATATTGTATTGGTGTCAGTTGATAAAATATGAATTAATTGTACATGAGAGAGATGGCATTCTAATAGGTTGGCTGATGATAATTACTTCGGTTTTATGGTAAAGGTTTTTGTAAAAGCAGCTTCTGATTGTCCAATCATTACATGAGAGCTAGATAATTTTGTATGACTTGTGTAATGTTCGAAGTTGATCACAGCTGAATTGATTTCATTGTTTATAGCAAACAGGAAGAAACCTTTGATCAACGTTGTAGGTCAACGAAGAAACGAATACCCGCCATGGTAAGAAGTTCGACTAGAGCAAATATTAAAGTATATACTACCGATTAAATATGAGATGCAAAAACGAGAAAGATCACATCACATGCCGCATGTTTTACTGTTCACGGATTGGTAGGTAGGGTAGGTATTAATGGCCTCTCCGAGGAGCCCAATTAGCGCTTTGGTGCGCCGTTTTGATGTCACAAACTCCTACAACCGTGGCTGTTGTTATGAGAGCAGGGAGGCAAAGTCTCGTCGACGCGGATCTTCAGAACTAGTCCGTAGCATTCACGAAGGAAAGAAGCTCCCCCACCCTGCAGCTAGAAATCTCTCTGAGGTCCCCAAAGAATGGTTTACCCAGTGTCCGTAACCTGACTCTAGCTAATGCTGGACAATCGTAGAGAAAGTGCATGAGGGTTTCCCTCCATTCTGCCGGCTTCGGCAATGCCAATTGTAGAGTATGCCGAGCCTCGCGGCATTGTTCCCTATGGGCCAATGCCCAGTGCAGACCGCCGTAATCTTGAATGCATTTGCACACGTCTGGCACAGGAGCTCACGTGATCGGGCTCGTAGGCCTTCGCTATCTAAGGCCCGCGGCTGCTAGGTAGTGTGAGTAGACTCCGCCACTGATGGCCCCCAACGTAACACCGACTGTATTCACCGAAGGTTGCCAAGATCAGAGCCTTGCCTAGCCAATCCGTCAGCCCGCTCATTCCTATCCCCGGAAACCCAGAGGAGAATGACCTTGAGCGCGCCGCCCAGACGGTTCAGCGCATCTCTGCACTGCACCATCAGCCGCTTGGCTGTCGGTCAGAATCACTGTGTTACGCTTGGGGCTCCAATCTCGCTCCAGCGATCGACAGACTTCCAATATCGCCAGTACTTCTGCTTGGAATACACTGCCGAAACCTGGAGGACCATACCACTTGGATACACTATGTGTATTCGAGAAAACCCCCGCAACGACTCCACAGGTCATCTTTGCTCCATCGGTAAAGAATATTGAGTCATAACCCTGCAAGACGCCGCCGGTCTTCCACTTTACCCTGGTAAAAAATTCAACAGCAGCAAGTTTTTCATGAAGTTCAGCTTGCGTGTGGCATAGTCCGTGGAGAATGTCCAGATTTCCCGAGGTACTTCGTCTAGGATGTTACTGTGGCCGTAGGATTTCGCTGCCCAGCATCCGGACTCACGTAGTCTAACGGCACTGCTCGTTGCAACGTATTTAATGTGGGGGTCTAAGGTAAGGAGATGCCGAAATACATTGGGAACATCTGCCGGGCAGGACTGCAGAGCCCCAGTACCACCTGCGCACGCGATTCTTTGAATCCTATTTGAGTGTATCTACGCGCTGTTTCTAGCGATTAATAATTTGAAATAATAAAACTTGTTTTTCCTATTCGCTAGTGATGATTTTTATTTCGCAAATACCAATATTTCGGGAACCACTTGTTCCCTTCATCAGTGCTAACACTCATCAAACCAGTAATTAATTGCAAACATTTCTTCTCATTTATTCCTAAATTAATTAATCCGCAGGTTCTGTGGTGCTATTGTTCGGGCTATAGGCAACATTCGGTGATGGTTACAACCTAGGAGTGTCGAGATAGCTGAGAAGCTAGAGCACAAGGCTGTTGTGTGGAAGGTCGCAGTTCAAATCTCACTGGTGGCAGTGCGATGTGTATCGTGATTTGATCTAGGATACCAGTCGACTCAGTCGTACAACCTAGGGCTCTCTTTACAGCAAACTTCCGACGGAAGTGGGATATCTTTGGCTACTTTGCTCTTCGTCTCAAAGATCGTTTTCGCTTTGCTTCATTTTTTCTCGTGTTAATTTTTTTATTGGAATACATATCCGCTTTTCATTTTTTTTTCGGTTCTAGAGACTACATTCCCTTACTGATGTCGTATTTTTACTAACTGAGTAATCTCATGAATAACTGCCTTTTACTGGCTATATATACACTCGAGGTGTAACTGTAGATGAAAAGCGATCTGGGAAACGCCCAGCAAAGAGTAAGGACAGATAAACTTGCCCTATCACGTTGCGGTAACCGCGGTTGATACAATATCATCACTCAATTAACTCTTTTTCACTTATTTTCACAGCAAAGAACTCGTAGCTCCACAGCAAACACCTTTTGTAGGGCACATCAGAAGCCGGATTCACTTAACCGGTCGGATCTATCATCTAATACTCTGAGTTAAGTAAACTCAAACCAACGGCAGACTGACGAGCCATAGTGCACATTTTCATAATCTGTCAGTCTAATGATGTCCTTTTAGGATATGCCTGGCATCCCGTCCCCCGACAACAACTATGACATTGAGTTCCGCGCACAGTCGTTGGCTGCCAACAGAGCCTATTATAGCTTACAAAAACTGTTTCACTCGAAACGTCTCACCATAGGATCAAAGCTCTTATTGTATAAGACAATGATCTTCCCAGTCCTCATGTATTCCTCGGAAACTTGAGTTCTTAGCATGAAAAATTGCGAACTCTTAACGCTTTCGAGCAAAAAATCCTCCGACAAATTGTTGGCCCCCTACATGAGGATGGACGATTCCATAGCCTACATAACGACGGAATCTCTGAGGGATACTATGACCGTTTGGTTCTGGATAAAATCCGGCTTAATAGGTTGTGGGGTGCGCGGATGACCTGCTTGTGGTCCTGCTCGTGACGGATAACACCGTCCTTTTTGCTACACATATTCAGAAGGCAACTCCGTGACTGTTATGGTCACCGGAACCATCACACAAATATTACAATGATAATCATCAGGAAGTTAGGGTTTAAGAATACGCTTAACGTATACCCTACTTCTAGCAAAAGAGGGATTCAAATGGCTTATATCAGCTGGTCGCGCTGTTACTTCTTTACCGCATACGCACCAGAGACATTTCGACCTGATGTCGGGAAGGATGCCTTCGGCAACTTCTCGATGCAAAAACGTGTAAGGTACCCGCTGATGACTACATCAGCATTCCAGCAGACCTTAATGGTCATGTAGGTAAAAAGGCAACAGGTACCATGGGGGGAAAATGTTTAGAGCGCGCAATGAACGTGTCGGTTGTATAGTGCATTTTGCGGATACCCATGACCTTGTAATTATGAATAGAGGGTTCGATAAAGGACTGTTTTATCTTTCTACATTTTATCTTGGGAATAGCCAAATGCAAATCCGCTATATTCTAACAAGACACCGACATTTTAAGACCATCTCTGGCTAGAAGTCTTCCCCTATCAGACCATCGCGATCATGATTGGCGTCTTCGAATCAAGCCACCGATAAAACAGCGAGAGGAATACACTGGCCCTGCGCGCATTAAATGGGGGCGGTTTCGTGACAAAAAAGAAGAAATGCTCTCAGTTACGCGCTTACCAACCAGGCGAGAAGATTTCGAGCAGATTTCATCGCAAGAATTGGTTCATCCTCCACGTCCACGGACATTGCCAACATTTCTGGCTATTCCAACTGCCAGCTCCACTGGTGCCCAGAGGTGGCGGTGAGGAAGACTGGGCGGCAATACTGTCGTCCGAACCAAAACCAAGTGACCGAGAAGAACCTCCATAGTGGCAGCACCGGAAGACGCTGTATCACATTGGGGTCAAGCAGTGTACTGCAGGATAGACTGATGCGGAACATAGCTCCCTGAGGCCAACCTATCTTTGTCTAAGGATGAGTTGTCTCTCCTCTGGGACGGTGTGTGCCTTTTCAGGGGCCAAGCCTCTCGTCTACCAAGACCGTTAGTGAGTGGTGATAGCCACACCCTGTACGAGGTGACCCTACTATTAACAAAACGCTACGGATCTAGACTGAGGAGTCGAAAAACACCTCCCCCAATCCAGGGTGTCATGCGAACCGTGCCCATTGGATAGTTTGCAGTCGGGGGTAACTGACTGTATTCGAACGGAGCCTCACTGATACCTGGTCGCCTCAGTGAGTAAGTTAGATCTTACCGTGCTACGGGGGGCTATGGCACGGCGGACCTCTTAACCCCCATACTCGTGGGAATCAAATGAGTACTAAATTGGAAAAAAAAAACAAAAACCAAAAAAGCGGGGCCCCGTACCGCACCAAAACTGGTTAATCAGGTGGAGGCACGTCTCCGAATTACTGAAAGCCAGGTGACTACACCCAAGAAGGGAGAAGTTGGGACGTCAAGCAGTGGATCCAAGGTGACCATTGGTATACTGCATGGACTACAGCCAACGAACACCACTGCTCAAAGAGCAGGGACCAGCAAAAGCACGTCTGAGATAAACATAACAGACGTCAGGAAGGAGACAGGTCTCAGTGGCGCCGGGGTTAAATGGTACCTGCGCTATCTGAAGGAAGGCCTGAAACCAGAAGAGGCCCTTAAGAAGGCTCAGGACAGACCTAAGCCATCTCTACCGGAGCCGAGAAAGCGGGGAGCAGCAGAGATCAGCCCGCATGAAGGGAATGCCCCCAAAAAACCCAGACCTGAACCCACGGGAGGAGAAAACCCGGGCAGGTCAGGAGTGAAGGCAGGACCCAGGAAGCCCGGCATTAGCTATGCTAGTGCGGTCAAGGGCATTCGGCTGGCCATACTGCCAAAAAGGTTTCCCGAGCAAATACTCACTCGGGAGGAACAGGAAACCATTGAAGAACTGGTCGTCAAGCAGATGATCAAGGGATGGACGTCGAAACTGGTGTTCACCGGGATACGCTTTCGACCAGGCCTTATACTGGTGGACTGCGCGACGGAAGGTACCGCAGAATGGGTCAGAACCATAATTCCTAGATTGCCAGGCTGGGAAGGGGTGGAACTGTCAACATGTGCTGGAGATGATATACCAGGAGCCCACATGGTGACGGTTTTTCTCCCAAAGGCCGCGGCAATAGTAACAGAAGACCTCATGAGACTCCTAATTGCTCAGAACGAAGATCTCCATACTCGACTATGGAGAGTCTTCAGAAGCAAGGTGGAGGGAAAGGGTAAACTCCTCACGATCGGGGTAGATGACCGATCCCTAGAGGCAATTAAACGTCGGAGTTGTCATATCAACTACCGATTTGGCAACATACCCGTGCATGTGCACAAGGAAAAGCCAAGGAAAGAAACCTCGGAGGAGGCATCGGGTGGAAAACTTACCGAGGTCCCTGAAGAAGTCGCGGAAGCCATAGAGGCGGAAAGAACGGGATCAACCAGGGAAATAGACCTGCTGCCCAGTGAAGAACAGAAGCTGGACGACCTAGACCTAGGACTGCTAGGGCTCGGGGTGGACAGCGACGCGCAGGAAAGCGCCATGTCGGAGGAGGAGGGTGACACTCCGACAGTGGAGAAGAGCTCCAAACAATAACGGAGCCAATGGCCAGCACTAGGATAGCCCAGATAAACCTCCACCATGCGAGAGCTGCATCTGCAGTGATTGCAAGGGCAAATTCCAAGGAGAACATTGGAATAGTGCTGGCTCAGGAGCCCTGGGTGTACCGGGGGCAGATTCGCGGTCTGCAAGGAGGAGACATGCAGGTAATTTGGGACTCGTCTTGTGAAAAACCAAGAGCTTGCATAATTCTCAAACGTAATCTAAAATACATATGTCTTTCAGAGTTCTTAACCGGGGACCTTGTGGCTATCCAAGTCTCATTGGAAGCCGGGAGGAGCACTCGAAAGGTAGTGGTAGCATCGGGATACTTCCCAGGAGACGAGAGCCGGGCTCCACCGGAACAAGTCGCAAAGCTGACGGAGTATTGCGAGGAGAGGGCGTTACCACTTCTTCTCGGCTGCGATGCCAACGCCCACCACGTAGTGTGGGGAAGCAGTGACACTAATCGTAGAGGTGAGTACCTTCTCGAATTTATTCTTAGTAATAAGTTAGAAATATACAACGTAGGGAACACTCCAACATTTGTGACCAGCACCAGACAAGAGGTACTAGATATAACTCTAGGAAATACCCTAATGAACGGGATGGTCAGGAATTGGAGGGTGTCGGATGAACCCTCAATGTCTGATCACAGGATAATCAGATTCGACATTGAGGGTAACTCCGAAATAAAAAGAATAATAAGGAATCCCAAGAGAACGGATTGGGAATCCTACACAATGCACCTGAGCAACAACATTGCCCACCTTCAAGGGAGCGGTGACATCAGGAGCGAATTAGAATTAGAAACGGTGGTGGAAGACCTCAACACAATCGTCATTGACGCATATGAGGCCAGCTGTCCGGCCAAGACAGTCAAGTCATCAAGGGATGTACCATGGTGGAACAGAAACTTAGCCAGAATGAGAACGGAGGTACGAAAACTCTTTAACCGGGCAAAACGAACCGGGGACTGGCGGAGGTATAAAAATGCACTGACTGCGTATAGCAACGCCATCAGGGAAGCGAAACGGAACAGCTTTAGGGAATTCTGTGAAGGGATTGAACAGATCACAGAAGCAACTAGGCTGTACAAGGCTGTAGCCAAAGACGGGAGGATATCCTCTGTCTGCTTGAAAAAGGAAGATGGGACATTCACCGAGAATGAGGAGGACAGGGTACACCTGCTTCTCAGAACTCATTTCCCGGGGTCCTACTCCTCGGCGGCAGGCGACAATAATCTGCCTGACACCCCAACAACGAATAAAAGGGGAAGGAAAGAGAGCTGGAAACTAGCAAAAGAGGTATGCTCGGAAGCTAGGCTAAGATGGGCAGTGGGAACCTTTCAACCAATGAAATCTCCCGGAGCAGATGGCATTTTCCCTGCACTTATCCAGAGGGGCCTAGGAATTATCCTAGAGTCTCTTCTGAGGGTGGTAAGGGGGAGCATAGCACTGGGTTACATACCAAGGGCATGGAGACGGGCAAAAGTGGTCTTTATTCCGAAGGCGGGTAAAAAGGATCCTTTTCACCCTAAATCTTTCTGACCAATCTGCCTAACATCGTTCGTACTCAAAACGGTGGAGAAGGTCATAGATAACTATATTAGAACTAACGTTCTAAAGCGTAATCCCTTACATCACTGTCAACACGCTTACCGGGCAGGAAGGTCAACTGAAACTGCTCTGTATCAGCTGACAGAGGTACTACGGGACGCCATTGAAACAAAAGAAATTGCACTGTGCGCGTTTTTGGATATCGAAGGAGCATTCGACAACACATCGCACGCAGAGATACAGGATGCCCTGAGCCGCAAAGGAGTGGGAAACACCCTGGCACTCTGGATGGGCAAAATGCTAGAAAGCAGACAAATAGAGGTACAAACAGGTACAAATTCTATTATCATGAACACCACTCAAGGCTGTCCACAGGGCGGAGTACTATCGCCGCTGATGTGGAGTATGGTAGTGGATGAACTCCTGGACGTGTTAACTAATACTGGAATACAAGTCCAGGGCTACGCGGACGACATTGTTCTAATCTGTAGGGGCAAATATGAAGATACCCTATGTGATAGAATCCAAACTGGATTAAGGGTTACTAGTGCCTGGTGCAGGAAGGTGGGACTGCGGATCAACCCAACCAAAACCACCATAGTACCATTCACTAGGAGGCGTAAGCTGGATCACCTGAAAGCCATAACATTACATGATATGGAGGTGAAACGAGAAACAGAGGTCAAATACTTGGGAATCACGCTAGACCAAAAATTACTCTGGAAGACACATGTCGGAAACACTTGTCGGAAAGCCACGAGGGCTCTGATGACTTGCAGATCCATAGCAGGAAAAAAATGGGGTTGTAGCCCGAAGATACTACTTTGGATATATACTGCAATAGTAAGACCAATGATTACCTATGGAGCGGTAATCTGGGCAGAAAGAACCCAACTCAGCACACAAGCCAGGGAATTACATAAGCTCCAAAGGCTGGCTTGCGTGTGTATCAGTGGGGCAATGAGGACATGCCCAACGGCATCCCTGGAGGTCCTTCTGGGATTAACCCCTCTCCATCTGCACATACAGATGCAGGCAAGGAGATCAATATTCAGGATGGCCGGTAGCATGAGTGAGGCGGGGAGCTGCCTAAATCGAAGGAAGATTGATATCCTTTCTAGGCGGTATCCCGAATTACTGATACCGAGGGACAACATGACAACGAGGTTTCACTTCGATAAGAAGTTTGAAACACGTTGGAGTAACAAGACAAACTGGGAAAGCGTGGCTGTGACATACGGCTTAAACCAGCAACTGATTACTTGGTACACTGACGGATCCCTCACAGCAGAGGGAGCGGGTGCCGGTGTCATTGGTCCAAGGAAAATGTACTTTGAGCCAATGGGCAGGTACACTAGCATATTCCAGGCGGAAATTTACGCCATAGACAAATGTGCCTCCTTTAATCTGCAAAGGAACTACAGGGGGCAGAACATAGCTATTCTCACCGATAGCCAAGCAGCGATCAAGGCACTTAGGTCCAACCAGGTGAACTCTAAACTGGTATGGGAATGCCTTGAGAGACTGAATACACTCGGCTCGTCCAACAAGGTCTGGATACTTTGGGTTCCAGGCCATGCTGGGCTGGAAGGCAATGAGGCAGCGGATGAACTAGCCAAGAAGGGAGCAGGGATGCCTTTATACGGGCCAGAACCCTTCTGTGGAATCGGAAACGGTTTCATGGCTATGAATCTAAGAAACGAAGAAAAACGGTTGAGGGAACTATATTGGGCGGGCCTACCAGGGATGGAGCAGTCCAGGGTGCTTATTGGGGGATACGAACCCATGCGCACAAAGGATTGCTTAAACCTCACCAAAAAGTACCTCCGAATCATAGTGGGAATTCTCACTGGTCATTGTCGGCTGAACTACCACCTAGGGAAGCTAGGGATATCTACGGACACTGCCTGCAGGTTTTGTGAGGAGGAGGACGAAACCTCTATGCACGTCCTGGGACAGTGTCCAGCACTTGTGCAAAGCAGGTCGATACATCTGGGAGAACACTTAATACCAGATGCAAAGCTGAAACTTCTGGAAGTGGGGAACATACTAAAGTTCCTAACGGTTACTGGCCTGCTTGAGATACTATGATCAACAGGTACACTATAACCAGTAAAAGGGGTACAATAGTTCTTCAAGGACGCGGTGCGACTTTCCCTTAACAAAATAATAATAATAATAATAATAATCACATTGGTTTACCAGCCTTGATACGGTGGATGAATTCTTCAAAGACCTAATTAAGGCGATCAGACCCGAGCCTGGACGGGAACTCATCTGAAATGGCAGTAGGTTACGAAACCTTACCAGGGGTATACTGGCATCATGGGATCCGGGATAGCCTCTAGACTCACATACTTCGGGAAAATTCCTATTGTATGTGCGTTTAGCTCGGTTGTTGCGGCTGGCCTCCTAGTGGGAGGTTCATGGGGGTTGCGGTTGCTCTCAAGCGAACAGAGACCTTCGGCCCTCGACATGACGTTGCCTTTCAACACGAGAGTCGTACTCCTTAGTTCGGTAGATATTTATTATATTTATTTTATATTATATTTATTATATTTATTTAGTTCCAATATGGAAAAGAAAGGTTGTCCCGCAAAATATTCAAATTATCATCCGATCCGGTTGCTGTTCGATATCATCAATATTTTTGTATTTGCGAAATTGTTGAAACAATCAAGGCTTGTTTTGTCAAGAACTGCGGAACAACTGATGCCTACACCTAGTATTAGAGGAACTCATACGCTGGGTTTAATTACTCTACCACGATCTAAAAGGTTAAGTTCGAAGTGTGGCGGGTGTATCAAAACCGCTTCATGTGTCTATTGGTTTGGCAAGAAAACCCCCTCTCACCATTTTTTTTTTGTCCTTGTTAGGGACACTGTCACACGGGACATCCAATGTCCGACGCCCTATACACTGCTTTATGCAGATGATGTTTTCCTCGCGTCTCATAGCAAAAATTATCTTGGGTAACTTGTCCAATAATGAAGTGATCACCTCACGCAACATGGTCTCAGAGTGAATCTGAATAGAACTGAATTCCAGGTAGTACCACTGTCAGTGGCAGTGACCTATCCGGTACTAAGCGATTTAAATATCTCAGGTCAATGATATCAACCAATGGAGAACTGCATTATGAAATTGCTTCACGCATTAGTACAACCTGGATGTTTCCACAACTAATGATATTTCTCACCGACAATGTCATCCGTCCTGTCGCCCTCTGTGGTTCTGAAAGTTGCGCGCTAAAGAGAATTGACTTACCATGGTTAATCTGAACTTCAAAGTCGATGGTAAATGACCAGAAGGCCGCCCGAAACAACGGTGACTTGATACACTGGATGGTGATTTGAAGGCATCACGAGTACATCCAGAACCCTGACATATGTACGAGACCGGATAAACGCCACACTCCTCTGTGGAGCAATATGATTAGGTGATGTATCTAATATCACATACGTGTATCGCAGTTGATATATTACAACATCACCTAACGTTGCCGCTTCATCTAACATTACCGCATTACTTATCATTACCACAAAAAGTGTAAAAGTGATCTTAACATCATTTCAAAACATCACCTAACATTACTGCTCTTCGTAGTACAAGTCGCCGAGTAACGGACTAGTCTTTTTGGCCTTGCTTTAGGCTGGCTTCGAGCAAGCTTCTGGGTTGGTGTCAGGCTAGCTTTGGGCTGGCTGTATACAGATTCTTGATTGCTGACGGACCGGACGACTTGGGAAGCAACTTACTTCCTCTCTTGATGTTCACGGACTACTCTTTTCTGGTTAAACAAAAAAATTCAAAAAAATTTCATGACAGTTTCGTCCAGGACAGAGCCTACTCATCAGACGCCGTATTTGCGATTATATATAAATGGACCGATTACCACCTTCGCCACTTTTTGTGACGCTGATGAGTTGGCCCTGCCGTGGACGAAACTGTCAGTCAAGTTTTTTCTAAATGGACATTGACGACGCAACCAGGACTCGAACGGAGGATTGAACAAAATCACGCCATGGATTCATATGCATCTACATGGTACGCCTCTTTATTAAAAATTCATAGAAAAATCATCATTGCAACTTTTTCGACGTTCAATTGTTCACTCAATTTTTGTATATACCAATTTCTTCAACTTTGCAACTGTTACGAATACTCCAAATAACTGATAAACGCGCTTGTTTGCAGGTCTGCCTCATCTAAAATTTTCTGATTTTTAGCTCCTCAAATTTCCTTAGTACGAAAAGAACCAAATGAAAATTTTATTTTTATATTATTTGCGTAGTAATGGATATAAGACGGGAAGCTGTGGGTTGATATGCTCTTGGAAGTTGTCAAAGTGATACAGAAATTGCCGTAGACCAGCGAATGTTCTGTCGTCAGAATTCCTCAAAATGTTGTTAAGGAAAGCGTTCGAATGTACTTCCTTTAATGATACTTATCTGCGCTATTCCTCCATATCATATTTTAGTTGATTTTCTGCTACAGATGAGAATAGCAAAGAGCATTATCTCTTCTTCGTTATTTTTCGAAATTTCAAGTATTCTTATGTTGTCAAATATTTTTCAAGCTACAAGAAAATCCTTTTCTCGAATTTCATCGCATCCACTTTCGTCCTGAGATATATGTACTTTCACTGGATGCGTACATCTTCGCAATGGCATTTATCTTGACACACCACCATCTATATTTTCAAGAAGCCTGAGTAGGTCGGGTAGCCAAGGCCAAGGCAAGTCGAAAAAAAAAATAAAAGTAAATAAGTGAAATGCGAAATGTTATCTTCGCAAGGATTGGCAGTTTTTATAGCAGCTAATCCGCTTAGGCTGCTTTCGGACTGCCTCTGGCTGTTATGAAGTTAAGCCGATACTTGGTGACACCCCGTCTTAAGACGACGTAACAACCAACGTCAGGATTACGGCATGTACGGTGTGTATATTATATATGAATTTGCTCGCTGGATTTTTTTTTTATTTGACGGAATTCGAAAGTCGTTACTGAAACGTATGTAACACTTCAACGATGTGTGAAAATCGTCCTGAAAGCGTACATATCAGTAAGCAGATTATATGCCAAATAAGTCTTACGCAATCGAATTGTGGGGAAGAACTTTTTTTTAGGGTAAACCAATAAAATTATTATGGCAGATGAAAATATGATGGAATAAGTGGTGGATGAAAAGGGAGCTCTGATGTCCATAAAGCCCTTCCTTCCTGGTGATAAAGTTTATAGGCCTTCGTTCAGAGAAAGTGCATTATTAAGGCAGTGTTCAGTATTTATTCATGCATAATCGTAAAAATCCTGTAATACCATATAAAATTGCATTCAATCTTTACCCACTTAAGCCTATCATTATAAGCTCTGCGAAACCCAATACTCCCCGAAGATTGTCACGGCAATTTGTGGAGCATCTCCCTTCTGTCTGATTCTCCCCTACAACACTTTTCTCACCCTGACAGGTGTAGTTGAACGAGCCTACGAAATTCCTAAAATCTTCTTGAGAGCACCTTTAAAGTTTAAGGTGTGCCCACTTTAAATAGGCTTCCCTTCCGGTATCTCTAACCACACTCTTTTCACATAATGTATCTAATCCTGCTTCAAATCGTTTTCGTATCGGTTCGTTTGTATTCATTACCCGAACCCAAAAAACTCATTCAATATCTCTTCCTGAGTTAATTATTTCATTAGACGGAAAGGACTCTTCCAACAAAATACAAATACGAACGGGTCTCCAGCCGACAGACAAACCATAGCCAAACGAATGAGATTGAGAAATGCCTTGAAAAATTGAAGCTGTTTAAAAAGTACCGGTTGGAGGAGAAGAGAATGAGATCCAATAAAACTTTATCGTTTGGAAACTATCTGTAGAATCAATTCTGAGATTCCGACTACCGTCATATATTTCCCAGGCAATAAAAGGGTTTTAGGCGTATGACATATCTCGATCTAAATAGTTCGGCATCGACACAACTTCACTGAAAATTTATAGATAAAGTTTTGTCAACAGCAGCAATAGAATAGTTGTTTGCGGAAAATCTGGAGTTTATGACCAACTGAATCATGTACTTCGTCAAATTGGAAAATTTTATGCATTCGCACTCTTAGGAAATTGTAAAATTTATGATAGATGGGGATTACTTGGAAAAGGGATGAAAACATTACATTTGCGGTCAGTTGAGCTGTCTGCCTTAGGGCTACCAAACTTCCATTCTCAACCCTTTCAGTAGCGGGACACAAAAACAAAAGACGGGTTCCTTCTCTGACATTATGAAAGCCGATATCTGCGCGGTACCCAGCACCTCTAATCTCCAGAAATTCATTATTACAATATACTCCTAGATGTACGGCTTTGTCCTACACTTAAAGCCATCTCCGCAAAGTCACCGTCTATCAAACAGAAGTCAAGGAACTTGCGGTCAATAGAAGTATGCGGCTGTGAACAATTTGCTCCATGTGACCACTTATAGATTTTCATCACATATCCTGAGAACCGAAACCGACACAGCTTCAATACTTCACATTATACCCTTGGAATGCAATTTCCTTGGAAAGTACTTTGTAGAGATTAAGACGTAACTTACTTAACCGTTCGATGAAGAGGGCGTCAGGGATACAAGACTTCCGCTTCGCAAGGACTTCAATTAAATTCGGATTAGTTGGAGACATGAAAAACACAAATAATGTGAAGCAATGCAGCTCGGTTTGTCCATAGAAGCGACACTTTACTGTGCTGCTTAAGTGTATTAAATAGAAGGGAGAGGTTTGTCAGTTGGTCCAGCAAGAAAGCAGGTCTTTTCGTCAAGTGACCTAGTACAAGTAGTATTGAATACTAACTTATACTCTCTGGTGCTATGAAACAAATATAAAAGAGGGCATACCCCAACGGTATTCCTTTGGAAGCATTTACATCAGCAATGTACCTGCAAGAGGTTTAGATAATGCCTCATTCCCATATGCAAAAATATAGCCCAGCATCCTCTATCTTCCATTTCTGTCCCAGTTTATTAGATCCTCGACACCATAAAAAATCTATGGACATCACAAAAGTCGAATTAGTACAGATTTCCACGGCTTACCCTATCTTCCTGTTTCTTTCACGACATAGTTCGTACATATCTGCTGTGAATCCGATAAGTTTAATTAATCGAACGTCATTACTGAAGAAGATTTCAAGTGGATGATATTCAGGACACAAAATGGCAGCACTTGGCGTCGCTTCAACTTTCATTATTGCTTGCACAGAGAAGGAGCAATAGCGGGATGAGCTTCATGTTCGGATAGTGTTATCTTAGATGAGTTTCTTTGCTTATGATTATATGGTTATCATGATTATGCCAAGAAATATGTTAAGCAAAATTTTAAAGATACCTGATTTTGGCATTATTTCGTTCCAAGCTAAATACATTGAAGATGGCTTGCCGTGAAATACACGTGGAAGGGATGAGAACTAATTTCATGTTGGTTGAAACAAGGGGCGAGCACATGATTTAGATATTTTAAACTAGTCTACATTACCAATTTAAAACAAGTCGGGAAGCTGAGCGCTTCAGGTATGAAAGGTTTTGTTTGCTTCTTCTGTGAGTATATTTGATAGCCTCTCCCTAAATCTCAACGTAGATGGATATCACTAACTGCATGTCTGGGCGTTCCCAGTTCCCACCTTCTCACTAAATTTCGTGTCAATCGGTATAGCCATTTCTGAGAAATGTGCGTGTGACAGACAGACAGACATACAGACAGATAGACAGAATCTCGTCTGAATCTTGTAGTTGCTAACACTGGATGCGTGAACACTTTCCGTAAGAGAGAAATGGGGTCCGTGATAGATGTCACTTTTGCTAGCGATATTTTAACTAAGGATCTGCAGTGGTATGTCAGTGACGAATATACACATAGCGGTCACCAGGTCATCATTTTTTAAATCAGGCATGGTAAACGAATGGAATGGTCCCGGACGAGAGCTGAAAGGTGAAAGTTCGACGAGGAGATTTTCGTAGAAGTTCTGCAGCAAAATATAGCGCTTGAAGGAAGCGTAGAAAATAAAGCTTTAAAGATTGGCGAAAAGTATCGACGAGTATCCCAGAAGCGAGCTCCGAACTTTTGGAGGAATTCTGAAATCGGAGAATCCTGCAAGGCCTGCCTCAAGGCCAAAAGGTGCACTCAGCGAAATAGAAACCGATCTGGATACGGGCAATTACATGAAGAATATAAAAACGCTCGGAAGAAATTACATGTGGCCATCATAAAGAGTAAAAGCGAACACTTTAAGCGACTGTGTAATGAAGTTGACACGAACCCCTGGGGTGGCGCCTATAAAACCATAATATCATAAAGGCAAACGCTCCCCACCGATCTCCCTGCCCTACTGCTTAATGAAATAGTAACGGATCTTTTCCCACAGAATGTGAATACCGCTAGCCTTCCCACTGTCGAGATAGACGCCAAAGTTCCCATGGTAAGTGAAAGGGAGGTCCTCGAAGCTGCGAATAAAATTGTTGGAAATAAAGCACCTGGCTTGGATAGCATCGCCAATAAAGCTCTCAAGGCAGCAGTCAAAATAACTCCAAATATGTTTGCCGAGGCGTTCACCACATGCCTTAAAGAAGGAGTATTTCCTACATAATGGAAGAAGCAGAAATTAATACTAGTCCCCAAGCCAAATAAACCTTTGGATAAAGCTTCGTCCTACAGGCCGACAGGCCTTCTAAATAATACTGGCAAACTATTCGAACGAGTAATCTATAACAGATTAATTCGAATTGCCGAAAAGGATGGCGATCCCTCCGAAAATGAGTTCGGTTTTCGATAGGGGAGGTCTACAACGGATGCACTTGTCCTACTAGCTAACACAGCTAAGGCCGCACTTGACGAGGGCAAATATTGTGCAGTGATTACACGCCTTCAATTCCGCTAGATGGAGCAAGATACTTGAGTCCCTAATCAACTTAGGCGTGGCGAAGTACCTGGTGCGCATCGTTGCCGACTTCCTAATCGATAGGATTCTGTGTGGCGTATCAGATGAAGGAATGAAATCATACCAAACGACATGCGGAGTTCCACAAGGGTCTGTCCTAGGACCACTCTTGTGGATTATTATGGATTATTCGCACTGGTGTGGCCTCCATTGGTTTCGCGGACGATATTGGTATGACGGTTGTTGCACGATTCTCAAAGAAGTCGAGCTTTACGCAAATGATGCAGCCTATGAGATTAAATGCTGGTTAGAGAATGCTGGTCTACAGCTCGCAGAGCATAAGACGGAAGTAGTACTTATTACCAAGCGGAGAAAGTGCACTTCCATGAAGATCAAAGTTGGAACGCAAACCATTCTTTCCAAGCCTGCACTTAAGTACTTGGGTGTAATGATTGACCAGAGGTTAAATTTCAGATTGCATGTGGAGGGTGCAGCAACCAAAGCATATAACATCGGAGCACTGGTTGCGAGAATGCTACCAAGTAGGCCAATAGGACCAAGGCCGAGCCGTCGACTCCTTATTTTGAAGGTGGTCAGTTTGATCCTACTGTATGCAGCCCCAGTATGAGCAGATGTACTGAAAAATATAGCAAATAAGAGAAAGATTGGAGCTGCGTATCGCATAAGTGTACTCTGACCATGTTGCACTTACAGAACAATATCCAATGAAGCAACTTGCGTGATAGCAGGAATGGTCCCGATTGAGATTCTGGCGAAAGAAATACAACGACTTTACGACCGAAGGTACCTCACCGAAGAATCTTCTGCCCGTCGGCGACAGTTCGCACGAACTGAAACTGTCGCGGAATGGCAAGAGAAGTGGAACGAATCAGAAAAAGGCCGCTGGACTCACAAAATCATATGGGATACCCGGAAATGGTTCGAGTGACCCCATGATGAAGTAGGTTTCGACCAAACTTAATTCTTGACCGGACACGGAGGCTATCGAGCATATCTGTATCGATTTGGGCGCGATGATTCGCCATATTGCCCAAAGTGGCCAAATATTGCAAAGGACGCAGAACATGTCTTTTTTCATTTCCCCAGATTCGAAACCCAAAGGGCTACATTAGAAGCTACAACCGGAGAGCACTTTACACCCAAAAATATCATGAAACTTATGGTAAAAGGCAAGCGGATATGGACCGAAGTCTAAAAAGTGATTGCAGCCATCGGAAAGAAGCTTAGGCAGGAAGAAGTCGTCCGAAAGAATGAACGCGAGAGGAACACGAATATGAACATGAGCGCAGAATAAATTCTAATCCAGCCCCGCAACGTAATACCAAATGGGAGTCCCACGGGCAGAGTGGAAGGAGAAGGAGGTGGGTAACGCTCGATGGATGCGTTATGGGCATACACATGCATGCATCAAGAGATGTGCGTGCATGGGCATGCCTATGCGCAGGCTGGGTAAGTGGGAAGTAAATGCCCACCCGTGGATAAAAATTGGCGATGGAAAGGACACCCAGAAATAAAACCAAATATGGAAGACGAGAAGTGTAGTTTTTATACAGTGTGGGGCTTCCGACACCCAGTACTGCTTTAGTAGATGGAAATTTGACTACTTTGGCACCTAATGCTACAAGAGATCTTAGTGGAGTGGAAATGAGATCTACACCGGATCCTTTTCGAAAAAGTTTGAAACTTGGGAGGTCACCACTGAAGGCAACTTTACCCCAGTTCGGCAGTCTAGATTCGTCGGAAGGCAGCAAACTGCAACAGCGTTTGTTTCATTGGGGGAAAGCATAAATAAACTCTGTAAGTTCATTAAAGGGAGGTGAAATATCCGTCGAATATCAGGGATCTGATACGAGGTATTAAGTTGCCCTATATTAGAGCGATGGACGAGAAAAATGCCCAGGCGTCATTTGGCAAAGTCACACGGGAGACGCAGGTGACGCCACCTCAACGTAAGATTTGTAAAAACGCGGGCAAACGGAGTATGGATGGAATAAAGGGAAAAAAACCTCCTCGCCAAAGAAAGCTGCACCGACGGAAATTCCGAGTAGTTCTCCGATTACGGGTCCAACTTTGACTAAAGGGGAACAGCCTACAGCTCATAAACCCGAAGAATTGACATGGTTGGCAGTGTGAGCCGTATCAGGCGTACGCAAAAAGGGGATCTGTTGCTGGAACTAAACAAATTTAGCGAGAAGATAGTGGATAGCTTTCGCGGCCAGGTGGAGAGGCTGCTAGGTGAGCAAATAGACGTTAATGCTCGGAAGCAACAAATAATGATCGAGTGCAAAGACCTAGACGAGGTCACATCGCCAGAGGGTATCTGCGCTGCGCTAAGGGAACAATTCAACCTAAGTGACCTAGAAGACAGTGCCATCAAAAAAATGAAGAACAAATATGGAGGTACGGCATATGGGAGGGAACTGAATCGTAAGGCTAAATGAGATTGATACAAATCAATCTCAACCATTGCGAGGCAGCTCAAGACTTGCTCTCACAAACCAATCGAGAGTCGAATGTGGACGTGGCGAAATACGTTACCGAAATTACCTTAGTGCTACATGGGTGAAAGACTCATCGGGAAACACGGCGATATGGGCATGTGGACGGCAAGCCATTCAAGAAACAACGGCATTCCTGGGAACCGGCTTTGTTAGGGTGAAAGTCAACGGCGTTCATACCTGCAGTTGCTATGCTTCTCCTAATGTAACATTAGCGCAATACGAGGAGGTGTTAGACGGCTTGGATGCTAGAGACGACAGCTCCAAAATCATTGCCGGCGATTTCCAACGTTGGGTGCGTGCAAAGGACTAGGCCCAATCGTTGATCTAACCTACTTCAGTATCTCGTTGGCGATAGGGATGGTCTAGTGGGTGAATGAACACTACACCCACAATGACCATCAGGCCATCTTTCTCGACATCAGGAGGAGGCGACAGTCGAGTGAGCATTACAAGCGGAAAAACCAGGAAAACTGGGTGGCCCACTGGAGCTTTCCAGGACGGGGCATTCCTGGCGGCTTTAAAAGAAGGTAACGACCCGTAGGGAACGGCGCTCGGAAAAGTGAGCCATGTATGTCAACGGATAACTGACGCCTGCGACTCTACAATGCCGCGACGCAAGTTCCATTACCATAGGAAACCAAACTACTGGTGGAACCAAGAAGTCGCGCTGTTGAGAGCATCGTGTCTGCGAGCGAGTAAGCTTTGCCAAAGGACCAGAGGAAAACCAGAACATCAGCAATCGGAGAAAGAATACCGCGATCTTCGAAGTAGCCTTAAGAAGGCTATACGGGAAAGTAATAAGAATTGCGTGATGCGTTGCTTACAAGGTTCTAATGAACAAGATTCGTGGACAAAAATCACCCCAAGTGATGTGCCCGTGACTCTTGTTTAAAATAATTGCAATCCTTTTCCCACAACAAGAAGAAAACGGACCTCATGCAATGGTTTAACAGGATGTCTTCACAATCCCCGGGGTGGCCGAGGAGGAACTGCGGGACATCTGTGGACGAATTGGAGACAATAAGGCTCCGGGATTGGACGGGATTCCGAACAAAGTCCTGAAGTTGGCAGCTAAAATTAGCCCCGGATGATTCATAAGTACATTTGAATCATGCGTGGTTGAACGAGTGTTTCCCGCTCAGTGAAAAGGCAGAGGTTGGTTCTGCTACCGAAGCCCCAAAAACCATCTGGAGCACCTTCTTCATATCGGCCTATCTGTCTGTTAGACACTATGAGGAAGGTGTTGGAGAGGGTGATATATAAAAGGGTGCTTCCGTTCGTCGAGCTAGCAGATGGTCTATCGGAGCAACAGTATGGGTTTCGTAGAGCGCTGTCCATGGTTGATGCCATTGCAACGGTCGTAGACCTGGCTAGTGAGGCATCGGCCGCTGGTAAGTACTGGGCGGGGGTAACGGTGGATGTCAGGAATCCCTTTAACTCTGCTAACTGGGGTTGGATTATGAACACCTTGGCTAAACTGGGTGTCCCCTTTGCGATTTTCTGGTCGGAGACCAAGAAGAACCAGTGGCAGTACCTGGAACTAACAAGGTTCATTTTGGGCCATTATAGCGGCCATTAGCGTCCTGTGTCACCTTTCGAGCATCCCATTAGGCTGCGGCTGGTACGCGATTGCCCGGTGGCCTTTAAGACCGAGGATTTTGTCCAACTATAAGAAAAGGGAGGACTCAAACTGAATTCCCTGGTCGGTGATTATAAATGCCACCAAAACGTGCAGTAATGTCTTTCAGAAGAATCGTCTCAGGCCACCTATCGGTGATTGTGAGGAAATACCTGAAACCGTGCGAGTCTTGCAAAGAGCCAATGATGTGGAGCTGGACAGTTTGGAAATGCTTGGTTGACTGAGAAACCACTCCTACCTCTTTCCTCACATGCTTTGTGGTTTTGCACTTCTCGCATGCAATGCACTGTCTGGCCCAAGAATTAATGTCCTTGTTCATGGACGGCCAAAATACTTCGCGGTGACTAACCGATTCGTTGTCCGAATGCCTGGGTGCGCCAGATCGTGAACAGCGTCAAATACTTCCTTTCGCAGCATATACTAGATGTTGAGCCGAAGATAGGAAACTCCCTAAAAGTGTATTTGGAGTTGATCAAGTTCTGAAGAAATACGTCGTCCTTCTGCCCCTCAGCGATTGCCGGAAAATCGAAGGGTTGCGGGGCCCCTACAACACGTGATAAAGCGTCAGCAACCACTTTATCTTCTCCATACACATGTTGAATGTCGGATGTGAACTGGCTGATAAAGCTCAAGTGCCGAAGTTGGCGAGAGGGCGCTTTGTCGGGCTTTTGTTTCAAAGCAAGATTCAATGGCTTATTCAAGGGAATACCGGACGTATTTAATTGCGAGGTAGACGAGCTCTCGAACTCACGATCATAGCCGCTGTAGTTCCGTTGAGGGGTATTGAGCTATTTAGAGAAAAAGCTCAACAGCTGCCAGATTTAATTTACTTTTCGGTTAAGAGTCGCACCTACGGCTGGGGGTGTATCTTGTTGAGGGAATGCCAGAACTGTAACATCCACTAGCTGCTACTTAGTGATCTCAAGCGCCTGAACAGCCTCTAGGAACTGCACAATCACACGGAGTTTTTGGTTTTCGGCACAGACAAGAAGGCGTTAAATAGCGGTTGATGGTGGGCGGCCTTGGCAAGAAACGACGTTAGAAGTTTAACATGCCCGACAACCTTCTGAGATCCTTAACAATTTGGGGAAGCTCAAATTTGCTTGCACCTTGACTGGATTGGGTGCCTTCAGGGATAATTAATTGGCCTAGGACTAGCCTCATGGAGAAAAGGGGGGATCAGCTACAGGGCTCTGGTTCTATGCCTTGATTTAATCCAGTCCGTGATAATGGAGAGCCTAGATAATGATCGTCGAAGTTCTAAAATCAAGTCTGCCTGCCTGTTCCTATACGTGCATATCGACGAAGAATTTGCTGCCGCCAATTCTAACGATTGCGGTATTAACTTATGATATCAGGATACGCAAAGAACCGAAACTTCCGTGCCTGTATCGACCAAGTAGTTACGCCAGAACTCCTGGCAAGTCTGACTTCTTTGGTGAGAAATTGCAGGGGTTGATACATTATTTAGTCTTTTCAGAGAACCTACGCTGGTGCCAGCATGCGCCGGTACTTGTCGAAGGTCCAGACGACCTACTAACCGATCGTCCATTTCAGGCGGCGGATCTAGGCCTTGGTCCAGTCATACTCCCCAAACGCAAAGCACCGACGGCCTCTGCCAACTCAGAAACAGTGGCCAAGCACTTGGCCTAAATTCCACGAGGTACCTCAACAACCAAGAAGCTCGTGGACCCCATGATGCGCCGCGATGACGGCTAACGTATCCAGAGACCCCGAATTCGCACATACTAGGATGGCCTGTGTGCTCTCCCGAAACCTTTGCAGCCACAAAGACTATGACCGCTCGGTGCCAACTTTGTCACCACCCAACGGCTTCATTTCACGCAGTAGTTGGCTAAGCGCACGCTCACCTAACGTTAGCTTTATCAGTAAGTGGTTAAGTTTAGCCGTCTCACTTACTGACAGCCGTTTTATGAGCATCCCATTTACTCGAGTATAAGAGCAGTCTTCAAGGACGTCGAAAACAAACTCAACTTCCTCCTCATCCTGCCCGACCAGCGCGTAATTAAAACTAATGGCATCCGCTGTGACGCTGTGATTGGGCCTCGAGTTGAAGGAACCATGTTGCCAGGCTCCCGCGGAACTTACCTCTATTCCGAAGGACATCGTTTAGCGGCAGCGAACAACCCAAGAGAAAAACGTGCAAGTCGGAAGAGCGGAGTTCGAAACAGAAAGAAACGAAAGAGCGGAGGAGAAGCAAAAATGGTCAGGCGCTGTCTCTTCCGACGTTCCTTTTATATTTACGTTTGTTGTTTCTTTTTTCACAAGATAACAATAAATTTAACCAATTGAATGACAATAATAAATATGAATATGAAATATGGCGCAAACTGATCCGGCGGGTAGTTCAGAAGATCTTCTGACGTGGAATCGTTAGTTATTACGGTACAGTGCTGTTTAGCCCGCTGCGGATTGTCATTGAAAGGCGAACCGTGTCCAATTGGCAGACGCCCTAAATGTCCTGCAGCTTTGGGTGAGTTTGACTTTGATTTTGGGGAAGTACCAACTTCATATTGTCGTTTAGTGCGGACGGATATCTGCTGTGAACGTTGTCGTTTAGTGCTGACGTATATTTGCTGTGAAGTTAAGTTGATCTTGTAGACAGGACGATGCAAGTGGTGGGGTGAATCCTCGTCGGTTTCCCTTCAATTCCAGCAAAGTAAAAGTTATTTAGACGACATGTGAGGTGGAAAATTGTGTATCCAAATACGGTGTTGTGGCCTATCAAGTTGTTCACGTTTTCGAATTCGACAAAGTACAGACGCAGTGTTTGGTACGGTGCGTTCAGGTCTGCAGTATAGATCTTAATCGGATTACACTTAACGCCCCCTTTGTTCTACTCGCTTTGATAACCTTTTGCATTTTCACGGAATTCAGGAGCTCAGCTTACAGTGCTACCAACTGTTTGTTTGGGTCCTAATCATAACTTTGCACTACATATTGCTTCCTGTAGCATACGTAGCGCGAACACTTTTGAAGATCTTCTCGGAGTCGACAGCTATTTTCACTCACCAATCCCGAGATTATATCGGTCCTCCAGCACTTGATGTCAACTCTGAGACTCAAGACTTTTTGTTTGATGGCCCACATGGCTATGTTAGGAGAAAAAAAGAAATTGCATTTGCATGGAGACCCCCTCTTGAACTCCTTATAAAGTCATGCTCTTCACTGAATATGTAGAATTTCATAGATGACGTATGTTTACCTAATTTCATCTCAGTGCATGTAGTCGATTCCAAGAATGCGCGTATAAAAGACATAATGCCCGAGGAATATAGAGAATTATAGAGTAGCGCTTATTAAATCTGTTTATCGGCAACTATGGCAAGTGTATAATTTGCATGTCTATCAATGACCTACTCCCACACAAATACTATACCTCATTTAGGTAAGAAAACTTTGTAGAAGATAATTTGCCCACATAAAAAAGGAAACCGCAGAGCTTCTACGTGTGGCAGCTTAAGCTTCTTAAATGGTGTGCAAACTCTACATCGGAAGACTCATCCTTTATAGCTTAATTTTTGCATAGATACAAGCTATATTTATCCAACCTTTTAACTTCAACTTTATCTAACCTTGAAAGCGGGCAAGAATTACCCTTTATCCGCACATAATATCAGAATAATTTTTCACGATTTCCAGAAATTTTCGAGTTGCAAAACATGATTATCTGTTCACCAAAAAAAGTAATAAATCTTAAAAATTCTAATTTTATTGGACAATTTTTATGTAAGCTGCTAAAGGCTCCTCCATCAAGTAGTCTTTATTGATTGACTCGTATCAACCTGACGCACAGTATCCTCGCTCCATCTCTGTATTTTATTTCACAATGATCATCTCGTCAGTGATAACTTCATTGACAAAACGAATAAAAAATCATTTATCTTCATGATTTAGCCCAAAGGAAGAAAAATGACCCAGTGAACAAACTACCTTTGAACTTTCACTCACACCCAATACCATGAGACGGCGGAGGACGCCGGCAAGGCAATGGAACCCATGACACGTCGCTGCGGGGCATTCACCATCAGTTTAAATGACATCAGACTGATCAGCTCCTTTTCCAAAAAGCCGTTATCCTTGTGATTGATAGGCAATCGAATCGATTTCATTAGAACATCCATTTCATCCGATTTGTTGACTTTCACACAAAGACTTTCTGAGTTCCCAACGGTTCCGTTTGTTGTAGCCTTGGCACTCCTTTGGTCCTTGCTGCGACGAAGCGGCGCGGCATCGTTACTGTATTGGCTCAATCATTTCGCTCCAGGCAAAGAACAAGGACTTGTTTTAAAAGTGAATATCTAAAAGAATTGACTCTGCAATCGAGATTGAAGGGAAGATTTCGAGAGTTAGTAACGATTTGGCTAGGATTTCTTGAGGATTTAGGGATGTTGAGAAAGGAGCTGAGATGCGAAAGTAAGTGTGAGAGGAAACAATAAAATCGCTGGAGAACGATGTGCGACAAAGTTATTCAATAAAGCCAATTGTCCTTGATTCTCACACATGATGTGAAATAACTGTGTGGAGATAATAAAATGGGCGGAGGAAAATTTGTTGCATTTTAAGCCTTGCAAATTTATGCATAGCTTGCTTATTCGCTTGTCTAGCTAGCATACGGGGAAATTTCAACTGGATGTGGAACGTTAAGACTATCCAGAAAGAACTGAATTTATGTTTAGATTATCTTATCATTATATTTTAAATTGCAGAAAAAAAACAGTATCTAGAAGTGTGGTCTGTCTTCGCCAGAAAATTACGGAAGATGGAGAGTGTACAAATGAGGATAAATTAAAGCAATTTGAAGAATGCACGAAATGCGAACTTTTCTTGAGATATGCACTTACTGCCAGCAAACGTAGTCTTGAATTCGAAAAAGTCAGATGTCATGCATTTGATATCACCAACTGTTGAGAACCATCTTAAACCCTATTTTGTAGAGATTTTGTGGTTGTATCTTAAAAGAGATTAACTTTTAATGAGCCTCTGATTCGAAAAACGTAACCCGATACATTTATCTGAGCCACATTCGCAAGCTTCAAGACCCTGCATGAATTTCGAATCACAGGCTCTACTTCGGTTCTGTTGCCATTTTTTCTACCATGGAACTATTTCGATATGACTGCAGGAACGTCAAAGGATCATGGACCTTAACCAATTGGCTCTGGATTTGAAAAGAGAGGCAAGCAGAGTTGAACTGAAGATAAACACCTTCAAACAAAATCAAGGTTATCAATTTGACGGGTCATTGGAATCTCACTATCTGCATTAATGGGCGGAGCATCGAAGTGTTCGGTCAATTTCTACTGACCGTGGCACCGAACTGGCTGTTGTCCGACACATTAACAGAGCTAGATCCGCTCTCGCTAAACCATTTAAAATCTGGGAATGCAGTTATGTTAATATCTAGGTCAAGTTAAGACTGTTCTATGCTAGTGCTTTTTCTGTGAACTCCGCTGTTACTTAAAAGTTCGAAGCGTTCATCAATACCTGAGTTGTGTTATCGGAGTGCGATAGCCTGACACTATCTCAAAACGAAGAACTTGGATGGTGCACAGAACATTCATCCATATGCATTGTGATCGGAAGCTAAAAATGGCAGCGGATAGGTCACACATTAAGAAGGGGCGACAACAACATTGCAGGTTGCGTCATGCAGAGGAATCCACTCTCCCAAGATTTTTTTAAGGGGTGGAAATCTTCAAAAAACTGACCTCGGGGTTCACGATCTTTGAAAGTGTAGGATTTTTACCCACTGAAACCACTTCTCGTCAGGAACTGACTGTTCCTCAGTGGATTATATCTATAAGCATCCTTTTCACTCGTTTCATTATATCAGCGATATCAGTTAATTTTCGGACTTCGTTATTCTCATGTGATCGTAGTCGGTGACCATTCTACTTTCAGGTGTCTCTGTAGATTCTCATTACGGAGGCGTCGAATATGCTTCTAAGCACTTTATTTTGGAACGTTTGTATGACCTTCAGGTTTGATATGTTTGATATATGGGCCTTAGGATCTGCTTATAAATTGGCAGCTTGTTGTCGATGTTTAGCTGGGAATTCCTCCCCAGTACATATGTCTGTATCTGGCATTTAGCTCGTCCTTCTTTCTTAGGATGTGTCTTTTCCAGCTGAACTTATCATCGAGTATCATACCTAAATATTTGACCTTATTCGCCTGTGGCACATCTTGTCGGTTTATGATGACTTTAGCTGGATTCTCTTTTTTGTTTGCGGAGTTCATGTGCGTGGACTTACTTTCGTTTAATTTTATTTTCAATTGCTTGATCCATTCAACAATGTTGTCAATACTTATTTGTCACTTTATTTTTGCTATGGAAGTAGTTTTGGACCGTGGTAAAGATGACAGTTTCGTCTACAAATGTCGCTATTTTGGCTTCTTCACCGCAAGGAATATCATTGGTATACAGGAAAAACAGTGTTGGTTCCGAGACACTGGCCTGCGGTACACCAGCTGCAATTTTTTTCAGTTCAGAGTAGGTTCCTTCGTATTTCACTCTGAATAGTCACTCTGATACATCTTAAGATGCCGGCAAATTCTCCTAGGAGATCCCTATGCAATTTATATAACAGGCCTTAATGCCACACCTTATTGAACGCCTGGGCGACATCGAGAAGAATAGCTGAGCACACATGCTCTTTTTTGAAAGCATTTTGTATCGCAAGAGCCCTTCGGAAAAAGTGCATTGATATCCGCGTTCGACAAAAAATCCGATGGTCTGGTGCCAAAATCTGCGCCTTAGAAAGCGAACGCAGAAAAAATGGCTCTAAACTTCTCAATTCCGCAAGCCCTTACACTTAACACGATTTTGGCATTGCCATCTCAGAGGATTTTCATGATGCCGAACGATTTGATGACTGGCTGATGAAACTCACCATTATATCAGCTCTCATCTTGAATTTCCAAAGAAGTGACAACTTTGACCTATTATAACTTTGTTAGTAATAGTGCAATTTCGACTTGGTAGAATCAAGCTCTATATTATAGCCTACATTGCCTCAACATTTTGTGGTGCTAGGATGAACCTAAGGAGGGTTTTACAGCCAATTAAATTATAGCAATATACTATTATTAACTTTATTTGAAGGGATATCGGTATGGAAAGTAATTCAGAGCCTAGCCGCCATATAGTAGCATCCTCTTGATTATTTTCCGGTTTTTTGGGTTGACCAGTTTCTGAGAATGGCTCCATTAAATAAATGACCAATTTCAACCCCCCATGCTCCCCACATTTCCAACAAATGTCAAAACTAAGACCAGCTTCGGAAAGTACTAACCGAGATCTTTCATTTTATACCCCACATGACTATATTTGGTGAAAAAATGTACATCCTCCTTTTGCATGTGTGGGGATCCCCCTTAAGTTCCAGGTAAAAGGATGTAACTCACTGTATGCATGTGCATTCACAGTTCCCACCTTTCCACCTAATTTGGTGTCAACCGCTGCTACAGTCTCCGAGAAAAATGCGTGTGACGAACTGACAGACAGACAGACAAATTGTAATCGAGTCCCACAGGACCCAGACCATGTATTCTTCCACTGTCTGAGATTTGTGGAAGAAAGGAGGAATCTAGAGGAGACTCTAGGAGAAGTGCTGGTACCAAAAAATCTGGTGGCGAAAATGGTAGCACAACAAGAGAATTGGGATGCAGTCAACCGCATGATCGAATCTATCCAAAATTAACTGCGAAAGGCAGAGGAGAGGAGAAAAATGCGGTCACGTACGCCGCGTATAGAAGAAAGGTGATAAAGCTAGAATCAGCTGACTCCACTCCGTAATGTAAAATCTTAGGGTGGTTCCGCGGGGCAGGGAGGGAGTCGGGGGTGGTTTTAGTGGGTAAAAATCCCACACACAGGTGCCTTCAGACCAGTGTCTTTTGAAGACTTCCACCTGCTCAACAAAAAAAAAACAGACAGACAAACAGTAAACCAATTTTAATAAGGTTTTTTTTACACAAAACCTTAAAAGTGGCCCCACTTACACGATTACCAACCATTGCCATTACCAATCGTGGAAACAAATTAAAAACACGATCCACAAAGCAGCCTCTGTAACCCTCGGGATCACCAAGCCAGGTAAGCGGTACATCAATCGAAATATTTGACTTTGGAATGACGATGTTGAAATGTTGACAATGTTAACGGTCCGTGAAGAGAAACGCCTCTATCAAAATTTTCTCGACGATAAAACGCTCGCCAATTAACAAACTTAGAAGAATGCAAACCGGGATGGAAAGAAAGCGATCTCCATCACCCGAGGATTCTCTAACAAAGATCTTTACGATAATCTGAATACTCGGGATGGCTCTGAAAAGCGAAGAGCTGGGACCCAACACTGTGGCTCAGTGAATTCTTCAATCGGGGTTTTCAGGAAGCTAGAACATCATCTGACTGGCAAGAAAGTATCACTGTTTCAATATGGAAAAAGAAACTTAGTCCAGGAAAATGTTCAAATTATAATCCGATCCCCCACTTTCCCATACCATGAAGATTAAATTCTATAAAACTATATTCGCGAAATCGTTGAAATAGCCGTAAATCAAGCCGGATTTGTCAAGAACTGAGGAACCAGTGATGCAATACACGCTGCCGTCTTTATAGTGCATTTCTGGATCTTGAGAAAGCGCTTGACCGTGTGCCACACAAACTCATCTGATATGCTCTACGGCAACTCTTAGTCCTAAGAGAAGTCGTGCGCTGGGTTCAATTGCTCTGCTACCATCCGAAAAGTAAAGTTCCTAGTGTCGCGGGTGTATCAAAACCTCTTTGTTCTAATTATGGACATTGTCACACAGGACATCCAACATCCAGCGCCCTATACACTGCTTTATGCAAATGATGTTAGCGTCTAATAGCAAAAATGATATCGAAACACTTGTCCAAATGGTGAATTGTGTTATGGGGTTGTTTCACGCATTAGCGCATCCTAGATGAAATGGCGTTCTACAGTTGGTGTTCTTTACGATCGACGAATCAACGAACGTCTTGAATCGAAAATTTACCGTAATATCGTCCGTTCTGTCGTTCTCTACGGTTCTGAGTGTTGGCCGACTAAAAGACAATGAACGGCGTCTTGCCATAATGGAGACGAAGATGTTGCGTTGGACTAGTGGGCTGACATGTTTTGATCACTTGGGTAATGAGGATATCCGCAATCGATATGGGGTTGCACCGATCGTGGGAAAATTTTGGGAGAGGCATCTTCGATGATATGGTCACGCAATTCGTGCTAACGAGAATTCACTTGCCAAGATGGGTCTGAACATCGAAGTCGATGGTAAACGACCAAAAGACAGGCCCAAATAACGGTGGCTTTATACGCTGGACGGCGATTTAAAAGCCTCGAAATTGCACCCAGATCAGGCGTTCGATAGAGCCAAATGGCAAAACCGATCACGAGGAGCCGACCTCGCTTATGAACGGGACAAAGGCTGAAGAAAAAGAAGAAGATGGCGGAGCTGAGATTTCTGTTGTTTGAATGAACTTTGATTAAAGATAGGATCCCCTAAGGCTGTTTCGAACATCTACCTAAGGGTATGTTGGGCAACAGATTTGAATAAGCCGTTTATTCGCTGCATTTGCTATTTGCGGTCGACTCACTTCCGTGGATTTTCATGCGGTTTCATGGGAATACTTGTTGAATTACTCTTGGTCCGTCAAGTTCAGCTAATTCTGCTAATTGACCTAGAAGAGCAGGCGGGACATTTCATTTCTTAGTTTAATTTGGTCTTATCTCTGGTCTGAACTGAATTGTGACTTCATAGACGAATCTAATCCGATTTAAGATTCCAAGATGAAGAGATGCTCTGGTTCAAAAAAGTCAACAGCTTCAATATATAAATATCAATGCTGAGCAAGATTCTATTCTACCTTCCGTATCAGATAGTTCTTATACCATGTTAACTTCCGCTCCAATCTTGCATAGTCCTCACTTTACCGACTCTTTCTTTATCGATTTCGATGCAAATTCATTTGGCATAGGAAGAAGACTGATGCAGTGTTTGTTACAAATCCCCCGGATGAGAATTTCGCTTAGTTCTGGTTGGATTGATACCTTTGAAATGAAGGTGATGGTGGCTCCATTACAAATAAACAAATTACGAGATCCTGGGAATTGTACATTATCCCCCTGGATGTGCAACTAAAGGTTCAGTCATTTAAGAATCACCAAGCTTCCCTGCGATACTTTGTACATCTATTTGAAAAAAAGATTTTCTTTCTTAATCCTCTTTCCAAAAGAAAAAGATAAATTTGACTGCGAAGAAAATCTGTTTTCTGGTATCCAACATATTATTAAATTTTGTTAGCATTAAATCACATGATACACATCCGCTATTATAGGAAATTATTTATGGATACTTCATAGTTCCGTTTACTTTCTTGGCTTTCTCACTTCCCGATGCAGTACGTAATGTAGTCACTCCTTGTGCGATTTCTCAACACACAACATTTCTTTGCGCCAAAAGGGTGTTACCGCATGATGTAGGTCAAAATGTAACACGGATATTGTTATTTGCCTTAATCTTCAAGGAAGTTTCGAAGATTTCGAATGATTACAATCTAATCCCAAAGCCCAGAATTTATCTGGGAGAACCGACTCCTGATGCCGATCTCTAAGTATTCCACCGAAATTAAATGACGCCAGACTATGTTCATTCGAAAACTTATTATGTGCCAACCTGGGAGAGAAAGGAGTAGATAACTCATTGTTAGGTTTGTGTAGAATTTCCTTGTGGTGATACCATTAGCTGCGTATCTTTCTGTTTTCTGCAACCATTGGAATCCATCTCGATTCAAAAGTTTCTGGAAACAGATTTTATGCAGATTTGGTACCAAAAAGTAAAGTAAAAACATATCAGCCTTGGCCCCAAGGACAGTAACCCTACAAAACTCTTACTAACAAACTACACGAAATGCAGTACGCGACAATAGTGCAGTATTGCACATGACGTGGAGAACGATGAATGCTCCTTGGTCTGCACTGAAGACGCTACGAGTTGATCCTGACACGCCGTGAATGGATGAGCCTTGTGCAACCCGTACATGCAAACACCATATCTTCTTAACGTGAAAGAATACTCCTCGTTCGGAGGAGTAATGCACTCGCGAATGCACTAACATTAAATTCAAGTCAATTTGCAGACAGCAATAGTACGGTCGAGTGAGAATTGTTTTAAAGTGCATGACAAATATTTGCGATGAAGTTTGAATGGGCGTGGAGGGTAAATAACAAATTGTGTGTATGATTGTGAGATGGAAAGAAGGAAGGAAGGATAAGGTTGAGACAATCCGTGTAAGGAAATCAATAGTACGCATTCTTCTTCTGAATCTGCCTTCGGTACTGGGAAGCACCTATGCAAGTGGCAGACACATGCAAAACTCCTTGGAAACAATAAATTAATTCCGTGCTTGCGATTGATAAGTCAAAGAAGTAAGTCCTTGAATCGATTCTCGAAGTGCAATGACTTTTTTAGTCCACTCAACAAATAAAGACAATGAATGTTTCGTGAAGTAGAAAGCAAATTCTCACTTACTATTATTTTTGCTCCTTTTTTCCCAATATACAAAGAAATACAAATGCAAGAAATACACACTTTTTTGGTTAGGGATTAAAGGATTCTAAATCCGCAACCACTTGATGCCGAACCGGACAAACTGGAGAATTCGAATTTTTGTCGAAAATTTACTTACTTACTTACTGACTAAGCATATTTGCAGGGATTCTATAGATAACTGGCAGGAATGGCCGCATATTCCATTAGACGCGTTTCAGCATGGGGGAACTTGCAACTTTGATAAAAAGTTGAATGAAAAGTCATTTAAAACATAAAATTTACATGAGTGCTGCCAGAATGCAGGATTTCACGATGCTCAGGATCAGAACTTCACCATTGATAATTCTTGAAAGTTAATAGGCGCGGTGCCGGGCTTCGATATCACTTGAACCCCTTGCTCACTTAGGAATCTATAAATCGCAATATATCACTCCTAAGGACACCTGCCAAAAAAACGCAGAGTGATGACTGGTGGTCAAAGGGTAGTATAGGTCCCAGAACAAAACGAGAATTGATACCCACTATAAAGCATAAAACCTGGGGAACGCCTGCTGAACCAACACCAGCAGCTATACCAAACCCTATCTCCACCTCCACATGGTGACCACTGGGAGTTCTTTCTTAACGAAATACTGCAGACGGAGAAGGATGAAAGCGAGTCCCCCGCGCCTAAAAACGGAACAAATTGTACCAACTGGCCCTCCAGGTTGGGGGTCGGGTAGGGCTGACAACTCTACACGGAAAACCAATGTTACGAAGCCACAAAAGGAGCCTCGGACTGGATTAACCATACAATGACTAAACCGGCAACAACAACAGAATAACGATTTGCGCATTATTTTATGAAACGTGTGCTTTCTGTACAAAAATGGAGCTGCCAACCAGCTAGCCGATACCTTGTTCCAATATCAAGCTGATGCAACAGCGTTGCAAGAAATGCGTTGGACAGGGACCGGTTTCCTAGAGAAGAGTCGCTACATCATGGCCATCCAGTGAAACATGCGCTCGAAATAGGTTTCTGAGTCAGCCAAAAAATGGAACCTGCCGTCATCGGCTTTGAAAATATAAACGAATGGATGTGCACTCTGAGTTTGGAAGGCAAACTTAAAAATGTTAACCTCATTAACATTCACGCCCCTGCAGGAGAGACTGCAAAGTCAGAGAAGTATACCTTCTACAAGGCAGTAGAACGAACCCTCGAAGCCTGTCCCAGATATGATATCAAAATCATACTTGGGGATTTTAACAGCCAAGTAGAGACAGAGCCTATATTCAAACGATACGTCGGCTCCCATAGCTTACATCAAAATGCAAATGATAACGGACTGCGGATTATTCAATTAGCAGTGGCACACGAAATGGTTGTTGGAAGTACCTGGTTTGCGCAAAAAGCGGTATACAAACAAAGGTGGGCCTCCCCAGGTTGATCGAATGTCGCCACCTCTCAGCCTTGATGAATGTCAGAACATATATAGGGATATTGGTCCCCATAGATTCGGATCATTATCTCGTTGGCATGGTGTTCCGAGCTCGAATAACAACACCGCCCAACATCTCCTCTGACTATCAGATGAGAGTAAACACTGATGTCATCCATAAAACAGCCTTATACGGGGGAAATAGATGCCGCAATAATGGCAACTATCAGATGTCCTGGAGATGAAGCATCAACAAATGATCTTCACAACCATCTGAAGAGCGTTATCATTGATGTGATCACAAACATACTTGGCCCCAGCCGCAAGAAAGGTCGAAATGACTGGTTAAACGATGAATGTAAACTAGAAACGGAACGGAAGAATGCTGCATACCGAGTAATGTTGCATTCTCAAAGAACACGGGCTCGCGCAGAGATCTCCCAAGAACTCCGTCGAACGGAGAAGCGATTTCACAGACGGGAAAGGGAGCTTTGAAAAACCAACAAGTCTGTGAACTCGAAAAGTACAGGGCACAGCCACACCAAGTGTGGAAGTTTTACCAACAAGTCAGAAGGATGAAGCCTTATACACCTGATGCTCATCCTGCTGAGACAAAGAGGAAAATCTGATTTCCGACAGAATGGGCATATTGGCGCGATAGGTTGAGTACTTTGATGAACTACTGAACAACCAAAATATCGGCAAGTTGGAGATCCCAGTAACTGAAGACGACGGACAAATGTTGCCGTCCGTTCAATCCACCGGCTTAAAGCCATAAGTCGTGAGGAGCCAATGGAATTACATCCAAATTGGTTAAATATGAAGGCGACCAACTACACCAAGCAGTTCATCAACTGATGCTCAAAGTGGGGGACAGCGAATCAATGCCTGACAATTGGCAACGAGGCATTATCTGTCCCATACATAAAAAGGAAAACGGTGCGGCAATTATAAAGGTATCACGTTGCTGAGTACCATCAATAAGATATTCTCTGCTATCTTCCTAGCCCGGATAGCCCCACACTCCCAGAACATCATTGGCCCATACAGATTTAATTTTCTCTTTGCGACAAGCAATGGAAAAACTGTTGGAATATGGACATCAGTTCTTTTCATCGATTTCAAGACCCTGACCAATGTGCGAGGCCAGATAAAAGCAGGAGTATCACTATCAAGACCATTCAACATCAACAACGGTCTACGACAAGCGCATGCCCTATCATTCGTCCTCTTTAATCTGGCCCTGGAGAAAGGGATCCGTGATTTCTGAGGTAAATGCGAGGGTTACGATCCTCTCGAAGGCCACTCAACTACTGGCCTATGTTGACCATATGGATATCATGGGATGAACGACCCGAGATGTACCAATTGCCTTCATTCAGATCGAGTAGGCTGCGCGAGATCTTGGGCTAAACATCAATGAAGGCAAGACAAAAAAATATATCTATAGTAGACAATGATCTGATACAGCTGTAGAAGACAATGATCTTACCAGTCCTCATGTATTCCTCAGAGATTTGGGTTCTTAGAAAGAAAATTGCAAACTCTTGGCCGCGTTCGACAGAAGAATCCTCCAAAGAATTTTTGGCCCCCTATATGAGGATGGACGATTCCGTAGCCTACACAATGACGAAATCTATGAGCGATACCACGACAGTCTGGTTGTGGATAAAATCCGGGTCAATAGTTTGCGGTGGGCGGGTCACTTAATCCGTATGGATGAGGATCATCCAGCCCGGAAAGTCTATAAGGCCAACATCTATGGTAGGAAAAGAAGATGAGACATACCCTGCGTGAGATGGAACGATGGCGTAGGCCAGGACCCCAGATAGCTTTTAGGGATATCAAATTGGTGGACCTCGGGGCAAAACTGGGGTGTCTGGAGTTCCTTATTTAGGCAGGCCAAGATACCGGTTGTAGTGCCGTTGATGATGATGAATATAATTTTTTTCTCTTTTTTATGTGCCATCGGTAGCCACCGGGTTGGCGCGTCCCCTGTGTGCATCGTCCTCGGTACTCATTATTCAATTTAAACTTAGCAAACCACTTCTCAACGGTTGACTTCCTAGTGCAAATTCAAAATAATTTTTATCAAACCAAGCCTTGGCTTCATAAATTTTTTTTTCCCCAAAAAGCGTTAACACACGAAATTCCCGTTCGTCCATTTTCTTCACACTAACAAAAGTTGCTTCCCTCAACACGCTCTATCCAACAAACTAATAGATGGCTCTGGCTAACCGCGACTAACTAGCCAGCCATATATTAAAAATAAGAGTATTGGAAAATAGTACTTCTCCATCTTGTAATTAGGTAGCGGAGGGTGTTCCGCTTGTGAACGCTGATATACTTTAGGTGCAGCGTGAGTTGACTTAGAATACATCACTTTTCAAAAAACTGAGTAGAATATCATCAAAGGCGTAACATCCGGTATCCGGTCTAGGTCTACCTTGACAAAGAACTCTAGACATCCCGATTTTGCGCGACGTCACCAATTCAATATCCCTAAAAGCTGCCGGGTGTCCCGGCCTATGCTTCATCCTAGGCAGGATATGCCTCGTCTTCTTTTTCTACCAGAGATATTGCCCTTACAGACTTTCCCGGCTGAATCATCCGGATTAAGTGACCCGCCCACCGTAACCTATTGAACCAGATTTTATACCCAAGTAGACATTAGTGGTATCACTCATAAATTTCATCGCTATAGAGGCTACAGAATTATTCATCCTCATCCAGTCTGTCAAACATTCTTCGAAAGATTCTTCTCTCGAACGCGGCCAAGAGTTCGAAATTTTCCTTACTAAGAACCCAGATCTCCGTGGAACACATGACGACTGGCGAAATCACTGCCTTGCATAGTACAAGTTTTGACCCTATGGTGAAATGTTTCGCGCGGAACAGTTTTTGTAAGCTGAATAGACTCTTTTGGCAGTCTACAAACATGCGCAGATTTCATCATCATAACTGTTATCAATTGTGATTTTCGACCGTAGTTAGGAGAAATTATCAACGGTCTCAAAGTTTCAGTCCCCTATCTTTAATGTTCTCGTTTGACCAATGCGATTCGATGTTGTTCGTTCTTTGGTCTTCAGTGCTGACGTTGGCACCATGTACTTCGTATTGCCTGCATTAATGTGCAGCCCGAGATCTCGCGCCGCCTGCTCGATCTGAATTAAGGTACACTGTATATCACGAACTGTTCTTCCCATAACGTCAATATCGTCAGCGTAGGCCAATAGTTGAGTGGACTCGAAGAGGATCGTGCCTCTCGCATTTGCGTCAGCATCGCGAATCACTTTCTCCAGGACCTAGTTGAAGAGGACGCATGATAGGGCATCCCTTGTCTTAGACCGTTATTTTACCCTGGCTATGCTACCATAGTCGACCTTAAAATTGTTGAAAAGATGGTGGAACTGATGTCCATATTCTAACAGGTTTTCCATCGTATGCCGCACAGCGAAAATCTGATCTGTTGCTGATTTCCCAGGAGTAAGGCCTCTTTGATATGGGTCGATGATGTTCTGGGCATATGGGGTTATCCCTCCTGGCAAGATAGCGGAGAATATCTTATAGATAGTGATCAGCAAAATGATATCTCTACAATTGCTGCATTGCGTGATATCCCCTTTTTAAGTATGGGACAGATAATGCCTCGTTATCAGTCGTCAGGCATTGATTCACTGTCCCACACATTCAACATAAGTTGATGAACCGATCAGTGTAGTTGGTTGCCCCCATATTTAACCAATTCGGCTGTAATGGTATTTAAGCTGAGGAATTGTTTCTTCCATGCTTGGTGGTGATAGCATTTGTACGTCACGTTCAATTGGTGAGACCTTCAACTTGCCGTTCATGAGAATACTCAACCCATGGCTGGAGTTTGATCATTCTGATGGAAATCAGATTTCCCTCTTTGTCTCGGCAGGATAAGCATCGAGGTGTAAATGGCCCCATCAACTGACTTATTGGTAAAACTTCCTATAATTCTCTAGTTCACAGACTTGTTTATTCTTCTAGGCTTCCTTTTTCCGTCTATGAAGTCGCTTCTCTACTCGGCAGAGTTCGTGATAGGCCTCTGTGCATGCCCGCATTCTTTGAGAATACAGCATTGTGCCGTATGCAACATTCTTCCATTCCATTGCTTGCTTACATTCATCGTTGAACCATCCGTTCCGACTTTTTTCGACAGAGGCTAAGTATGTTTGTGGCCGTATCAACGATAATGCTCTTCTGGTGGTTGTGAAGATCATTTGTTGACGCTTCATCTCCGGGAGCTCAGTGGGCTCAGGTTATTGCCGCATCCATTTCCCCTTCATAGGTGTTGCGGAAGGCTTTGTTGTGGATGGCTTCAGTGTTAAGTTTTACCTGATGGTCAGAGGGGATTCTAGGTGGTGTTGTTATTCCAGCTCGGGGCACCGTGCCAACGAGATAGTGATCCGAGTCGATATTGGCCCCCTATATGGCCTTAGATTCATCAAGGCTGAAAGCTGGTGGGGCTCAATCAACACGTGGTCAATTTTGTTGAAAGTGTTCCCGTCTGGAGAGGTCCACGAATCTTTATAAACCCCTTTCCGCAAAAATCAGGTACTTCTAGCAACCATTTCGTACGCCCCTGGACCTGTATACCATCTGAAAGGTCTAATTCTCCACTATATAAGTGACACACGAATTAAGCTCCTCCTAAATGTGCCTCGGAAACGCATAGTGCACAGCCTTTCATTTATACTTTCAAAGCCGATAACATCATCAATAGCGCAACAACCGGTATCCGGTCTAGGCCTGCCTTAAAAAGGAACTCCAGACATCCCAGTTTTGCGCCGAGGTCCACCAATTTTTGACTGACTAAGAAACATACTCCGAGCACGTGGTTTACTGGATGGCCGCTATAATATATTTTGTAGTGACTCTTCTCCAGGAAACCGGTCCATATCCAACGCATCTCCTGTAACGCTGTTACATCAGCCCTATATTGGAACAGGGTATTGACTAACTGCTTGGGAGCTTCATCTTTGTGTAGGAAGCGCACGTTCTATGAGAAAATGTGCAAATCGTTATTCCTTATCCGTCCAGTCCGAGGCTCCTGTTGTGGCTTCGTAACTTCAGTTTTCCATGTAGGGTTATCAGCCCTTCCCGACCACCCACCTGGAGGACCAATTGGTACAATTTGGCACCAGAGACTCGCCTTCATCTTTGTCCGTCTGCAGCTTTTCGTTAAGAAAAAGCTCCCAGCGGTCACCATGTGGAAGTGGAGATAGGGTTTGGTAGTAGAGCTGTTGGTGTTGGTTCAGCAGGCGTTTCCCAGGTTTTATGCTCCATCGTGGATACCAATTCATGTTTCGCCCTGGGCCCTATACTACCCTTTGACGACTGCCGTTAACAGCAAGTTTTATTTTTTGACTGACTGAGAAGCCTACTTCGAGCGCATGGTTTACTGGATGGCTGGTGTAGTGGCTCTTCTCCAGGAAACTGGTTCCTGTCCAACGCATCTCCTGCAACGCTGTTACATCAACCTCTCTCTCTCTCTGTACAGGGAGCGCACGTTCCTTAAGAAAATACCCAAATCGTTATTCCTTTTTCGTTACCGGATTGTCGTTGTAAGGTCCATTCTGTTCGAGGCTCCTTTCGTGGCTTCGTTACTTCAGCTTTCCGTATAGGATTGTCAGCAACACCCAACTTCCAAACTGGAAGACAAGTTGGTACAATTTTTTCCGTTTTTAGTCGCGGGGGCACGCCTTTATCCTTCTCTGACTGCAGTTTCTCATTAAGAAAGAACTTCCAGCGGTCACCACGTTGAGGCGTTTCTCAGATTTTATGCTCCACCGTGGGTACCAATCCACTTTTCGTCCTGGGACCTATATACATTTTCACCGTCATATCTTACCTCTAAATGGATCGCTTGCTTTTGTTACCCACATTTTGGCTTGCTTGCTCACTGATTTCTACATATCAATTAGTTTAGACTTTTTGTCAACAAATCATGAGAAAATCCAATGAAACATCGTCTGCAACTCCCGTCAAAAATAAATTAATTTTCCCCATAGCATCCTGGCATTGAACGATAAATATTTCGATTCATTGGATCCTTCAATCCTTTCTCTATCATATCCCGACCTCCTATAGAATATTCCACCACAAATCTCCTTAAAAATTAAAGTTGATTTTATCTTTCAATGCCATTGACAAAACTGCATAGCTAAGCCCGATATTATCCATTCAAATTTTTATCTCCTGTTCATCCATTTGCTGCTATTTTTTTTCTCTATTCCCAGATTATTATGCGACATGGAAAAAATATTAAAATATCATTGAATGATTTCTCCTGAATGAGAGGGAAGCCATAGTGTGGTGGAGCACGAAAAAATTTGAACATGGAAAATCCATAGCATAGTGAAAATATAATTTATCGCATGGTTGATATCACTTTTATCGGATGTGAAATGTGCGATTTTTCACGTACGACTCCGCCACACTGTACGTGAGTTGAAAATCAAATTCGATTTGAAAGCATTGTTTTCATCCGTATAACGGCACCATGTACGTGCACGTACCTACATCGTAGGACCGAGAGGGTTCAAAACCCTGAAATTGCAGCCGGGATTGATTTAATAATGTCTTCGTGATGTTGGCCCGGCTGCTATGAGTCTTCTGCCGGGACGACTTTAATTGAAAAGTATCCCGATTGATTATAATTGAAAAGGATACAGCCGGTTGGGAGATCCGAGTTACACTAATGATAGCTTGTTTGGATGTGAATTTTTGAAGGGAAACGTACAATTTACGGGGAATATGAGATGAAAAAATCATGAAGTTATGTTGAAACCTATCCAGGTAAACTGATCCCTAGTGAAAGCGATATCTCATATCCTTTAATATTTGAACACCCATCGAAATTCATGGGTCATGTTGAATTTCTTTCCTCAGTGCTATTATCGAAACACACCCAGCTTCCACCTTAGTCCCTTTTACCGAAGCTTGAATCAGCTCAACTAGAATTCATTGACGATCCATTAGCCACTGATGTGGCCAGAAATGCTGCCTGTTCAGAAAATACCAAAGCTGTAGCGCTGAGTGTCATCTTCACTAGATAATATACTGAAGCTTAATAAAAAGGACATGGGAATAAATCTACTATGAAATCCTACGAAAGCAAACCCAACCTTGAACTTACTTCTCCAGCATTTACGATTACTGTAGTCATCAGCTTGGGGCCATTCCTACCCATTTCATCTAACTCTCATATAGAGCATTAATCATGCCCATGTGGCCATAACATCCTAGCAACAGAATTACTGTATCTATCTCGGCATGTGTGTTCAAATCAACTACAGGTAGTCGTTTATCTGCGCCGATTAACACTCGTAATTCAACAAAGAACTTAATTTCAGACACTTCATTAGACAACTAACGAATTTGTTGAAATATCCTTGTGGGACGTGTCGTAACGCCTAGTGTCTTAATGACATCCCTTCTAGACTGATAGTTAAGGCCACTTCATGAGTACCAGGAGTTGTAACGCACCCACTTCTACCCATATCCTTGGCCTTTGACTGATTTACTGATAGGGGATGTTGTCCATAGAAAAGGATTCAAAATGGGTTCATGGCTTCATTTGTGCAGTGGAGATTCTTCAAAAGTTTAGGATATTATTAAAGAGGGAGTTTTAAAACTAAGGCTTCCCTGGGAACTTCATTGACTTCAAATGAGCTTTTCTGAAGTATAATGCATTTTTTCATCCTTTCTACATAGTAACCAAACCTCTTCCAACCAATCGCCAACTGGACAAAATCCCCTATTGCTTTACGAAGTTGGCAGAGAAGTGTCAGCATAAAATTGAACAGAAAAGGACTAAACACATTATAACACCACTCTTGAATCGAGTGCTGATTTCAGGATACGTGTGTACATATATGCCTACTCTCCCAAGCTATTGTTGCGTACATGCCATGACCCAAAATACCTAATCCAGGCAGAGAATATCTATTACATTACGAGAATTTAACTAAATGTAACAAACCACTCGAGATTGAAGAGGTCATCAGGTCAAATTGGTAGGAACTTGTTTATTTAGGATCCTTGACTGGAATCCTAGCCAAAATTACGGTCAATTTCCTTATAGAGGTGGCTTTGAAATGTGCCCGAAGGTTAGGAAAGTCTAAGAGGGTTAAGAATGGTTCAGATGTATCATTTGTTATATTAGAAAGGGTATTTTGTTGCTAGCGTTGTTTTTTTGTAAATCGTTTAGAGGGAAATTGTTGGAAATTAGTGGGATAATTTACATGAAAAGGTTCAAGCATTTTATACGATTTGTTTCCCTTTCGAGAGATAATAAAGTCTAGACAGGAACGCTTTATTTGGAGTTAGGTTTCCAATCGATTAGAGTCTGGAAATGGCGAACTAAATATTAGCTTCATACTTTCATATTTTGCCCATTGATTCTCCAAGGCAATCATGGGAGATATATAGCTCTATGCTAGTTAGTAAGTAAGTAATTACCGAAGTGTCATGAGAGTGAAAGAAACATCTTCTAACTCGAGCTGGATTTGTAACCGCAAAAGTTAAGGTCATTACGCCCTCCCAACGCGATACGAGGAGATGTTAGATTATACCCGTAAATCCCAACGCGTGGGCCTTGGAGTTGGGAAGCCAAGTGACCAACATCAGGGGCCAAATCCAACTTGAAACCTTCACGGAGCCGGGCATTACACTGGTCAGGGATGCCTGCCCGTTTCGAGGCAGAGAAGCTCTACTTTGATGTAAACCCATGAGGGAACGCTGATAGAGTTCTGATCGGATGATTCAGAGACCGGTCAATAGATCGTAGATTACGTGTGCTACTCTCTTGATGAAAATCATCCAGGCAGTTCTGGCAGTAACCAGACGGCAGTTCTGGCAGTAACTATAGACCCATGTGCCTTCTAGACACTATGGATAAAATGCTGGAGCAGGTAACCCATAATCGGTTGCTCCCGGTCAGTGAGAGCCACAAAGCCATATCAACCATTAATGCTATCAAATTGGTTACTGGCTTGGCCGAAAATGCAATTCATGGAAAGAGTAAAATAAATATTGAGTGTTAGTAACCCTGCATATGAAAAATGCATTCAAGTCGGCAATACGAAGTGTGCAAAAGTCCCTACCCTATCTCGCTGCCATTGTCCAAAACTATTTGCGAGAGGAGGGGGAAGGAAAGGGAGAGATCTATAATTAGATGGCAACAGCATGGGACTAGCCAAAAATAATAAGGAACTCCAGACATCCCAGCTCTGCGCCGAGATCTTCTGTATTCCTAAAAGCTATCTGGGGTACTGATCTACGCCATCACTCCATCTCATGCAGCGTCTGCCTTGTCTTCTTTTTCTACCATAGTTATTGCCCTTATAGACTTTTTGGGCTGGATCATACTCATCCATACGGATTAACCCGAATTGGCCCGCCCACCATAACTTATTGAGCCGCATTTTATCCACAACCTGACGGTCGTGGTATCGCTCACAGATTTGGTCGTTGTGTAGGCTACGTAATCGTCCATTCTCATGCAGAAGGTCAACATTTCTTCGGAGGATTCTTCTCTCGAACGAGGCAAGAGTTTACAACTTTCTTGGTAAAAACCCAGGTTTCCGAGATATACATGACTGGCAAGATCATTGTCTTGTACAGTAAGAGCTTTGACCCTATGGTGAGACGTTTGGAGCGAAACAGTTTTTGTAAGCTGAAGAAGCTCTGTTGGCTGACAACAACCGTGCGCGAAATTGAGTCAACAGTTGTATTTTCCTATCTTTATTCTTACCGTTTGACCAGTGCGGTTTGATGTTGTTGGTTGGTTGGTTTTCGGTGCTGACGTTGCCACCATATATTTTGTCTTGCCTTCATTGATGTACAGCCCAAGATCTCGCGCCAAAAGCCGCCTGCTCGATCTGGATGAAGGCAGTTTGTACGTCTTCAAATATGAACATCAGTCGCACCATCTATACAATTCGGTATCCCGACGAAATTGATAAAACTGACTAGGCTGACCCTGACCAAGGTGCGAGGCCAGATAAAAGCAGCAGGATCACTCTCAAGACCTTTCGACATCAACAACGGTCTACGACAGGGGGATGACCTATTACTTTGCTCGGAAAATGGTAGCTTGCCAGGAGGACAATGATTATATCACAACAATCCAGGGTAAACTGTGAAAAGTGAAAAAAGTCAGGAAGACGTGGTTGCGAACACCGCGGAAAGAAGAAAGAAGACCTAGTTAGAGGAGGGTGGTTTTAGTGAGTGAAAATCTCACACTCTGACGTATCCAGATCAGAGTCTTTTGAAGATTACCCCTTCCTCAAAAGAACGGGCAGGCAAACAAGAAACCGATTTTAATAAAATTTTGTTTTACACAAAACTTTAAAAACAAAATAACTGACTGGTTAACTGCAGCTTTTGAGGAGAAGACATTCTCATGTTCAAAACAGTTGTAGTCTTTTCCCACAACAAGAAGGAAATGGATCTCAATCAATAATTTAATAGCACGTCTTCTCGAACCCTGGGGTGCCCGAGGAGAAACTACAAGGGATTTGTGCACAAACTGGTAGTAGTAAGACTAAGGAGCTGGACCAACGAAACCCTGAAGTTGATTGCTTAAAAAAGACCCATAAGAGTCTTAAGTACATTTGAGTCGTACATGATGGACGGAGTGTTTCCACGCTGCACGATTTACTAGCTGGAAGGCCTAATGGCGATAGTACCAAAATCACTTGGAACGAGCACACTATCCCGTTCAACCGTTGCCCTGAGAGCATAGCAGGTGGAATATTGTTGGTTTATTTCCAATATTGGAAGTTCATAGCGCTAGTAGTCGACGCATCTAATGTAGCGCTTGGAGCCGGGCTGGGGGAACTTTACTGGGCGAAACTACCAGAAATGGAAGGATCCTCGATGCTCATGAAAAATACGAGCCCAATCGCTCAGATGATTGTTTAAACCTCATCAAGAAAAGGCTTGGGGGTTGTAGAAGGCATGCTCGCTGATCACTGTAGGCTAAATTACCACCTCGAGAAGTTGGGATATCTGCGTATATTGTCTGCAGATTCTCTGAGGAAAGTTACGAAACCTCAATGGATGTTCTGGAACAGTGTCCGTCACTTATACAAAACAACCTAGAGATTATAGGCTTGATCGACATACTATAGTCAATAGGTATAGTATAACCAGAATTTCGCCAACATAAGTACCAAATACCTGCGAAGACGTTGATAAGAAGGCAAAAATGGTGGTAAATACATAACAGATTGAGAAAGAGTGCAACTCTCCCGCGGGCTATTCCATGCAATGAAATCGATTATTCCAGGATGGCCGACGGATGCTTCACTCCAAGAACACATGGCGCGAAACAGTAGAGAAAAGGTGAGTATTTCTTGGGAAATCCAAGAGGAAATTAAAACAGATTTCAGCTAATCGACAAAAATGCTTGCTTGATCTTGACTTTGGAATAACTGCATTTTTAGATTTTAGACAAAGCAGCGAAAGCGGATCTAGTACGGTGTCAGCGCCGGCAGAAATTTGCTTCTCTTTCGAAATTCAGAGCCACTTAGCCAAGGCCAAACAGATGTCATCAGCGTAGTCGAGTTGTTTGAGGAAAAATGTAATTGTCCATTGAATTCCTCCATGTCCTCCGGACAAGGCAGCATGGAGTGCGGTGTCACCAATAAGAAGAAGAAATAATATCGGTGACAGGATGCAACCCTCCGCTTTTGACTTCAAAAACCTCCAAGCTTTTACCTCCGTCCGACACTTGACATTTTGCGCCATAATATGTCGCTCTGATAGTAGCAATTAGATTCTCCAGAATGCACCTCCTGCGTAGAACACTCCAGATACACTCCCTGTTCACATTATCGAAAGTTTTCTCAAAATCGATAAAGATCAGGTGCAGCGAAGATCTAAATTCCGCGCACTGTTTCAAAATGATTCGTAAGGGGTTGATGTGGTGAATGCACGAGGATCCAGAACGGGAACTAACCTGCTCCCTGTCGATCAAGCTTTCAAGAGGTTTTTGATGCTTTCCAGAATTATGTTAGTTATTATCTTTGGGGCGGAAGGGAGCAAGCAGGTACCCCTCCATTTTGTCACACTGAAAACGGATCCCTTTCTTTAGAATCTTGCCGATCACCTCCTTCTTTCACTCGAAGGCGAAGGTCTCGCATGTAGATCTCCTTCTCTCATTCGCTAGGAAAGGTTCGAATTTCCAAGACCGTACTAGAGGAAACAGCAGTACAAGTAACTCTGCAGGGAGATCGTCACGACCAGCCGCTTTAATCCGATTGAGTACATTGATGGTCGAAATAAATCCTCTTCAGTTTGGAGGACATCCCTTATCTGCATGTTAGGGTGACTACCCATTTCATCCATAAGAGAAGAAACTTCACCGTATATTACATAGTTAAAAACCATGGTAAAGTCTTCTTTTCACCTCTTCATTTGTTCATTATCGGGAATTGAAAGTTTCCCGTTGCGCCCTCCATAGGAACATTGAAAGATTTGCAATCACATGCAAGCTCTTTCGTGGTGCTGTATACATTTCTTACATCATTGCAATCTGTGGCAGCTTCCGTTTTCCTGACCAAAACAATAGCAAATTCTCTCTTGTCACGGCCCACTAGACGCTGACCTTTTCGGGATTTCACTCGGTATCGGAGTTCGAGCGCATCACGTCCTAGCATCGTTTGCAGCCTTCAATCCCTTCCGTTCATCGATCCGCTTTCACGATTCAGTAATCAGCCAGAGCCGAGAAAAAGCATTTTCGGTGACGACCAAATTCTTATCGATATTCTCAGCGGGTTACTCAGCATATCTGTCGTTCGGTCATCAAGATAGCGCTTCCACTATCGAGGAACTGGTGGGTCATGTAAACGATCGATGTTGAACCTAGGGAGTCCCAGCTCACCAACCCTGCGAGAAGTAGCAGACACAACACGCAAGCGAACATAAACGACCATCAGATGGTGATCCCTTTCGAAACCGATGTCAACGCCTCTCTTGCTACGCACGTCCACGAGACAACTGATCTGATTGCTAGTACGGCGTGATTTGGAACCCAACTGAACTTATCGCAGGCGCTATGCTCGAACAATTGGCCACCAATGACGAGGCAGTGGTGGTTTTAGAAATCCGCGAACCTTCCATGATTACCATTGCGGTCGCTAAGACCGTGTTTCTCAATAACATTCGTAATTAGGTGTTGTCAGATCCCACTTTAGCATTCAGGTCACCCATCACAATCACAATGCCACATTGTCTTCCCTGAACTGCGTTTAATTGTCCGTAGAAAGCATCCTTTTCCACTATTTCAGTCTGTGTTTGTGGCTAGCATTGCACAATTATGATACTCCTTAACCTGAACCGGAATCGTGCACTTAGAAGTCTGTCAGAAACCGGTTCCTCGGTAAGAAGAGCGCGTCTTGCCGTAGCCGTCAGAAGCAACCCAACACCGGATTTGCGTATTTACAGAGTATAAAGGCACATTGCCGCAAGACTGAGAGCAGTACTCTTCACAGTCCCACTATCTTACTTCCCTTAGACCCAGAATGTCCATCATATATCGATGGAAGTTCCGCTCAAGTTGGAGAAAGCGAGCATTCTAAAGACCCTCGCTACCGTTATTGAACTGTGGACGCACATTCCAAAAAGCAGTCAAAGTCCATTTTCGATAGCCAAAAGTCGTAACCGGTCAGTCCCTATGACAGGGGTAGGGTATGTAGGTATCAGTGACCGCTCCGAGGAACCCAATTAGCGCTGTGGTACGCCGTTTTGATGCCACAGAAGCGTTGTTGACCAATTTCTAGCCCTTTTAAACGCCTCTTACGACAAGTAAGGAAGATTATGTTGGCTTGTAGGGACTCCTCATCAAGTGAACCCAACTATATTATTGAGTTATATTTAACAGCATCATCAACTCACTCCAAATATGAGTTTCTCTCCCTCATCAGTTCACATTTGAAATGAAGACGCTGGTCATCAGTTGCTACAAATATATTACTACAAAGCACTTCCTTATCCTTCTCTGATAGAATCTACTAAAAAACTCCAAAACTGTAATTTTCCTACATCTCCAAGCAAACAAATTTCCTCTACGTCACCAGAATAACAAATGAGAGAAATTGGTCAAATAAAACGCATTGTAAATCTCATCTCATAAAAAGAAACATAAAGGTACTCCACCTACCACGAACAGGTTGGCATCACCCGCTCAAATTCTCACTCCTCGTATAACCACATTACTCCACTCTCAGACTCCATGTGATCTCCATAAACAAACTAGAGAACGTTTTGAATCTGCAACTGAATACTAAGAAGAATGGCTTCCATTTCATCAGTAGCGTACCACCATCTTTAAGACACCAAATCGTGAGGTTTGGACAGAAGTTTTTCACCCTAAACCTTGGCATCGCCGTCGAGTTGGGGGAGGGATTCAGGTAGATTTTGTCATCTTAGTTTCACACCTGAATGAATAAAATATTTGTAGTCTCCGCGCGTTATTCAGACAATATAAATTGTTCCCAGCATCCATTCAAGGCGACACGACGGCAACCACCGCCACCCCATTACGTCAAGGTTGAATACCAGGAATGCTGTTAGTTCATACCGAAAAGAATATGTCCCTGCGAATGTGAACTTTGAACGTCGTCTGCTATTTACATTAATGAATAATTGGTGATGAAATTGGATTACTATTCATGTTCGCGGTGGTAGGTAATATGTCAAAATATTTGATACTTTGTGCATGAAAAAGGAGTCAAAAAAGGACCAAGATAAATTCACATAATTTTGATTATAAAAATATTTGTTTGGGATTAAGGGTTATGTTCAAGGGCTGGAAAAAAGTTTTCCCTGCTGAACACTGCAGCTAACGGGGGGCTTAAAACTACTAATATACATAGAGGAACATGGTCTTATTTAGACAATTGAAAAATCGAGGGTGCATAGTTTATTCAATTGTTTATTAAAATGTCCTGAAATCTCGGAAGGAATTAAAAGACATTTCAGAATTATTCGAATAGTTTTTATAAAAAATCTCCGTCTATTCAGATTCTTAGACAAAAACGAACCTTTTTCTATCCTTTCTTACGCCAAGGAAAGGATATAGAAATAGAGTGAATAAAGCTTCTCACTTTTCAAATCGTGGATACAAAAAAAAGATACATGAGGATAAATTCCTCAATATCAACAGTTCAGTAACATGAAATATGCAGGAAATAGACGACGGGAACAATAACCTCCTGCCAGTTTGAAGTTCCCCTTCGGAAAGAACTATCACTACGCATGGCCCAGGGGCCCCTTATTCAGCAAATAGTGATTCACGTTTAAAAGTAGCAAATATTGTTTCATCACAATCAGTTTCGGACAATGCTTTAGGTGGTTCATTACTGTTCAGGACTTGCCTGAATTTTTTCCTTTCTTCCCCATTAGCTAGATATTCATTCGGGAGCTACCTCACCTTCCCTCTACGTTTACGTTTATCAACGCCAAAAAGCACACTCTTTAACTAGCACTGGCGGCCAACTTCCTTTGAGGACAATCTCATTTATCATACTCAGGAAGGATGGATTGTTCATATACATCTACGGAAGGCTGTTGTTTGGTGTGAGGACTGGCCTTGCGGTGGGCGCAAGAATATTTTTAGTGTGTCAGACGCATAAATTCGTTTGAATGATTTGCGAAGCATGAAATGTCTTCCGTACCGAAGCTGGCAATAGGTTTTGAATGCTGCATATCCTTGATATCGTTTATCAAATTACCGTAGAAGTCGTAGCTGGTTTTGACTTTATCGTCTTTTTTTATTGTTTCTCCGAAATAAGGATAGGAAGGGTAATAGAATTTTATGGATGGGTTTTGAATTTTACTCGTCGGACCAACTTTTATGTAGAGGGTGCCCAAGCTTAATTTTTAAGCTTTCGGACGTTATGTTAACTACTTTAAAAAACTGAAGAAAGCGGCTCACGTTCGATTACCCTTGAAGTAAATTCTTCCCCTTTTTTACTCTTCTTTTTTTTTAAGTTGACTCTTTAGAAATAGCTTTGGAAATAAAAGGATGTTCTTGCAAATATTATAAAAAATAGTTAAACAATCAAATTAATAAAATGCAAAAACTACCTGAATTATGCACCTCGACACCTCAACTGCAAGGAGCAAGAATTTGGGGGAGCCCTACAGGAGAAATACTGTTTTCTGATCTTTACACGAAACTCGTTGTAGGAGTGACATATGTGGCGACGTGAACTGCAAATCTAGTGCAAATCACGATTACTATATTTCAGCAACGCTGTTAAGGAAGTTCGCCGACTCGACATCCAGCTGATGAAGAAATCTAATGTACCGCTAAGACAAGGAGATCCGATTTGAGGAATTGTATATCGCTAAGGCCCGTAATGTATCTGAAGATGACTACTTCTCAGAGCTACCGTTGATTTCGTAATTGTCAAAAAATCTACCAGCACCTAACGCCAAGTGAACTACTCAGTTCGGTTTACCCGCACTAGCATGCAGTTGGACTTGCCAAACATCAGTCTCTCTCACGTCATTAAGAAAAATCTCTGAACTCTTAATCTGATGGGATGTGACCCCGACAGAATCCGAAATAACAAATATTATAGAAGGAAGTTCTGGAACGCAAGCGAAGCTTAAATTGAATAAGCTTCGAAAGAAACTATTGGACCGCGCGTGGAGTCGGAAAAACTCGCCACCAGGTTAGCGCAATCGAAAAGGGACGATTGACAACGACCACATCCTCATCCGACTCAATTGTCGAGGAAACACTGCCTTTAGAATACAAAAAAACAATATAAATTCATCCGAAGAAAAAACAAATACAAAAAATATCATGTTGCCTGTTTCGCCACAATCTATTGCGACTACTTTACCAGGTTTGCGTACACAGCGGATGAAGTGGACTAAGGTAATGAACCACCTACACCCACCTAAACAGACGTAAAAAGCTTCCGACCGATCAGTCTAACGTCCTTTCTTGTAAAAAGACTAGAGAGACTAGTAGATCGGTTCATAAGGGCAAATCCACGGAAACAGCATCCATGAACTTACGGCAAAAATTGAAAAGGCGACGTTCGAAAAACATCGAAGTTGCCTTCAATTATGCCTCATTCCCGGCAATTTATGATGCGGCAAGACAACATGGAATCGGACCGCTGCTAATCACTCTAATCCTTCACATGCTATAGTGGGGAAAAATTGGAATGGTGCAATCCAAGGCATCCACAAAGATCATGCCAGACATAGCATTGATGACTTCCACATCGAAGCTATGACCGAGGCAGCACCTAGGTATTCTGTAAGGAATACTTTAAGAGATCAGGTGGTGGCACGGATTTTAGAGGCCTCACCTAATTCATGTTCCCCCATGGAGAAAGCTGTGGAAGACAGGTTCTCCAGTTCAATAGAAAACCTACACCCGGGTGTCTACGGTGCGGTCATCCCGAAAAAATAGTACAGCACTTCAATTAATCAGAGAAACTGGAAACCTTACTACGACCGACCTGTTGGTGACACTGCTGCCTAACTTTTCTTAAATACGGGAAAGGAAGGCTCGGCAGAAGGAAACTTTAGCGGCAAAGAAGAAGAGACAGCAGGCTTGCCTGTCAGAAACTTCTCCTCCGCCTGTACCCGGAAAAACCGAAGAAAGGGAAGCTGGTAATATAAACGCAACTGGTCTAATGCCGGTATGTGAAAACAGATCTACGCAGCCCGGAACCTGAGAGGGCTCCTAGCCGACGACAATGAAAGGCACTGCGAAAGAAGGCGAAGTTTCTTAGAAATAAGGACATAGACCTTACGACACCACCAAGAGTGGTAATATCCAGAGAAATCGAACGCAAGAAAGCGGAACTTGCGGCGGAAGGTGAGTACAATCTAGTAACCTCGATGAGATCCACACTGAATACAGCAGACTTTTCAGTTAGCAGCGGTTCTCATATTAGACTGCACTTCTGGCTACAAACATAAGAGTTAGTCAAATTAACCGCCAGCATGCCAAAACTTCATCCTATCTACTGGCGGCAAGGCTAGCAAAGTTGCAGTCTGTCCTCCTATTTCTGGTTCAAGAGCCATGGGTTCGTTTTAACAGATTCTGTGGTATTGGATCAGTTAAGGGGACTAGGATCTTCTTCGATGAAAGATCCTCGAGACCGAGGGTCTGCGTTCTGATGTCAGAATTGTCAGAGGCAACCATGCTGCGACAATTCTGTTCCTAGGACCTTGGACTAGGTTAATACACAAAATCTGCAACACTTGGTTAATGGTAAGAGGAGAAACGTAGTTGCCTCTGTTTACTTATCCTATGATTCTTTGTGTCTTCCGCCGGCGCAAGAACTAAGGGATCTAGTAGTGTATATAGAATCAAGTGACCCTGAAGTTTTAATAGGTTGTGATGCGAACGCTCACCATATTTGTTGGGGCAGTATCCTAGACCGGATACCGGTTGTTGCGCCGTTGATGATGATGATGAGTATCCAATATCCGATAACCAGTGTTCAGAGCAGAATTGAAAAGAGCTAAAACGAGGTTAACATGATCTGCACCCTACAGGTTAATATGCAACGAAGTATAATCGCTCCTGAGCTGCTACTACAGTTCGCTACGAATGAGTGATGCTGGATTTTCGGCGCGGGCTTGATGCTCTAAGCGACGCTGGCTTAGTTGGGGGAGATTTCAATGCCAAGGCACTTGAATGCGGCATACCTCATCGAGACAACAGAGGAAAAAGGATTCTCGAACTGCCAACAAGAGCAGCTCCGTACTTTTAAACACCAACTCCACACCACGGTTCCAGCGCCCAGGTTGCAAAGTAAGCATTTCCAGCATAACCTTTGCGTCATAATCATTGGTAAATGGAGGATGAGTTCTTCTGATACTTCTTTGCAATTAATCAATACATCGTGTTTGAAATAGTTGCCGACACTTCTCCAGCTCGGCGCTCTTCCAGTGCGTGGGACGTCTTTAAGGTGAACACCGGGAAATGAACAGGTAAAGCTACGCTAGAGGGCATTCGGAGGGAGAGGAGGCGCTGCAGCTGACACTGTCATAGATTCGGTTATGAACCTGATAAAGGCGGCCTGCGGAGCTTCCATACCCAGGAGGTCATCGAAACATGGCAAACCTGTTGGTTGACAGTGGAATATCAAAAACTACGCCGCTTTAAACGACCGCATCTAGCGCAATGACAGAGCACAGATCAGCCAGCAGGAAAACTGGTTGCTAGCAGGAACTAGCCGACGAGTTGAATGAGAACTTATCGGCTATAAACTGGTAACTCGATAAATTGGGGCTTTCCGGAACCTTAACACCGAGCAGGTGGCCTGTATTGGGTAGGCACTATTTCCTGAATGTCCCGTACAGGTTAAGAACAGCAGCATGGAAGACACCGTCGGTTGCCCACTTTTCCCTATAAAAAAGTTGAAAGAGGCAATCCTTCCTATCCAAAACAAGAAGGCGACAGCACCTGATGGTATTTCGGCAGAGGTATATAAAGTAGTGTTCCAGCGAGGCATGTGCGGATCAGCAAAGGAAAAGGCGACCTTGAGCTGCGATTTGCATGCCGGCCACGTTGAATGCTTGATACGACCGCAAAATGCTCACTAGGAGTAGACTCGGTGAAGCGATACGTGTTGCCGGAAATTTATTACTTAGACAGTTTGGTGTCAGTGCAGGGAGATCCACAGTAGATGTTGCCATGGGTGTGGTTCATCAAGCGGTGGCACATAGTCGCCATACTAGGCGAAATGCTTTTGATCCGTAAAATAGGCATTCTAGGCACACTAGACAATGCATTCCACGTGCCGAGCTATCTCTCACGGATTTTGAGGGATTACTTGAGGGACCGCTCCCTGCTCTATAAGGCACTAGAGAGTCAGAGATTATAGATATATTGGCTGTGGAGTGCGAGTGTCAGGAACATTGCTGAAATTTGGAAGAACCTTGGGAAAAACTTTAAACGCTTATATCTCCGTTAATATTGAGAATTTCGCAAAAAAGAGCTTAATTCGTGATCACTACTAGAGAGTCTGAGCTTCAAAATGGTATATAGGTGGGGGGTCTGAGTACCAGGCAAATTAGGAGGAATCTTGAAAAAAACCTTAAACGCCTGTATCGCCATTAATATTGAGAATTTCAAAGAAAAGGGCGGAATTCGTGATCACTGGTATTGGAGGAGAATTTGAGCTCCCAATTGGAATATAGGTTGGGGGTCTGGGTGCCAGGAAAATTGCTGAAATTCGGAGGAATCTTGGGGAAAATTTGAAACGCTCGCATCATCATCATCAACGGCGCAACAACCGGTATCCGGTCTAGGCCTGCCTTAATAAGGAACTCCAGACATCCCGGTTTTGCGCCGAGGTCCACCAATTCGATATCCCTAAAAGCTGTCTGGCGTCCTGGCCCACACCATCGCTCCATCTTAGGCAGGGTCTGCTTCGTCTTCTTTTTCTACCATAGATATTGCCCTTATAGACTTTCCGGGTGGGATCATCCTCATCCATACGGATTAAGTGACCCGCCCACCGTAACCTATTGAGCCGGATTTTATCCACAACCGGACGGTCATGGTATCGCTCATTGGCTACGGAATCATCCATCCTCATGTAGGAGGCCAAAAATTCTTCGGAGGATTCTTCTCTCGAACGCGGCCAAGAGTTCGCAATTTTTCTTGCTAAGAACCCAAGTTTCCGAGGAATACATGAGGACTGGCAAGATCATAGTCTTGTACAGTAAGAGCTTTGACCCTATGGTGAGACGTTTCGAGCGGAACAGTCTTTGTAAATAGGCTCTGTTGGCTGACAACAACCGTGCGCGGATTTCATCATCGTAGAAACGCTCGCATCTCCGTTTATATTGAGAATTTCGAGAAAAGGAGCGAAATTCGTAATGACTGGTGTTGGGGCAGGGTTTGAACATCAAAATGGTATAAAGTTTGGAGGGTCTGAATGCCAGGAAAATCGCTGAAATTTGGAGGAATCTCGGGAAAAACTTTAAACGCTTACATATTCGTTAATATAGAGAACTTGGAGAAAAGGAACAAAATTCGTGATCACTGATGTTGAGGAAAAGTCTGGATGACATATATATCCCAGAAGCCAATCTTTGGGCCGGATCGGATCTCTGGAACACTCTCTACGATAGTCTTCTAAGACTCGACATGTCAAGAGAGTGGCATCCAGTCGGTTATGCAGATGACGTAAAACAGACTGGACATATTGAAGCGACAGGTAAGCGATGGATGACTGCTCGTGGTTTCAGTCCTCCTCTGGAAAAAGACCGAAGTAGTCATTCTGACTGAAAAGAGAATCCCAACCCGCGTCTCATATCGGTCGGAAAGATGCTAAGGAATACTAACAGGTGGAGGCGTGTTGAGCATTACGTTCCTGTCCTCTTTATTGCAAAGAAGACAGAACTCGCCCTGTGGAGGGACCGAATGGCGGGGGGTTCCTTGAAGAAACAGTTCCCTTCCGCGTAGCCCCTTTCGTTGATAAAAGGAATTCCTCAACGTGAAGGCTCCCCTGGGAGAGCAGGTTTTTTGACGAGGGGGGGAGGGTTGTTAAGCTGTACTCCGTGGTGTATACGACGGATACGAGAGTCAGGGGTTACTTTGATTGAAAATCACTAGTAACTAATGGGAGTAACTGACTTGATCATATGGTCTTCGAAACATTTTTTGTCTATGCTTTCAAATAAAGTTATCATTTTTCCATATTTGGACATTTTCATAATCACTTTTGAAATTCAAAACGTTATCATAGATCATAATGCAAATAATGAAGCGGAAAAGTTTGGTGCAAATGCTGTCGTTTCATGTAGAATGACCCATAGGGAATGGTTGCTAGATTGAACAAAGTCGTCCCCTCCACTCATAGGTATGTGCATATATCATCATCATCATCAGCGGCGCAACAACCGGTATCCGGTCTAGGCCTGCCTTAATAAGGAACTCCAGACATCCCGGTTTTGCGCCGAGGTCCACCAATTCGATATCCCTATGGGATGTGCATATATATCCCCTGTGCATATATATCCCCTGCAATATTACGACCATAGCGCCTGAAGATCGAATAAACAATTATTTAATAAAATCAATAAAATTGTTTCTCTCTACCAAACGACGACATGATGTAATCCGCTCAATTTTTATGCGTCAGACAATGTATAACATACATAAGTATATATAGTTCTGTATCCAATATTTCCCCGTGGATAAATTTCACGCCGTACATGGTGTCTCCAGGAAACACGGACAATAAAAACGGTTACCCCACTTCATACTTTTATGACGAATTTAAAAATAAAGCCGAAAGATTTTCCCGATAAATACCAGAAAGTCCTTTTATTTATTTTTCTTTTGGCTTATTATAGCTGCTTTCGAATCCTCTTGCGGCTACATTCGTACGCTTTTACGTACAGTTGAAGCCCAGTTGTGGACATGAAAATCAGATCAATTTCTGCGGTGGATAAACTCCACTTTGAGGAAATTGCCCATTCATCAGAACGTTACCCACGACCACTTTCGGCATTAACACATTATTCGTCATCAACAATCACTTTTCAGGAACATTCACTCAATTGCCATCGATTTTGAAATCTGGCTCCGAGCCATGATAAATGGATTGATTGAGCCTACAATCTTCTTCCCATATTGACAGGATTATTGAGACATAATACGATGCATTGTCCTGGATCTGGTTTGATGCAGTCAAATCTTTTATGATCCCCAATCACTCTACTCTGAATTATCGACGCAGATATTACAAAGAGATCAATTGTCATTTGTGTGCGAACACTAAAAGGATACGAGTATACCTTTGTGCCTCTCTCAGTTAATCTACTCCACCTGTTGATGGGGCGCACTATTCAGTGTGTCAGATGAAAAATTGTGGAATTCATTGTGTATTCTGATTGTGGCGACAAACAATGAATAATGTCTGTACTATCTGCATATCCAGCCCCGTGGCTGACTATCGATTTTTCGTGGTATAATCTGGAATTTTTGTGGCAACTAACATATTACAACCGAATCCTATTGAACATTAAAATTTGTGGGTACTAATTCGCACCCTTCCCGGTTAGTGTTTATGCATGGCAGTGATGCTGATTAGGATCAAAAGTTAATCCTTCCTCAGCTTGTTGCGTTATGTATTCAGCTCGCATATTTGGAGGGTAGCACAAGCGATTTTGGCGAGCCTAGGCAAACATTGTAGGTTTGCTTAGCTTCCCGCCTGGCTCTGGAATAAATCCCGTTCTGTGTTATCCAATTAGCATAGCTAACTATTTAATAAATCCCCCTAAAATTACTTAGCGACCAATAAAACTTGCGAAGAGTCTGCCGTTCTTCAACATAAATTTTATAAATGTACACATCTGTACCCACATTACCCCGTTGCTGCTGTTTAAATTTAAATCAGAAAATTTCGTGAAAACGATATGAACTTGGGTCCATTGTACGCCACAAGGAATTTTCACACAGTGCTTCTGTCAACACGCCAAAAGCAACAACAACAATGGAAACAAGGATAAGGTCTAGAAACAACATGCTGTACGTTTGTACGTGTATGTTGGCATGGATGTTTGTAAACGGCTTTATATATCTACATCCTGACACTTTACATTTAAGAAGACTGGGTCGAAATTCCTTATGTGGAAAAAGTGAGAAAGGAATTGAGCACACGAAGCGTTTTAAAATGTTTTCAAGAATTTTTCCATTATGTTGCTCCTCTCATCCAACAAACGTAGACTTTGTGTTCGCATAAATTGGCGAGGAGTGAGCGCCCCAGAAGCGCAGAAAATTGGAATTTAAAGAATGAAACTTGATTTCTTGACGTATATTACAAGTGAAGCATAGTGTGAAATGTGTCTGGTTGTCACATCCAAGCAGCGTTAAATGGTGTTCCCTTTATTTGCCGAGTATTTAAATTGAGGGAGCTTGCTGTGGTGCGACCCAGACGCTGACCGCATCGTACTTTCCAGATTTTCCAAGTTGGGGTAGGTCGCAATTTAGTGCATTCGATTGTATTTAGTCAGCTGGGGATGGACGAATGCACTGCGGTTTTCCAATATCTGCTGGAAAATACGAAAATCTATTCACTTAGTCCAAGTGAGACCAGTTTTCTCCATAATACAAATCAATGCAGAAAACGTACGTACGAACTTTGCCCACATTGGGCGCCAAATATGAAAACTGATATGAAACTATTAATTTGACAATAACTAGAAAAGGCTAAAAAGTTAGAAAGTGTTTCCCCATTTAAATACTACCCATTCGCACATTAAAAATTAAAAATGCAAAGTATTCCTTCATTAATTGCTAAACTCTGCAAGATTCCTGTCCCAGTTAAGGGGCATCACAATTATACAATGCTACGCAACAACCCGCACTGTAAGAAAATCACAGCAAGGGCAGCATGAGAAAGCCGGCGATAGCGGCTTGTCACTCAGAGTCCATAGATTACCATTTCCGAAACCCTGAAGCAGCACATCAATTATTCCTCGATATAATTCCATTTTTCTTCTTCTTTTGCTTCAGCGTTTGTCCAGTTCGCAAGCGGGATCGGCTCGTCGTGATCGGTTTCGCCATTTGGTTCTATCAAATGCCTGATGACTTGACCATCCAGCATATCAAGCCACCGTTGTTTCGGCCGGCCTTTTCGTCGCTTGCCATCGACTTTAATGTTCAGACCAATCTTGGCGAGTGATCCAGTTATCGTACCTTCAAAAACGCCTCTCTCTCAGCTTTCTAAGATCGATGTAACCCCATGTCGATCACGGACATCCTCATTTCGGATGTGATTAAAACGTGTCACGCCACTAGCCAAGCGCAACATCTTCGTCTCCATTACCGCAAGACGCAGTTCATTGTCTTTTATAGTCGGCCAACACACAAAACCATAGAAAGCGACAGGACGGACGACATTGCGGTAAATTTTAGATTTTAGACGTCCGTTGATACGTCGATCACAAAGAACACCAAGTTGCGTTAATGCGTGAAGCAATTTCATAACGCACTTCTCCATTGGCTGATAGCATTAACCCGAGATATTTAAATCGCTTAGTTCTAGTCAAGTCAGTCCCGATGGCAATGATTGTGCCTCTCTCATAGCGATCGGTCGTCAAAAAGTCAGTTTTTTTCTGATTCTGAGAGTGTGTTGCATGAGACGATCATTCCAGTTTGGGAAAAGTTGCTCGAGACCATTTTTGCTACTAGATTCTAGGAAAATATCATTTGCATAAAGCAGTGTATAGGTCGCTGAATGTTGGATGCCCAGTGTGACGGTGTCTATAACAAGAACAAAGAGGAGTGGTGGGAAGGCGCTTCCTTGATGAACACCAACAGAGACACGAAGCAGTTTTGATACACCCGCCACAATTCGAACTTTACTTTCCGGAACGTGGTAGAGCAATTGAACCCAGCGCACGAATTCTTCTGGTACTAGGCGTTATCGTAGAGTATACCAGATGAGTTCGTGTGGCACAAGGTGAAACCTTTTCCATAGATTCACAAACACAATGTAAAGAGGGCGATGCTTCTCACGGTGTTTCTCCATGAGTAACCGCGCAGCGTGTATTGCGTCACTAGTTCCTTGACGAATCTGGTTTGATTCACGATTAGTTCAATTTGAACATTCTGCTGGTCTACCTTTCTTTTTCCATATTGGAACTATGGTACTTTCTTGTCAGTCAGATGGTGTTCTTCCTTCCTGAATAACCCGATCAAAGAATTCACAGAGCCACAGTGTTGGGTGCCAGTTTTTCGCTTTCCAGACTTCAGATGCGACGTTGTTAGGTCCTATGGTTTTGCCCGATTTCATTCGTTTTATTGCTTCCTCGACTTCAATTGCGCTGACATGAAAGTGAAAGTCCTGGGGGTTTAACGGGAGTACCTGCCGTGAAGGCATAATCCCACGGTCCTCTTCGGACACGGATTGATTTTGGGACCACAATCAGAGCCCCGCCATGTAAGCACAGCGGTCCTGGTTCATACTGAGTGCAGGCTCAGCATTCATACCAGTAGATGCGAGGCCTATCTAACACCTCTCCCGCAACTAAGGGATACGCCACCCTTGTTGTACAGCACAACTCCACGCTTGAGCTCCGAGGAGCTCTGCCCGCGATGTACGCATAACCACAACCACCATGAAACTCCCACTAGGGGGCCAACCGCAAATAACCAGGCCGAGAACACATTCTCCAGGAATTCTCCTGGAGCATATGCTCTCAGAGGAGCATCCCGGTTCCCATGGTACCAGATAACCTCCGGTGAGGCTTCGTAGCAGAGCCACTTCAGATTCCTTGGAGATTCTGGTCTGATCGCCCTCCTCGAGTACGTGGGAATTGCGCTGACAGGTGAAACTACTCCAAATGTCGACAATAATTGTGGAAGTGGAGAATGAACCAATTTTTCAATTGAAATCTGCTCAAAATATTCTTGCCATCTATCTGTCACGGCTCGACGGTCGGTAAGTAAAGTACCGTTCTCGATATCCTGTATGCGTTCCTTTCCGAGCGACCAGTTTATCATTAAGAGACGTTTCTTTTCACGAACCTCCATTTCGACATCATCATTCCTAAGCCAAGTGTCTCAGTTGATGTACCGCTTACCTGGTTTGGTGACCCCAAGTGTTGCAGAAGGTCGCTTTGTGGATCGTATCTTTAATTTGGTGGTCAAAGGGTAGTATAGGTCCCGGGGCGAAACGTGGATTGGTACCCACGATGGAGCATAAAACCTGGGAAATGCCTGCTGAACCAACACCAACAACTCTACTACCAAACCCTATCTCCACCTCCACGTGGTGACCGCTGGGAGCTCTTTCTTGACGAAAAGCTGCAGACGGAGAAGGATGAAGGCGAGTCTCCCGCGCCTAAAAACGGGACAAATTGTACCAACTGGTCCTCCAGGTTGGGGGTTGGGTAGGGCTGACAACCCTACACGGAAAACAACTCGTTACGAAGCCACAACAGGAGCCTCGGACAGGACGGATTTTAAAACGACGGACCCGGCAACGACAAAGGAACAACGATTTACGTATTTTCTCATGGAACATGCGCTCTCTGTACAGAGATGAAGCTGATGAGCAGCTAGCCGATACCCTGTCCCAATATAGGGCTGATATAACAGCGTTGCAAGAGATGCGATGGACAGGGACCGGTTTCCTGGAGAAGAGCCACTACACCATACATTATAGCGGTCATCCAGTAAACCATGTGCTCGGAGTAGGTTTCTTAGTCAGCCAAAAAATGAAATCTGCTGTTATCGGCTTTGAAAACATAAGCGAACGGCTATGCACTCTGCGCTTCCGAGGCAAGTTTAGAAATATAAACCTCATTAACGCTCACACCCCTACAGAGGAGGCTGCAGAGTCGGAGAAGGATACCTTCTACGAGGCAGTAGAAAGAACCCTCGAAGCCTGTCCCAGATATGATATCAAAATCATACTTGGGGATTTTAACAGCCAAGTAGGGAAGGAGCCCGTATTCAGGCGATACGTTGGCTCCCATAGCTTACACGAAAACACAAATGTTAACGGACTGCGGACTATTCAATTAGCAGGGCCACACGAAATGGTTGTTGGAAGCACCTGGTTTGCGAGGAAAGCGGTCCACAAACATACATGGGCCTCTACAGACGGGACCACTTTCAACCAAATTGACCACGTGTTGATCGAACGCCGCCACCTCTCAGCCTTGATGAATGTCAGAACATATAATAATAATAATCGTTGGCGCAACAATCCATATTGGATCAGGGCCTTGAAGTGTGTTAGAGCACTTCATTCAAGACCGTAACGGTACACTACAGAGCACTGTAGGAGGCAATGTGGTCAGCATTGCGCTCGCCCGAGATTATTACCCTGATTTGACTCAGGTACTCATTCACAGCTGAGTCGACTGGTATCCGACGTCAAGTCACGATGCAAATCCTACTGCCACCAGCGAGATATGAACCGCGGCCTTCCGTATAACAACCCAGTGCTGTAACCACTGAGCTATCCGGACACAACATATAGGGGGGCCAATATAGACTCGGACCACTTTCTCGTTGGCATGGTGCTCCGAGCCCGAATAACAATACCACCTAGAATCCCCTCTGACAATCAGGTGAGAGTGAACACTGAAGCCATCCACAACACAACCCTCCGCGACACCTATAAGAGGGAAATGGATGCCGCAATAACCGCAGTCAACAGAGGACTTGGAGATGAAGCATCAACAAATGATCTTCACAACCACCTGAAGAACGTTATCATGGATACGGCCACAAATATACTTGGCCCCAGCCGTAAAAGGAGTCGGAACGGCTGGTTTGACGATGAATGTAAGCTAGCAACGGAACGGAAGAATGCCGCATACCGAGTAATGTTGCATTCTCAAAGAACGCGGGCACGCGCAGAGACTTATCACGAACTCCGTCGAGCGGAGAAGCGACTTCACAGACGGAAAAAGGAAGCCTGGGAGAACCAACAAGTCTGTGAACTAGAAAAGTACAGGGAGCAACCGCACCAGGCGCGGAAGTTTTACCAACAAGTCAGCAGGATGAAGCCTTATACACCTCGATGCTCATCCTGCCGAGACAAAGAGGGAAATCTGATTTCCGACAGAATGGGCATATTAGAGCGATGGGTTGAGTACTTTGATGAGCTACTGAACAACCAGAACATCGGCGAGTTGGAGGTCCCGCCAACTGAAGACGACGGACAAATACTGCCACCACCAAGTTTAGGAGAAACAGTCCGTGCAATTCATCGGCTCAAAAATCATAAGTCGCCAGGAGCCGATGGAATTACAGCCGAATTGGTTAAATATGGAGGCGACCAGTTACATCAAGTGGTTCATTAACTTGTGCTCAAGGTATGGGACAGCGAATCAATGCCTGACGATTGGCAACGAGGCATTATCTGTCTCATACATAAAAAGGGAGATATCACACAGTGCAGCAATTATAGAGGTATCACGTTGCTGAGAACCATCTATAAGATATTCTCCACTATCTTGCTAGGCCGGATAGCCCCATACGCCCAGAACATCATTGGCCCATACCAAAGAGGCTTCACTCCAGGCAAATCAGCAACAGATCAGATTTTCTCTCTGCGGCAGGCGATGGAAAAACTGTTGGAATATGGACAACAGTTGCACCATCTGTTCATCGACTTTAAAGCCGCCTATGATAGCATAGCCAGGGTAAAACTGTACACGGCCATGAGAGAATTCGGTATCCCGACGAAATTAATAAGACTGACTAGGCTGATCCTGACCAATGTGCGAGGCCAGATAAAAGCAGCAGGATCACTCTCAAGACCATTCGACATCAACAACGGTCTACGACAAGGGGATGCACTATCATGCGTCCTCTTTAACCTGGCCCTCGAGAAAGTGATCCATGATGCTGAGGTGAATGCAAGAGGTACGATCCTCTTCAAGTCCACCTAACTACTGGCCTATGCTGACGATATCGGCATCATGGGAAGAACCACCCGAGACGTACAAACTGCCTTCATCCAGATCGAGCAGGCGGCGCGAGATCTTGGGCTGCACATCAATGAAGGCAAGACCAAATATATGGTGGCAACGTCAGCACCGAAGACGAATCAACCAACAACATCAAACCGCACTGGTCAAACACAAACACGAAGAAGAATAAGGATAGGAGAATACAACTTTGAGACCGTTGACAATTTCTCCTATCTAGGGTCGAAAATCACAACCGATAACAACTACGATGATGAAATCCGCGCACGGTTGTTGTCAGCCAACAGAGCCTATTTCAGCTTACAAAGACTGTTCCGCTCGAAGCGTCTCACTATAGGGTCAAAGCTCTTACTGTACAAGACTATGATCTTGCCAGTCCTCATCTATTCCTCGGAAACTTGGGTTCTTAGCAAGAAAAATTGCGAACTCTTGGCCGCGTTCGAGAGAAGAATCCTCCGAAAAATTTTTGGCCCCCTACATGAGGATGGACAATTCCGTACAATGACGAAATTTATGAGCGATACCATGACCATCCGGTTGTGGATAAAATCCCGCTCAATAGGTTACGGTGGGCGGGTCACTTAATCCGTATGGATGAGGATGATCCCACCCGGAAAGTCTATCAGGGCAATATCTATGGTAGAAAAAGAAGACGAAGCAGACCCTGCCTAAGATGGAGCGATGGTGTGGGCCAGGACGCCAGACAGCTTTTAGGGATATCGAATTGGTGGACCTCGGCGCAAAACCGGGATGTCTGGAGTTCCTCATTAAGGCAGGCCTAGACCGGATACCGGTTGTTGCGCCGTTGATGATGATGATGATCTTTAATTTGGTTCCACGATCCTTCCTCATTCGTAATGGTTGGTAATCGCGTAAGTCAGATCATTTTTTCTTTCTTCTCACGAAATTGCCTTCATTTAATGCGGATCGGGCCAGTGCGTTCCTCACGCAGTTTTATCGGTGGTTTGATTCTCAGACGACAATCAACGGTCAATGTAGAAGATGATCCGTGATGCTGAGGTAAATGCAAGAGGTACGATCCTCTTTAAGTCC